>NC_140582.1:1155498010-1156698010 GCF_964204655.1 Triturus cristatus
TATAAAAGGCTGTAAAAGCGTTCTCACTTTGCTAATGCAGTCGACGAACTTTATTAGTGCTTCCCAGACTAGGTGCTAAACAGCTCTGCTTGTAAAACCCCAAGGAACATTACTTAATTTTATGAGGTGCTGTGAAATGCCCGAATCCATCATTATGTAAATTCTTTTCAGCATCTTTATTAGGCAACCTCATTAATTCTCACAACACTGCATACTACAGCTAACGAGTTTTTATTGTTCTCTTTCTGGGGTGTTAGAAATATTAATGGATGCAAGTGGCTGTAAAATAGAGGCGGGACCCGAGAGGCGAGGCTCGGACGCGCTTTATCTGGGTGTTTGTTACAGGAGAGGAGACGAGGGACCTTTAGATGCCACACCACAAAACAACCTGGCGTGGGGGGGGGGGGGGGGGGGGCTATTTAAGAAAGTTTACACCAGTGCAAACAAAACTTTCCCCCAATTCTGGCGCTTGTGTAATATGGAATAGAGCAAAGAGACTTTGCAGAGGTAAACTCATCTCCCTTTTTGACGTGTTTACACGGTAGAATGTAGAGAAAAAACATTTTCCACGTTTTTCAGATGTAAAAGATGGGACTATATTTATGAAAAAATCGGTCTGTTTCTTTTTAAAAAGATAAATAAGCAGCAAAAACAATACAGAATGTTTGCTCATTTTTCTAAAGAAAGGGATGCCTATAAACTATGAATTGCTTCTCAAAATCTGGATGAGACACGTACATTGATTTATAAGAAAATGTGCCTTGAACAGCATGACTACCATCTCCTCGCCGAGATGCAGAGGACAGAGTGGGGGCATCAATAGCATTTATAGTGCCACAAAGCCTGCCCTTTTACCTCTCCATGCTGGCGAGAGTGGCCGGCTGGTCGATTCCATCTTCTTCAATTTAATTAGCCAGTCCCGTGCAATCGAGTCCTTTGCCCATCGGCGTGAAACACAGATGTGTGCAATAGTTGGCATGTGTAGAGGATGTGTGTATCAAGTGTGTATGACACAGGTGGCCACAGCCACGCTGGCATCCATCTTGTATTCGCTGTATTCAAGTGGTACCTAAGATTGAGGGTTGGCGGGAGTTGGAAATCCCAGATAGCAGATGTTAATTACAGGGCTTTGGTCAGGAGAGGAGACCGACGGCCCCTTGAACCTGGGGAGCCCCTCTGCCTTTCCTATTCTCTGGAAAGCTGGACCAGTCTGAGTGGAATAAGCAAAAGGGCAGATGTGCCCAGAACTGGCATTAGAACCGAGGAATTGGAATACACAACTCCTGTCTGCCACTTTAGCGTACAGAGAGGCCAGTGACGTCCAGACACTTCCAGCCATAGATTTCTCTACCAGGACTCCGGGGTCTCTATACTAGTGTGCTCCCGGGTTGGGTACCAACTAACATCTCAGGCAGTCAGTCTTTATTCGGTCCGAGGCCAGAAAGGCACAACAAGTGAGACATTCATAATACATTAAAATTCCAGACAATTTTACCCGGATATCAATTTTCACAATACTCGTGAATCATGATCAAAGAGTCAGTTATCACGTAGCATATTAAACACGATTTCATATAAAAGCCCAGGACAACTGTCTAATTCATAATGTAGAGAGATCATTGAATTAGTCAAAGGGTACAGCTATGTGAGATTCATATATTTCCTTTAAGGGTTTACGGGTGGGCGGAATTTGCCACATTGCCTTTCGCCAAATTTGGCGAAACGGCAAAAAATCTCCGCAAACATGCAAAATTTTGCGTGCTTACGGAGATTTTGGCCTGATTAATGCGTTACTGAATCTGACCTTCAACTCGGGCACCTGCTTTATTTATATCTGTAAGTGCTTCCTGTTCAGGTTTAATTTTTGTGACAGGAGCATCGTGCCAAAAGGAATCCTGCCCTGCATATTTGCCCAAGAAGATGCCACCGTTTTGTGCAATACCTCTACTCAACTGGAGTACTTTCTACTGGCTAATCAGTAAGTGCTACCTCGGTGGGTAAATGTATAGTGCTTTTCCTACACTACAGTTGCGTAAAGGGCCAGAAGAGTTGTCTCTCCAGCGACCATGTGTGTCTGTAACTTTTGCCACCGCACCGATGGGCGCCGGGGTCCCTCGAGTGAGCTGTCCATCATAGTGGGGAAAGGGCGGGACGACGTTGCACACCGCTGGTGTGTGGGCTGGGGCCAAACGGCAGGGCTTCCATGCAGGTCACATGCCTCTTGTTTATAAACGGTCAGAGACCGACCAGAGCAGCAGATGAGGAGACAGAACCTCCTGGTGTCAGGAACTACACGGGGATTGCGCTCGAGAAACTCATGGATGCACAGACCTCCATCAAGGATTACAGCAAATTGTTGACGGTAAATATGGGGAGAAAGCACACCTGCCTAGCCTCCACCGTGCTCACGAATCTTTTGTGCTGATTAATGCGTTACTGAATTTAACCTTCAACTCGGGCACCTGCTTTATTTATATCTGTAAGTGCTTCCTGTTGAGGTTTAATGACAGGAGCATCGTGACAGAATGAATCCTGCCCTGCATATTTCTGTTCCGCCACGGATAGTGGAAGTTTCGACATTTTCGCGTTCTGCGCGGAACGTGAAAAGGTCGAAATTTCGCAATTTCCGCGAGCGGAACGGAAATTGTCGCCCACCCTTAAATTTTCCTTATGTAGAAAGCTGACTTTATAAAATTAAGAATCGCATACCAAATTTCTGGAGACCCTAAGGGCTGTAGGAATATTAACCCATGTCTCACATGTGCCTTGCGCAATGGCGGCACCATGAAACAATATCTTGGCCCTGCATACAAGGAGCAAAACAAAATTAAAGTGGCTATTGCATTGTATCGAGGTGTTATCACACCCACAAGGCAGTCCATTCTGCTTCCAGGCCCCAGGTGTAGGAAAAGCAAATTTAAAGTGCAAAGTGCGCAATCTGCGGAGGGTAAGCCAGTCATGATATGTGGGGTTCGTAGTTCACCTTAAATCAGGGTCTTCATAATGTGTTGTTGACACCTGGGCAGAGTTAACAATTGTTTCTTTGGCCTGTGCCAACCCTAGGCGTTTATTTTTGCAGTGTTCCAAATACAGTTCTTTGACGCACAGATTATGTTTTGGCCCAATTGTGTGAGGATTCTTGTATAAATCTGACAAGCCAAGGTGTCAAAAGTATCCTTGAAGTATTCGAGCCCTGGTATTTAGTCTACCCCATCTAACATCAGGCAGTCAGAGATACAAGTTCTGGTCAAACCAGCCTCAGGGGATTCCCAGATGTTAACCTACAGTAATAAAGGGTCTAACCCAGTCAAGTCTTCCAGGTATAACATCCCAAGTGCCTCATGCCATATTAGAGCGGCTGTGTCTCCTGCAGCTGGCAATAGTCTGCGCATAATGTGATTTTCTGCTCGTTGTAAAATGTCTGCTCTATTATAGCCCCAGAGGCCAGAACAATAAGCACCAGTTGTGATGCAATAACTCCTGTACAGGTTCAGCATTTCTGTGATAGGTTTATTTCTTATCTTATGGGCAAATCTAAAGGTAGCCCTAATGTTCCTGCTAAGGTCTGGAATCGAAGCGTTAAAAGAATCCCCAGGTAGTTACATTTCTATAACTTTGATAAAATGGAACCCCCCCACATTAAAATGCTTTGACTTAGTGCTGGGGTGGCCAAATATCATAATATAAGACTTCAAATAATTCACTTGAAGGTCCAGGATCTCCCTGTAACCTAAAAACAGATCTCGAAGGGTCTGGAGACTATTTGCAGTGCGTGCAATCAAAACTGCGACATCCGGATATAATAAAATGGGAATCAATTTATCACCCATACGTGGCACCTCCTTACCATTTTCCACCAAATAATTACTGATGCCATTTATGTAAAGCAGGAAGAGAAATTTGGCCTGGATACACCTCTGCCTGACCCCCTGGTGGAACTAATGTGAGGAGAACATTCTGGCAGGGGGCCATAGCATACCTTTACTGTGAGAGCTTGATGCAAACGTCTAATAAGGATTAAGAGGTCCTTTTCCACTCCCATTTTGCCAATTAATTCCCATAGCTTGGAACGACTCACAAGATCAAAAGCGCTTGATAGATCTATAAAGGCGAGGTGCATAGAGCACTTTTTTGCTTTAATGTACTGCCTCAAAATTAAATAAATATTTAGGCATTGTTTGGTTGTTCCTATGCCAGGTCTTAGGCCTAATTAAGATTCTGACGAAATATTATTGGTCAGAGCCCAATCTTCAAGACGGGACAGTAATATTCAACCTAAAATCTTTGCACTGGACTGGATCAGGGAGATCGGTCAGTAGCAGGTCAGCTGGGACCGACCCCTTTTTAAAAAGGGATCGGTTCCAACTCTTCGTGGCAGGTTGGAACCAAACATCTGAGGACTTTACCAGGAGAGATTGCCTAGACACTCCTTTGAAGCTGATAGCAAACCAGCAACTTAGGATGGGCATGGGTAGAACGGAGGAAATACTACTAGGGGTCCCGAAGCACTGATTATGCCACCCACTTAAGTAGCCCTTTAAACATCTCAGTCCTTTCATTGCAGCCTGTGTGTGTAGTTTTAAACTGACATTTTGACTTCGCAAAATAATCCTTTTGGCAGGCCGTAACCTTCCTTTTAATACATACAAGCCACCCCTATGCTAGGCCCTTAAACAGCCCATAGATCTGGGTGCACTGTTTTAGAAATGATGGACATGCACTTTCAACTTTGACATGTCCTGGTAGTGAAAAACTCTTAAATACGTTTTTCACTACTGCAAGGACTAAGGAGCATCGTGTTAGCAGAATGGGCCATCTCTGACCTTACGAGGGGGGGAGCTGTCACCCACCACACTTGCACACCACGAACACTCTTCCGGAGCACACGCGTAAAAGGTTTGACAACAGTCTATTGTAACCACACACAAGCTCATTAGTACCAGTTTAACATCCAAATATAGCAATAAGCAACTAAAAGATGACTAGTCAACTTTTGCAAAGGGCAGTCTACTGCACAGGCACACGTGACAACGGTTTAAGTAACTTTTGATCTGTTTAAACTAGAAACCATAGTTTTTTGTCAAAATCTGGACATTATGTAGAAAATGATGTATTATGTGCCAATGCAGCAAATCCTTAGATATGTGAAAAACACCACAGCCACATAATAGCACAATTCAAATGGCCCTGACAAACAGTATTATGCCAGCTTTGCATGTGTTAGCAGTTTATTTCCAGTGTCTATTGCAGACACTGGCCACCAACTTCTTTCTGATTGATTATGTGTAGTTTGAGTTTAGCTCCTTACTGGTTTCATCTAAGATGGTGTACAATTGTGCCCTCATCTCAGACAGACTTCTTCAACCCCATGCTTCTTAATTCCCTCCTAATTACCGCTACAAGATGGCTCCATCACACCAGGACCCAGTGCTCCAGTTCTGGGATTTTCTATACAAATCTATGTTTGCATGTCTGTCATTTCAACTGGATCTTCTGTGAGGTTGGACTACAACTCTCAGAACACATTCGTCTCTTAAATTAAACCCAGAACTGGGTTAAGTCAATAGACTTGATTTGGGCAGTTTTGTCATTTTACAATTATCAGTGCTACCTTCGTGCATTCTTTAAAGATTTTAAAGCAGCGTCTAATAAAGGAAATACAATATCTTCAAGAAATCCTTATTGTCTGGCAAAACAGTACAATTTATTTACGTTTCCAGGCGAAACATTGAAATATATTGGGAATAATATTTTCTGGCTTGTCTGCAGTTATTAGCCACTGTGGTCCCATTTCAATTTATCCATAATCTGCAGTGTGGAAGTAGAATTCTAGGCAGGCATCAATATATAATTTTAACTTTTATATTGTGCTTAGTGGTTTACTGTAGCACAGGGATGGGCTGGGGATCCAAAGCAACCCTGGCAAAATGCTCACACCAGGCCGCTGCCTTCCTCTCCTTGTGCAACATCCATCCATCCATCCATCCATCCATCCATCCATCCATCCACCCACCCATCCACCCACCCATCCATCCATCCATCCATCCATCCATCCATCCATCCATCCATCCATCCATCCTCTCTCTTACTTTTTCTCTCCTCTCTCTTCTCCCTCTCTGATAGTTTTCCCGATCTCTGCCCCATTCCTCCCTCTCTTTCTGTTTCTCTTGAAGCCTCGTTGTCAGGGCCAGCTTTAGCGCTGGTGGCACCAGGTGTGACAGTCTTTTTTGGTGCCTCCCTATTACCTCCTCCTCCTCAGATTCCCTCACTACCACCCGGCAAGAGTACCCTTCATCTCTCCACAGCCCTTCTCTCATACATTTCATTTTTTTTAAAGCACTGTTAAAGGCTGACTTTACTGATCCACTCAGCTATCCACATAAAATACAGATCTGTTCTTTGCAGCAGGTACATTCACCCTTTGAGCTAGTTTATGGTGAGTCAAAACTGCCACTAGACAACACTCTGATCTCTCTCTCTAGCAGGAACATTAATCACAAGAGTTATCTTGACATTTTTTATTGCTGCCTGAAAGCAGGATGCACATGGAACTCTGCAGCAGGTGCTGTTAAATCTTAAGTTATTGCTGAACACAGCACCCCAACCCTCAAGGTCAGTGTCTCCCTTCCAAGTTAGCGCCCAGTTCGGCCACACCACTCACACTGTCCCAAAGCCAGCCCTGCTCTTCGTACCAGTTAGAATTAACCCCTGGGAGCTGCGGAAAGTGACAGAGGCAGCAGGAGCAGCCCCCTGCCTGTAGGGGCTCCTGCCCACTGGGGCAATGCCTGGTGGAATAAAAGGCCTGTCTGGCCCTGCTGTGCTGTAACATGAAAGAGACTTGGATGCTACTAACAACAGATGACAGGAGAAGGAGCAGATTTCTATATTAGAAGCCTCCACCATTACTTCCCCTCAAACCAAGTGATACAGAAGCTAGTTAGCAATTTCCACTGCCACATTAATATTTGTGGCTTTTGATACTATTAGACCTGGCACCCATAGCGTGGTTTACCCTGCCTTTTTTTGCCTTCTAACCCCCTGTTATTCTGACTTGGTTTTTGGACTCTAGGCACTAAACCACTGCTTAACCAGTGCTAAAGTGCATGTGTTCTCTGCTTAAAACATTGCGGTATTGGCTTATCCACAACTGGCACATTTAATTTACCTATAAGTTCCTAGTACGGTGGCCTACATGTGCCCAGGGTCTGTAAATTAAATGCTGCTAGTGGCATGGCAGCACTGATTGTGCCATCCATTTCAGTAGCCCTTTAAACATGTCTCAGACCTACCATTGCAGAGCCTATGTGGACAGTTTTAAACTGCCATGTCGACTTATCAAATTAACCATCTTTTCAGGCCCAAGCCTTCCTTTTTAATACATTTAAATCACTCCTAAGGTAGGCCATGGACAGCCTAAGGGCAGGGTGCAATGTATTAAAAAAGTAGGACATGTACTTTTAAGTTGTACATGTCCTGATAGTGAAAAACTCCCAAATTAATTTTTGACAACTGCCAGGTCTATCTCTCCTATAGGTTACCATTGGGAATACTTTATTACATCTTATAAGTCTAATCTTCAATTGGGGAGCAACGGGACCCCAAGTTTGGTGTCTCTGGAATCACAATTTAAAATTCTAGCTTATGCTGAAGTTCGATTTTAAATTGTAATTCTGTAAATGACACTTTTAGAAAGTTTACATTTTCTTACTTTATCCCTTTGGTGCCTTCTGCTGGTCTCTGAATACACATCTGGGGTGGGTGACAGCTGGGTTTTGTGCATTCCCTCTAGACAGTCACACACGAAGGGAGCTTAGTTGTGACTGATGGGCCATCCACATTTTGATCGGGCATTCTGGGCAGAATGGGAGGGAGTGGCTGACACACCTGAATAGGTTGTGTTCTCTCTCCACACATAGGTTTACTGTTCTGAACTCCACATCTATATACTTTACACATTGCCTCTTAAGTTAAGCCTGCCAGAGGGTGAGCACAGGATAATTAAGGGTGCATATCTGATTTACCCTGACTAGGACTTTGGTTCCTGCTTGGACCACATACCTAGTCAGGTTGCTTACCTCTGCCAACCAGAAACCCAATTTCTAACGAATACCTTATCTGGACATCACTAATCATCTATAGCTTCACCCGATCCCTAGGATTTTTTCAAAATGTCCCCTTGAGCCGAGTATCTCCAACCTGTGGTTAAGGACTCCAGTCGGGTACAGCCGAAGACAGCAACAGCATGGTGTGTTGAGACATTTTAATCAATAATCAGTAATAAATAACTCTGTAATGTTGACATTGAAGGCAGTGGGCTCCAGTGGGTTTACAATGCGAAACTTCAGTTACCTAAGGAAAATGGGGTTGCCTAAGTATAAAGGTTTGGAAGTCTGTTGCTAAAAGATTAGCTGATCTCTGATCTAGTTCCAACAGTTCATGTCGATCCCCATGTACAACGAAATGTTGGATGCTTCCACTTCAGATTTTCGGTCTCACCCTGCCAGCTTTCTTTGTTATTCTGTTTCTTAGTTTGGAATTGCTACCTGTATTTGGCTATCCCTTAACTTTGGCATTTAAATGCCTACGCAAATGATCCCTTGAGTAATCCTTTTGTTTCCAAATCAACCCTGTCAGGGGTAATAGTATTTAGTTATAAAAGATGGAACTCAAAGATTATTCCTTGTCCAGTTCCTGTCACATAAACATCCACTTATTTATGGGAGACCCAAACATCTGCTCCTTCTCATCCCACGCCCAGGCTACTCTAAGCTGGAAGGTACAGCAAATGCTTGTAGTTTTTCCATTACAGTGTAACCGGTGACTCAGGGTCAACCTAAGAACTGGGGGCCCGATTCACAGAACTAACTTAAGACAAAATCCTAAACTTACTACTTTTGGTATTCACAGAAGTTAGGATTTTGTCTTAAGTTTGTCTTAAGACAGACTTAAGACAGACTTAAGACAGACTTAAGACAGACTTAAGACAGACTTAAGACAGACTTAAGGCAAACTTAAGACAGACTTAAGACAGACTTAAGACAGACTTAAGACAAAATCCAAACTTAAGTCTGTCTTAAGTCTGTCTTAAGTCTGTCTTAAGTCTGTCTTAAGTCTGTCTTAAGTTTGTCTTAAGTCTGTCTTAAGTCTGTCTTAAGTTTGTCTTAAAACAAACTTAAGACAAAATCCTAACTTCTGTGAATACCAAAAGTAGTAAGTTTAGGATTTTGTCTTAAGTTAGTTCTGTGAATCGGCCCCTGGGACACTTGTTGACTAAACACCCAAAGATACTTATTCTTGGTATCTTAAATCGCTCATCCACAGCAGATCTTCCCAGGGTCCTTTTTGTAAAAGTAAATAAATAGATAAATAAATAAAAAAGCAAACAGACAAATAAACACAAAATCAAACAGTCCCACAGAGTAAAAAGTAAATGTGCTCACTGGCAGACATTTTTATCACATCGCTGCCATATTTTCATGTGCCGCTCTCAGAAGGATGTGAGGTGGAATTGACTATGGCTCTATTGCATCGTCTTCAATGACATACTAGGGCAGCGTCTGTTGATAGCTCAGTGGTCCTGCCCATGCTCTTTTGCATATGTGAAGGCACTGGAATGGAGACGTAGTGCTGGAGAAGCGGGGGGCCCTGAATGGGCATCAAAGACATTGGTCATCAACTCTTGTTGTCCAGACCTCTGTAGCAAGAGCCACCGGTGCAATCAAACCACGGGGTTCTACCTCAAACTGGCATTAGCCTCACTAGTTCTCAAATAAACAACTAATTCAAATAATATGCTGCAAAGCATCAAATGTGGTGAAACCACCTGATTCCCATGGGCAAACTCATTCCTCTGAGAAGAGAACACCCTCTCTGATGACACATCCTTAAAGGCCATTGCTCCTTGCTCCAACACATCCCATCTGGAAATTACTTCTGGCATCTAGGAAAATAATAGAACTTAGCACTTCCAAGTCTTCAGACCACAACTCTCCAGACCAATGCATGAGCTACAAGTCGAAGTAACAAGGACTCTAGCCACTGAACATCAGAGTTTATTTCCAGTCGGTGAGGCAGCACGCCATGGAAGCCTCACCAGACGGTCATACCCAGGAGTGAAAACCAACCTGACTGCAGCCTACGGGGGCCAGGTGCACATATTCACTGATGACTCAGCAACTTTGCTCTGGTGACCAGACAATTTTGCAGCACTGTTTGCAGTGACGGTTTGGAGGTGAGGAGGAATCTTTGAGAAGGCACTACTTAACTCATCCGTAGAAAAAGAGCCCACCAACGTTGGCGGCGCCATGTCCTGACCATATTGCGCGAAATATCATTTCCGTCAGTGCACGTGTCAATCTTGGACTGACCAGTCAGAGCTAAAGCTCGCTAAAATTGGTGGTAACAGTGAAGACATTGAAGGCTGCCAGTGCCATGCATGTCATTTGTCCTATGGTCTTTTAGTGATCAGCAGACATGCAGCGTTTGGGGCTTTCGCTGTGCTACCAACCTTTCTGCAAGCCCTGTGGGCTCCCTTCCTACTAGGAATAATATCCCATGAGACATCCCTCAGATGCAAAATCTCAACAGAGTCTTCTCTTTTGAAACTGTATCCTCTGGATTTCCTCGCCCTAGGACCATAGAAACCTCGGATAATAGATACAAATAATTCATGCCCGCCGGGAGCGCTGGCCTTGGGGATCGTGTCGCATCTCAATTCTTAGACATTGGCGGCTGCATTAGAGCAGAGGAGCGTCGCCCCGGCAACTAAAATGCCCTCAAAGCCCCAGAGATGGAAAATAAAATGGTAATAAATTAATTTATTACCATTTTATTTTTCACCCACCCCTAACAAACCGAGTGTCAGGACGGGGCGGGGCTTTCTGAGTGGCAGCAGGCAGGAGGGTGGTCTGTCGGGCACTTCAGCTCAAAGTGTGGATGTCCCTTTGGCCGGCCGTCTTGCGACATTCAGCCAGACATGCCCACTTTGAACCTCTCTAACCCAGCTGCCTTAGACCAAGCACAGGCCTCCGTGCCCCCAGGAGCGCCGAGAGAGGCCACGCCCTCCAATCCTGGTGCTTCTCTCATGCTGGTTAGCAGCACGAGAGCAGTGCCAGCATTGGTTAAGGGAGTTTGCTGGGACCCACTCTGAACACGGACTGCACTGAGGAGGAGAATGTGCAGTGAGGAGGAGTACATGCCGTGCATGTAAGGTAAGTGGGTTTTTATTATTTTACTTACGGTGTGCGATGCTATAGTGAATGCAACTACGCACCACACCACATTCCGTAGCTGCCAGCTGTCACTGCTGTTAGAGATTTGTATTTCATCCCTGTGATTATGAACGATACAGTGTCCCTTCTGCCTGCCCACTCTGCTGCATTATTTATAACAATCCTTTTCTTTTTCCAGACCGAATATTTGGTAAGTGAAGTCACCCCTACTTACCTCACTAGGACCAGCTCACAAAGCTATTTGTGCATCTAAATTTGTGCACAAATACATGCTCCTTGCACGGGCAAATTCCTGAATCAGGGTTGTACTGAGGAATATTGACACAAATAATATCATGGTACAAGAATATCGAGGACAGAATGTGGAGGGTCAAAATATTGAAAGGTAAGTGCATATATGGAATTATAGGTTTACTGTTCTGAACTCCACATCTATGAACCTTGAAGATATGGGTACACATATTGTATTTTCGATAATATGTCCTTGATAATGTGCCCCATCGATATTATGGTTTCGATATTGGGATTGAATGCGATCCTCGCATTTGGATTTGAGAATTCGCCAACTGCATCACCAGGGGGTCATTCTCAAATTTCACCACTATGAAGAAATCCCTGCTGGCAGATTTTCAGAATTAAGATGGAAAATGTTCACAACATAAATAGAAGGGAGCACAATTCTGTGTTTTTCATTATATTTTTTGTGTAATTGTGGATACGTGTTCCAATAGCTGTTGTTCTCAGTCTTGTACTGGCTTGTTCATATACAGGATCATCACAAGTGGGTGGGGAGGGGACACTGAACCTCCTGGGCAGCGCTATTTCAGGACTCTACGCTTGTTCTGTAAAATGAACCTATAGATTGTTAACCAAGCCTGCCTGTTCATTACTGATGAGGCCACTAAGCACGGCCACTCCATTCGAAGGCTTCAGATTCTCGCGCTGCAGTGTTTTTTGTTTATCGTGAATACCCTTTTTTATCCCCACAAGCAAGTGCTCCTGGTACACGCGGAACAAGTGCCATTACGTTTGTGAAACAGGCGCCACAAAACGTCTGAGAGGTCTGGGCATCTGGTTATAGGTAACTTATGTTTATATAATTGACACTGATTTTGTTACAACTGGTGGAGCAATGAGGAACTCAAGGTGAACCATGTTTCACTCGATTTCAATTTACAACTTGAGTGCGGGTCCTGGATTTTTGGACGCGCAAGTACTGCCGTCTCACTGAGGACCTGTGTGTCGGGGGTCGCTCAGTGGATGGACCTCAACTGCATGAAATTAAATGCAGGGAAAACAGAGGTCCACATCTTAGGCAAGCAACCTTCGATCTGGTCCTCGGCCTGGTGGCCTGTTTCGCTTGGCCCTCTACCTTCACCAAAGCCTATGGTTAAAAACCTACGCATTTGGGGGCATATCTACAAGGGCTTTATCTCTGCTTTTTTGGCTTTAAAAGCCAAAAAAGCAGAGATAAAACTAGCGCCCTATCAACAAAAGGGTGCTAACATGCAAATTCGCATGTTAGCACCCTTTTACTCTACGCTTCCCCTTGCATCTCTAATGAGATGCAAATGGGGCGTTCCAGACTAAAATAATAGGAGAAATGTCGCTAAGCGACATTTCTCCTATTATCAAGAATATCGCTAACCCTGTTAGAGACAAAAAAAGCAGCGCTAACCGCGGTTAACGCTTCTTTTTTACGTCTGGTACTTTTCTGACTTAGCCATGATATCCTATGGAAGGAGGATATCATGGCTAAGTTTGTCTGTCCCTATCAACAAGCTAACGTGAGATTATCGCTGGGTTTCCAGCGATAATCTCACGTTAGCCACTTAGCGTGAGGATTTTTATCGCTATTGAGATAAGCGTTGCTAATAGCACGCTATCTCAGCGATAAAAATCAACGCTAGCCGGCGATAATTATCCTAGCGCTAAGTGCGCTTAGCGATAATTATCGCCGGTTGTTGTTGATATGCCCCTTGGTTTGTTGGAAAGCTTACATTCGACAGCCAGATCGCGGCTTTGGAAGGCAAATGCTTTGGGATTTTAAAATCTCTTAAAAACATCATTTGCCTCTTACCTGAATCTGCCAGGACAACAGTAGTCCAGGCGCTGATTATTTCCAGGCTGGACGACTATAACTTCTTATTCCTAGGAGTATCTCTTTCTCGCCCGATGAGAGTTCAGCGTGTACAGAACTCTGCAGCTTGTCTGTTGTTGAACCTTCCGAGACCAGCCCCCATGAGGTCTGCACTCTCTAAATGACATTAGCTTCCTGTGAAGAAGTGACTTTCCTTTAAAGCCCTGTGCTACTTCGACAGGGCTCTTATGAATGAGGGCGCCCCCTATCTGCACCCCCTCATCAAGCCGTACTCTCCTCCAGGTGCCTCAGATCTGTGTGGGCTTTGTCGGCCTGTGTCCCCACGGTGAAGAAAGTTCACATTGGGGGTAGCTCCTACAGCTCTTTTGGCAATTTGTGGAACTCCCTTCCCCATTCATGTAAGATAAATCATAAGAATCATTTCATATAAACTTATAATCCTGGTTGCTTAGGCTGGTTTGACCCTGAATCTTTTAGTGTTGCTGTGCTTTGTCTTTTTGACCTCTGGAGCTAGACCTTCAGTGTTGGGACACTTCATTTGAAGTAACTATGCGCTATATAAATCTCACTATTATAATTACTACCAGGAGGAATTGGTGAAGCCACAACAGTGCGGACAGTGGAAGACACACAGTTTCACCAGTTGCAAAGCCTGTTTTCATGCACGTCATTCACTTTTCCCACTGAAACACCTCCGAAGCTGGACCTAAAACTGAAGGAACCGTGTTTCCGTGGGTGGTGGTGGTGGTGGTGGTGGTGGTAGTCTGTTCTCGCACGGCGCCCATAGTGAGGCTTCGGTGTCTGTATGTTAGTATTTACCTATGAATGCTGATGCAATATTTCTGTAACAAGGAGATGGCAGATAATTCTCACGCCTTTCATAACAAACATCACCAATACTAAAAGATAGAAAGGATTTTCATTGAAACAAAAATAGAGGGTCTTATTTACAAGCTCCTTGCGCCGCTGGTACGTCACCATTTCCCATATGAAAAGTGAGGCATTGGTGGCGAAAGGGGCTTGTAAATAAGCCTCAGAATATTCACTGGGGCAAGTGGAGACAACAAAACACGCAAATATGATGGAAATATGCAGCAGAAATAGAGACCACCACATTTAGACGAGACAAAAACGAGAAATAAGTAGAGGTAATCTCAGGCGCAAACGGACAGAAGTTGAGGTTTAGTGAGACTCAAATAAAGGATGACCACCCCGAGGGAAAACACCAACGTGGACCATTCTACGGAACTTTTAAAAGGTAGCCTACATTATGTCAAAAATCTGTTGCCAGATCATACAGCCATGGTAGCATCTCTACTTTGAGATTCAGATGTCAGAAAGAGGTGGGCACCTATTGCTCTTGTTTTTCTCTAATCACATTTTGGTGTTTTTTTAAAGATCTTCTGGAAAGAATTAATCTAATAATTTCAGGTGAACGTGAAGTTGCCCCCAGTGTGGCTCCTTCAGATCCATTTCCATTGCATGATTGATCCATTATTTACAGCTTTTGTCCGCGGCTGAAGGTATGAGAGGCTAGAAAGGATTTTTAAGGACATGGAATACCAGGAGCTATACTGTGATGGAGGGTTATGTCAATAAACTCTTGAAGCTTACAACAATTGAAGAGGTGCACTTCTCCAACTGGATCACAGTTAATTCTTTTTCCAGGGGTTGCGTGCAAATACTTGGATACTTACAGCTATGGTGAGGCTATTAAGTAAGTTAATTGTTGATTTGTTTTTATGCTGATCCATCTAGGCCTTTTATATAGGATAAACGTGTTGCAAACCCACCATGGATTTGTAAGCTGGACCTGCACTCAGAGGGAATTCCTTTCCTCTTATCCAAATGTTGTTGGGAACTCTAGGAACTCTAATGCAAGGAGGTCATTTCTTGTAAAAAATAAAAACCTCTTATTAAAAGAAAGCATTTGCTTCAATTAGACACGATCAGGTCTGCTTTTTTCTTGCATGTGACATCACTTGACAATAATCACTAGAATTCAAGGTGTACCAAGTTTTGTTGTAATTTTTTTTACTCTTGTACAGATAAAATGGTAAGATATTCGTAAGTCTGGCAGTAGAATGCATACGGAGAGCCTCGTCTCATATATACGTAGTTGTGGGCAGTGGGGGCATAACAAAACTTGAGGGGGCCCCCTGCAAGGCACACGGAGGGGCCCCCCTCCGGTCTTAATCAGGAGCTCTCAGGTCAAGGTACTGTGCTGAAGGGGCCGCTGGAGCTTGCGCGCCCCCCTCCCCCACACCGCGGGGGCCTATGTTACTCCATTGGTTGTGGGTATATTCTAGACTTTAGAACCTTTAAAAAAAATATTACAGCCATGCCTGCTCCACCACAAGGTCACTCACACGTCTTTATCCCGCATGCCCACTCTTACGCCTTGACCGCGTACATAGAGCGGATCTCTGTAATACCAAAGCAGTACATATGATTCACACCGCGCAATAGAATCAAGGGGCCTGTTAGCTTTTAATGCACCAGTGGTCCAGTTTAAACCATCAGCACAGGGCTTCCGCGAGGACTGCTTCAGCGCCACAGGGGTTTCTGTTTGACGTCAGCCAGTGACCGCGTGCTGCTGTCCCTTTGTACACATTGATTATCCGTCCACACTCATTAATGCTGAACAGCGACCAACTGATTGGACTCATTCAGTTAATGAAAAATGTGCTGATAAACAGCGCCCCCTGCGCTTGCTAATCTCAGGTCAAATGTCTGGGTCCATATGATCAACGCACCTGGGACCTTGTTCACAATGTAAAACGAGAAACCCATAGAGACCTTTTTATAGTTTTAAAAATCACAGAGAGGCAGTTCATCTAAGGAGCATGCAATGTTCCTGTGAGACCTGCCATGTGCTGCAGGATGGAATGAATGAATCTTTCGACAGGCACACATCACCGTCACATACTCTCTTCCTACTCTGCTGGGAGTGAGTTTAGGAGAACGAGTAAGTGTAGGAGTTGACACCTGGAGCCACAGCAATCAAGAACTCAGTGCAGTCCAGAACTCAGTGCAGTGCAGAACCCAGTGCAGTACAGACCCCAGTGCAGTTCAGAACCCAGTGCAGTACAGACCCCAGCAGTCAAATGCCACAGATGTTTCCTACTATAGAATTCCTTGCTGCTGCCAAAGGACACCACAAAGCTGGTTTATTGCAGGCACATAATATGTAGGTTTCCTGTCTCGCAGCTCAGAGGACCAGGTGAAGAGGCCTTGAGACAGCAGCAAGAGTTTCACCCTCAGAGTTACTGTCTGACAGTTCCCCTGAACGCCGCACGCGGTTCCTGGATCTGACATCAATGCAAGCGTGCATTGTTGAGCAGCGCTGAACATGACCATCCATTCTCAAACTGGACTATTGACTTTCAACTGTCTAAGGAGGATCCAACTTCAAACCCATCTGCACCTACACCCTTATGCAAGAGCAGAAGGCCTTCCTGCTGTCACCTTTCAACAGCAGACTTTGGCATAGGCATGCTGCCGGCGCAGAAGCTACATGGCGTCGGAGAGGTGGCAGCAGAGGGCAGTAGGCAGTGCCTGCAGTGCCAACTCCCCCTCCAGTAAGCCCACCAAGTTCATCACCAGCAAATCAACCAAGACAATCTCTGCAAAACCCACCAAAACTACAGCCACTAATAGTGATGTATGACGCCCTCCACGCTGCTCATAAAGGCGACTTAAAAGACGAATAGCTGCTTAGTCCCAAGCACGAGGGATGGATCTCAGCACGCTGTGATGCTGATGCAGGAATGATTTCCAGCCTCTGTTCATGGGCTTGGAAGTGCTTCTTATGGACACAGTACTGCACACTTGGATACCAAAGTTCAAGCATTTTCAGGGAAGTGAAAGGGGATCCGAATCAAGTGATCACACCCTAAAATCAGTGTCATGGTGCAGGGCTGACAGAGGACTGTCTATGATCCTGGCAGTCGTAACCAGAGGCCATCAGCAGGCGACCAAAGGTGTGAGTGACTCAAGGGAGTCAGTCTGCACTTCTGGGGACATATCACATATATGGCACACTTTCTCTGTTTGCGCACTGCACACCCATGAGTAGATGTGTTGTGCACAAACTGGGAGAAAATGCCATATTACTGTGAATGTGCTGCTCCCAGGTCAGCTGCTCTGTGTTTCACTGTGGAGGCGGCAATCCGCCTGCACTTTTATGAGAGGAGAGAGATCCCGTTTAAGGCGGGTGCAGTGAGTGACTATACCTGCCTACAAGGGGATGTCTGGGGGCGTCCATGGGACCCCTTTTATCGCCTCCAGAGGGCTGCCTTTAGGAGGCGCTTGGAAAGTACACCAACTTTTTGTGATGCAATTTCACTGCACCTCCTAAAGGCATATTTGCCTCTGTGCCCGAGTCCAGAATACGGCACCGGGGCAGAGAAAAAGTGATTCCCTCATTCGCATGGGGCCACACGCCATGCAAATGAGAGAATACCCTCTTATGATAGTGCTGGCTCAAGATCTGTGGTGCCACTGCTATCTGTATTGCCAAAGGGACTGCACAAGCATTTGCAGCCCCTTCTGTAATACCAAAGTGCGCCGGGGTCACACAAAGCAGGTGCACATGCCTGTTGCACCCCCGGGGCATTCTCTAAATATGGAGCTGATGCTTATATTAAAATCCTGCTTCATCCACTGTGTCCTCCAAGAAACACCTCCAGACCCACACACTGGAGGGTATCTGGTACACATAGCCCTGGCCACATCGCTACCACTTCTGGCGCAACAGAAGCTAGCAGCGATGATGGGCCGGTATTCCCTGCAAAATGCACCGACCGCTTACTACTGCAAGGCCATGCTGGTGGGGCTGAATAGCCAGGAGATTGTTAATTTATGCACAATGGTGTCTGCACAGTCATGGTTTATTGCCATGCAAGACCACGCCCACTGCTGCAAGGCTGAGACACAGCAGACTCCAGGGCTACCCACATCAGACACTTTCAGGGAAGAGGACATTGGCCATGTTGTGTGGATGGTGTCATTGGGAAGAGTAGGGTCTGGTTTCAGGTGTCCTGATACTTGGAGCAGTCTCCCAAAGAATGCCCTAGGAGCTCTCTCCATTTAATGACTCGGCAAGGAAGATGTGTCGACACAACACACAGCCACACAACATCATGCAATAGGAAAGGAATGCTCAACGTTAAGTTGCAAATGTACAAATAACCTCACGGCACTATCATTATTTACAGGATAAACACATATATTTAAATAGGAACAAGTTCTAGAAAACAAACAAGGCTTTGAATGACCAAGAAAAATACAAAAGAGGTCCCATCACGCCTCTCAAACCTTAAAAGTGAGGCCAAACACCACCTTAAGTATGATGAACATCATAAAAATGGAACAACAGCAGCATACTTAAAAACACACTAAACAATAAATATATATATCAACATGAAACGCAATTAAATTAATTACCCTCCCCCATCATTACCCCAGTACAATAACAGAAGGGAGACTTTACCCATTACTTAAGTCCAATGGAAGAACTGCTCTCTATGACACCAATGGCACACAAGAAATGTAAATAAAGCCTTGCATGCTACCACTGCTCGCCAAGAAAGTACAATTTAATCGTCTTCTTTTTGTCCTATGTTTATTTAACACCCGATGTTGCAGTGGGAAAACCTTGATGCTATTTAAAGGTTGGTGATGGGCAACGAGGTAGTTGGGGGGGAGGGCGGGGCTAAAACAAGATAGGTGTGAGCTGCATAGAATAGATGGAAAGAAAGATAGAGAGGAATAAGTAGTTTGTGCATGAAGTGGGGAATGAAGTCTAGATAGAGGAGCAGAAAGTGTGTGAGGAAAGGAGAACTAAGGGGAGAGCAGGCCAGAGACGTATAAATAGGGAGCGCCTGTGTATGATGAGGAGAGCTTAAGAAAGAGGAGAGTGTGGGTTTGAGGGATGGAAATGTTGATAGGGCACAGGAATGAAATTGTGCTTGAAGACCTGAATTGAACTAATGGAGTGGCGGAAAGAGTGCATGAGCGAGCGAGAGAGGTGTGAGAGTGTACGAGAGAGAGATTAGTACGAGGGGCACCCCAGGGTGGGGGCGGCAAGAGATGGAATTTTGCACAGCGTGAGGTGATAGAGGAAGGTAATGTGTTTGACCTGGTAGTATAGAGAGGAGGCTAGGAGTGTGAGGGAGGGATGAGAGGGGGTAAGGGAATTGTGAGATGAGAGGGGGTAGTGGCAGAGTGAGGGTGAGATAGGGCAGTGGGTGTGTGGTGGAGAAATGATCGGGTTGGTGGAAGTGCAAGTTTGAGATGTGTTTTGGAATTGTGTGGTGTGGGATTGTGTGGTATGATGTGCCTTTGAATTATGTGGATAGTAATTAAATGGTATGAACTTTAGTGGAACTATGTAGAGTGTGAATTTGTGTGGGTGCATACACAAACATTACAGGGATGGGAGTCGGCGGGGTTAAACGTTCAAAGTTTGAAAGTGCTTTGATACACAAGTGTCTGGGCAGAAATGGCCCTTGGCTCAACCTAGATTATTTCTACTACCACTTAACCCTCGTTATCTCCGAGCTTCATGTCAGCAGCTAGGCAGGACTGCTGCAATGCAAGAGTTGTATGGGGAACTACAGTTGGGCCAAAGTCCCCTCTTTAAGGTAGGGGGGATATAGAGATGGTGGGTGAGGTGGTAATAAAAGAGCATGACAGAAGAACACAGACATGGGGTGATGGAGAAGAAAGCAAGGAAAAAAGAAGAGTGGATGTTGGGTCAACGAAGAATGGACAGAAATGAAACCAAAGGAACAGGAAAATAGATAAAATGAGGGCACATCGAAGAGCACGAAAGATAGAAGGGCCGTGGGAGGCACAAAAGGCTGTGAGTCTACAAACTTCCCCCGTTATTATGAGACGCTCCATATTTGGGGCGCTCAGTTCGATTCTGCGTGGCACAGGTTTTCCTTCTTGGAATCACACCGTTGAATGCATTTACATTGTTGAGTAACAATCTAGAAACCAGATCAGCCCGGGAGAACATGCGGCCTGGGGCACGTATTTAATATAATTTGTGGCATAGTGCTTCAAAAGTCCACAGCAAGCTGGAATCCTAAAGAAACAGAATCAGCAAGTCCATAGAAGTCACTTCACAAGAGAATCTCATGAGGAAAGGAAACATGGCCTGCGTACACTCAGAGACCGCTGTCAATGAACATTACAACCCTTTCTAGAGTATACAATATTACTTTTTCCAGCATAACCAATGAAAATATGGCAAAGATTTCCTTGTACGGGACTTCAAACATCGCTGTCCAGATGACCCCCAGGGATTGGCTTTATGCCTGCAAAGTAAACAGAGCAGGCAAAGTGCGCAGGACAAACATCTAGGCCTGCGGCGGAAGCAGGGCGCAGCTACCCAATCCCAACAATTAACAACCACTTAGGGAGCAGCGGTAAAGGCACCCCCAGGGAGTCGCCAGCACCAAACCCCGGCCGGCCGCAGGTAGAGCTGCAGGGTGCCAAAGTGGAGACTAGCACAGACTGCGGGCACTTCAGCATGCCTTGCCCTTGGGTTATAGTGTGCCCCCAGAGACGCCCTCTTCCCTCCCCTTCTACACTCTAAACAAGCTGCCCCAGTCACAAGGAATGATGTTAACCCCATCTGTGTTGAATCTCACAAATCAATATCCAGAAGAAGCCAGAACTCAATCATGTATCCCGAAGACCAAAACACAGCCACTAGACCACCTCCTTGAAATAAAGAACGGCACTATTCCCATCGCTTGGGTCTCTGAAGCATTAGAAAAGTATTACTAAATGCGCTCCTCTCGCCTTTTCAGAATGTGAGCCGCAGGCTGCATGGCACCTGCAGATAATGCGTTCAGTTACCTTGTGTAACTTATTCTGAGGCAATGCACAAGTGTTCAGATATTGAAGGATTTCGACAAGACTTGAAATAAAATTGTATAAAAGTGCACTCGTGTCTGTCTTAATCGCATACGCCCTCCCCCTAGTTTAGTGAAATATGCTCCCTGTTCCTGCTAATTTCATCTTCAGCAGTAAAGCGCAAAAGTTATTGTTGCACCCTACAGTATTTATTTATAGCTTGGCACAAGGGAAATGGCAGGACAGTGCAAGACGATCACACCACAGGAAGGATCGTCAGAGCACACCTGTGACACGGTTAATCTTCGCATCGAGCAGAGGTGCAACTAGGGCGAGGAGGGCATTTGGAAAAGAAAGGCATGCGGCAGTTACTGTTAAGTGTGTCGCGCTGCCAAACAAAAACGTTTTAAAAATACAAAAAGGTGCAAGTCGGTCAAGCTGCACATTTTGAAAATATCACACGCGCCCGCCATTGCTACTACTGCGCTGGTAAATAACACAAACGATGTTGTAAAAATAGAGTTGGGCGAGCCATGCACAACAAAAGGAAAGTTGCACAGCCGCCATTGTTAGAGTCCAAGCATAGCATGCTGCCCTGCAAAATAAGAACAAGTAGTCCCCAAATAACAGATAACATTCACAAGAGTAAGGGAACATTAATTAGCCGGTGCTCCTCGGATAAAACCGGAAATTATGTATTGGAGCGGGAACAAATAAGGAGCAAGGATAAAATATGCAACAAACGAATTAGCCAATTGCAAGAAGCAGCCCATATTGCCACATTACACTCCGGTAGAGTGTTTACAGTTGGTCTCAAAGAGACAGTGCATGCGCTGCCTTGCTCGACCTAAAAAAGGTGGACAAGTCTAACAAAGAAAAAGAACGACTACACAACCACAGCTTAGGCATTGGGCACATGTACGGATTTGTGATTTCTTGATTGTCTGCAAAGTGAATCGAAAAGAAGGAAAAATGCGTTAAGAATATTCAGAGCATTGAAATGCAATCATTTTCAAAGCGTTCTCCTGAGCAGCCAGTATGGGGCGTGAGTAATCTCAGGCTTCAACGGCGCGCATCTGAATTCCTGATACGGGAGACGAGAAGCAGTGGGCCAGAGTGTCTCGGCCAGCCCGCAGCACCCTCTATTGGGCGGAGGACTGCACCACGTTCGTACGTCGGGACCATGTTGCGTAAGGAGCGCTGTAACGGTTCTGCGACTAGGAGGAATCTGAAAAGGAATCAAATGCGTTGCAGCGCGATATTAGGCAAAGTGTTTCTACAAAAACCAGTAAACACTGTAAATGAGGGAAAAATTAAGCACCACTTAACTTGCTGCTGAGCAGCTAAGAAAGGGGGAGAGCGTAGGGTGCCCAGACATCCCTGTTTTCCCAGGACGGTCCCCGTTTTTGGAGAAGTGTCCCCGTGTCCTGACACTTTTCTCCAAGTGACTCAAATGTCCCTGTTTTCAAACAGTGTCCAGGTTAAACACAGAAATGTCCCTGTTTTTCATTGTTCCGGTTGAACATGCACGCACATGCTCTCTTTGCACTGTATACGGCATGTGTCGTCACTGAGGTGAGCGCTGTAGCAAGAAGGGAAATCCTTTGAAGAGAGACATTTTACACGCAGCACCACCTACGTCATCGTGCCAGCCAAAGTTTCTACTTTGGATAAAACAATATTTCTTCGTCCTGTAGCTTGTATTCATAGCCATACAAACTTTTCAGTAGCCCTTATACATACCGTGCAAGGATTAATGCATTGCTCATTGCATGTTTTATTCCTAACCAATTAAAGCATGCTCTGTCTTCTCCATCTCAAGGCTATGACTTGACCTTTTGGCTGACCTGTCAGATCATGGCAAACTGTTTAGCTGGAAAGGACTTAGCCTCTTCAGTGCCCATGACGAGATAGTCTCGTCATGGAGCACGGTTGCGCTGTGCCCATGACGAGACTATCTCGTCATGAACCCCACCCACTAATGCAACGCCCGGCACAGGAGGGGGAAAGGGCGTGGCACTGAAGGGGTTAAAGGAGCAGTATTAACGCCTGTAGAAGAGGCGAGCAGCGATGCTCACGCTTTTTGCTCAGGTCTTCACACTATTGCACCATGAGATGATACCAATGGCTAGAGTGCACTATACATACCCCAGTAAGGTAACATGACATCCCAGCAGTGACCACGCAAATGTGGGAGGACTGTGTGGTCGGCCAGCCTTTGCCACCCTTAAGACCCTAAGGCAGTAACACCTGGAGAGAAGTGTTTTTTTACATTGGTCCATGGCTGCCATTTGGCAATTTAGCATTCCGCAGTTTACCTCCCATGCTTTTCTGTCATGAGCAACTAAGCAACATTGGTGAGTTGTACTTTACGTGGTGCTGACGCGCAGCTATAGAAACGAGCATTGAGAAAGCTAGTAAATCTGGCGTTTGCTAGCTTGTGATGTTTTATTGATTTTTGGCAAATATATGCTATAGTCCTTAAAAGTGTAAATGTAATAAAAAGTACTAAAGCTGCTGTGTAAAGGAGAGGAGTGCCAATAAAAGACTGCGGATTTGTTGTCTGTAATGCTTCATCTCGGTCTGTGGAGGGAGCTGTCATTGTAGTCCTTTTTCTATGTCTATGACAGCTGTCAAATAGTCCTACTTTTATGTGGATGGTTACTGCAAACCATAGTCCTACTTCTATGTCTATGACCTGTCCCCGTTTTTAGGTCTCGCCTGACCCAGCGCATGCGCTGGTCTGGCGAGACTTATTGAGAGGGCTCCAAAAAGTGCTACCAGGCCAGTCTAGAGCTACAGTGCGTGTGCTCGGGCGCGCGCGCCGCGCTTTATCGTGATTACTTTCACTTTCGCGGCCGCGCGGCCGCTTTGATGTTTGATCGCGATCGCGATCACTTTAAATTTCAAGCTGGATCCAGATGGGCTACTGATAACACAACAGAATGCAAATGTATGGGTGTAAATTGAATTATTAGAGCATTTTCTCAAGATCGTTCACAGGAAACAAGAATCTACGACGGCAAGTAAATAACTTTTCCTTTGAAGAAAAAAAAAGAAAAAATGTTATTGTAAAATGTACATTTTACGTACGCTTCGGTCCTGCCTCCTTTACGTAGACACGCGTATTTACAATTGAATGACACGTGAGTGTGTAAGGTCGACATTGTATGAACACTTAGACATCTACAACTTTCTTGTGTTTCCATGGGTACTCCAGAGGTTTTCGCGAATCACAGACAAATCAGAAATCGGCTTCAACCCCAAGAGGTAATCTACAGAGAATACCTTTCCAACTTTTACTAAGTTTTCCTTCATGATTTCCGTGAGCTTAAATTAAAGCAAATACATTCAGAGTGTGGACAAAACAGAAGACTGCTCACACTACTCACCACATGAATAAATAAAACTACCGTTCTGTCCAATTCAGGGGAGTAAATATTGGTACTCATTGGGGAAAATAGTTTGTGAGCAGAGACCATTTTTCTGACAAAGCAATGACAGTGTGAGACATATTGTACCAAATTCCCTTTTGAGAGGAAACGTTATGAAAAGAATACAACATTTACAACGTTATAAAACTGCTGGTCCTGACAAAGAGCTCAGTTAGTCACAAAGTCTGTAGTCTCAGTTGTTTGAAGGCGAAAGTTAGCTTTTATGTGTCAGTGCTACTACCTCACGCGGTTACCACTGGCGCATAAAAGCACAACACACACTCGCACGCACATAGACACCCCAGATGTTGATGGGCTGAACAGTCATTGAAGCCTGCACCAATCAGACTGCAGAATAATTATTGTGCCATCTGAGGTTGCTGCTGGGATTGCAAATCATCTTTATAGGCCCACCTACAACTCAAGAATCAATTTCCTGTTTTGTCATTGCCATCCTGCAATGTTCACAAAGGCTTCGCCTCAGCAAGATACTCATGGTTATTTCTTTCTTGAAAATGGAGGTGTTACTATCTGTGAATTATTTAAGCTAAATAGGTCATGGAGAGGAGACAGACTTTAGCAAAGACATTGTTCAGCTGTTTTATTGGCTGCCAGCCTCACTACAAACAACGTCACTGTCCTAAGGGTGCCTGGTGAAGAATCTTCCACATCACTGCCACACCTCTACTGTCTCTTGCGGCTGCCGCTGCCCATTAAGGCACTTCTAGAGGCCGCAGTTTTTAAATTTCTAAACATCCTTTTGCTCATCTATCTAAAAGTTATTTGTGGTCTGCACAAAAAAGTCACTGAGACAAATGCTCTGCCTATGTTGATGAAGCTCTACCTTGAACAGCATTTCCTAGTCTCCAGATTGCAGTCCCCTCCTGGCTCAGTTCATGCAGGATTTATTAAAACCAGACCTGTACCTGCAAATGGAAAATGAAGGCTGCAATAGCATTGTCCCATTTGTGCTTGACGTTTGAAGGGGATTGTCAGCCTCAATTTTCAGTTTCTGCTACTGCAGTAACAAAAGAACAAATCTTAGTGGTGGGGTTTAAAAGTTACAGACCTTGCCCTTAACCACTTGCAAAACACATGGTAACGTTCATTCCATACACACTGGTATTGACACTGGTAAAGAGCAGTGGTAGCTGACAGGGAGTCAAGTAGCACAGTCTAAGCTAAGCCATAGAAATGAAACACAGTATAAGGGTCACTGGAATTATGTGGCAATGAACGACCACATTAGTTGGAGGAAAAAAAGGAAATTCTGAAATATATGGACATATTTGAGGCTGCTAATTTGAGCACTTTGTGTGTTTTCTACATAGAAGTATTATTTGGCAGGATTTACTATATACTTCAGTAGAGGAAAGGCAAAGTATGTGCAAGGAAAAGCTGAATATGTGCCAAGAAGAATCTAATTCTGTGACATGTTTTAGATCAAATACAAATTAAGTGGCACAATTTGTGTCATTGGTAATTCCCCAGTATGAAAATTTAAGACATAAAAGAGGGCCCAGTGCTAAACAAAAATGCACAGGGTTGTAAAGAAAGAAGTCGTCCATTTAACATATAATTAAAATGTTATTCACTCATAATCTTTTGTCTTGCAAGGCAGCACAACAACCTATTTAGATTTTGGGACAAAGACTTTTTGGGTCAACTTATGATGGACACTTTGTGAAACAGTAGTAACCAGGGGCGACTCCGCCACTAGGGCAGAGGAGCGTTGCCCCACTGCTTTCTTGCAGAGAAAGAAACATAAAATGGTAATAACTAAAAGTTATTACCATTTTGTGTTTCCTTTGTGAATTGCAGGTGGGCGGGGCTGCTTTGCTCCTTGAGCAGCGGAGGAGTAGTTTGCACACTCTGGGCCTCATGTAGGTAAATAAATTTTACCGGTTCTTAAATACCGAGCCGTACCGAATCGGTAAATTAGAATCGGTAAGTTATATGTAGGTAAAAATTCGGTAACAGTTACCGATTCGGTAACATTCGGTAAATACGAATCGGAATTCACCGAATCGGTAAATACCGAGGTGATAATTACCGATTCGGAAAATACCGAGGTGGTATCTACCGATTCGGAAAATACCGAGGTGGTATCCACCGAATCGGAAAATACCGAATCGGTATGTACGGATTCGGTAAATAACATCACATGACTTGACGAAACAGCTAATCCTGTGCAACGACAGCCCACCCAACCAGGAACTGCCCACACCCAGGCAGGTGTACACAATTAGCCGACGTGGCCACACCCAGGCAGGTGTACAAAATTAGCCGACCCTGGAGAGGCTTGGAGTGCAGAGGAGAGGCAGGGAGCAGTTGCATGTGCGAGCGGGAAACGAACAGCATGTCCAGCCAGAGAACACAGAAAGACGGAGGGGAAAGGAGGAGGAAGCTCAAATTCAGCCCCAAGGAACTCCAGGTGCTGGTGGAGGAGGTGGTGAAGCAGCACCAGAAGCTGTTTGGGAGGCAATCCCTGCAAGTGCCTGAGGCTGAAAAGCGCAACATATGGCTGGCCATCCAGGCGCAGGTCAATGCTGTGGGAGTGACCCACAGGGACATTGAGGTCCTCAAAAAGCGCTGGTATGACCTGAGGATTGTGACCAAGAGGAAGATGGGCGACATCCAGAAGGAGGCCAGCCAGACCGGAGGTGGAACCAACAGGGCACCTGCCCTCACCGAACTGGAGGAGCTGGTGGCGGCCACAATCGAGCAAGAGAGCGTCGTGGGTCTTGGGGACGCCGACAGCTCTGCCAGAGCCGCAACACACCAAGGTAAGACGAAAGCACAGCAATGTAGCCCCCCCTACCCCTATCCCACATCCCCCATTGTGAAACGAGAATCACACTGCAGTCCACACGTGTCAGTGGAGACAGGCAATGCATTCCGGGAGATGTAGTCAGGGCAACACTAACCATGACGTAAATGTCACAGGGCAACAGGGCATGTCACGCACTCGAGGCACAAGGAGACAGAGGACAGATTGGAATGTGAAATGATTTATTGTGACGCTTGCAATGCAGCCCTTCAGGGACACTGAGCCAATGTTGTTTTTCTGTCCACAGATGTGACATCATGCAGTACAGGGCATGCTGCAGGGGAGACGGCACACCTGCCACAAAAATCACCTCTAGCCAGCACGAGTTCAGACCAGGGAGCAGGCCCACTGGCAGCCGCACCACCAACACAGCCAGCCTCGCCGCACACAGAGCCAGCATCACCTCACCGAGAGCCAGCATCACCACAACCACAGCCAGCATCGCCACTCATGTTCGAATCACCGGCCACATCTCCGCTTGCAGGTGTGAGAATGAGGAGGCGTCCAGCAGCCAGGCTACGGGCCTTCGACACCTCGTCAGACGACAGCATGGGCCCAGAAGACCGCACCGGGCACCAGGAAGGGAGCCATCCCACTGTGCCCCACACCTCACAGGCAGCACAGACGGGAGCAAGAGGGCGCCGCAGGTCGCGTGTCCAGAGTCCACCAGCACCCACTGACGGCCATGGTGTCTTCTTGGGGCTCGAGGGCCAAATGTTGAAGCAACAGCGCCTGCAATCAAAGGCAGTTATGTCAGTCCAGAGGCACATGCGGGTGATGAAGACAAGCTTAGTCAACATGGACACAAACATTTGCGGCATGGCTGCGGGCATTCGGGACATGTCCCAGTCAATCCAGCAGTTGTGCAGCAAATTAGATGCTGACATCGAAGCACGGCGCCGGGAACGCCAGAGAAGGGACACTACCAGCAGGGCACTCAACCGTCTGGCAACTGCGACTTCCCTACTTTGCCGGCGCTCTGTGACGATGCAGGAGGGCCTAACACAGTGCTGCAGCGACCTGTCTCGGGGGATGGTGCAGGTGACAAGTGCACTAGGGGTGCTATTGAGTAGTCAGGCGTCGACAACTGCTGCAGGGGATGCTGCGGAGCGCATCGACACCAGCAGCAGCATCACACCCCCCGTCCCAGAAGCACGCAGGAGCAGCAGGCGGCTTGGGGTTGGCTCTAGTGAGGATGCACAGGCCGTGCAATCCACCACTGCAGCGCGTATGCGCAAACATTGATGTGGCCCTGCTTAGCCACTTCCCATTGGGTGACGTAACCCTGGACATACTCCTTGTATAGATGGTATATTGCCAGATTGGCCTGTTCATGTGTTCATGGCGTGGTGCCACATTAAACTACGTCATGACTTCTCACAACTCGCTGTGTCCCCTCACTTACTCAGAAATAGTTGCATGTGATCTCTGCCCGTCTCTCTCTCCCATCGATTGCAGTTGGCACTCTAGCTGCGCTGCCCTCTGGCTGGCCTGACTCATCCTCGTTGTCCTCAACATATGTTAGTTCCACATCTGTACCTTTTTTCGTGGCAAGGTTGTGCAGCATTGCACAAGTGGCAATAATCTTGCAGCAGGTGATGGGTTTGTACTGGCGTGCGCCTCCGCTCTTGTGGAGGCAGCGGAACCTGCTCTTCAGTAGTCCAAACGTGCGCTCCACCACGTTGCGTGTTGTTTTGTGGGCCACGTTGTATCGTCTCTCACTCTGGGTTGCTGGGTGTAGGTAGGGAGTGAGGATGAATGAACGGCATGCATATGCACTGTCGCCTGGATGAGTAAAAGGGAACCATCAGTTACATGCCTCTATACACTCTGATTTGCAGGTTTCAAGGGGCGTCACTGTTACTTACCCAGCAGGTATCCCTCTCCGAATTCGCCGGCACTCAGTCGTGTGTAGATCCCACTATTCTGGAAGATGTATGAGTCGTGGGTGCTCCCAGGAAACTTTGCAACAATATCTGTGATGATGTTCCCTGCATCACAGATCACCTGAACATTGATGGAGTGGGTGGACTTCCTGTTCCTGTAGATGTGCTCTGTATCAGCTGGTGGACAGATTGGGATGTGTGTACCATCAATACAGCCGATGACATGGGGGAACTGTGCCATGTGATAAAAGTCTGTTTTTGTTTTCTGCAGTGCAGCCTGTGTGTTTGGGAAGCTTATGTAGTGGTGCATTCTCTGCATCATGGCATCCAGGAACTTCCTGAAGAAACGGGACAGGCAACTCTGGGATACACCACCCACCGCAGCTATCACCACCTGATAACTGCCGGATGCCAGTAGATGTAGGCTGCAGAGCACCTGCACATGTGGTGGTATGGCGTGCGCCCTTCTTGTTGGCTGGTCCAGGAGTGGGTGCAGGTCCCTTATCAGGTCCATGATGGTTTCGGGGTGTAGCCTGTACCTCTCATGTATCTCTGCATCAGTCAGCTGTAATAGTGTGATGCGCTGTCTGTAGATTTGTTCCTCCCGTCGCCACACCCTCAGTCCTGCTGCCTGTAGACGTAGGCGCCTTGCAATGACGTACATGGCGGCCATGTTGTCCACGCTGTTGCATTTTGGGATTGCTTATGTGCATTGTTGATGGTTACCACCTGCTTTCAATCCGTGTTAATTACCGACTCTTATTTACCGATTTTCCTGGATTTCTTAATTACCGCCTGCTCCTACATGTCATTTTAAATTTTTACCACTTCATATTTACCACTTCATATTTACCGATTCGTTAATTATGTATTCGGTAAACATGAATCGGTATTTTGGAATTCGGTAACTATGAATCGGTATTTACCGCCTCATATTTACCGAAAAGTGGTTTTTGGACTCCTACATCTCACTTGTCTGAATACCGGTCGGTAACGGCATATTTACCGAAAATCGGCCGTTACCGACCGGTATTTCGCTACCTACATGAGGCCCTTAGTCTTTATGGTTGGCCCTCTGGGCCTCCCAAACCATTCATGCGCACTCTGCCCTTTCTCCATGCAGGCTGCATTGCAGCCTACATGGAGAACTTCGCCACCCCATTAGCACCTGGCTGGGCAGCATCCCGACCAATCACAACGCTGATTCCAGCATTGTGATTGGCTTAGGGGAGGGTCCAAAGGTAGCTTGGCTGCCTGCTTCCTGTTCCTGTTGGAAGCAGGAGAGCAGGAACAGGAGCCGAGAAGACGCGGGACCCGGCGGAAAGGAAGGTAAGTTTAATGTATTTTATAAAACATTTACCCATAACCCCCCATCCTGCGACACCCCTGCAAACCCCCCCCAACCGTGGCCCATGGTGCCTGCCCACCACCTGCGAGCAACGCTGGCCGCGACTGGTAGTACAAGCATTGGCATAGCCAATTGGTCTCGCCTTTGGGACCTTATAAGTGTTTAGCTATACAACAGTTGATGTTGTTGCACCAAGGATATTGTGCTGCATAACTAAATAATTATAAGGTCTGAAAGGCGAGACCTATTGGCTATCTCGGTCTGTGGAGGGAGCTGTCATTGTAGTCCTTTTTCTATGTCTATGACAGCTGTCAAATAGTCCTACTTTTATGTGGATGGTTACTGCAAACCATAGTCCTACTTCTATGTCTATGACCTGTCCCCGTTTTTTGTTTTGAGAATCTGGTCACCCTAGCGAGAGCAGGCAGTAACAGAGGACTTTGTTGGGACCTGATTATGGACATTGTAGAAGGACTATCAACCTCGTGTTTTTTTTCCCTAGTGTTCATAGGAAAAGTAGTTTCATGGCTTTATTGACTGCTGTGTTGTTAAATATTTGATTAAAGCGAAGAAGGTAAGCATAATCCTCGGCTCTGTGTTCTTAATAGAATTGAAACTTACCCTAACTTGAGCTAGGCAAATTTTCATCGACAATGCAAACTTAAGAATGGTAAATGATCATTCCTAAATTATATGATTTAAAATTGCCAAATACTGTGAATCTGTGAAAAAAGGCCTGAAAGCAGTGGGAAAATTACCACCATTTGCAGACCTGTCCATAATCAAATGCAAAATAAATATCAATAGCCTAGTAGTTTTTAAAATACTTAGTATACTCAGAACTTTTTGAAAACGTACTTTTTTATATGTAAATCAGACAAATATTGTCAAAGTAAATACATGGCATGTTCAGTAGACTGTGTAAGAGACTAGATAAATACTGTTTCTGGTTAAGTCACAGAATGCAGGTACGCAGGTGTACGTACACTTAGCTATACATGTCTTGCCATAACGTCGCATCATGACACGTGCAGTATTTGGCAGCAATTTCCGCCCTTATGTTGGCCTCATTCACAAACCAGACTTTTAAAAGTCGGTAATTTTAAGGTGAGTTTCTGTTTTTTTGAAGATTCACAATGAATCCTAAGCACATTCTAGGAAATTTCTGATTCACAGATTCCAGAAGTTCTCCTCACATCAAAATGTATTTATGCAGATTTTCCAGTGAAGATTTGCATGTATAAGCCTGTATAACTCATGTAGAAATGAGAATTTTAACATTTTATGTTCTTCCTCACCGGTAACGTATTGTTCCTGTGCAAAACCCCATATCTCTCTCCTCTCTCCCCCCCTGACCCTCTCCCTCTTTCTCTCCCTAGGGCCGGACCGGAAACAGCAGCCAGCCGTGGGAGCGGGGCGGAGGGGGGTCAGGGGAGTGGAGGGGGGAGGTGCTATAAAGAAGCACACCTCCCCCATTTGTTACAGAGGGCTGATGACCGCCCTCCAGCCCAACGGGGAAAAGCCCAGTGCCCGTTATGGTCAGTCCGGCCCTGTCTATCCCCCTCTCTTTCTCTCCCTTTCTCCCTCCCTCTCCTCTTCCTCTCTTTCCCTTCTCCTCTCTCTCCCTCTCTCTCTCTCTCCTCTCTCCCTCTCCTTTCTTCCTCTCTGTCTATCTGCCTCTCTCCCTCTCTCTCTCTCCCTCTCCTCTCCCTTTCCCCTCTCCTCTCTTCCTCCCTCTCTCTCCCTCTCCTCTCCCTCTCTTCCCCTCTCCTCTCTCCCTCCCTCTCTCTCTCTCCCTTTCTCTCGCCCTCTCCTCTCCCTCTCTTTCCCCTCTCCTCTCTCCCTCCCTCTCTCCCTTTCTCTCTCCCTCTCCTCTCCCTCTCTTCCCCTCTCCTCTCTCCCTCCCTCTCTCTCTCTCCCTTTCTCTCTCCCTCTCCTCTACCTCTCTTTCCCCTCTCCTCTCTCCCTCCCTCTCTCTCTCTCCCTTTCTCTCTCCCTCTCCTCTCCCTCTCTTCCCCTCTCCTCTCTCCCTCCCTCTCTCTCTCTCCCTTTCTCTCTCCCTCTCCTCTACCTCTCTTTCCCCTCTCCTCTCTCCCTCCCTCTCTCTCTCTCCCTTTCTCTCTCCCTCTCCTCTCCCTCTCTTTCCCCTCTCCTCTCTCCCTCCCTCTCTCTCCCTTTCTCTCTCCCTCTCCTCTCCCCTCTCCTCTCTCCCTCCCTCTCCCTCTCTCTCTCTCTCCCTCTCCTCTCCCTCTCTTTCCCCTCTCCTCTCTCCCTCCCTCTCTCTCTCTCTCTCTCTCCCTTTCTCTCTCCCTCTCCTCTCCCTCTCTTTCCCCTCTCCTCTCTCCCTCCCTCTCTCTCCCTTTCTCTCTCCCTCTCCTCTCCCTCTCCCTCTCTTTCCCCTCTCCTCTCTCCCTCCCTCTCTCTCTCTCTCCCTTTCTCTCTCCCTCTCCCTCTCTTTCACCTCTCTCTCTCTCTCTCTCTCTCTCTCTCTCCCTCTCTCCCTCAGGGTGTCCTTTTCCATTTGTCACCCTGCAAAGACACGTACTTGCGCCTTAAATAGACAAGAGTAAATGCCTGTGGATAATGCTGAATTTAAACCACAGATGTCTCTTTCAGCACAAGTAAGTAATACTTGGACACTCGGCAGCCTTTGATGATGCGGCCCACGTGTATTCTGCTAGGACGGTGGACAGCTCTTCCTTCATGTTTTCTGGGGTTGCTTTAATAGTTCTGTTGCTCAGAGTGGGAGAAGTATTCCTTAGTGCTTCTGTTTCCCATTTTCACACAGCTCCTCTCTGCATTATGATGCTTGTGTATTATCCCCTTTAGACATATATTGTTATGCCATTGCACTGTCACTTGTCACAAAGAGGCTCGCCTCTGACCTCAAACATATGTCTCTTTGATCCTGCCAGAAAGGATCAGATAGTTTGTCACATAAGGATGACAGACCAATGGCATTTGTTGATAACAATCTTTGCAGACTGAGTTCTTGTTATATGCACACTATAATCAGGGCCACTGGAATTCTGCGATTGTGTGGCCGCGGTCATTTTCGCATAACTATAGATTTGCCGCATTTGCCACATAATCCATTATCGGCCACATAATCAGCAGATTTGAACAAAAACACATATTGTTTCTAGCTCAAATGGTTCAAAAGTTACTAGAAATGCAGCGACAGGTGTTGCCGCTCAGTAGAAGGTCCTCTTCAAAGCTGGACTGGTCCACTTATTGTTGCTTATTGCTATATTTGGGTGCTAAACTGGGACTAATGAGATGAAACCAATGCCCAGTGTTACCAAGTTTAAAAATTACAAAATAATGCAGTAATACTGTTATAAAATATGCCGCACTATGCCTTATAATTTGTCTTTTCATGCTGCATAATCTACTCAACCCTGCCACCTAATTTGGCCACTCCTGCCGCATAATTCCAGTTGTCCAGACTAGAACTTTTGCGGTGGTACACTCCGTTTTGTAATTGGCTAATTAGCAGTGCTAATCATTTACTGACCTAGTGTAGTGACCCTTGCTCTTTAGCACCAGGTTCATTGTCTCTAGGGTACATGTTTTATCTTGTTTAAAAGTGAATTATTTGTAAGCAGTGATCTGAGCCCCTAGAAATCTATAGGTCAGATTTAAGAGTCGGTGGGAATGGAAAATCGTCCGATTACTGCAGGTAAATATTGAGGGAAACTAGGGGGAACCACAATGGTAGCACTTTCGCTAACAGACTATTCCTGTGGCGGAGGACACTCCAGATGTTGATGTGATGCTTTCACCTCGCTTAAACCCTGTATCTCCAGACAACCTATATTTTTCAGTAGGAGGGGGCCTGGGGTCTTTCAAAGCATGCAGTTTATAATAAAATCCTCACCAAACTATCTTTTTAGAGCTGAGGAGTAAACCTTCTGTGCACAAAACTAAACTTTTTACAGGATGTGCCTCAAAATGAAGAACAAAACAAAACTAAGATCACCTCCTGTGACCATTGTCAGTGTGACACAAGCGTTGCCCAGCAACCAGAGAAAACACAACTGATGCTCTGGAGCATATATGTCAATAGGCGTCTAATAAGACTGGAAGGGTGGCTTTTGCCACCAACAGCATGCCCTTTTTGTATTTACATTTTGGCAACTATGCTAATAACAAAAGATGGCACACTGTTCAAAATTAAAAAGAGCAGGACAGTTTGTGTCTAGTTTTATTTATTTTTTTATATTAAAAAATGGTTTTACGTGTTTATTTTTTGCCTAAAAAACATACTTTTTGTAACAAACAAGTAAAACCATTATGTAGCAGATGACTTTTCCGGGAGACAAGTGAAAGCAAAATGTGCATTTTCTGAAAGTTTTCCGTGTAGGCTCAGTGTATGAAGGTGAGCTGCTACACATCTTTGTGACATTAGGTTATAATATGTTATGTGTATTAGTAAAGCGCAGGTTTGATGCATGATGACATCTCCTACTGTCCAATGTTTGCATTGCAGAGCGACTAAGCCCACCCTTTCTGTAGTGACAGATTCACTAATCTTTTAAGGGCATCTTTATAAGCCCCTTCCGCTGCCGGTGTGTCACTTTTTCTGACGCACCGGCGGGCACTGTGTGCGCTCCCATATTTACAAGGCCACGCAAAGCCACTCTGTGTGGCTTTCATTGGCCTTGTGAATATGGCCCCTTTTCACGCATTACTCTGCGTGAAAGGGGCATTTTATGGGTGTTGCTGTGGGCGTTCCCACGCAGCACCTGTGGCTTCTGATGCATTCCCTGATGTACGAGGTTTCATAAACCTGGGAATGCATCGGAATCCTACGCCTCCCCAGTGGAGGCGCAAGAGTGGCGCAAGGAGGAGAAATGCATTCATTTCTTCTTCGTTTTTGCTCTTTCTATGTGTGCTGCCGAAGCACACCTCGAGAGAGAAAATCACCATCAGTGAAGGTTTTGTGCGGGAAGATGTACCTTCCTGCACACAACCAATCATCCTGGTGCAAGGGTGCCTGCGTTGGGGCATGGTAGCCCATGGTGTGCCAGCGCAGGGATTTGCTGTACTGCTGTAAATACGATGCATTCCTGTGTTTTGAAAATGACGCAGCTCGGTGCCGCAAGATGGCCTGCAGCGCAGCATCATTTCCTCATAAATGAGGCCCTTAGTGTGCAAAGGGAGTGTGCACAGTGGAATGCAACCGGCTGCCTCATTACTGTTAAGGTGGCGGGAGTCAGCTGTGCACCTCATTACCCTCAGTAGGAAAACTGGAACAGGGACCCAAGACTTGGGTGCCAACCAATAGAGCATTAGTACATTAAAGCGCGACACGCAGAGGGACCGAAGACGAGCGAACAGGGCGGGTCAAAGTGGTCCTTCCTGCAGTTCAATGAACGCACTCAAGTGGAAGCGGAAGGAGACACTCAAACCGCCAATAGCATTAGGTGAAAGATTAATGCTCCCCTGAACTGAACCAAAATGCGATTGACACAATCTCCAGGTAATGGAAGAAAAAGGGTGGCTAAAAAAGTGAACAGTTGAAATGGACAGATCCAAGACCCCCTTTGTAAATATTTAGTAGTAGATCTGTTTCACAGCTGCACTGTGAAGGCACTGGGGCATATATACAAGGAGTTAACGCCACCAGAACACTCTTTTTCCGACTTTCTAGTGGCATTAAGTCCTTTGCTTTATTTACAAGGCAGCATTAAGCCACTTAAGGTGGCTTAACAGCGCCTTGTAAATAATGCCCCTATTCATGCATCACTTAGCGTGAAAGGGGCGGGCAATGGGTGTTGCAGTGGGCGTTCTGATGCAACACCCATTGCTTTTTGACACCTTCCCATATTTACAAGGTATGGCGCAGCACCAATAATATCACCAGTGTACACCTAGTCTTGAGCAGGTTTACTCCTTATATTTTACTCTGCACACATTGAGAGAGCAAATCACCTGTAAAGATTGTTTATGTGCAGGAAGGTGCTCCTTCCTGCACATAATCAATCACCCCTACAGCGCAGGCACCCTTGCAACATGTCGCTAAGCAGCTACTTTAAAGACTCGCAGGGGACCGCCGTTTTCTTGTAAATACGGTGTTTTGAAACTGACAGAGTTTGGCGTTACCAATTTTGGAGTAACACTGCGCGCCTCCAGTTTTACGTAAATATGCTCCGATTACTTAAAAAGCGCCTCAGTGAGACATGCGCTAGGGTTCTTTTCGCACTGGAACCTTGCATTCAAATTGGCAATTGCACTGGCTTTGTGAGTGCAAACTGCCTTTGTGCATCAATCCCATGAAATATGTCTTCTTCATATACATTCGTCAACGGGTTTATAATTTTGCAAACCTTTGTTGCTAAAAAGTATAGCCCCATTGGTAAGGGACCCGGGTACATGTTGCCTTAAAACAAAAACCAGTTCTAACGCAGAGCATCAGGCACCTACTCGTATGCAAAGCAGAGCGCTTAATAACAAATTCACAATTATAGATCTATATTAACCACAATGATATGCAATTACATTTTTGCAATAATTATTCTAATTACAAATCATTAGTCTTTCATTTCTATATAAGGCAGCAAAGAAGGGTTGCATACAAATGGGCGCCTCAAGAATTAAATACGCACTTTTCATGCAGTGACAATACATCTGCATTATAATGATATGAGCCCACCCTCCAGGCATGTGAGCCCTGATGGACAGATGTCAAACGCGAGCATCATTTGTTTATGGCTGTGTTTTACTCTGAGGGCGATTGAGAGTGATTTCCATAACTTGTTCCCGCCATCTCAGAATCCATAGAACCTGCTGGTTGAAAAATTGAATGAGCAATTCTGATTATTTCCTGCTGACCTGTCCCCCTTTTATAGGTCTCAACTATGTGCTATCTGTTGCAAGGCCTATTTTTATCTTACAGTGGACTTAGAACCCGCCCATTGCTTACCATTGGTTCACTTAATTGTCTCTCTCATTTGATAGCTTCTTATTAGTTTGTGTCGGCTTTTCTTCCTCTTCTTCTGTTCGTCCCACCCCTGAAGCATAGACACATTGCTATGTCCTTCCACTGCTAGCTTTTTCAGGCGCTACTTTTTTTTTTATAGTTTAATCACTCTACAAGAGTGCATGTGTTTTCCTGCTGTCTTCCACATTTACTTATCCCCCCTACTGAGCTCTGTGCTTTTCTCTCTTGCCTGTGTGCTTTCCCCCTAAAAAAGTACTGAAGTGATGGGTGGGAAATCCTGATGGTGGTCAGCTCCTGTTGGCAAGAGCTCCAGTCTTTCATCTCCACCTGATGGAAAGGCAAAGCGGGGTCTTAGTTGCAAGTGGGCCTCAAATAAAGATCAGGTCCATCCCATGCCTATTGCTGCCTACTAATGTTCATATAGAAATATGTGTTTTGCTCTTATTAACTAAGTGCATGCTTGTGGCCTTAGTGTGTGAGTTGTGTGTATTTCCACAATGTGTAGAGCAGTGCCTAAGAAAGCACAAGAGACTCTAGGCTGAGGAAGAGTGGGTTCTCCAACCACAGACATTTGCTTGGCATGAATGTAAAGCATGGAATTCAGGAATTCTGGGAGGGTGGTAACATGATTCCAAGATCATGCCCTGTCCGAGTTACCCTGGTCTGTAGAAGCACTCTGTAAGTACATGGTATGCCATGCCATTTTATCAGATCAACTCACAAACCGGCACAGAAGGAGGAGAATATTGTAAATAACTACTATTGCAGCGGTGTATGCCCGGGTTTCCCATTTCCATCAGGTGAACCCCATCAATGCAAACTGTAACGTATCAGTTCAATGGGAGCCCTCACCTAGGACAAGGAAATAAGCATTGGCAAAGCCAACAGGTCTGGCGTTTGTTCGCAACATTAATGGTTAATTTGCTGCTTTTTTGGGGTTTAGCCTGTAGATTTTGAAATTGTTACTCAATAAGGTTTCAAGGTACTAAAATTTGTCATCGAGTGATAAATTCTGAATCCTATTTAGCATGTGTAGACTGTGTTATTCTACAAACTAAAAAACTTTAGCCCTGAAGCGGCCCCAAATTAACTATTAATGTTGCGAAACACGTTTTGGTATTTTTCTGTTGAACCCACATAATTCTTTGTATGCGAGTCCATTCTTTTAACATCCCCTAACAGTGGATTTGAATTAATAAAGTATTGAACAGAACATTATCCAGGATGTATTCATTATTTGGACCTCAGTCCTATCTTCTTGAATTGGCTCACCTTGGTAACCTGGCTCAGGCAGCAGGGCTTTCTTCAGATGCTATAGGTGTGGCATCTTTGAAGCAATGTGACAAACAACAATTTAGGGGGCATATTATCAAGAAACGTCGTTAAAATTATCGCCGCTTTAGCGTCAGAAAACTGCCACTAAAGCGGCGATAATGGGCTTGATAATATGCCCTGGAGAATTCCCATAGAAGCCCATGTTCTGGTGTCAACATGGGCTTCTATGGGAATTCTCACGGGCATATTATCAAGCCTATTACCGCCGCTTTAGCGGCAGTTTTCTGCCGCTAAAGCGGCGATAATTTTAACGCCATCCTTGATAATATGCCCCCAAGTGAGCTACCGAGAACTAAAGGTCCAAATTTATAAACAAGGCCATTTATTTATCCCAGTCTAAATGGGCTTTTCGTGCCCTGCAGACATGTGTTTCTATCCAATGCTTCTTCGAGGTTTTAGTCATTGTCTTAAATGTTTCCAGATATAAAGTAAAGCACATGCCCCCCTGGTATCCTGAATCGCATGTATGGAATCCTTTGTTATGTCACAGTGGTCATGTCCTTGCCATCTGCTGCTGAGAGGGCTGGGGCTGCTGAGGCTTTCTTGAATCCTGTGAAGAGAACAATGCTTCTGGAGGGCGGGCAAGCCTGGTAGCAGGAGAGGAGGAGAATACATGTATTCCATTTATGAACAAAGGGATTAATTTCCTTCCTTAGAAAATGCAAGACCGCTCGTTTTATTTAATTTTTATTCTTTTCAGTAAGGTGGATGGAGACGCAACATGAAGGGTACTGCACCTTGCACAATAAAAGAAATGACATATGAAGATGTGGGCAGAACCCTGGGGATAGGCCGTGCTCAGTACCGCCAGAGTGCTTAATTTATCAAAATAAATCAGTGCCGGGGCCCAAAGTTTGGCCAGAAGTCCGCAGGCTGGTGCCATCGAAGGCCAGGTTGCCAAACAGCAAAGCTGTGTGCACTTAATTCCACCTCATGCGTCTCTAACCCAAAACCAGACATTCCCCGCCTCCTTATCTCATTCTTTCAGCCTCTTTGTCATCCTGCCTCCTTTTCTCTTTGTCACTGTTTTTCCGACTTCCTCTACCTCCATCTTTCGCCCTTTGAGGTTTTCTCTCACATGAGTGCCAATCCGCCCCACTGGCAACCACCAGCTCAAATTAAGCAAACCTCTCATTTCTAATTGACTCAGTGCCTAATTTCATCACACATTCAATGATTTATTTCATGCATACATATTATACAGAGAGCAATCCTTTTATTTCACTGCAACAGTCTTTCTTACATTTTAGGATACAAAATAAAGCCCATACCTAATGGCTTTGCAAATGTTTGTTTCCTATTTCCTACATGCTTTATGAATATCTGAGGTGAGCAGGGAGCACCCCAGGTGGTCCTGCAAGAAAAGATCATTGATTATTAGTTGGCCCTGCCCCGCACTCTGCTCGGCAGGGGGCCGGCTGGTTCTATAACAGTATAGGGTCGTGGTTGATCATTCTTATAAATACCTGGGGGTATTCATCAATGCCAAAGGCTCCTTCATGAGGCATCAGAAGGAAATTTAAACAAAGGCCCTGGCTCTATAGGTGAATCTATCCAAATTGTCGAAATCGCTATTAGGGCCAAGCCCGTCGCCTCTGCTGGAAGTCATGCGAGCAAAGATCACTCCCACACTGACATACGGCACCAAAATCCTCTTTGGCAAGAACACCAGCTTCCTGAACAAGCTCATTGTAAGAATGTATAAACCTGTTTTTCTGCAGCTGCCGAAGTCTTCATCCGCCTCCCAGATTAGGCTGGAATTGGGCCTTTTGAATCAGCGACGTGTTGGCGGTGGAGCCTTTCTCAAGCTGTGCCGTAGGCTGCGGAGGGCTAGGGCTGGCTCGCTAGAGGCACTGTTATGGGCCGACATCAGCTCCAGCGGACCCAGCTGATCGCACCACCATTTCTTTAAGGAATGTGAGCAGCTATTGAAAGCGAACAACCTCTTGGACATAAGTCAACCTGCATTTCAACTGGGCATCAAAAAACTGCGCCCGTCTTTGGTCCTATCATTCAGATAGAGCTATATTAGCCAAGGGCAAGCATGCATGGGCAGTCATCAGCTCATACCATCCAACGTCCCCCTCCCCATTCCTCACCTGTACATATTCCAATCACCTGAAATTAAGATTCATGGCCCTCAGGTTGGTGGAGTGGTTATTTTTGAAGCATCAATCTTGCTGATGCCGCCCAACCGAGGGGATTAAATGTAGGGGCTGCGGGCAGTGTGATGAATCTGTTGAGTGTGTCCGGTGTCTATGCCCTGCCCTCTTGGTCGAGTGCAAATCTAGACTCTGGCGTGGGTGGAACATTCTGGAAGTGCGATCCTGTCTGGGTCCTTATTGCAGCTCTCAGTCCCGATAATACTACCCTAAATATTCGGTTAACCAAATTTGTCTCTCTTGCATATAAAAGGTTCAGTGCCTCGGGGGGGGGGGGGGGTTGCCGGGTGGCTCTGCAGTACCATGTACCAAGCCCCCCAGATAAAGGGCCCCTGTTCAGCCTCTTATGCTCTGTACCTGCACTTTATGTGCCACCACCTTCTGGCTGCACTGATGAAAGTTGTAATTTGAGTGATTATTTTTGAAGGAACCGATTTTTAATCAGTTTTACATTTCTGGTACATTACAACACTAATATCTCTTATTTTAATTATCAAAGTGCTGCAATCTTTATGCACTTGTCCTTTGATAAAGGAGCTGGTTCTAACCAGATTCTTGTCTCTGAATGTTAGTACTTTAAGTATGTCTTTTTGAAGGTACCTTGAAGTTTTGAAGTTTTACAATTCTGATACTTTACAATGTTAATGTCTACGGGCCCGATTCACAGAACTAACTTAAGACAAAATCCTAAACTTACTACCATTTTGGTATTCACAGAAGGCACTTACTCATTTTGGTATTCACAGAAGGCACTTACTCATTTCGGTATTCACAGAAGTTAGGAGTCCTAACTTTAGGACTCCTAAATGCCTTCTGTGAATACCGAAAGTCTTAAAGTTAGGATTTTTCTCAGTTTAGGAGTAGTAAAGTTAGGACTCTTAACTTTAGGAATCCTAAATGCCTTCTGTGAATACCAAAAGTCTTAAAGTTAGGATTTTTCGCAGTTTTGTTGTAGTATAATTAGGACTCCTAACTTTAGGAATCCTAAATGCCTTCTGTGAATACCGAAAGTCTTATTAGGATTTTTCTCAGTTTAGGAGTAGTAAAGTTAGGACTCTTAACTTTAGGACTCCTAAATGCCTTCTGTGAATACCGAAAGTCTTAACGTTAGGCTTTTTCTCAGTTTAGGAGTAGTAAAGTTAGGAGTCCTAACTTTACTACTCCTAAACTGAGAAAAATCCTAACGTGCCTTCTGTGAATACCAAAATGAGTAAGTGCCTTCTGTGAATACCAAAATGGTAGTAAGTTTAGGATTTTGTCTCAAGTTAGTTCTGTGAATTGGGCCCATCATCATCATCAAAAACTCAATCACTGACCATAAAAGTACAATATTACACATTCAATAAATACAACAGCTTCAAAAATAAGTTTGGTACTCAGCAGAATTATAAAAGGTATAACATTAAAAGAGAGTACAGTGCATAAAAATCCAAATAAAAATTATTACACAAAGAATAATTCTAAAATGTCAAGGGGCCCAAAATTTTAAACAATTATAATAGGAACTGCACATCTCAAGAGGCTGTTAGGGCCACGAGGGAAGATGTTATACAAATTCATATTTGTTTCCTAGCCTCAGGGAGTGACATGTAATGTTAATGTCAGTTGCTTAATGGAAAAAATGCGGCCATTTTATGCTCCTGCTCTTAGTTAAGGGTACTAATTAATTTGTTGTCACTTATTGGTGGTACCTTTTTATTCTTTTGTACCCATGTATTTATTATTTGTTATGTTTTCCTTATTACATCTTGAAATTCTATTTTGTTTTATAATTTCACATTGTTTTAATAATACCAAATTGTGTTTAATTAACCGTATACAATAAACAGTAAAGAATTATTGTCACCACTGGACTGGGGTCAGGCGTGTGTGTGACACAAGCCAAATGTTGGGACACCAAAACTTCCTGAAAATAGATTCATCCCCTCAGCCTGCATAAAGGGCTCCACGTGGCGGCGGGATCCGCGGATAGACCGCCCGGCCTCTGCTCCGCAACCTCCAGTAGTTAACGCAGCCTAACATGGGTAATTAATTCATTTGCCATTTGCACTGATTCATTAAGACATCCCCCACCGTGCTGCTAATGAGACACAAAACCGGAATAATACAACTCATTAATACTCCTCTCTCTGAAAGGGCACATTTCTCATCTTCACAGGGAGGCGCTCAGCCGAGCGAGCTGTTTATTCCTGTTTTGCTTTTTCTGAGAAGCTTTGGCGCCACTCAAAGTTTTTATTCAATAAAACATATGTTATGCTGCTCCGACACAGCGCCAATATTCCATATTGATTGTAAATTCCCGTGTCCTTTCCAGTGACGGAATAATAGCGATTTGTTTTATGGTTTGATTTCTCAAAAAAAACAGTTCATCTGATGACATCATAGCCAGTTTTCTTGCATTTTCTTCTATGTGAAAGGGACAGACAATGATGTCATCGCCCTGCGACTCAATCAGGTGCAAACAGGGCCATCTTAATAGCATTTTAGGCCCCTGGGCAAAGCAGTGCACTGGGCCCTGCCTACACTACCACTCATAGGAATAAAAATGTAAATTATGGCGGAGCCGCCCATGGTTAAATAAATTCTGGTCTGTGCATAGATTAGCATGGGGCCCCTAAGCTCGTTGGGCCCCCTGGCAACTGCCCGGTGTGCCCATGCATTAAGACGGCACTGGGTGTTAATAAGGTCTGTCTGATGCAGTGCTGAAATTGAAAAAAATACCCTTGAACCCATAAATTAGAGGTCAAGGTGTGGCAGAGGGAAGGTTTGGAGTCACGAGGGGCGTAGCTGGAAAAGCAGAGTCTGACAGTCAACTTATCCATTTATGTAAAAAAAGAAAGTTGCTACAAAGAAATTGGCAACAAGGACAAATGTGACAATACACATGTTCTTTCTTACTTTATTGCTGACAACGAGGCTGCATTTTAAAATATTTTGCAGGGTTCTGACACCTGCTGCAGAGATCTGTGCATGTCCAGCAAATCTGAAGGGATTATAATAGCTGTAAAATAACTCTGGTGGTTACCACAGTTCTGAGAGAGTTCTGCGTTTTGTGTAGTTTTAGTAATGATTCCTAAAGTAGCATAGAGGGTTAATGTACCTGCTGCAAAGCACATTGTGTAACAAGCAGATCACAGGTTTGTTAATGTAGGAAAGGAAGTGGGCTCCTGCTTTTGACACTGAGATCATTTTGTCACTTCCTGTTCATAAGCTGCGATCCTTCTAATATAGCACATTAATCGATTTACCAGCGTCAAGGATCCTCGTGCGAACTGGAAGTCATAGGTTTAGATCCTTATTGTTTTTTTCTCAATCTCTTGTTATTCTAAGTTTGCCTAGAAGGAATCCTTTGGGAAGTAATAAAGTCTTGTTATTACATTCATCCCCAATCACTGTGTTACATTTTATATCCTGACTTTGTGTTTTTCCCGACCGTTCACACTTAACATATAAAGTCTATGAGTATGGAGGATATGGGATTCCTACACCTAATAACCTTCATTTTCTTAAACAACATTTCCTGGACATTGATTTCCACACTTGTTTGATTTATTGTGTCTGTGTGTGATGTAAAGCGCTCTGAGGAGCTGTACTAGGATGAGTAGTGCTATAAAAGAATTAAATATATACATTTGAGAAATGTGATTTAAATCATTGTTTGTCTAATTACTCGCAGACACATCTGACATTCTTACAGTGCATATACATCTCTCACATAGGGGGACAAAGAAAGTGAAAACCCTGCCTCCAAGTCATAGTTTCCTTAAAGTACTTGTGACAAGCTCTGTGCTTTTCTTTACTTCCATTCAGTGCTTAATTTGTAAAATATTAAGTGCCAGGGCCCTGACCAGGAGGCCACTGCAGCTTGCACCACCTATCACTCCAGTCAACGCGGCCAAAACAACTACTAACCATCTCACTCTTGCATGTAAATGCAACAGTTTAGATTATTCCAGGTCCCTAAAGCTAAAGGAATGACTGGGGAGACAGGTATTTTTTTTTATGTATATTGTTTTCCTAAACAACTGTTATACTGCTCATCTTTATATTAAATGAGCAGCGCCATCTTGTGGCAGACTGCCCTAAGTGTGGTGTTGACAATTAGGTACCGGTGCCGAGCACCGGAAACCAATTAAGTGCAGGTGCTCAGCACCGGAAAGCTCCGGCTCAAATTAAGCACTGCTTCCATTGCATTAGTGTCTAGGTGTTAGGCTCGAGATGGGTCACAGCCATGATGGTACTTCAACAAAAGAAGGGAGACCCCTTGCCACCTGCAGGTTGCTGCTCCGAAGGGAACAGAACCAGCCAACATGTGGGCACTGTTGAATTGTGTCCTAGTGGCAGAAAATTACACCAGTACAAATACATCATATCCCTGATCAAATAGCTGCGGGATCCCCCTACTTTCCAGCACTGGTCTGATGCGAGATCTGTAGCTGGGCTATCAACTAATTCAGGAAGTGTTTGCGTCTTTTTGTGCACTTCTATAGCAATTTGACATTATAAAATGTGCTCCTATTTTTGTGCTGTCACTTCTGCAATACACGTAGTCACGGGTACAAAATTGGTTCCCAGGCTTGAACTCAGTGCTTAATTTGAGCCTGTGGTTTCCGGTGCTCAGCACCAGCACTTAATCATCAACACCGGCGCTTTACATGGGCATCAGTTAAGGACACATTCACATTCATTTACATTAATTTATGCTATGCACAGGGAGATGAAGTGATTTGCCCAGAATCACAGGATGTTGACCAGACACCAAGACTCGAACTTTGTTCCCCAGCCATTACGTCACATACTCCACCCACTCTCACGGTTAGTAGTTGGTTCTGACTTAGGCGGCGCTAACAGGAGAAATGGGTTGGTGCAAGCTGCCTCCTGGCGAGAGCCCCAGCACTTTTTTTGTTTGTTTACAAATTAACTACTGCTTACAGATTTACATGGAAACATGGCCTGCTGTAGATTATGGACTTCTCCTGGTACCTTATTGGAGAAGAAGCCACACAAGCAAGAACTGCTGTAGGGGCATCTTAGTGGTGCACACTTGGTGAGCACCCACTGACACCCCTTGAGAGGGGACTTGTAGTCTCCCTCCCCACTGCGGGTTGCAGCCACAGATTTGACTGCTCCATCGCTATGTATTTTAAGATGATGTCACAGTAAGTGACATCACATGATCTTTGGAAGTCAGAAGTTGACAGGAAGTGACAAGACTTAGACACTGGAATATTTCAAATTAAATGTAAGTTGTTTCAAAGTCTCCAAGAAGCAAATGAAAACCAAGGGTAAAAGTTACGTGTTAACATATAATGGAATGTCTGTCCATCAGTTTTTTCCTGGATCCAGTGCTTAATTTGAGACGGTAGTTTATGGTGCTCGGCATCAGCACTTGATTGTCAACACTGGCGCTTGAGACAGCCTGCCACAAGGTGGTGCTGTCTGGCTCATTTAGAGATGACCACAACAACTGTTAATTATTATTTCAATATACATAAAAAATGACTATTACCTCCCACCCAAGCTAATTCTTATAGCTTTGGGGGCCTGTTATAGTATGAATTTGTCACACTTGTAGGAGGGTCATGGTTAGTAGTTGTGTTGTTACTATCATTGGCAGAATGGCGGGGCAATGTGTGGTGCAAGCTGCCCGGGCCTCCTGACGAGAGCCCTGGACTTCTTGTTTTTACAAATTAAGCACTGCCGGAATCCTATGTCTCTGCACAGATGGTGAGCGCTCATCTAAAAGCTGATGGCCTCAGGGCCACGAGGCATCTAGGGAAACTGTCCAGGTGACCCTCATGTGATGTCCATAAATGCCAAGGGAAACTGAACAAAGGGAGCCTAAAAGGGTGGGTGTTGGCACGTCACCGCCTTCTTTTCCTAAAGTGCCTCCTAACCGCAACTCTAAACAAGCAATGGCAACGCCAATAAAACTGGTGTTGGCTGCCTGCCTTTTGGCTTTGACAATGCTTGATTTGTTATAGGTTTTTATAAAACTTTACTGTCGAGGGAGCTGCCAGGCCCTCCCAATATCAAAAAAAATAAAACTGGCTAAAGGCAATAACGTTTTTTTGTCTCCAAATCACATAACTTTCACAGTAGCCCCTGGCACTGAAAGGCACTTTTGAGTCCCTTTGTACGAATCTAAAATAGAAATGAGTCATTTTATATGGACAATCTGGATGTCCTGTCAAGAGACGGACTTCTGAACACGACACGCGCGCAGCTCCTGCAATTCACCAGAAACTAAACAATACTACTCGTTGTAGTAACACAAGCCCCGACTTTACACGGCTCTCTCTCTGTTTTTCTGTTTTTTTTGTTTTGCTTTCTAGTGTATTAGAGACAAAATGGATTAAAAAGGCGTCTCGGATGTTCCTCCACCTGTTTCTGCTCGAGGAGAGCTGAAAATGGCGCCTCCGGACACCACTGTAAACATGTAATGCGTTTTTGTATTTTGTATTTTGAAAGCCTTCATCGCGGAGAGCGTCTTCTCGATTAGAGGCGCTGACCCCAGCCTTCCTCCGCGGCCCGCTGCTTTCAGCCCGGCGCGCCATTGTAAGGGAGGCTCGGGGAGGAAGCCAGCCCTCTCCTCAGAGCACTTACGAGCTTTCTGCGCCATAAAAACCCTTCTGCTGTGAAATGAGGGGTTGTCACTGCCGCAGCAGGCGCGGGAAGGCGCGGCCTGACCTGTCAGCTGCACGGCCAGTCAGTCACTCGCCTCTGCCGAGAATCATAACGCGAGGTGGTAAGGAGTGAGCGCGGCTGGGGCCCTAACGCACGCAAGCAAGGAAGTTCGCATCCCCACACCAGGCCTGAAAAATACACAGTCTCTCCAGTACTTAATTTGAGCCGGTGGTTGCCGGTGGGGGGGGCCGCAGGCACTCATTTATGTGGACCGGCAGTAATCTTTCTTGATTCCGAAAGCAAGAGAGAGAAAAACACACAAAGCATAAATATGGAGGAAAATAGACAGAAAAAAAAGTTCCAAAAGGAGAAATCAGGGGCCGCCAGGAGAGAGAGAAAGGGGCAGGGAGACTCTCGGAGAGATTAAATAGGCCGAGGTGGGGCCAGGACTTCGCAGCCTTGGTATCTGACCTTTAATAGGGCTTCTGGCCAGCACTTTGAGCACTGCATGCAAGCCACCCTCCCGATTCAGGCGGGTTACTCCCACTTTCAAGGCTAGTCTCCCGATTCCTGTATGCAAAAACACGATTCCTCCGCGGGCCTCTGCAGACAGGGGCCGGTCTTCTGTGACCCGTGGTAAACACCGCCAGTGACCTGCTCCTGCAGGCCAGTGCACAACATTTTTGTCACGCTCTCTCTGCTCGCCGTAGCGCTTTCTCCGCGCTCCTGACAGGTAAGGAAAAAAACGTATTTTACATTGCCTCTTACATGACAATAGACAATAGAGACCTCCATAGAAGTCGTAAGGAGGAATACATTCTCCCCACTATTTAAAAAAATCTCTTCCTTTCCTCTTCTAAAATGTTGGCATGTATGGCACTGCCACCACTTCTTTTACGAAACTAACCACAGGATTGATCACCTTGAAGTCCCAGGTCCCGGTGTCACTGCACCTGCTGCACTAATGGTAGCGATGACCCTGCTAGCAGCTGCCTTGGGTCTCCATGGCGGACCCGTCGCTGGTCCGCGGGCTTCCTTCTTTTGTTCTGCCGCACACTTAAAAACATACATGGACCAGTGGAAGCCATACGTAACTAGCTAGTGTTTCCTTCCTGTGAGCCCGCCTGCTATGCGACAGCTCCGCTACCTTGTGTTATTTTCTTCGACCATCTTTCCAATACTGCTTTGTGCGTTGCATTCCCGGGTTTGTGGAAGCTGGTGCTTTAGAGGTGAAGAGAGACCCTACACCCCTGTATGGCCTCTGCGCATTACCAGTAGGTCAATGATGTGATAAATGTCCTGCTAACTGTACCTGTTGTCCAATTATGCAAGAGTTACATTGCCAGACCCCATCCAGGGTGGGCCACGGTAGGAGCGCGGGCTCCTGGGCCTCAGCCCTGGAGGTTGTGGTTGTTTGCCTTTGATAATCCACGGTTTATCCAACTATGGCTGTGTAAACTGGGCCAAGTACAACCCCTTCGGCACTTGACTCTCAGTAGCAGCGGTGGTGAGGAGTCGCAGGGAGGGAGTGTGGGGGTGCTTCCATCTCAATAGTCAACAGTCACCAAGCAGCGCAATAACAGATTTACAAGCCCCTTGCGCCACTTTTGCGTCACTTTTAACATGGGAAAAGTGACGCAAAAGCGGCGCAAGGGGCTTGTAAATCTGCCCCTGAGTGTCTAACTCGGTGCTTTACTCTGATATAAAAAAGTGCTTTAATCCACACAGAAAACTCGGCCCTGCACAAACCAGGCAACGGCTGTGAATGCTTCGCTAACATGGGGCATCTGCACTTGGTGCCAGCGTCCCCTCCGCCTCCCTCCGGCCGAACCCTGCTCCCGGATTCGAGTTCTGAGGGCATATGGCAAGCTCAGGTGCAGATGTTCATGCCCTCCGTTCCTTTAGGATTCTCACCACAACCGAGTCCGTCTTTTCCTCTTGCGTGGCTCGAGGGGGCCCTGCATCTGCCTCGCTCCCTCTTATGGCAGGAGACGCACCAGCTGAAGGTGTGCCCGCGTCCACAGCAGGCCGCAGGGGAGTTAGCCACCCGGAGACTATGAAGGCCTGTAGAGCTCCGACACTCTCGCAGATCTCCACCTGGTGACAAGTCCGCTTGTGGTCCTTGGGCCACCCTTGCCCACAGGGTCAGGGCCACTGGGACTCCTACATGCATTCTTCTGTGGGTGGCACAATACTTTGATTTAGCAGCACAGATCGCTTGGGCACACTTTGGGCCTCATTTATGAGGCCGCAGTGGCACTTTTCTGCCGCCGGAACGTCACTATTTTGACGCTCCGTGGTACAATGTGCTGCAGCATATTTACAAGCCCACGCAAAGCCACTTTACGTGGCTTATGGCCATGTAAATATATGCCCCTTTCACGCAGACCACTGTGTGAAAGGGGCGTTCCATAGGCTTTGCTGTGGGTGTTCCCACGCAACACCCATGGAATTTGAAGCATTCCCAGATTTACGAGGAATCGTAAACCTGGGGAGTTTCCAGATTCGAATGCTACCCCAGTGGTGGCGTTATGAATGCGCAACAAGGCGAAATATCCTCATTTCTCCTCGTTTTTCCCTCTTTCTATGTGTGCTGCTAGAAAGAGGAAAACACCTCTCATGATTGTTTTTGTGCACAAAAGTATCCCTTCCTGCGCAAAAACCATCACCCTTACAACGCAGGCCCCCTTGCACCATAATGCAAGGGGGCCTGCGTAGGCGGATGAACCCTCACACCCTGGGCTAAGCTTTGTTGGGCTCTCTGTGGACAATCATACCTCCTGCAAGGTTGTCACGCGCCTTCGCTCTCTAAACAGACAGGCTCACTTCCAGGCACTTCAAGACAGGGGAACCACCTCTTCCTTCTAATTAAGCCTCCAGGCGATGTCCACCTCACACCCTAGAAGCTAGCTGTCACACAGACGCCAGCTCTGGCGCACAGCAGTCCTCTTAGCACTCTACCCTTTTTTGGTAAAAGAATATTTGGAGCTGTACCAACAAGTGGGTCAGCGCGTGGCTCCCACTTTTACACAGTGAAAGCAGGCAAGGGATGTAGGTTCCTCAGCTGCGCTTTCAGAACCAGTTCACAGAGATTTTCTTTCAAGTGTCCTTCCCAGAGTGTTCTCCAAACACAGCCTTTGTGTAGAGGGATTCTTCACACAGCAGAGTAGTCTTCGACCTAGAGAAACCACAACACAGGCACAAAAAGGTGTGAGGTTTCTGCACCTGGCTGTTATCAGGCCAAATAAAGGAGTAATCAAGACGGACAAAAGGCTGCCCAAGTGCAATGGTTTCCTCACCTTTTGCAACAACGTCTGCAGCCCAGCCCTTTATCCCCGCCATCTACTAAATGGGAGTACTCATGAAGACATCTACAAAATGGGAGTTCCCATGAAGACATCTACCAAATGGGAGCTCAAATGAAGACATCTACCAAATGGGAGTTTTAATGAAGACATTTACCAAATAGGAGTTCCCATTAACACATCTACAAAATAGGAGTTCCCATGAAGACATCCACCAAATGGGAGTTCCCATGAAGACATCTACCAAATGGTAGTTCCCATGAAGACATCTAAAAAATGGGAGTTCCAATGAAGACATTTACCAAATGGGAGTTCCCATAAAGACATCCACCAAATGGGAGCTCCAATGAAGACATCCACCAAATGGGAGTTCTCATAAAGACATCCACCAAATGGGACCTCTCATCAAGACATCTACCAAATGGAAGTTCCCATCAAGACATCTACCAAATGGCAGGTCTCAGGAAGATACTAATCAGCCACCCCTCTCAGCAAAAAGGGCCTCATTGAATTTCTAAACGAGCCTTGCCTCCTCTTTCTCCACTTCAGTGTCTAGGTCTCCTCTCTCCAGCTTCAGCAATTTCAACAATGCACTTCATTGGCTGGAATAACAGCCTCACAGCCATCTTGTGCACAGGGGCAGGCCGTGGCTTCCAAAGTGAAACCCATGGGCCTCCATTATTCTGGTTCACATATAAACACAATCTACGTATGCACCACATGAGTGTAGCACACAAGACACATACAGGCACACACTCAACATTCACTCAGTATGTTAGCAGGGGGATCTGAGAAAGTGCCTAGAAGTGGAACATTACATAGTCCTCCTCTCCTGTGACACAGTGTAAAATAAAAGCTCTGGTCACATATGGTGACGTAAAATGCTGAACGCTGCCACCACCGCTCCACACGCTAAACCCATCACAACGATGGCAGTTCACTATCAGACAAACAAGGGTACGCTTGGTGCGTCCCTCCTGTCCCAGGAGCTCCCTCATGTCAGAGGACAGGTCTAGGCCTTCACGCACACACTAGATTAGCAAGAGGCTGGCCTAAAATCAAGATCAGCATACCAGATACTCTTAGTCGGGCATCAGGGCAGAGGAACAAGACTGTACCACATGCCGGGACCACTTTCCTAAAGACATCAAGAGAAAATCATGCAACAGAGTATAAAACATGTTGTAAGTATGATATCAGTATCTGCATAGCACACGCCTGCTGGTGGAAGGTGTTCCAAAGGGTCGGTCGCAGTCATAAGCGCATGTTTTTCCCGGAGCGGTAGGCAGAGAGTGGTGAGGTGTTGGGGGGCCCTCAGTATGAACGGCTCCTTCTTAATCTTCAGACGGTCAAGGGCACGATAGAGGGCAGGTACCCCGTACCCCAGAGTACCCCTTTGATAACGTGAGGTGTCTGTACTCTCCCATTAAAAGTATTGCATCTGTGTTAAGAAGTGCAGGCACTCTCCCTTTCAAATGAAAGAATTGCAGGTAGTAAGTGCCTGAGAGGACCGGCCTGGTTACATCTCTGGGCATTGGTCAATGTAACCAAGAACGCACGGGACTGTAAAATTACATACCGTTTCTTACAAGCAGCTCCACTGCGAACTGCCAAAGCACCTAGAAGCGCTCAAATTATGAAATGTGTACTATGCAAACCAAATTACTTACTTATGCCTTCTACCCCTCCTGGGGTATAGGTCATCAACCAGGACTTTCCAGTCACCTCTGTCCAGGGCTTTCCTTTCAATCTGACTCCAGGTGTAACCCTTCTCCTTGCAATCAACCTTGGCAACCAACTAAGTACAAACCTAAACCTAGGCAGCGTTCAGTAGTTACCACAGGTGCGGATCGAGAACCTACCCGAGAAACCTTTACTTCCGTTCACGTGGGCCATTTAATTTAATTCTGGTTGTTCCATGTATTTCAGAACAGCTCCTCACATTCAGCTGTGAAATGACGCTATGTTGTTAGTGCCGTCCCATCAGTAGAAGCAATGGTGGCCCCGCCCTAGAATCAGTTTCTTTTCCTGAACTAGTTTAGAGCTATTCAAGCCTCACCATCAGGCAATCAGCCATTTCTCTTTCTTGTTAAGTATTTGGAGCGTACCACGACAACTCCTCGTGATAAATTCCAATATTCAAATATTCCGATTGGATGGCGCTGTGGGATGTAAGATGCGCATTATAAATAAGACCATTGCATATGAACGATCTATGAAAATGTAGTCTCATGATGATAACTTGTTCTTTATATAGCGCTGCATACTGCACTTCTGCTGTTTCTAAGCACCGTAAGTACCAGGTGGCACTATTACCCGATTTATGACCCAGGTCCTAGAGGGGGAGGTAAGTCCAAGTAATGCGGGACAGCAGTGCATCCCGGGTTGTCTCCAGGGCTGGACTGTCCATACGGGACCCAGGGTATACCCCAGTAGGGTAAGAACCAGAGGGGTGGCTGGAGAGCGGCCTCCTCATCTGCCCAGCCCGGCAAGAAGCCCTGAGGGAATTCACACAATTTTCTTGTAGACACATTTTGAATTTGTTTACTGAAATCCTACTGACGAGGGTCAGCTCGGTAGATTTGGGGTTGGGCTGAACATATTTTAAAATGCAGCTTTAAGCGCCAAATCCACCAGTGACTGCCCTGTTCGTAAAGTGTTTGTGGGGCTCTCGCGTCCTGTGCCCCACACTCCGCTGAATCCACCTTACTGTCTGCACAGTGCTGTCCATTGGTGAATGGTGAAACACAATTTCATCCTGCTTGGCACCGCCCTATTACTGCACAACGCTTCCCTGTCACTCAAACCCATTGTCTGCACAGCACATCTCCATCACTGAGCCCCATTCACTGTCTGCACAGCACATCTGCATCACTGAACCCCGCTCACTGTCTGAACAGCGCTTCTCCATCACTGAATCCTGCTCACTCGCTGCACAGCGCTTCTCCATCACTGAACCCCGCTCACTGTCTGCACAGCGCTTCTCCATCACTGAATCCTGCTCACTCTCTGCACAGCGCTTCACCATCACTGAATCCTGCTCACTCTCTGCACAGCGCTTCTCCATCACTGAATCCTGCTCACTGTCTGCACAGCGCTTCACCATCACTGAATCCTGCTCACTGGCTGCACAGCGCATCTCCATCACTGAATCCTGCTCACTCTCTGCACAGCGCTTCTTCATCACTGAATCCTGCTCACTCTCTGCACAGCGCATCTCCATCACTGAATCCTGCTCACTGTCTGCACAGCGCTTCTCCATCACTGAATCCTACTCACTCTCTGCACAGCGCTTCTCCATCACTGAATCCTGCTCACTCTCTGCACAGCGCTTCTCCATCACTGAATCCTGCTCACTGTCTGCACAGCGCTTCTCCATCACTGAACCCCGCTCACTGTCTGAACAGCGCTTCACCATCACTGAATCCTGCTCACTCTCTGCACAGCGCTTCTCCATCACTGAATCCTGCTCACTCTCTGCACAGCGCTTCTCCATCACTGAATCCTGCTCACTCTCTGCACAGCACTTCTCCATCACTGAATCCTTCTCACTATCTGCACAGCGCTTCTCCATCACTGAATCCTGCTCACTCTCTGCACAGCGCTTCACCATCACTGAATCCTGCTCACTCTCTGCACAGCGCTTCTCCATCACTGAATCCTGCTCACTCTCTGCACAGCGCTTCACCATCACTGAATCCTGCTCACTGTCTGCACAGCGCTTCTCCATCACTGAATCCTGCTCACTCTCTGCACAGCGCTTCTCCATCACTGAATCCTGCTCACTCTCTGCACAGTGCTTCACCATCACTGAACCCTGCTCACTCTCTGCACAGCGCTTCTCCATCACTGAACCATGCTCACTCTCTGCACAGCGCTTCACCATCGCTGAACCCTGCTCACTCTCTGCACAGCGCTTCACCATCGCTGAATCCTGCTCACTGTCTGCACAGCGCTTCACCATCACTGAACCCCACTCACTGTCTGCACAGCGCTTCTCCATCACTGAATCCTGCTCACTCTCTGCACAGCGCTTCTCCATCACTGAATCCTGCTCACTCTCTGCACAGCGCTTCTTCATCACTGAATCCTGCTCACTCTCTGCACAGCGCTTCTCCATCACTGAATCCTACTCACTCTCTGCACAGCGCTTCTCCATCACTGAATCCTACTAATCTCTGCACAGCGCTTCTCCATCACTGAATCCTTCTCACTATCTGCACAGCGCTTCTCCATCACTGAATCCTGCTCACTCTCTGCACAGCGCTTCACCATCACTGAATCCTGCTCACTCTCTGCACAGCGCTTCTCCATCACTGAATCCTGCTCACTCTCTGCACAGCGCTTCTCCATCACTGAATCCTGCTCACTCTCTGCACAGCGCTTCTCCATCACTGAATCCTGCTCACTCTCTGCACAGCGCTTCACCATCACTGAATCCTGCTCACTCTCTGCACAGCGCTTCTCCATCACTGAATCCTGCTCACTCTCTGCACAGCGCTTCACCATCACTGAATCCTGCTCACTGTCTGCACAGCGCTTCTCCATCACTGAATCCTGCTCACTCTCTGCACAGCGCTTCTCCATCACTGAATCCTGCTCACTCTCTGCACAGCGCTTCACCATCACTGAACCCTGCTCACTCTCTGCACAGCGCTTCTCCATCACTGAACCATGCTCACTCTCTGCACAGCGCTTCTTCATCACTGAATCCTGCTCACTCTCTGCACAGCGCTTCTCCATCACTGAATCCTACTCACTCTCTGCACAGCGCTTCTCCATCACTGAATCCTACTAACTCTCTGCACAGCGCTTCTCCATCACTGAATCCTTCTCACTATCTGCATAGCGCTTCTCCATCACTGAATCCTGCTCACTCTCTGCACAGCGCTTCACCATCACTGAATCCTGCTCACTCTCTGCACAGCGCTTCTCCATCACTGAATCCTGCTCACTCTCTGCACAGCGCTTCTCCATCACTGAATCCTGCTCACTCTCTGCACAGCGCTTCTCCATCACTGAATCCTGCTCACTCTCTGCACAGCGTTTCTCCATCACTGAATCCTGCTCACTCTCTGCACAGCGCTTCACCATCACTGAACCCTGCTCACTCTCTGCACAGCGCTTCTCCATCACTGAACCATGCTCACTCTCTGCACAGCGCTTCTCCATCACTGAACCCTGCTCACTCTCTGCACAGCGCTTCACCATCACTGAATCCTGCTCACTCTGGGCACAGCGCTTCACCATCACTGAATCCTGCTCTCTCTCTGCATAGCGCTTCTCCATCACTGAATCCTGCTCACTCTCTGCACAGCGCTTCTCCATCACTGAATCCTGCTCACTCTCTGCACAGCGCTTCTCCATCACTGAATCCTGCTCACTCTCTGCACAGCACTTCTCCATCACTGAATCCTGCTCACTCTCACTGAATCCTGCTCACTGTCTGCACAGCGCTTCTCCATCACTGAATCCTGCTCACTGTCTGCACAGCGCTTCTCCATCACTGAATCCTGCTCACTCTCTGCACAGCACTTCTCCATCACTGAATCCTGCTCACTCTCACTGAATCCTGCTCACTGTCTGCACAGCGCTTCTCCATCACTGAATCCTGCTCACTGTCTGCACAGCGCTTCACCATCACTGAATCCTGCTCACTGTCTGCACAGCGCTTCTCCATCACTGAACCCCGCTCACTGTCTGCATAGCGCTTCTCCATCACTGAATCCTGCACTACTCCCCCCACTCTGCACCATGCTTTCACCACTCACTGCCTGCAGTACTCCCCCCACTCTGCACCATGCTTCCACCACTCACTGTCTGCAGAACTTCCTCCACTCTGCACCGTGCTTCCACAACTCACTGTCTGCACTACTCCCCCCACTCTGCACCATGCTTCCACCACTCACTGCCTGCAGTACTCCCCTCACTCTGCACCGTGCTTCCACCACTCACTGTCTGTAGTACTCCCCCACTCTGCACCGTGCTTCCACCACTCACTGTCTGCAGTACTCCCCCCACTCTGCACAGTACTTCCACCACTCACTGTCTGCAGTACTCCCCCCACTCTGCACCGTGCTTCCACCACTCACTGTCTGCAGTACTCCCCCCACTCTGCACCGTACTTCCACCACTCACTGCCTGCAGTACTCCCCCCACTCTGCACCGTGTTTCCACCACTCACTGTCTGCACTACTCCCCCACTCTGCACTGTGCTTTAACCACTCACTGTCTGCAGTACTCCCCCCCACTCTGCACAGCACTTCCACCACTCACTGTCTGCACTACTCCCCCCACTCTGCACAGTACTTCCAGCACTCACTGTCTGCAGTACTCCCCCCACTCTGCACCGTGCTTCCACCACTCACTGTCTGCACTACTCCCCCCACTCTGCACCGTGCTTCCATCACTCACTGTCTGCAGTACTCCCCCCACTCTGCACAGTACTCCCCCCACTCTGCACCGTGCTTCCACCACTCACTGTCTGCACTTCTCCCCCACTCTGCACAGTACTCCCCCCACTCTGCACCGTGCTTCCACCACTCACTGTCTGCACTACTCCCCCCACTCTGCACCGTGCTTCACCCACTCACTGTCTGCAGTACTCCCCACACTCTGCACCGTGCTTCCACCACTCACTGTCTGCACTACTCCCCCCACTCTGCACCGTTCTTCCACCACTCACTGCCTGCAGTACTCCCCCACTCTGCACCTTGCTTCCACAACTCACTGTCTGCAGTACTCCCTCCACTCTGCACCGTGCTTCCACCACTCACTGTCTGCAGTACTCCCCCCACTCTGCACTCTGCTTCCACCACTCACTGCCTGAAGTCCTCCCCCCCACTCTGCACTGTGCTTCCACCACTCACTGTCTGCACTACTCCCCCACTCTGCACCGTGCTTCCACCACTCACTGCCTGCAGTACTCCCCCCACTCTGCACCGTGCTTCCACCACTCACTGTCTGCAGTACTCCCCCCCACTCTGCACTGTGCTTCCACCACTCACTGCCTGCAATACTCCCCCCACTCTGCACCGTGCTTCCACCACTCACTGTCTGCACTACTCCCCCCACTCTGCACCGTGGTTCCACCACTCACTGTCTGCAGTACTCCCCCCACTCTGCACAGTACTTCTACCACTCACTGTCTGCAGTACTCCCCCCACTCTGCACCGTGCTTCCACCACTCACTGTGTGCAGTACTCCCCCCACTCTGCACCGTGCTTCCACCACTCACTGTCTGCAGTACTCCCCCCACTCTCTGCACCGTGCTTCCACCACTCACTGCCTGCAGTACTCCCCCCACTCTGCACCGTGCTTCCACCACTCACTGTCTGCACTACTCCCCCCACTCTGCACAGTACTTCCACCACACACTGTCTGCACTACTCCCCCCCCACTCTGCACAGTACTTCCACCACTCACTGTCTGCAGTACTCCCCCTCACTCTGCACCGTGCTTCCACCACTCACTGTCTGCACAACTCCCCCCCACTCTGCACAGTGCTTCCACCACTCACTGTCTGCAGTACACCCCCCCACTCTGCACCGTGCTTCCACCACTCACTGTCTGCACGACTCCGCCCACTCTGCACAGTACTTCCACCACTCACTGTCTGCACTACTCCCCCCACTCTGCACAGTACTTCCACCACTCACTGTCTGCAGTACTCCCCCCACTCTGCATCGTGCTTCCACCACTCACTGTCTGCACTACTCCCCCCACTCTGCACAGTACTTCCACCACACACTGTCTGCACTACTCCCCCCACTCTGCACAGTACTTTCACCACTCACTGTCTGCAGTACTCCCCCCCACTCTGCACCGTGCTTCCACCACTCACTGTCTGCACAACTCCCCCCCACTCTGCACAGTGCTTCCACCACTCACTGTCTGCAGTACACCCCCCCACTCTGCACCGTGCTTCCACCACTCACTGTCTGCACGACTCCGCACACTCTGCACAGTACTTCCACCACTCACTGTCTGCACTACTCCCCCCACTCTGCACAGTACTTCCACCACTCACTGTCTGCAGTACTCCCCCCACTCTGCATCGTGCTTCCACCACTCGTTGTCTGCACAGTACTTCGACCTCTCTTGCTGTCTGCACAGAAGTCCCCCTGCTCTTTGCACAGTACGTACCCCACTCACTGTCTGCACCATACTTCCCCACTTGTTGTATGCACAGTACTCACCCCGTGCACCCTGCTCTCCATAGTAATGCACCTTTCAACGGTGGGCTTTGGGGGCGGCCGACCATAAGGAGGTTTGGGACAATAGTGCAGCCCGGGCTACATTTGGGCTTCTTTTGGCTATAGATGGGCTAGACTATGTTGGGCTTCTTGCCCATTATATATACAACCATTTTATTATGGCTAGATGTCAAGGCTGCCTGGGGGGCCACATAGGGGACCCTCACATGGCGGCCGCCTTAGTGCCACAAGAAGGCACAGAAGTCTGCTGACTAGACTCCCTGGGCTTGGGACCAGGGGGTCTTCCGGACCTGGGAGGGGGACAGGGGTGCATAAGCCTTCCCCCGCCCACTGGGCAGTATCTTGACCGCTGCCCGTCTCGCCGTGAGCATCGCTAGAGTGGCACGGTGGGCTGAGATCAGAAAATGGAGTCATGGCTTCCCCGCCACCGAGATAACGTGGCTAGGTTACCCGGGTATGCGTTGGAACGAGCTGACGAGGAAGCTGCAGCAGAGACTGCTTGCTCCACCTCACTTGCTGGTCATACACTTGGGAGGGAATGACCTGACTGCACTGGGGAGGAGAGTACTGCTCCAAGACATGAGAGACACCATGAGTCAGTTGAGTATCAACTGGGGGCATGTGAACTGTGGTGGTCAGAAATTACACCACGGGCAGTTTGCCAAGGAGCTCGATCTGGGGACGCCATTGAGATCTCACGTAGGAGAGTAAACAGCGCCATGCGTAAATTCACGGAGCAAAGGGGATTTGGCTTTCTCAGACATGGTCTACTTCATGCCAAGTCTACTGGATGCTGGGAGGTGGATGGAGTTCACCTCTCACGGTTGGGCATGGACTTATTCTTGCTGGACCTTGGGGAGGCCTTGGAAGCAGCAGGATTTAAGTAGGAATATCTGCCTTGGTCGGGGGCCCTGGTTGTGTGGCCACCCCCAGAGCTGTGGAGGAGTTACAGGGCGATCCAGAGTCTGCAAGGTACAGATTGGTACTATATGCAGCAGCACAACAAGGGTGCTAAGCCAATGATACCAAGGGATGTCCTAGCGTTGTCCCCCGGAAGAACAACGGCGCCCCGTTAGTCCTACGGGCGGTTGTGGGTCTGAGCAACCGGGGGTTGCCTGGAACGCTCCGCCCACCTTTTGGGGGGGCGTGAGTAAGGGAGTGGACTGGCGGTCCACTGATAGGAGGGGTGGCCCCTCCCAATAATTGGTAATTACCGATTGGCGACGGCCACGGTGTAAATTGGATAATCAGGCAGGCAGGGGGTATAAGGGCTGGCCTGCCCTGGGATCGCCCGTAAGATAACCCACCATGTTGGCATATTTGTTATGTAAATAAACCTGCAGCAATTTTCTCCACTAACCAGGTGTCGTGTGGTTTATTTATGTATTTTGCTGTATGATAACTGAGGACTGTTGCCGATATTGGCACTAACCATTTTGGTAGGTGACACTGTGACCGTCAGTAACAACTAGCAAACAATTTTTGAGTCTTAAGGTAGCGTAGAATTAAGGTAATGGACAACTTTACAATACAAGAGGCCATGCGCCTGCTCGCGGAGGCAGGACGCACGGATTTACTCAACTCGGGGGTGTGTGTCATAGCGTGTCAGATGAGGCGTGCAGCGAGTGGTGTGATGGCAGCGATTCTCACTTGCTTCCCCCGCGATGTGACCGGCTTGAGGAGGGAAGGCAGCAGGTAAGCATACAAGGCTGCTTTATAGGCAGTAGAGCAGATTGAGAGATGCGCATGGCTCATGCACTGGGAAACGCCCAGCGCATCGTCCCAGGCTGGAATTTGTGGGTGGGAAGGGGGACAGGGGCAAGTTTCGTCCAGCAGGGTTTTGGGGTGAGGGCCCTCAGCACGGACTTATATGCGGAGTAGTATAGGAAAGGAGGCGGCACCAGTGAAGAGAGGTGAGCACTCAGCAGGATGCAGATTTCAGGATTGGGAGGCAAGGGCGAGACAGCAGTCAAGGCGGAGGGTATAGTTGGGAGGAACTTCAGGGGAGGGGGGCGGTGGCATTGGGTGCCAGACCAAAGTGAGGAGCAGGAGATAGGGACCCTAATGACCGCAGGCTGGACCTCCCTTTTCTTTTTTTAGGAACAGCGACAAGGCGGACAGGCGGACTTGGGAGAGTCCTACTGCGGCTAACAGACCCTGAGGGGAAGAGATGGCAGAGTCTCAGGTAGCTGGATAGCGTCGTGGGGCAGCTAGAACACTGTCACATTAAGGTCTAGGGTGGCCTCAGTACAGTAACAACCGGGTCAGGTAAATTCGGCCCCTGGGGCGGTAAGCAGTGACGTCAAGCGGCAACAGTTGGGGACGGAGCAGGAAGGCATAAAACGGCACCCTGCCCTAACTCAGTTAGGGATGTTGGTTTGGAACTAAAGGTGAACGACAGGTTTGATATGCAAGGCATGGTTCCCCCTGGGAGGTGATATGTAGGCGAGTAGCAGGAACAGTTGGATTACCACGAAAGAACTCTAGAGGAAGGGGCGTCGTAGATGACGTGGTACAGAAGGATGAAGACAGGCGGTGGGCTAGCAGCGCTGGGGGTTCACATAATGCAGTTGTTCCTAGTTCGTAGCAGGAACGTCAATGGCAGCCAGGGAACACGTCAGATGGAATCGGCTGGTAGAGCCCCTTCACAACTGGTTGGGTGGCTGGATCCAAGGAGGAGACTGGCCTTGATGCCAGGTAAGGGTGCTGGAGTGGCGGGGGACAATACACTACAAAAATGCAATGTGTCTGTTGGGGTAAATGGCGGGGGGAGATGAGGGTAGCAGGAATGTACGTTTGAGCAGAGGACGGTATGTAAAAGACACCAGAGTAAGTACAAAAGGGCAGACTAATGAAGCTAAAGCGGGGGAAGATAAAGTACAGACGGAAGGGGTAGAGGGACACGGACAGGAGTCGAAAACACTGGACACAGGGGCAAAAGGAGTACAGGACACACCACAAGGAAAGGCAGAGGAGAAATAAACACAAGAGAAGACAGGGGCAGAGGACACAGATACAAAATAGAGTAAAGCGGTAAAGATGAAACAATTGCCGTATATGTTGGTGACTAAGCCGCTGGGCGCTCATTTAATGCTGGCGAACAAGGAAAGAATCTAAAAAGGAAAGTATGTGGAGATGCTGAAGCCCCTCCACAGGGAACTGCGGGCAAAAGAGGGGTCTAAAGAGAAGGAATTTGAGTTGTCTAAATGGCCTAGCGTGCCTATGACGATAGAAAACTGGATGGCGGCTTTTCTAATTTTCGTAAGCGTATATTGGGAAATATATCCAGAATGATGTGTCTCCCTATTCAAATATACAAACGTGATACAAATCAGGTACGGACGGTTTGCCTGGGAACACTACAATGAGGAATTTAGGGCACGACTAGCCTGGGAACTGGAGGCAAAGTCGGGGGAAGTTGACATTGACTGCTATCAACTTATACAGTGAGTGGACTACCGTTGGTATATCAGCCCTCTCAGCTCTGCCCCACCCAAGGGGGTGGTGGGTACTGTGGCCAAGATGCAGGGCGGCACAATGGGGACGTGTTGGGACTTTAATAAAGGCTTGTGTACAAGAGACTACTGACAGTTATGGCACAAGCGTTTAAAGTGTGCAGGCAGACACCCATCTCGTACAGTGCTGTGGGGCGGGAGGTAGTGCGCAGGGTACACAGGAAGGACAGTGGAATCACTATCAGGGGGCCTACAATGGACAGGAGTGTAATCAAGCAGCTGGAAACAGGGGAGGATGTGGGTGCACATGGGAATATGAGCAAAGGCTCATACGCCAATTAAGGGGGAACAGCTTGACGAATGGTTGACACATTTTAATGACAGAGGGGACGCAAAGTTGTTTAGCAACGGTTTCCAGGAGAGGTTTCACCTGGTGTACAGGGGTCCCAGAATCACAACATGGGCCGAGAACTTAAAATCCATTGCAGCACATAAACAAGTGGTGTGGGAAAAGTTGATGAAGGAAGTTCAGGTGGGCAGAATGGCGGGGCCTTTTGGGCAATGGCCCATGGCCAATTTGATTGTGTCGCCGATCGGGGTGGTGCCGAAAAAAGACAGGTGCTAATTTTGGTTAATACAGCACTCGTAATGGTCAGAAGGGAGCTCGATTAATGACTTTGCCCCAGGTGAGGTTACATCTGTATCATATTCCTCGATGGATGTGGCTATGGCGTTGGTGGACCAGATCGTGAGGGGTGTCCTCATGGCGCAGTGTGACATTAAGTCAGCCTTCCAGCTGTTGCCAGTTCATCCGCAGGATTTTCAGTTGCCTAAACATACAGTTTGAAGACCAATGGTATGTTGACAAGGCTCAGCTCCTTCCTACAGTGGGTTTTCATGTCGCACATGGGGAAGAGGACTGTGCCGCACTATATGGACGATTTTTTTTGTAGGGCTGCCTGGTTCTGCTGAATTTTCCAAGAGCTCATGGGTGACACTGGGGTACCGCTGGCTCCAGAAAAAACTATGGGGCCAGAAACTGTTCTCGTTCTTGGGTATTGAACTGGATTCCATATCCATGGAGGTGCGCCTCCCGGTGGACAAGAATGCACACTGCAATTGTTATTGGGTGCACTGCTGGACAAACCAAAAGTAACAGTCAAGGAAGGGCCATTTGTATTTTGCATGGAGAGTAGTCAAGACGGGTACGACTTTCTGTAGGCACTTGGGCATGTCCTTGGCAGGGCTGTCATTGCCTCATCACATGTACGTGTCCGTGGGCACAAGGGAAGACCTGTGCATGTGATGCAGGTTTTTGGAGGATTTCAATGGCATACCAATGATCAGTCCAAAGGAGTGCAAGTGGGACATGCAGAGAAGTTTAGACACGTCTGGGGGGGATCAGTTGTGGGCTTTATTGGCAGGGCAGGTGGTGCGCGGAGGACTGGCTGGCAGTGTGGAAGCAAGGGGTTAGGAGCATTGCTTTTCTTGAGTTCTTCCCCTTAGTGGTGGCAGTGACTCTTTCGGGGCAGGAGCTTGCACACTAAAAGGTGTTATTCAGAGTAGATAATATGTCAGTTGTACATGTAGTGAACAGGCAGTGAGCGAGAGAAGAACAAGTACTTAAGCTGTTGTGAGTTTTCATGATGGGTTGTTTGAAGCATGATGTTGCCTTTAGGACAAAGCATGTGCCAGGGGTGGACAATGACATTGCGGGCGTTTTTTCTCATTCATAGTGGGAGAGGTTCCGTGAGCTGCCACAGAGGAAGACAAGGGCAGACTTCTGGAGCCATCAAACACGTGGAGCATAGAAGAGAGAGGATGCTGCGAATGGTGGAGGTGTTGTTGGGTGTCTCCTCCATAAAAGCGTATGCACAGGCCTGGAAGGAGTTGTGGTGTTCTGCATATTTCTTATTTGCATCTTATAATGTCCTCTCTTATTGTTATTTATGGTATGGAATGTTAGTATTGTCATGAACCTCTACTAGATGTAATTCTGCAGTGGAATGTGAGAGCAGAGGGGATTGGAACATCTTATCTGTCAGTTGGTGCCAATCCTCTGGGCCCGTTTGACCTATTCACTTATTTGCCAAATAAAGCTTCCCTTCAAGACTACATGCTGTGGAACCCCAATATACAGGAGTTTCAAGTGGGGGGCGAATTCAGAGATCAGAACAGTGGGGCAGGGAAAGAGATGTAGTACAGTAAATCCTCAAGTTGATTGAAAAAGGACTGTCGGGGTTGCAATAGCAGGAAAGCTGGCAGGAATTGCCTTCATGGGCTAGCTTCTATGGGGCTACACACATTCCGACGGGGAGCTAGGAAAGGGGATGTTAGTGGGATGGGCCAGGGAAAGGAGTTGCTGGCCTTGGCTGAGGAGGCCTTTATCAAGCCATTTTGCTAGGAACAATGATGGCGGTGCTGCCAGAGAAATGCAAGAAAAATATGGAGTGGGTTCGTTTTTCAACTCTAATGTCATGGACGTTTTTCGGGGCCTATAGGGTTTTGGAAATGTTGGGTAGGAAATGGGTTCCGGGGTAGTAATAGGCAGACGTGGGAGTTGAGAAAGGTGAGATTGAATTTTGTATTCAGGGATCTAAGACAGATCAGAGGGCACTGGGGAAGAAAGTGCGGCTTCAAATTTTTCCAGCAAAGAACGCTTGTCCCTGTAAAGTGGGGAGCAAAATAGCGGGCGGATAGTGGGGCATCAAGTGGGGAGGTTTTCCGTCACAAGGACGGGGCTTGTGTGACTGCTCATCAGCTGCTTTGGGTAATGCGTAAGGCACTGGAGAGCATTGGGGAACCCCCAGGGGATTTCAGAACACATTATTTTAGAATTGGTGTGGCCACAGAGGCTCAGAGAGGCTGGGGCAGGGATAGGATTATGAACTTGCGGCATTGGTCATCGGAGTGCTTCCAGCGATATATGCGTATGAAAAATAGGGGGGTTTATTAATAGCGTCAATTCAGTTGTATCTCACAGTTGTGTTCTTTGCAGGTGCGGTACCTGTGGCGGAAGCAATTGAATTGTCTATGGATCGTAGAATATTCATTTACTAAGTGTGCAGAAAGGCACAAACTCTAGAAGGGACAAGGCAGTAACCTCAGGCTGGATGAGCAGCTTTTACAGTGAAGTGGCATGGGAAAAATAGTATGAGAAAGTGGGAACTTTTACAATGTTTGAATAAGCTACTGAGGAGGCACAGATGGCCTGATATTATTGTGTTGCACCTAGGTGAAAACAATTGAGCGGTTTGTGCAGGGCTTCGGAGGCAGTGGTCATGGACATTTGTCATCTGGACAAAATACATTCCCTGGCAACACTGGAGAGGGACAGCTAGGCCAGCCGCGATTGATAAGGCCAGGCGAAAGATCGGAAGCTTTGGATAAGCATAACATCCAGAGCTGAGATTCGATGCACCAGAGTTTTTCAGAGGGGATGGGGTACATTTGTAAATGTAAATCCGTATTTGTAAAGCGCAAACTACTCACCCTTACGGGTCTCAAGGCGCTCTAGGCCTTTGTGGAAATTAAGTGAGCTATTGCCCAGAGTCACATGGTGCTGAGCTGAGCTGCTGCCGGAGCCGGGGATCGAACCATGAACCCGGTGCTCTGAAGTCAGCTGCCCTGACCGCATTTGTCAAAGTACGGGGCAGAGCTGTATATGGCGCACTCAATAGAGCTCTGAAGTGGAGCAGAGGGGTAGGAAGTTCCTAAAGTAATGTCAGAAACAGTGGGGGATATGCTTTTTCCGAGTGGCGGTGGGCAGTTTCAGTTGCCATGGTTATACATTATGATGATGGTTGTGAACATAGGGGAAGAAGGACAGTGGGGGGTGGTAACAAAGTTAAACCTGGAGGAAGCAAAGGAAAAGTTAAAAGTTAGAATACTCAGATAGTGAGATGCTAATAGATGCAGGTTAAAGTGTTTATCGATGTAAAGTTTGACAGTTCAATGCCAGGGTAGGAGTTACTGTTGCAAGATAAGGATGATAAGGGGGGTGGAAGATTTACGGGTTGGGAATAGGGGAATTAGGTGAAGTACTTTATAGTGAAGTCTAGTTTTGTGAGGCTAAGGCCTAGGGAGATTTGATGTGATGTGCACCTGTCTTCAATAAAGCGGCCTTTTTCACACAAGAAGCGAGTATGTGGTCTGTGCTGTCCCTTTTTGCCCAAAAGAAGCCTTGTGACGTGTTGAAAAGGACGGTACGGCCGCAGAAAAGTCGTTCACAAGACAGGCGCATTCCTCTGAAGGGCTCGTATGAATGTAGCAGAGCCTGCCACGAGTCAGGCTTGTGCAGCTATAGTGGTTGCGACAGTCCCAAGTCAGGTCTGTGCCACTTTGGTACCTGCATCAGTCACAAGTCAGGCTTGTGTGTTGGAAATGCCAGAATACCACTGAAGATGTATCCACGCCAGGGCTATCATTGCGTGCGGCCCCGAGAGCTCAGTAGTCACAAGCCAGGCCCGTGCCTCGGAAAGGATGGTGAAGGTGCAGCAGTCAGTCACAAGTCAGGGGTGCAGTTCTGAAAGGCGGGACTCTTTCTTACTCGACTGCCCTTCAATAGCTACATGTGTTCTGTCACAGGTTATTTCACATACAAACTAATCACTTTTGGTTCAAAAATGGCATTCCTCAGAGTATTATTTTCCCAGAGGCCTCCCTCAAGCACCACCTGAAAACAATCTTTGAAGTAAAGGGCCCCCCTTGGCAAATATGGCTAGCAACAGCATTTAGAATTTTGGAGATCAGGTCAGACAGCCTGCATTCCCACGAAATTCCATTCTCAGCCTGCAAAAAAGCTGTGAACAGTGAGGTGATAATAACCTCCTTTGGACGGGACCTCGAAAGACTTCTTGCCAGTTCCACTACCGAGACATTGGATGCATCTTACACCCTGGGGAAAGCACCGCCCTGTTTTCAACACGCTCTTTCAGCCCAGGCTCGCAGGAAAGGACAGCGCTGCTCAGCAGAGAATTACCGAACAGGAGGTTGCAACATACATAAAATGTAATTTTTTAAACCCAGTAGCTTGCCTGGTAATTAAATTGCTTTCTTGAAACAACTGTTAACTATCCCTGCTTTATACAACCTAAAAACACCACCTCCCACCGTTTTCAGTCAACCCTCTCTAAAAACCAGGACAGGAGCTAAATGTCCTGAAATCTGCGGGACGCCTGCTCACCCTAACCCTAACAGGACTGGAGAAATGTACTAACTGTATTCGACTTTTACCGATATTTGGCACCTAGGTGTACATCATACGTTTGGCACTCAATATTGGGGAGAGGATGTGGTCCGTCGGCTGCGCTGCCGACTTTGGTGCTGGAAACCAGGGTTCGCGCCTCGGGGTCGCGTCCACATACTGTGATTCTGGGCAAATCCCCTAATCTCCCCGTGCCTGAATGTGTAACATAACCGGTGCTCATGTAAAGCGCTCCAATACCTTCGGGTCGAGTTCGTGCTATATAAAATCTGAAGAAAAAAATAAAAGAAATATTCAGGAGGGAAGTTAACGAGCACCATCAACTTCAAGGGCTTTATGCAGCGATCTCCAAGGCCAAGAGGCACGCGCTCCCTGGGTTGCCAGTCTCACACCTACCAGCCCCTGGCACCATCTTGGCGATTTACACCCAGTGGGGACCGGGCATCATTCCCAGTCCAGACTAAAACATCCTGACATGCCCATCGGTGAAACAGCCGGGATCCTAAGCCACTCAAGGCCCCGCCCCTTTGCACTCTGTGCTTTATTCCTCTCCTCCCACAACCCTGGACACTCCCATTCATGCTCAAAGGTGCTAAAAGCATTTGAACTAACTTATACCTTGTTTTAACTTGGTTTAGAGTGCGTCATGACCCTATTTATAAAATATTATACCTGCATTCTTTTATGTTTTATTAGCAAAGTGCAAGCTGCACTAACTGTTGTTTTCTTTTATGTGTATTTGCAATGTACAGTTTTTTAGACATGTAATGATTTTAATTAAACAAACATTAATAAAATGACTTACTCACTGTCAAGCACCAGCGACAGCAAACCACCTCACATTCATACATGCGCCTAGAGGCAACTCCCTTCAATGTGTGAGCTAGGCAGGAAAATTGGAATCTTAAAGGCACAACTTTCCATATAAATGCATGTACTGTGAGCTCACTTGAATGCGAAATTCCATGGGAACATCTTGTTAACATGACTCCCTAAACCTGGGAGAAGGCAGGGGAATAGGTGGTCAGACGCACCTGCAGCTTTTTCAAACAGTTGCAATGGTAGAGAGCGAAATTGATATTCAGGGCTATGCTGCCAGAGAGGCAAGTGGGACGCATTTGGGACCTTATAAGTGTTTAGCCATTCAACAGTTGCATAACTAAACACTTATAAGGTCCCAAAAGCGAGCCCTATTGGCTGTGCCAATGCTTGTTTTAACTGCTGCAATCTATGGAAGCCTCACGGAGAACATCAAAGCGGCCTGTGTGGCCGCGAAAGTGATTGCGATCAAACATCAAAGCGGCCGCGAATGTGAAAGTAATAGCGGTAAAGCGCGACGCGCGCACCCGCGCACATGCACTGTCGGTCTAGGCTGGCCTGGTAGCACTTTTTGGAGCCCTCACAAAATGTCTCGCCAGACCAGCGCATGCGCTGGGTCAGGCGAGACCTAAAAAACAGATTCATTTTTCTCCCCCTCAACTGTTTTCCCATTAGAAACCGAGGTCCACATACCCTAAGAGGGTCCTGGGGCATCTGTACCTTTTGCATCACTGCAGTTACATCACTGAACCCTCTCCTCTACTAAAAGAATGAGAAGAAAACACTTGAAAAATATTACCTGGGTACGGTTTTTTTGTAGCACATAGACAAGTGGCTAGCTTGTTTCTAAAGGAACTGGGGCACTTTAAGAATAGGCGTGCCACCCTTGCAGAATTAAACAGTTTCCATCAGCATTGCAGTGCCTCCCATGGCAGAAGGGCAGGTAGACGAGGGAGAGTGCTTTAGCCATGGAATATGTCTTCAAATTTGTATGTAATGTTACCTGCTTGTTGTGTAGCGCCGTGCTTTCTACTTATCAAGCAACCAGGTCGTACTTGTAGAGCGCCTCTTGTCAACCGAGAGGTTGCGGTGTGGAAGTGGAGAGGGAGTGCGTTTCAAACTTGGCGGCGAGATGGGTGAAGGAGTGCCCTCAGGGGCAGCGTATGTGAGGGATCTGTGCAAGGTGTGAGGAGTGGAGGTTCCTGGGGGGGTCGGTGGAAGTGCAGGTGGTGGTTCATGTAGGCAGGTCCTTGGTCATGGAGGGTTTTTTACGCGTGGACATCTCTTCTGGGCTGGGAGCCTATAGAGGTCCTTCAGGTGCTGGGTGATGTGGGTTCTCTTGGGCAGGTTGTAGATCAGTCTGGCGCCTGCGTTCTGGATTGTCTGGAGTCTTTGCATGAGTTCGCTGGTGGTGCCTGCATAGAGTGCATTGCTGTATTCCAGTCGGCTGGTGGTGAGGGCCTGCGTCCACCATCTTCCTGGGGCCATGTGGAAGCAGGCTGAGAAGACGGCGTTGACCTGACATTCCATGGAGAGTTCGCTGTTGAGGATGATGCCAAGGATGCGAGCATGGTCTTTTGGCATGGGGGTGGGTCCGAGTTCCAACGGCACCAGGAGTCTCTCCAGAGGGCGGTGTGTTTGCAGAAGATCAGGACTTCAGTTTTGTCTGTGTTGAGCTTCAGGCAGTTGTCCGTCCTCCAGGCTAAGACACTCTTCATACAGTTGTGGAAGTTGGTCTTTGTCGAGCACTCATAGCACTCCTCATGGTGATATGTGAAAACATTTTCTGATAATCACAGAGATGAATAGGTATAACTGTGATTAAACATATGCTAAACAGAACCAGTGGTACTGTGTACTCAAAGGTACTTGGAGTTGGTAGTAATAAGTAAACAGCAGAAGTAAAACAAGCAGGGATTACATTTAAGTGCAATGGGAGAAAACAGAACTACTTCATACAGAATGGGGGGCAGTAGGGAGAGAAGCTCCATGTGTGGTCAAAGGTTTGGTGTACAGGTGTCGACCGAGAGTGGCATCTTGTCTGATGATGAGGGAAGATGCATTCTTACGATTGACATGAGAATTACATTAGGCCAGTGCGTACATTTTATCATACAATTGTAACTTCTGTTACTTCAGACTACTTACTAAATTTATAGTGTGTCTCATGCCCATAAGGGGTTGCTCATGTTTTCCCGTTTTAATGACAATTTAGCAGCACTGTTTTTGGCAACAATAAACAGAAATATGCTTGCTTATAGGTTCTTTTAGCCATCCCTCTTCATCTATTGGTCTGTTCTTGTGTCATTCATACATTTAGTTCCACCCAACTACAGCACACAGCATAGGGCAGTGGGTCAGCCCACTTTAGTCATTGGCTAACTTCAGTATGAGTGAAGCATTCAGCTCTTTCACAAGAAGTTCATCCACAAACAAAGTAGTTCCCTTGAGTGCTAGCCACTATTATGGTAATGTGTGCTTTTGTAGACCAAAACATATATTTGTATTTTGCACTACGTTGTTATTTATGCTCCTTCTCAAAATGTCATGTGCTTTTATTTGAATGTTAACTTTATTTTAAATGCTTTTATTGTTGTATATCTTTTATGATCTAAAATGGTCGAAATAAAGATTATAAAGAAAATAATATTTGCTTTTAGCCAATGTATTTCTAGATCTCACCTACCATACAGCTTTTATCTTTTTGGTTGCGAAAGACCTCTGGTGGACCACACCAAAACTTTACAGGGGGCTCAGATCCCGCCCAGTGCATGCAGTTGGTTGGCTTTATTGTCACTCTCATTTGCTTGCTTCCTCTTCTTATGGTTCTCTTTTCCCTGGAGCTTAACCTCTTCACCATCCTTTCGAATGGCTGATTTGTATCCTTCCACTTGTACATTTACCGAACTCATTTATCTTTTTTTTTAGCACTCCATGAGAGTGCACATTTCTAGCTCTCTCCTCTGTATGCTGCTTCTACCCCTACAAAGATTCACCCATCTTTGTGCTCTCCAAGTTGCTGCTTCATCCCCCAGAAAACTCATTAATTGATATCCTTACCCTTCGATGGCCTTTTTTAAAATTTCATTTTGTTTTTCTTCCTCCAGCCTGAAGCGCCTCCTTTGCTTTCTTGCCATGCCCACTCCCTGTTGTTTACCCCCACTCGCTCCTCTGGTTACAAAGGTGAGACCTATTGGCTCTGTCAATGATTTTTTAAAATATTTGTGGGGACCACCAATAAAAATATACAAAAATCCATGGCGAAAGCAAGCATTGGCAAAGCAGTGGGACCTATCGGCTTTGCCACAGTTTTTTTTTCTTTTTTTTTAAAGTAAGGCCATTTGTGTAGAACGTAGGTTGACCTGGGTCCCATCAATGCCAGATTTTCAGGAACACCATTATCTCTGTAAATAGTTTCCGTCACGATTGTAGAATCTACGTTTCCCTTGTCTATATCCCGCAAGATCGGTGTGGACCACACACTTTGTGGCAACTTTTTAGGTGCTTGATTTGGGCATCGGTGCAGTTGGCGTAGTATCGAAGACATTCGAGCCCAGTGCTCTTAACCACATAGAAGTCCACCAGTCATAGCATAAACACTTTGTGGGGTGAAGGGGTTAAAGTTTTGGGCTCTAGAAGCACTGCCTTGCAGTAGGTCACACATACAAGCACATTATCACCAAGGGCATGGGTGGGCCCTAATACTTTATTTGGGGAGTCAATAGTTTTACGGTGCCGAAGGAGGGGGCTGGGGTTCTCTATTTTCCTAAAAATATTTTCAGGCTATGTAGCTGAGAGAAGATTCAGGTGGACAGCAAGACCTGAAATGATGTTGTAGATGGCCTTAAGATGCAGCCTTTTAAGAAGAAGGACGACAAGCCAAATATCTGAGACAGAGGTACGATGTACGAATGGGTGAGTGAGGGGGAAGCATACCCCGTTTAGGCTAAAAGGCATGATGTCCCCTTGTTGCAACGTTTTTAGTGAAAGAAGTCAGACATTGGCAATGTAGATGTCTGCTGAAAAAAACTTTATACTAACCAATGGAAGAGAACCATGTTCTGGCAATGTAGATGTCTGCTGAAAAAAACTTTATACTAACCAATGGAAGAGAACCATGTTCTGGCAATGTAGATGTCTGCTGAAAAAAACTTTATACTAACCAATGGAAGAGAACCATGTTGTGGCAATGGAGATGTCTGGTGAAAAAACTTTATACTAACCAATGGAAGAGAACCATGTTGTGGCAATGGAGATGTCTGCTGGAAAACTGGTGAATTTCCCAATGGAAGAGAATCATGTACTTGCAGTGGTGATGGCTGATGAAAAACTAGTGATTAACCCAATGGAAGAGAGTCAGATATAAATGTCTGCTAAAAATACTGTACATTATCCAGTGGAATATAATCAGTCATCGACCTTAGAGATGTCTTATTAAAATCAAGATGCGCGAAAAATTACAACCCTGCTGGTGAAAAGGATATCTTGTAGCTGCACGTGGATGTGAAATGTATAACTTTTGCAAACCTTTAAGTGAGGGTGCAGTTTATCACAAAAAAATTATTGTTCCGAGAATCTGCCTGAAAAAATTAGACCTCACCGGTTCCTAATGCAAAACGAGCTTTTGCTGGACTTTTCACCCTCTGTTTCTTTAAAACTATGACAACTTCACAAAAAGTTTCAGGGAGATGCCAAAGGTTATCTCTGCCATATCTTCCTAAGGTGCGTTACATTATTGACCGGATTTCGATAAAACTGATGCAAATCCGCGACTGCCTCTGAGGGACTCAAGCCTCCGGCAGGTCACCAGTTTGAATCCCGGCGCAGCCTACATATGAGGAATGCAGGGTTTTTAATTTTATTAGCGTATTTACACTAGGCCTGGGTGGCATTTCTATTACGTCTGAGTAATCACAGTCATTTCATCCATTTCACACTACTCTTTGATGCTGAATTACAGATCATTACACGGCTACTCTTGCTGGCGTAATTTGGCGGAATAAATCCTACCACAAGAGCATACTTAGTGTGCGCGCGCGGCTGCTCGTGTTCGCATCCTCGCATCCAATTTGGACGCGAGGATGCATTTTGCTCTAAGAAAATAGCTCTATATGTCGGAAGTAAGTTGGGGGAAAATCTTACCATAAGGGCGCATTTAGCGAGAGTCTGCACGCGCTCGCTATTCATGTTTTGTTGAATTTAGCGCTATTTCTTGTGTCCTCGTGCCCATTTGGGAGCAAGGAGGCATTTTTTTGTACTAAGGAATAGCTCTAAACGCAAAATTGCTCTTCTCGCGTAATTCTGCCTGATCTTGTGGGATTCTAGGTAATTCCATATGATTACCCTACACGGAATTATGCAAGTTACGCCCACTCCTAAATTTGACACAAAAAGTCAGTAGGAAAAAAAGTGAGAAAAATCCCTTCCTGTATGCAATGCAGTTCTGGCATCCGGGACAGAGAATAAATAACACGTGTGGTGCGACCTGCAGAATGGCCACAACTGACTATTGCTCATCGCATGATGCCCGGCTGGCACAGATAAGAGCGGTGGGGAAGGACGGGGGGTGGGGTGGTGGAAGTTGACAGGCGACGGGATAGGTAAAATAAATAAACTACTTACCTTGCGCTCACCACATTGCTGACTTGGTAAGTAATTTTTTTTATTTTATTTTACCTATTCCGTCATCTGTAGAAATCCCCCCTCCCCGTTCCCGTCTTGTCCCACCCCACCGCTCTTACCTGTGCCGGCCGCGTCTGCATCTCATTGATTACTATCTTTCAGAGATTTTCAGGAAGCCATTTAATTTGGGAAGGTTTAGTTTTCAAACACAAGTGTAAAGAGTATTCAGGCTCAGTGGGGCACAAGGTTCCTAATGGATGTTTTTTTACTGATAAGCTAGGATGTTTTGCGGTCTGCATACACAGAGGGGCATTTTGTGAAAGCTCCCCATGCAAGCCCTCATTTCTATCAAAAGTAGAATGCCTTCGGCTGTGATTTACATGTTAAATATTAACCTGTCTGCCCCTCAGAGGCACTGCAGTGCACATTCAAAAGAAAGCTGCCCTACAAAACTGAGAACAGATATGGCACCACAGATGAGAACATTTCAGAGCATGAAAAAGAAAAGACGAGCTTCAGACTAGACTCAAAACATGAACAAAGACACAAAATGTGAGAAAGGATTTAAAGGGACCTAGAATAAAAATAAGACAGGAAAAAGCAGTATGTGTGGGGTCGATTAGTTAAATGAGATGGAAATACAATTACACACAAGGTAACCATTTTACAACGCAGTATGAATACAGAATGCACTCGTATGAGACTGTAATACGCGCATTCCATGCGAGACCTCCCAACACAAAATACACGTAATTACATGGAAAGACTTCATGCAAATGTATACAGAGCCTACTAACCCCGCGGGGATTGTTTCATGCAGATGGGGGCGATTACAAGTGCATTTTCTATGCATGAATTGTGAGTAATTTATAAACCAATCCAGGAATGAATATGTAGAGAGAAGTTTTACAACTTCAAAACAGACAAACTTTACTCATCTGTCTGCTCTTATCAGCTTGACATCCTGAACACTTCTTTCTTCGCCTGCGACTTTGCACTTATGCACGTGATTGGCTATCTACACAGAGAAGGGCACGTTGGGTGATTGGCTATCTACATCGAGTAGGGCATGTTGGGTGACTGGCTATCTAAACAGAGTCGGGCACGTTGGGCGATTGGCTATCTACACAGAGTCGGACACGTTGGGTGATTGGCTATCTACATCGAGTAGGGCATGTTGGGTGACTGGCTATCCACACAGAGTAGGACACGTTGGGTGACCGGCTATCTACATCGAGTAGGGCATGTTGTGTGACTGGCTATCCACGCAGAGTAGGGCACGTTGGATGATTGGCTATCTACACAGAATAGGGCACGTTGGGTGATTGGCTATCTACATCGAGTAGGGCACGTTGGGTGATTGGCTATCTACACAGAGTAGGGCACGTTGGGTGATTGGCTATCTACACAGAGTAGGGCACGTTGGGTGATTGGCTATCTACATCGAGTAGGGCATGTTGGGTGACTGGCTATCTACATCGAGTAGGGCATGTTGGGTGACTGGCTATATACACAGAGTACGGCACGTTGGGTGATTGGCTATCTACATCGAGTAGGGCATGTTGGGTGACTGGCTATCCACACAGAGTAGGGCACGTTGTATCATTGGCTATCTACACAGAGTAGGGCATGTTGGGTGATTGGCCATCTACACAGAGTACAGCACGTTAGGTGACTTCCTATCTAGACAGATTAGGGCACGTTGGGTGACTGGCTATCTACAAAGAGTAGGGCACGTTGGGTGATTGGCTATCTACACAGAGTAGGGCATGTTGCGTGATTGGCTATCTACACAGAGTAGGGCACGTTGGGTGATTGGCTATCTACACAGAGTAGGGCACGTTGGGGGATTGGCTATCTACACAGAGTAGGGCACGTTGGGTGATTGGCTATCTACACAGAGTAAGGCACGTTGGGTGATTGGCTATCTACACAGAGTCGGGCACGTTGGGCGATTGGCTATCTACACAGAGTCGGACACGTTGGGTGATTGGCTATCTACAAAGAGTAGAGCACGTTGGATGATTGGCTATCTACACAGAGTACAGCAACGTTGGGTGACTTGCTAACTAGACAGATTAGGGCACGTTGGGTGACTGGCTGTCTACAAAGACTAGGGCACGTTGGGTGATTGGCTATCTGCACAGAGTAGGGCACGTTGGGTGTTTAAATATCTACATCGAATAGGGCACATTGGGTGATTGGCTATCTACACAGAGTAGGGCATGTTGGGTGATTGGTCTATCTACACAGAGTAGGGTATGTTGGGTGATTGACTATCTGCACAGAGTAGGGCACGTTGGGTGATTGGCTATCTACACAGAGTAGGGCACGTTGGGTGATTGGCTATTTACACAGAGTAGGGTATGTTGGGTGATTTGCTATCTACACAGAGTAGGGCACAATCGGTGATTGGCTATCTACACAGAGTAGGGCACAATCGGTGATTGGCTATCTACACAGAGTAGGGCACGTTGGGTGATTGGCTATCTACACAGAGTCAGACATGTTGGGTGATTGGCTATCTACATCGAGTAGGGCATGTTGGGTGACTGGCTATCCACGCAGAGTAGGGCACGTTGGATGATTGGCTATCTACACAGAATAGGGCACGTTGGGTAATTGGCTATCTACATCGAGTCGGGCACGTTGGGTGATTGGCTATCTACACAGAGTAGGGCACGTTGGGTGATTGGCTATCTACATCGAGTAGGGCATGTTGGGTGCCTGGCTATCTACATCGAGTAGGGCATGTTGGGTGACTGGCTATATACACAGAGAACGGCACGTTGGGTGATTGGCTATCTACATCGAGTAGGGCATGTTGGGTGACTGGCTATCCACACAGAGTAGGGCACGTTGGGTGATTGGCTATCTACAAAGAGTAGAGCACGTTGGGTGATTGGCTATCTACTCAGAATAGGGCACGTTGGGTGATTGCCTATCTACATCAAGTAGGGCATGTTGGGTGACTGGCTATCCACACAGAGTAGGGCACATTGGGTGACTGGCTATCTACACAGAGTAGGGCACGTTGCGTGACTGGCTATCTACACAGAGTACGGCACGTTGGGTGACTGGCTATCTACACAGAGTAGGGCATGTTGGGTGATTGGCTATCTACACAGAATACAGCACGTTAGGTGACTTCCTATCTAGACAGATTAGGGCACGTTGGGTGACTGGCTATCTACAAAGAGTAGGGCACGTTGGGTGATTGGCTATCTACAAAGAGTAGGGCACGTTGGGGGATTGGCTATCTACACAGAGTAGGGCACGTTGGGGGATTGGCTATCTACACAGAGTAGGGCACGTTGGGTGATTGGCTATCTACACAGAGTAAGGCACGTTGGGTGATTGGCTATCTACACTGAGTAGGGCACGTTGGGCGATTGGCTATGTGCACAGAGTCGGACATGTTGGATGATTGGCTATCTACACAGAGTAGGGCACGTTGGGTGACTGGCTATCCACACAGAGTAGGGCACGTTGGATGATTGGCTATCTACACAGAGTAGGGCATGTTGGGTGATTGGCTATCTACACAGAATACAGCACGTTAGGTGACTTCCTATCTAGACAGATTAGGGCACGTTGGGTGATTGGCTATCTACACTGAGTAAGGCACGTTGGACGATTGGCTATCTACACAGAGTAGGGCACAATCGGTGATTGGCTATCTACACAGAGTAGGGCACGTTGGGTGACTGGCTATCCACACAGAGTAGGGCACGTTGGGTGACTGGCTATCTACACAGAGTAGAGCACGTTGTGTGACTGGCTATCTACACAGAGTAGGGCACGTTGGGTGACTGGCTATCTACACAGAGTAGGGCACGTTGGGTGATTGGCTATCTACACAGTGTAGGACATGTTGAGTGATTGGCTATCTACACAGAGTAGGGCACATTGGGTGATTGGCTATCTACACAGAGTAAGGCACGTTGGATGATTGGCTATCTACACAGAGTAGGGCACGTTGGGTGATTGGCTATTCACACAGAGTAGGGCACGTTGGGTGATTGGCTATCTACACAGAGTAGGGCACGTTGGGTGACTGGCTATCCACACAGAGTAGGGCACGTTGGATGATTGGCTATCTACACAGAGTAGGGCATGTTGGGTGATTGGCTATCTACACAGAATACAGCACGTTAGGTGACTTCCTATCTAGACAGATTAGGGCACGTTGGGTGACTGGCTATCTACAAAGACTAGGGCACGTTGGGTGATTGGCTATCTACAAAGAGTAGGGCACGTTGGGTGATTGGCTATCTACACAGAGTAGGGCACGTTGGGGGATTGGCTATCTACACAGAGTAGGGCACGTTGGGTGATTGGCTATCTACACAGAGTAAGGCACGTTGGGTGATTGGCTATCTACACTGAGTAGGGCACGTTGGGCGATTGGCTATGTGCACAGAGTCGGACACGTTGGTTGATTGGCTATCTACAAAGAGTAGAGCACGTTGGGTGATTGGCTATCTACACAGAGTAAGGCACGTTGGATGATTGGCTATCTACACAGAGTAGGGCACAATCGGTGATTGGCTATCTACACAGAGTAGGGCACGTTGGGGGATTGGCTATCTACACAGAGTAGGGCACGTTGGGTGATTGGCTATCTACACAGAGTAAGGCACGTTGGGTGATTGGCTATCTACACTGAGTAGGGCACGTTGGGCGATTGGCTATGTGCACAGAGTCGGACACGTTGGTTGATTGGCTATCTACAAAGAGTAGGGCACGTTGGATGACTGGTTATCTTTCTTAAGGACAGTTTTGCTGCTCAGCTTCAATAAGCTTCCACAGCCTCATTGTGGTTGGAGGGACAGAATTAATCGAGCTTTTATATATTATAGCACATTGTGGAGGAAGCCACGCTCTTTCCCCCTGGAAAGGTTCAGATATTACTCCCCAGGTAGATACATCTATGTGGGGCCTGTGCCACAGAAGGCTGCTGCCTTATGGTACCAAAACAAATAGACAGAAGATTGCAACCATTGGACTTTTTTAAGGGAGAAGGAGCACCCAAAAAGCATAATATGACTAGGTCCAAGGATCCGAATTTTTTTGCACAGGTGTTGTTGTATCTCTGTTTGCCATATTCAAAATGTATCTGTTGGGTGGGTGGAAGGGCATCTTCTATACAAGCAACTACTTTGTGGAACTGCAAAGCCCTTCACTGAGGATCAGCTATCAAAGAAGGATGTGGAAATCTAGTGAGTTTGCCAATTGGCCGATGAGTTTTATGGTTATTATAGCAATAAATGTCTTTAGTTTATCGACAGTGAGAAGAAGCCACTTGTGGACTATTTGCACGGTATGTCTGTCCGTCAACTTGGTATATCACAGCATAATATACCTGGAAATATTTTGGTTGCATTATACGTGTTCTAAAACACTAACATCTCTTTTGCCCAGGCTAGTCAGAAACTTTGGTTGGATCCAGTGCAAACACTCTAGTCGCGGAGCCCTTATTACCCAGGACCTGTGAGTTCAGTCACAGTTTCCCAACTTGTCCAAAAGGTGTAACCTGAACAGTGAATGTTCTTGCCTTTGCCCCTTTTTCTAGTGATCATCATATTTGAGAGCACCCTGAAATAATTCAGTTCAGAACGTGCACTGGACAAAAAGCTCAATCGTATATGGGATAATAGACCATAAAGTTGCTTCATTAATAGCAATAATAAAGGCCCCGTATAGGTGGCACTAGAGTAGACACCAGACTTGCCTCTTGGGTTATCTTAACCTTGCTTCCATTGCCGGGACAGCTCTTTCCAAAGTATCTGTGGGCGTAACTAAATTAAATTCATTGACTAAAACAATCGTCATTAGTGCAGAAAGTAAGCGGGAAAGAATGTAATACCAATCCAGGATCTGAACTGCACAATGCTAATCGGGAAACCTGGTTTCAATCCTGGCTTCCAAGCTTGACCAAACAGTGTGACCCTTGTCGCTCGAGTCATTCATTTAACTGTCACGGCAGAAAGGGTGTGGTTCACTAATTCTAATACAGGCCACTCTGCGCTGATGTCATCTAGCGTGCTAAAGTGAGACAATCCAAAATACACTTATTTATGTCAGAATTCACAGCTCAGCTCTAAATACAGGGGCAGTCAGCGACACTTGCAGCAGGTTAGGGGGTCCAGGGTGCCCTAGGAGCTGCTCTCCCCGGCCTCCACTGCACTTGATTTCCAGACAGGATGCAATGCAGGCTGGGCTGCTCAGAATTAAGGTACCCGACTGTCACTGCCCCACTACCAGTCCCCTAGTGATGCAGGTAGCGAAGCACGAGATGCTTTGGGGGTGGACACACAGTTCATGAGCTCAAGGCCTATTCACTCTCGCTTCCAACACCCAGTTAGCTGCAAGTGTGGCTTGACACCGTGGGCATGGCCTGTTTCATAACCCAGGCTACTATTACAGGCACAAAGCCATGCATGCTGCAAATTCTCTTTCTGAGGCTGGTGAACATGCCTTATGAGCCAGGGCCCGTTAACAATACTTGATGTGAGATACCTATATTCCTGGGGAAGACACCTGGCCCCTTAAGGGCAATATTCGAGCACCGTAATGTGTTGGTGGGAAAAAGAAGTAAGGTTTGTTGCTCTGCCCTCCTGTTTAGGTCTCGTCTGACCCAGCTCATGGGCTGGTCTGGTGAGACTTATTGAGAGGGCTCCAAAAAGTGCTACCAGCCCAGCCTAGAGCCACAGTGCATGTGCGCGGGCGCGCGTGCCGCGCTTTACCGCGCTTTACCGCGATTAACTTCGGTTTCGCGGCCGCACGTCCGCTTTGCATAGCCAATAGGTCTCGCTTTTGGGACCTTATAAGTATTTAGTTATGCAACTGTTGCATGGCTAAACACTTAAAAGGTCCCAAAGGCGAGACCTATTGGCTATGCCAATGCTTGTTTTAGTCTTGTGGTAGAGAAACACCAGTAAGCAACATTCTAACTCCTCCACATACAAATGTAATATAAGTCTAACAGTGTAACAAAGGGAGACCATTAATGTTGACATAAGTGACATAACCACACCCTAACTATGGAACCCCGAGCTAGAAGACTGCACAAACAGTGAACATTAGCACTCGTAAATGCTTCCCAGTGCTAGATATGGAAACCTCTGCTGAAGAGTAGCACAGTAGGGAGGCGAGTGTTTATCATCCCGTATGAGTACATGAATGTATGTTAATTCCTTAAGAGGTTTGGATGTTTCTTCCAGATGTTTTGTATTTCTTGTATGTTTATGGAAATTGTACAACAGTGCTTTAATGCTTCTCACTCACTTTTTAGTGTATTAGCCACCTGTGTTGTACCCATCATGTATGTGTGAGAGACTCCAGTAATGTTCCTCGTGCTACTGCCACATGTCCTTAACTTGCTATTTGTGTTAGAGACAGCTGTGCTGCTGCTATCCATGTTGTATCTTTATTGTGTTAAGAAACTACACAAAAGAAAAAAAAAAAAATCCATATTGCCGTTGTTTGTTTTAATACATGTTAGTGAAAGAGTGAACCCTCCCTAGTAAGCAGACTGTACTTTTGAATTTACACATGAAACAAGCATTGTTTTAGAAATGGAGTAGTCAAGTTTGTTAAATTTTAAAACATAGGTGACGACTTAGGGGCCGCTTACAATGCGATTGGAAAAGACTCCGACCATTGGTCGGAGCCTTTCCGACCGCATCGTTATATGCCGGTCGGATTCCCTTCCAACCGCCTCATTACAATAGAGGTGGTCGGAAAGGAATCCGAACAGTCATTCCAACTGACTCTGAGAGCCCGTCCACCAATCAGCAAGCGGCCAGTAAACCCAAGGGTGGCCATTTCCGCCCCTGGGATTAAGAGGTCGGGTTTCGGCAGCCTTTCTGTGCTGGCCTTTCCGACACAGAAAGGCTCTCGGAACTTGCCCCTTGGGTGCACATCCTCCGGTTGGAGGCCGAGGGGCACCTGAGGTGACCCCCTATTGATCCCTGCACCCCATGGCACGGCACCTTGAGGTGCCTGCCACGGGGTGCAGGGATGAACTACACCTCCTATTTTACAATGGAAGAATGCATTTCGGCCGGTTTAAGGCGGTAATACATGCGCCCAATGTAAAGTATAGGAATGCGACCAAACAGTTTTCAGTCACATCCTAATTAGTCAATCGGGACCGCTGACCGGGTGCCGGCCGGCCACATGACCAAGACAATGCCGACATCGTAATCAGGGCCATAGTATACTTTTTAAAACATAGCTCACTAGTAGCCAATTGTGGAATTGGAGCCAACATCACTTTGTATGCTAAGGTTTTCAGCCCATGAGGACACTGTTATAAGCACAACTACAAGCATCACAATGCAATGTGCCATTGGTTAAAGAATATAAAAGTAGATGACGGTAACAGTGCGAGCAGCAACAGTTAGACGCGTCTAAAGACACACTCCTTAGGAAACCCACAATGGGCGCCATTTACCAGAACACTGCGAGCAGCAACAATTAGACGTGTCTAAAGACACACTTCTTAGGAAACCTGCAATGGGCACCATTTACCAGAACAGTGCCCAGAGCAACAGTTAGATGTGTCTAAAGACACACTCCTTAGGAAACCTGAAATGGGCGTCATTTACCAGAACAGTGCGAGCAGCAACAGTTAGACGTGTCTAAAGACACACTCCTTAGGAAACCTGCAATGGGCGTCATTTACCAGAACAGTGCGCAGAGCAACAGTTAGATGAGTCTAAAGACACACTCCTTAGGAAACCTGCAATGGGCGTCATTTACCAGAACAGTGCGCAGAGCAACAGTTAGACGTGTCTAAAGACACACTCCTTAGGAAACCTGCAATGGGCGTCATTTACCAGAACAGTGCGCAGAGCAACAGTTTAACGTGTCTAAAGACACACTCCTTAGGAAACCTGCAATGGGCGTCATTTACCAGAACAGTGCGCAGAGCAACAGTTAGATGTGTCTAAAGACACACTCCTTAGGAAACCTGCAATGGGCGTCATTTACCAGAACAGTGCGCAGAGCAACAGTTAGACGTGTCTAAAGACAAGCTCCTTAGGAAACCTGCAATGGGCGTCATTTACCAGAACAGTGCGAGCAGCAACAGTTAGACGTGTCTAAAGACAAGCTCCTTAGGAAACCTGCAATGGGCGTCATTTACCAGAACAGTGCGCAGAGCAACAGTTAGACGTGTCTAAAGACAAGCTCCTTAGGAAACCCGCAATGGGCGTCATTTACCAGAAAAGGGCGCAGAGCAACAATTAGACCTGTCTAAAGACACACTTCTTAGGAAACATGCAATGGGCACCATTTACCAGAACAGTGCGCAGAGCAACAGTTAGACGTGTCTAAACACACACTTCTTAGGAAACCTGCAATGGGCGCCATTTACCAGAACAGTGTGAGCAGCAACAGTTAGACGTGTCTAAAGACACGCTCCTTAGGAAACCTGCACTGGGCGCCATTTACCAGAACAGTGCGCAGAGCAACAGTTAGACGTGTCTAAAGACACGCTCCTTAGGAAACCTGCAATGGGCGCCATTTACCAGAACAGTGCGCAGAGCAACAGTTAGACGTGTCTAAAGACACGCTCCTTAGGAAACCTGCAATGGGCGCCATTTACCAGAACAGTGCGCAGAGCAACAGTTAGATGTGTCTAACGACACGCTCCTTAGGAAACCTGCAATGGGCGCCATTTACCAGAACAGTGCGCAGAGCAACAGTTAGACGTGACTAAAGCCACGCTCCTTAGGAAACCCGCAATGGGCGCCATTTACCAGAACAGTGCGCAGGTCAACAGTTTGACGTGTCTGAAGACACACTTCTTAGGAAACCTGCAACGGGCGCCATTTACCAGAACAGTGCGCAGAGCAACAGTTAGACGTGTCTATCTAAAGACACGCTCCTTAGGAAACCCGCAATGGGCGACATTTACCAGAACAGTGCGCAGAGCAACAGTTAGATGCGTCTAAAGACACACTCCTTAGGAAATCCGCAATGGGCGTCATTTACCAGAACAGTGCGCAAAGCAACAGTTTGACGTGTCTAAAGACACGCTCCTTAGGAAACCTGCAATGGGCGTCGTTTACCAGAACAGTACGCAAAGCAACAGTTGAGCAACAGTTAGACGTGTCTAAAGACACGCTCCTTAGGAAACCTGCAATGGGCGCCATTTACCAGAACAGTGCGCAGAGCAACAGTTAGACGTGTCTAAAGACACACTCCTTAGGAAACCTGCAATGGGCGTCATTTACCAGAACAGTGCGCAGTGCGCTTTCTTCCCTATGGTAGGGGGATGGGGAGTGAATGGGGCGGTGGGTTCGACAGATGTGACTGGGGTGCCAAAGGCAAACCATTCTGGATAGCCAGCTGTTCCTGCCTTCACCAGGGAGTTTAACATGAAACCACTATGTTGAGAAACAAACCATGATAGGTTTGCCAAACAAATGATGTTAAGAGTGTGTATGTGTGCTCATTAACCCCAACAGGCATGCTGATAAGCTAGCGACTGTCAATCCCAGCAAATCTCTGGGTTGGAATATCTCATACTCCTGAACTCGTGATTTCAAATTATGGGTTTTGTGCTAGCAGATCTATTTTCTTTCAAATAAATTAAATTAACATATGCAATAAACGTTGTGAATTGCCCCCTATGTGATCTCCAGATTTTGTCCAGTGCAAGTGCACACATCCTGGATACCCCGCCCGCGCTGCAGATTAGTCAAAGGAAACAATCAATATCCCATTCAGGACTATGCAGAAGGATTAAAACCTGGCAACCTCAACCAATGTGGTGGCCTTGCGGGCAAATATTGAGGGTGGCACAGATGTCTCACTTTAGACGGTTGGAACAAATCTACAGCAACAGAGAATTTGATCTGGTTGTATTTCGTTTTCCACAATCTTCCCGAAAGTATATTTCCATGAAAAACAACAAAAATACTTTTTTTAACCTCTGGTCGTCTTTTGAATTTCAAATGCTACACGTCCTTTTAGAAAAGCAGGTGATGATCTGCACAACTCAATCAAAGGCTTCCTCGGGCAGGAGGCCACCCCAAAGGCGCCCCCACCACACCTTGCCATTTGATAGTCATTCTCCTGCAGCACATCTCTAGCTCGGATCTGAAATATCTCCCCCTGCAATTGTCTGAGTCTGTGGGTTTCAGATGCTTTTATGCATTTCAATGGATAATACAATTTTAGAATGTTGATGGCATGAATATGTAGATTACAGATGCTTTGCATTTTAACCGTATTAGGCATGCTTAGAATGTCAACGGGGGCGGAGGGCACGCGCAGCACTCTTTGCGCGCCTAGTTATTTCTAGTTGTAAAACAATGCCTTAATTGGCATTTGAGATCAGCTTCCCTCGGTGGAGATCACCATTTGTGTTTCAGTTTCTTAAATTACCTGAGAGAAGTTTTTAGACTAAGCCCCTCAATAGTCCATATTACTGATGTTATTCACTTTGATCAACACTCGTTGCCGCACGCGAGAGTAAAACAATGGTTCTGTCGTCTACGGAATCTAATGAAAGCAGGACTCTAGTCTGTCCAACACCTGGGAATGGAGGTGGCGTGTTATCCCCTGAAGTACATAGCGAACCATTATAATTATTTGCTTTGACATTGGGCCAATGAGTCGCTTGTCCAAATGCACTGTCGATGGAGAATTAGACGATTCTACTTTTTGGCAACTCCTTCAAAGACGATAAAGCAGAGACTGTGTGATACGGAGATGCAAACCAAGAGGCAATGCGGATTGACAATTACTACACGCAGCTACACTGGAAGATCAACTAATGCAAGCCAAAGGCAAGTCCGCTTCTCCCTGTAAATTTGTGTCTGGTCAATTTATTTTTGTTTCTTACAACTAATTTGAAAGATTCTTTTTCATCCCCTAATTACACTGAATCAGTATTGAGAGACAAGCTGTTGAGGAGTTCCTCTTACCACGAAATAGTACCTGAGGGCTTGCAGGACGGGGGATCAGTTGTCTGAGGCTGAACCAAGACAATGTCTCTGGGTAGTTCTCGTTCTGAAGATGGTCCCGTCCCATCTGGGGGCAAGTTGCTTTCTTGCTCGGTCAGGGTGAGACCCATGATGATATCTGTGATAGTCATGGTGAATTGGTGACATAGTGAGTTGGGTTGAGCCCACTGATTTGTGTTCACATTGTGAAATTCATAATTTGAGGCAATCTTGGCTAGTATTATGCCCTATTACTCCCAAATTGGAATTACACATTTGCCACAAATACTCCCCAAGGGAATTTGCCTGTTCAATTGTTTTCAGGGATAGCGTGGAGTAAATCAAGCAAGTAAGCAAATAGCACAGCAGCATCTCAGAGTGAGATAAACAAACATTTCCATTCTGAGGTGCAAAGGCAAGTACATCAGAACGTTTTACTAAACAGCATACGCAAAATATCACATCGTATAGCATTGCAAATTGCGGGTGCAGAATTGACGTATCACTGTTTGCTCTAAAGTGAGAAGGAGGGCCTTAGTCTGCAAATCTACAGTTTAGTGCATGAAGCTAAACAAACGTATGATATGTGGATTAATCTATGGGAAAATCCTGTGTCACTGTGCCTAGTGCAGTTTTCAATGGCACACCTATCACATGCATCTACCAAGGTACTGACCTGTGCTGGGTGAAAAATGAAGTGAGAGAAATGTCCAGACATATGCCTGTAGATGTCAGAGGTCAACTTTACTGAGCTTGCCAGTCGGCTAATTAACCCAGTCCTAAAATGTATAGGGAATGAGCTTAGGTGGATTTAGGAATTAAATGCAATTCAACGTTGACATTTACTAAGATCACGACCGTGGCAGGCTATAGGTTGGAGTGTATGGTTTTGCATAAGAGGTCTTTCCATACTATGTTTTCACAGACCAGTCGGTTTCCATACGTCAATGCAGGAACCTTCGCTTTGCGATTTGCCATTGCGTGACCTGGTATGTGAGCAAAGGCACCTAAAGTAAGACACTCACAAAGTATTGACCTGTTTTTGCGCCCAGTCCAGGCAGCTTTGGAGAGAGCCAAGTGCTGCCAGCTTTCCACTTTGAAACGGGCATACCTATATGATAGAATTGTGGGACAATCCTGAGACCCTTTAGCGCCATACGGCGGATTCTGACCTTTGTGCAGCTGGAGGGCTGTTGCTGATGGACTCTGTGGTTGCAACACATGGTGATTGACAGGTCAATAAATACTAAGGATTCAGACATACACGTGCAAATATATGAACCATAATATAAACATTTTGCGCACTGTGCTATTCTAAATAAGAAGAAACCATTGGCAAATCCTCTTGCTCCAATAAGAACAGTTTAGCCTGAACTGCTGGGCAACGTCCACCCTGGAAGGGGGAAAAGCCCCCCATCCCAGACTGGCTCCGGCATTGTTAGGCTTTATCAGGGAGGTGCAGTTTGAGTCCTATAGTAGACAGATGTGGGTCCTATAGTAAGCTATGGAACCCACATCTGGGGGCAGCTGTTACTCTAGGGCGTCACGATGAGAAACGAAATTAAGCGTTAGATGGAATTGCAAAAATTAATCTCAGTGACTGATAATCCCTCGCTGGCACATTCTATTCCATCACTTTTTGGTTCACTGTGCCACTTCAGACAGGAAACACATGTATTCAAATCAGCATTGGCCAGCCAGTGTGTAAGTTTTTTTCAAGCATTACATACATTCCCTTTTGTTGTTGGAATATAATTTAATGGTAAACATAATATTTCTTAATGGGATGTCCAATGAACGTTGTGTTCTTGTCAATATCAATGGAGGCTGAATTGGATTATTTAAATTTAGCTGTCATATATGACTCTTTTACATATGCTTAAAGAATAATATTTAAAAATGCATTTGCAACAGAAATATGCATGCATACATCATGTGAAATTTTAATTCCACGATTCTTACTGAGCCTTTCTCTTTTGTTAATAAAATATGTATTTTTGAGTTGGATTTGAGAAAACCTTGTATAGTAATTATTTTTTATTGAGTATGCACAGTGACAATTGAATTATACAATTCTGAACTGCAGCATTTTCCGGATAACTACGGATTTTCTGCAGTTGCAGCATAAAGTCATCATCTCTTGCATAATTTGGAGATTTTAAGAAAACAAAATTGTATTTAGCTCAAATGGATCAAAAGTTACTCAAAACGTGCCACAGTGGAGGGCTCTTTCCGGGAGTTTCTGCTCACCTCTGAAACCTTTGCACAGTCATTGTTAATACGTCAAAATGTCAGAATAATTTAGTAATACTGTCACAAAATGTGCCACATTACGCTGCATCATTTGTCTTTTATTGCTGCTTAATTTAGTCAACACTGGGATATAATTTGGTTTTACCCAGACGCATAATTTCAGTAGCCCTGCATAGCTGCCTAAGTTTCAGATTGCTATGTGTAACATTTTCATAATTTCAGTGTCATTTCAACGACTATGAGTGACGCTTTCTCGCAGGCAGAGTCAGGCAATGAAGAGAAGGGAAACATATAAATATCAGAAATTACATCCATTAGAGAAGTGGGAAACTCTAAGAAGATCTTAAATCTGCTGCAGTTAAGTTCTGAGCATGTAATACATGCATTTATGTACAGCAAGTTACTGTTCTAGAGGAAATCCTATTAGATCCCAAGGAAAACATGCCTTTACTTTCAAACTCCAAAAGCAACACAACCAGAATGTCACCAAAGGAAAAATACCCATACAGCAATCCTGCAGGTTCTAAAGGCCACATAGATTGTATATTATGAATAAGCCTATACCTGAGGCAACTATAAAATAACCATAAATCTGCTTATTTTGTGTTTGAAACTGTCCAATATACTTTGCTTACTGCCTCTGCACCCTGCACAGTATCAAACAAAAAGTTTATCTTTTTTCTATGTCACACAGTGGAGAAGAACTTGCCAACAGAATTTCTTCCTTGAAACTATCTTGATTGTAAAGGAAATTCTGCTAGCGTATTTTCCTTTTCATTTAACTCTTTATCCACAAGTTGCCCAAAGGCCAGAAACGTCACGGACAAGACACAGTTATCCTGGTTTAGACATGGAAACACCTGAATATCCAGCTGATGACCTATCTAGAACGACAGCATCTGCTGGACCCCTCTCACTTTGGATTCATTAGCAATCATGGTGCCGAGACTGCATTATTATCGGCAGTCAATGACACCCGCTCCTTGGTGGATGCAGGACACGCTGCAGTGCTGATCCTTCTGGATCTATCCGCAGCCTTTGATACCATATCCCTACCCGGCTCATTGACCGCCTGCAGAAAATTAGGGTCGCAGACTCAGCCCTTAAGCTCCTGTCATCCTTCCAGACTGACAGGGACCCAGACAGTGGCTGTGGATCAGTTGTATTCAGAGCTCATAACTGCCCCAGGAGGGGTTCCTCAGGGCTCTTCCCTGAGCCCCACATTGTTTAATAAATATGTTTCCCCGCTGGCAAAGCTGATAAGTTCATTCAGGCTTCAGGTCTTGTCTTCTGCAGACGATACACTAATAGCTGTGTCTATTGAGAAGGGCATAGAGGAATTGGCTACCAACTTTCAGAACTGCATGCAGGCAGTGTCCATTTGTATGATAAAAAACTATCTCAGACTCAATGGCGCTAAGCCTGAAGTCTTGATCTTTCGTAGCCAACCATCCATTTGGACCAAATCATGGTGGCCAGAAATGCCGGGTCAATTACCCAACCGCATCGATTCAGCAAAGAACCTCGGAGTTCTGGTGAACAATAAGTTGTCCTTCAGTCTTCAAGTTAATTGGACCATTTCGACCTGCTTTTGGGTGATTAAGAATCTTAGGAAAGTGTTTTCTTTTCATTCTCTCCCTGCACGTAAGCAAGCGGATTTGTCATTGATTATGTCCAGGCTGGACTATTGTAATGCGCTCTCCCGGAACATAAGCAAGACGTGTGTAGCCCAATTACAGCATGGTCAGAATGAGGCGGCAAGATTGATTCTTGATCTTTCCAAATTCCATTCATATTCTGTGGCGACTCGTAAACTGCACTGGGTCCGGTCAAGAAGCAATGACTTTCAAGACCTTATGTATTGTTCACAAGGCACTACACAATACTGGCCCTGATAGTATAAAGAACCTGTTCCAACAGGACGTTCCATCTTGAAAGCTGTGATCTGCGTGAAAAAACCTGTTGGTTTTTCCTAAGTTCCGCAAGGCTAGGTGGGGAGGGAGAGCCTTTTCAGCGGCTGCATCAAAGCTCTCGAATTTTCCTCATTCCATTTTTTGTCTGCAAGCCCATCTTCCTGTTTGTAAAGCTCTGAAAACCTGGCTCGTTTCTCCATAATGTTGCCACTAGGGCTAGGATCATTCAACTTTTCTCTTCCGTAGCAGACTATCCACACTAGCGCCTTGACGCCTTCGTGCATTTGTTCTTGCTTTATAAGTTGCTCATTCGTTCATTCATGATCAAGATGTAACCTTGTTTTGACCTTGAGTTTGACATGGCCATTCGCTTTTGACGAGCTTGTGCAAATACTGGACACACTGCCACCCGCTGCGGCTTGGCGTACCGCTGCTAGCCCAGCGGCTTTCAAAGCTGCCAATGTTTCACCTGCATGAAATGATCTCTGCCAATGACAAGCAAACGCTTCTTCTTCTGCTGAGCGCCTCAAGGGTTTTTCATCGAGCGAATGCCTGATTGCCAAAAGAAGCAAATCACCCTGCAAACCAGCAGAATGCACAAGTAGTGATAAATGATATAAGGAAACCAGGGAAAGGACATGATGCATCAATAGCAAGTTAAAACAACAGAATGGTAGATGTACCACATTGTGACCCGCATTCTGATGTTGCAAACTGAACAGGCATGCTTTCACTTCTGCAGAAGGTCCACAAAACCTGCATCCATCCAGCAGGGATGTATGACGTTACAACGCATACTTTTACAACGCATGCACTTACAACGCATTTTTTACAACGCAACATCCACTACAACGCATTCCATTACATCGCATGACACTACAACGCATTTTAAAAAACTACCTTTACAACGCATTCCATTACATCGCATACTACCTTTACAACGCATACCATTACAACGCATAATGTTACATTGCATTTAAGGTAAGTATTGGATAGTATAGGGGTAAAAATTACTATTCTTACTCCAGGGGGTGCAATAGTAGGGTAAGTAATGGATAGTATAGGGGTAAAAATTACTATTCTAACTCCAGGGGGTGCAACAGTAGGGTAAGTGTTGGATAGTATAGGGGTAAAAATTACTATTCTAACTCCAGGGGGTGCAACAGTAGGGTAAGTGTTGGATAGTATAGGGGTAAAAATTACTATTCTAACTCCAGGGGGTGCAACAGTAGGGTAAGTGTTGGATAGTATAGGGGTAACAATTACTATTCTAACTCCAGGGGGTGCAACAGTAGGGTAAGTGTTGGATAGTATAGGGGTAAAAAATACTATTCTAACTCCAGGGGGTGCAACAGTAGGGTAAGTGTTGGATAGTATAGGGGTAACAATTACTATTCTAACTCCAGGGGGTGCAACAGTAGGGTAAGTGTTGGATAGTATAGGGGTAAAAAATACTATTCTAACTCCAGGGGGTGCAACAGTAGGGTAAGTGTTGGATAGTGTAGGGGTTAAAAATTAATATTCTAACTCCAATGGTATGCATTGTAATGGTATGCGTTGTAATGGTATGCGTTGTAGTGTCATGCGTTGTAAAGGATGGTCCGTTGTAATGCCTGCGTTGTAAGTGTAGTGCGATGTAATAGTTGCATTGTAAAGGTTGTTTCCCATCCAGCAGCAGAGGCAACAGAAGTTTGTCAAAGAAATCCTGTGTGCCATCAATCTCCTCTCTGTTTTAGGTTCTTAGTGTTCAAATAAACAGAAGTATTTAAATAGTTTAAAGAACCATTGCTGTTATTTAAGATAGATTGGCTTTTGTTCTTCCTCTCAATTTTTTATTGTAACACAGAGGCCTGGTTGACCATCCATCTCTAGCACAAGCACCCAAGTGGGCCTGCTACTATATAAAGCGCTCTGCAGCTCACAGAAAACGGTGCCCTATATAAACTTTATTTATTTATTTATTTTAAAAGTTGTATATAGCGCGAACATGACCCATCAGGGTATCAGAGCACTGCAGTAAAATAAATAAAAACAAATCATGTGCATAAATATATCTACATGTATTTACATTTTTATATTGGGTCACAGCCTGTCACAAATTGTTCCTATGACAGTATACTGTGCACAGCCATAGACTTCCTTCAAAGTGTGCAGCGCAAATCAGTGTGATTTTGGATCTATGACATTTACCTGCAGTTCTTATTTTTAATTTACAGCTTTTTTCAACACTAGAGACGTATAGTGCACAGTATTTCAGCCTTTACTGTACTCCATAGTAACAAAAAGGCCATTTTCCATTATTATAGGAAAAATAAGGCCTCCATTGCAAGGGTGTATACATGGTGTAGTTCTTTAGGAAGTCTTTCACCAAAACAAGCAATGCCCAACAAATAAAATTACCATTCCTTGTTATTGCTCAAAGAAACTATTTTTTAGGGGTGGGAGGAATTTGCGTAGTCGCGCTACGCAAAGCTCCGCGAAACGGTAAAAAATCTCCGTGAGCACAGAGAAATTCCACGAACACACAGAATTGCTTGTTCTGTCCGTTCGCGATGCTTTTTTCCTGTTCGCGAATGCTGTTTGCATGCTCGGGGGAAATATCTTATGAACAAACATTTTGAAAGCGCGAACAAGCAAAAAATTCCGTGAAGCCGGGAATTGCGGAATTGTTGGCAATTCCGCGTTCTCCACGGCACCTGAAATTACCCAAATTCCACAAATTCCGCAAGCGCAACAGAATTTACCACCCAGGCCTACTATTTTTTAGCAATCACGTTCAACAATGTATACTCATTCATTTTTCTTAAACTCCACTTGTGTTTGTACAGGGTAATTCATCTAGTGAAATTAGGGTGTTTCAAACTGTTTGTAACTTTGAAGGTCTAGCCATAAAACCGCTTTAGCTGTCTCACAAAAGGTGCTAACACCTGCAAAAAAGGCAGACAAAAGAATGAGCCCTAACCTCCCGCCCCTGGGGATGGGTGGGTTACACACAGCACGTGGATCTCACATATTTATCAGCCCGCATTCTACGCCCATTGGTTGATTGTAACTGTGCGTCATTATAAACACTTCATTTATTTGGTACACAAGGGAGTTGAGGTTTTTTTTTTTCTTCTGTTTGTTTAAATCAGTTTCTTCTCAAGCCCGATCCCATGCAAAGGCCATGGAAAGAGAAGACGGATCTTTAAAGCACACAGGACAGCAGTCAGTGCACTACAATTGAGAATCAGCTGTATAAACACGGGAACATCGCCGGCCATTTTGGAACAATACTGTTCTCTTCCAGTTGTAATGCGTCATCAAACTATATACCAGTGACTTGGAAGCGCAGCTACCTCGACGAAGCAGTGGTGAGTTACTCACAAGCAATTAGTGTGTTCTCAATACACAACATACCCAATGAATACAAACTACAATCTCTTAAACACATGAAACATTTTTTAAATGTTGCTGTTGCATCATTGAGAAAGTAATAAACTATCACTACAATGGCATGTATCAGAATATTTGGAAATATTAAGTGAAATTACTGGGAAACGAATATCATCAAATTGTTTAGTGAATTTAAAACATTTAATTTTATCAACATAATGTATAGTAACTTTCCAAAATGGCCGATGTCTAACAGGACAATGAGAAGTTTACTGAGAGCTTCTGAATTTAGATCTTGTCTGTCTTAAGTTTTTATGAGAAAAAGAGATCATCATATTTGTTAGGAATGGAATTCCTGGTTGGCCTTGGTAGGCACCCAGGCAAGGCATGAGCCACCACTCTAGTCAAAGTAAGCTAAGTACATTTTAAAAGATAGCCTGTGCTCACCCTCAATAGCTTGGCACAGAGCAGTCAGGCTTATCTAAAGCAATGTGTATAGTATTTGTGCAACACACAAACACAGTAACACAAAGAATACAACATAAAAAAGACTCCACACATGTGTAGAACAATAGATTATTATATTATGAAAAAAACAAGACCAAAATGACAAACATCCAATGTATAAAAGTTGAGCTATTGAATTTCTTAAGAATAAATTAAAACTAGCACTTAGAAGCAAATAGCGCTTTAGGGAATACTTGAGGGGTGCACCGGGACAAATTCAAAGTTTGGGCTGACAGCGATGGAGTGCCAGTCGGCTGCAGGACCCACGCAGGTCCCGGGGAACAAAGTACCTTTCCTGGCCGCAACAGCGAGATGTGTCGTGAGCTGCATCAATGCTGGTCCCGCAAGTCGCGGATGCGTCAGTTTTCTCCACCCGCTGATGGTGATGCGTTGGTTCCATACACAAGTGCCAGAGTCAAGAGGCATCGAGCAATGCGCCAGGTTTCTCCATACAGTCGAGGAGACCAAGAGGCTGCTAATGATGTTCGATGCTTCGATCTTTGGAGGAAACTGCTAGAACATCGTTTTATTTTTCATTTGCTGGCTATGAGCTAGGCAGTGGGGCGGTGTTCCTCCTCCATTGCTGAGGAGCCGCCGCTGGGTAGAACCCACCTCGAATATAACCCTCAGTGGCTGGCTCCTGCAGGATTGAGCCAGATGAGTTGGTAACAGATGCTTTTCGAAGAACTGAACAGATATTCATAGTTTCTCATTATCGCTAATTAAAATGTTTCCTGTGACGAGAGACACTTTGATTCTGATACACCCTGCTTGTTTCTTTAGCTCTGCAAGTAATATAATTTTATTATTTACATAAGAGGTTACTCTACAGACATCTGGCTTTAACAGCTTGGACGATTTCTGGACTTCTTTGTTCTATGATCCTTCTTATAGGATTATAACTTTCAGAGAACATGCATCTCTAAAGGCCAGGAAATACGCCTGGACACATTTTAAGCAAATATTTGGTAATTTCAAGGTTTAAACAAAGTGTAGATGTGACTTATATCTGCCCTTTCCCTATTACCACTATAAACCACATTTCATTACCTTACATCTTCGCCCTACCCACTTCTGATTTTCTTACATAAAGCCCTACTTTTGGTCAGTGTCCTACTAATATTACTATAAATGACATTTATGTAGCACCGAATACCCTTCAGTATCTAGATACTAATTAAACTTAACAGAAGATATTTTAGGTGCTTTTCGGGTGATTTTTCTAACCTTTGGTTCACTGGACGAATACCCAGGCTTTTGCTGTGACCACTGCGACATGGCTACCTCCATTGGATGGTAGGAGAACACTTCTGAGAGGAATCTACTAGGGCACTTAAGCAGGTGAGCCAACCTACGGGGTGATAACAGGGCGGGTAGATATACAGGCACCAGAGAGTAGGCATTTCAGTGGTAAGTGGGGGGAGCTTGAAAATAATGCGCAGTTCCACAGAGATTGTCTTTGTGCTGAAAGGTGAACCTGTGTCTCAAAGTCAAAAATCCCTCCGACTGTAGCATTTGATACCATTTTTAGACTATTGATCACGCTGTTGTTTATTGCTATACCTTTGATAACGCCCATATGTTTGGCTGAGACTAGGGGATAGATATAACATAGGCTTTTAGTCTGAAAAGGCAGTTTTTGACCGCACTTCAGATGTGCAGAATGAAAGTCAAACATAAATTGACAGAGTACCGCCGCCTTTGAACTTCGAAGCTGGCTCAAGGTGTCCTGTAAATGAGGAGGATTGACATTTGAGAGGACTGAAGAAGACAGTCATTGACTTTTTGTATTTTTTGTGCAACGAGCAAGACGCCGTCCAATTCTGGACCACTATCACATATTCTTATACATCTCTGAACTCAACTGGATCCGGTATTATGTTAGAGGATACCTGTGTGTCGTTGACTTATCACAGATACACAGACACATTAAATGGTAGCAGCATTTAAGGAAGCGCCACTGTGGTTGGGGGATTGTATCCCCGGGTTACTGCTTTGAGGGGGTACCGGGCCTGGGTTAACATAGGCATCTACCTCCAATTTAGGGGATGTCTAGGTTTGCACATGAAGGCTTAAGGAGATCTCAGTAAGGATTCGATCTACACAATCACATAAGTGGATACTCCTGTCAGACCGATATCATTTTACTAGTGGCCTGAAAAGAGCTTAACAATAGGGCTGTCCCACAATAATCAGTCTTTCAATGCAAGATTGTACAAAACGTAATACATTTTATGATTTAAAAAATAAATATATTTATAATTTTCTTTTTTATATTGTTTTTGTAAGATCTCAATTTATAAAGATATGTACATTTCCATTTTATGATCTCAATTTGCAAAAATACGTACACATTTATGGTAAACATTTCATTTTACATCTGATGTAGTTGACATGTGCAAGATGTATTATTTACAAATAAAATACATGGAAAGACATATAAATACATTCTTATTAGTTATATCCATACCCCTAAAGAAACAATGCAACCTCATATCAACCAATCTCACCTAACAAACCACACTCTCACAATCGAAACAATCTCATGCAAAAGAAATGACAAAAATAAGCACGTGTTTCATGATTTGCGAATCAGAATCAACATTGGAAATAATGATTTGGAAATATTGAATTGTATTTTTACTGTGTACTATGTGTCTTTGAACTACGGGTCATGGCTAAATAAATCACGAATCAATATCGAAACCAAGGTATGCATGATTGGAAGAAAATTAATCAACCAATACATTGAAACTCCAATCACTAAGTAAATTAGGTTGATATTGGTCCTGATGAAAAGCTACTTGATCACTGTTATGACTACACAGAAGGTAGAAACATGTTGACCTATAGCTATCTAATATAACTAAATACATCTGTATTAATAAGTCTAATAGATAGCACCACGCATTTTTAATATAGGTAAGAGAACTTGTTCTTTAAAGTTTTTCCTGAGAAGTACCTCTTTCCTTCTTTTTAACCTCACACCTTCACATCTCAACACCAATCTACTCCTTAAGCCCCCACACCCGCAGTTCAACAAACGCCGTACAAGAAGATCTCCGGCAAAGAGCCCCCATTGATGGTGCCCGTTGAGCATTGCAGCACTGACCCGAAGAGGAGCAAATGCCCTATGATGAAGCATAACACCTATCCAGATGTGTGAGGGCATTTGATTCTTGCAGGGTCACGCTCAAAGCGTACCCTACAGAATAGTCATTGACCTACATAGACACTCATTCTTCTTTAGGAACTGCATACCCGACAAACATTTATGCAGTTTTAAACTACCAAATAGACCTGGCAAGTTCACCAACCTTTGCATAATTTATTTAAAAAGTAGGACATGTACTTTTGAGTTTTATACGGCCTGTTAGTGAAAAACTACTAAATTCGCTTTTCACTATAGCAAGGCTTATCTCTCCCATAGGTTACCAGTGGAGCTGCCTTGTAACACTTTACAAGTGTAACTTCTAATTGAGTAAAGATAGGAAGAGAAAGTTTGGTGTCTCTGGACTTGCAGTTTAAAAACACATCTTTTAGTAAAGTTGTTTTTTAAATTGCGGGTCTGAAAATGCCACTTGGCATTTTCTTACTTTAACCATCTGTGCCTCGGCCTGTCTCTGGAATACATTTCTGGGTTGGGTGGCAGTTGGGATTTGTGTATTATCTCTTGACAGTCACACACAAAGGGAGCTGAGGTGTGACCTGCATATCCTGAAGGTTCATCCCAAGGCTGATGGGTCTTTCTGAGATAGAATGAGAGGAAGAAGCTGACATTGCACCTGAATAAGACTATGCCTTTCCCCACACAAAGAGTTGCCTACCCACCTGTGGTGTGTCTAGAGCCAGGGAAAGAAAGGGCAGAGTCTTGTGGACTACAAAGACCGTTCTTTGAAGTCTCCCTACTTCAAAGCCTAAAATGGGTTTAAGTACAGGACCTCTGACACCATATGCTCAGAACCCTTCTGGAACTGAGGACATTCTACCATGAAGAAGAGCTGTTGTGCTGCCAGAAGGAACTGCCACTTTGCTGCTTGCTTTGCTGTGGTGGCCTGCTGCTTTTTGCCTGTGAGTGAGAGGACTGGATTTGACTCTCTACAGCCTGCATCTCTAAAGGTTCTCCAAGGGTTTGTTGGGCCTGGCCCCTGTTTCTGAAGTCTCAGGGATATCAAAGAATTCACCTGCATCTTCACCTGGGCTCCTCTGCTGTGAGTGCCAAAGACACTCCTGGGCCTTCGCAAGTAAGTGTGTGCACAAATACTTTACACATTGCCTCTTTAGTTTGCTCTGTGCCAAGCTACCAGAGGGTGAGTACAGGTAAACTTTTAATGTGTACCACGCTTACCCTGACTAGGATTGTGGTTCCTGCTTGGACAGGGTGCATACCTCTGCCAACCAGAAACCCAATTTCTAACAGAGACCGATGTGCTAGAAACGTTGGCGAGATTGATGATGGTGAATGGTCAAAAGTTAAAATGGCTGCACGTACTCAAGCAATCCCAGACATGCTGCATTTAATCTAATGTAAATACTTCCACAGGGTCGACTATAAGCCAGGCCGACTGTTTAAGATGGGGCGGGCAATGATCCCTTTGGAGTGGGCTGGATTTTGGGGGGATGACCTGATGTTGATGCTGGGGCATACCCTTGCCAAAATGGACATTGCTGCATCTGATGTTTCTGAATGTTTCATGGCCAAGGCCTACTGCATAATTGCGGGAGAGTCGTATTATAAGAATCTCCGCTGTACATGTAAGCATAAGAAGGTATGGGGGAAGGGATTGGGACATTTTAAATCTGTATTGCCTACTGCATGATCCACGTGGGCTATGCCGCAACACTTTTCTGTGTGGTGATTCCAAACATTATTCTTCTTTGTCAAATTATATGAGAGAGCCCGTTGTGCTGTGGGGTATGTTGTTTCAGTTGAGTTTTTTTAGATGTGTAATGTTGTGTTAATAAAATAGATTTTTTCTTTTAATGGTAGCAGCGAAAATGGAGTGCTGAGGGAACCCATAAAGGAACTTTGTTGATGCACACCTTAACAGGCCTAACTTAACACACTATTGCTTATGGGATAAAAACAAAGTGTACTATACCAATGGGCACGTGGCATTCTCTCAAGGCCCACAACATCAAAAGCAGCAGAAAGATAGAACAAAGCCAAAAACGCAAAACATCCCCTATCCAGGCCAGAACTTTATTCTGTTTATTTGAGGCAAAACATGATGTTTGCTTAAAATGTTTCATGTTTAAAATATTCCGACTTTGGGTAGATGCGTGGATATCCCTCCATATACATTCATATATATCAATATGCATATGTAGGGATATATACGCAAATCCTTAAAAAGTCAAATTTAAACATTAAACATTTTAAGCAAATGAATATATATACACACACACACATACACACGTGTGTTTTACGACTACCCATCGCAGGTAGCCCCAATAATGTTATCTGTGGCCCACTGTGTGCCCTACCTAAAAATCACTTCTTGAGACGCAAAGGGGAATATTATCAACAAACGGCGTTAAAATGATCGCCGCTTTAGCAGCAGAAAACTGCAGCTAAAGCGGCGATAATGGACTTGATAATATGCCCTGGAGAATTCCCATAGAAGCCCATGTTCTGGTGTCAACATGGGCTTCTATGGGAATTCTCTACGGCATATTATCAAGCCCATTATCGCCGCATTAGCGGCAGTTTTCTGGCGCTAAAGCGGCGATAATTTTAACACAGTGGTTGATAATATGCCTCAAAGTTTGCAACGTATCACATTCACGTTTCCATTCACTAGAAGGCCTTTCCCATCCACCCCGTCGCCTCTAACGCCCTCGTGTGCCACAGCCAGCCCATTCTATACTGAAGTTGTACAACGCACCCGCTTTGCAGATAAAGGAAACACAGATTTCCTTGTTGGAGGAGTTGGCAGCGGTTTATCATAAGACACTGTCTGACACTTGGCCAGCTGTCAACACAGAGAGAGCAGCACTTCAAAGGCCTCTGCATGGCTGATCCTTCAAGGGGGGGGGGGGGTGATCTGGGGTGGTGCAGCCCTCCCCCTCTAGCGTCTCCTGGTGATTTGGCTGCTGTTCTTGAAGTGTGCACGTGGGAGGCCTTCCACCCAGCCCCAGCCAGCCTGCAGTGCTGTGTTGAGGAAGAAGGGCGCTCTCTGGCACCGCCCTGCCTGGCAGGCTGCGGCTGCAGCAGGTCACTCTGACAGTGTCTTTCATTCCAAGAAGGATGAGTGGCTTTGGTTTATTGGCACACATAGGATTTCTGTCAGAGCAGGGAGTAAGTGAGACAGATTGGGCCCTTGAAGCAGAGGGCGGCATGTCAAGAGACTGGCAGAAAACATGTACAAAATGTATGGTGAGTTCATTCAACAGCTACAGAAGTAAAGTAAATGACTGTGCCTGTGTCAGGAAGTGCATAACACTGATGCAGGGCTGCACTACTAATAAAAACAGTACTTTTGGAGGCAGAGTAGGATCTGAGTTGAGCCAGTCCTACTCTATTGTCATTTAGGAAACAAATAAAAAATAGTGGCTTTTTAATTAGTGCGCTTTTTTCATCTAGGCCATGGCCCTACCTTCTGGAGCATTTAGCGCCGAAACGCCTATGGGCATTTGTGCGCTATAAGTTGTTTTAACATAACATAAGAGTACATGTGAAGCATGCGGCCTTTAAGCAGGGCTGCTGGGATTATATGTCAGGAGAGGGCCGATTTACGCGGCAGGGCTGACAAAATTATGCAGCAAGAAAAGCAAATTATGCGGCATAACGCAGCACATTTTGTGATAGTATTACTTCATTATTTTGTCATTTTGTACAAGGTGAAACTGTCTGGGCAAAGATTATACCTTGTTTTTGTTAAAATCTACAATTTATGCAGCAGATGGTGGATTGTGTGGCAAGTGTGACAAATCCATAATAATGCGGAAAATGCCGCAGCTGAAGAATCACATAATTCCAGTGGCCCAGCCTATGAACCTAGGGCCATATGTAGAAAGCAAAATTGCGATCGCAAACGCTGAAATTCGTCGAATTTCGGCATTTGCGATCACAATTTTGCTAAGTGGTATGTAGGAAGGCAAATCTGCGTGCAAAATAAGGAATTGCTAAATTTGCGATTCCTTATTTTGCAATTGCATTTAAGGAATCGCAAATTTTGCGATTCCTTAAATGCAATGTAAGAAGCACCAAAAAAGTGCAATTTGGCCTTAAGGAATCGCAAATTACTACCAACTATAGGTTGGTGGTAATTTGCGATTTCTTTAAAAAATGCATATTTTTGCATTTTTCAAAGTGGCATGTGGTGCACACACATGTCCTTAGGGCATGAATGTGTGCCACATGTGCACCCATGCTCATTTCAGGGGTGCAACAGGGTGTCCTTTTGACACCCTGGCACACTTGAAATTGCATTCTCAATTTGCGATTCTCTAATTGAGAATCGCAAATTGAGAATGTCTTCCCATTCCTTCCTATGGGCCCCTAGGCCCATAGGAATGAATGAGGAGGTATTCCTTAATTGCGAATTGCAATTTGCAATTCGCAATTAAGGAATATGTAGGATTCGCAAAATTATTTGCTAATCCTACCTACATTCTGTTTTGCAATTCTCTAATTGCGATTCCCTAAAAATTGCAATTAGAGAATCGCAAAACACGTTCTACCTACATATGGCCCCTAGTCACCTATATGTAGCGGGCGACAGGTCTTAAAAATTAAAAACTGAGACATTCCACAATCATAGATCTGGACTACAATGTTGCATTGGCCAAGTGGCCCACATTCAATTTATTGAGAGCTGTGGTACCCGCATGATGCAATTAAACGCAATTTGTATTCACTGTACCATCTGTCTTAACTACATTTATTTCTGTTGGGAGGAGCCAACGTATTTACACTTGAATTCTTGCCTCCCTGTGCTCAGTCAACACTCTGAAAACCAGGACAGGAGTCACATTTACTGGACTCTCCGGGGACCAATGGTGATAAACCGGGCTGTATTGGCAAATCTGGGATGCCAAGTCACCCTGCTTACATAACCGCAGTGCCTGGCAAATGTGGCGCTGGTGTTTCAGCCGTTTGTACCTAGGATGGACCGACATGGTGTTTTTGCATTGGCTAACTGGTGCAAATGAGTCTTATGCACTGGCCATCCATGCATGTTTCACAGCAATACAGCCCAGAGCTGGTGTGAAATATAAAACTTGCGTGTACAAGTTCATCAGCATTTTGACATATTCTATGTGACGCATTCTATGACCTATGCATTTACTTTGTGTGACACATGCTGTGACATATTCATTTACTCTGTGTGACTATGCTATAAAATATTCATCTGCTCTGTGTGACGCACACTGTGACATATTTATTTACTCTGTGTGACGCACACTGTGACACATTCATTTACTCTGTGTGACGCACGCTATGACATATTTATTTACTCTGTGTGACGCATACTATGACATATTCATTTATTCTGTGTGACGCACGCTATGACATATTCATTTACTCTGTGTGACGCATATTATGACATATTCATTTACTCTGTGTGACTCACACTATGACATATTCATTTACTCTGTGTGACGCACACTGTGACATATTCATTTACCCTGTGTTACACATGCTATGACATATTCATTTACTCTGTGTGACGCACGCTATGACATATTCATTTACTCTGTGTGACGCACACTGTGACATTCATTTACTCTGTGTGACGCACGCTATGACATATTCATTTACTCTGTGTGATGCACACTATGACATATTCATTTACTCTGTGTGACGCATATTATGACATATTCATTTACTCTGTGTGACTCACACTATGACATATTCATTTACTCTGTGTGACGCATATTATGACATATTCATTTACTCTGTGTGACTCACACTATGACATATTCATTTACTCTGTGTGACGCATATTATGACATATTCATTTACTCTGTGTGACACACGCTATGACACATTCATTTACCCTGTGTTACACATGCTATGACATATTCATTTACTCTGTGTGACGCACGCTATGACATATTCATTTACTCTGTGTGACGCACACAGTGACATTCATTTACTCTGTCTGACGCACGCTATGACATATTCATTTACTCTGTGTGACGCACGCTATGACACATTCATTTACTCTTGTGTGACACACTGTGACACATTCATTTACTCTGTGTGACACACGCTGTGACACATTAATTTACTCTGTGTGATTCACGCTGTGATGCATTCATTTACTCTTTGTGACACAGACTGTGACATAATAATTTACTCTGTGCGATGCAAGCTATGACACATTCATTTACTCTGTTTGACGCATGCTGTGACATATGGCCCTATTACGATGTTGGTAGGCCCGCCATCCAACATCCAGCAGAACGGTCGGAACGCTACATTATGATGCGGTCGGTCGGACCGCATCGGTTAAACAGACAGACGATGCTTCCGACGGCAGGCAGAACGTATTCACCACAATAGGGGCGGTGCCTGCTTAAACACCGATGTAGGAATTACGATGTTCCTTTCCGACAACCTTTCCATGGCGGTCCGACCACCATGTCCATGAGTACCCCATCCTGCCCTGGGGCTTTACCACCTGAACTTTGACTGATCACGTCCTCCACCTCTGATGGAGAAATTTGCAAAGGAGGTGGATTACCCAAAATTATCCGCAGTAAATCTTTCCGTGGCTTATTTTTCACTTTATGATGAATAGAACTGATATGTTTGACCCAATCCAAACCAGTTAGATTACAGGTCAGAAGAGGATTACGCAGGGCGTCTTAGTCGGATCTTGTTAGCCGAGTCCCAAAACACCTTATTACTGTTTCTCATAGATGCCCACTCGAGCTGTTCCCTATTAATCAAGAATTTGTTCCTGCTCCTTAGGTTATTTTTATAGGACTTACTAGCCTCCCTAAATTCCTTGGTGTTGTTAGGGCTGCCTGAGAGAGCCTCCCTCCAATGGCGGTTTGCAACAGAACAAAATCTGTCAAACCACCGTGGGCATTGCTGAGCTGGTCTAATTGGTTTCATCATATGGTTCTTAATACATGCCTATAAATGGCTGCCCTGGGCCAAGAGAACTTCTCCACTCTCCTTGGCTAAACAACCCAGAAAAGAGGTCCGCTGTTTTTTAACAAGAAGGTGAAGGGAAACCCTGGGTTCCCTAAGAAACAAAATCAATCTTAAACCATCTTGTGAGCGTTAGGTGACCCGGATAGACACTACCAGAGGTTTATCCGTATGCACTGGAAAATACCCACCTGAAATAAGTGCTTTATGGTCCCCCACCGAGTCTCTCATACTGAGCCCTGGGATAACCATGGGAGGGAGTCCCTTGTAACAAAACTATAGTCCATTATAGAAGCCTGTCCATTCCCTCTAAAAGAGGGTAAAGTAGGTCAGCCACCCTGGAAGAGAAGAACCATATCCACTAGCAGTCGCGGCCGGCACGGCTCGCAGGTGCGGGGCGCGAGGGGTCACGCGAGGAGGGTAGGGTAAATAAAAAAAATGACAATTAAAACTTCCCTTTGGTCCCGCGTCGCGTCTCCTCTCTCTACTCACAGGAAGCAGAAGCAGGCAGCCTCCCTCTCCTCCCCTAAGCCAATCCCAATGCTGCAATGGCAGCGTTGTGATTGGCTGGGACGCCGACGGCACAGGCATCTATGGGAGGCTGTTATCTCCATACAGGCTCCTCCGCCCACGTGGAGGGGCTGCCCCTGTCCACTAGATCATTCTCAGCTAGATAATGACGCAGCTCTGTCCCTCAGCTATCTCTGGGACCCTCATGAATAGCAGGGCCTTTAGTTCCCAAATCCCGTAAATCTGATGCTAATTTAGCATTGAAACCCTCATAAAAGACATATTCCAGTTGTAATGTTGCCCCAGCCCCTAAAGGTTTCAAAATATCTAAGAAACAAAACAATTCCCTAAAATGAAAAACAAACTGAGCTGGTAAAATCAGTTTTATAAAAATGAATCATATAAAAAAAAGAGATGCATGTTTAGTGCATCAATGTAAAGCCACATCCCACATGCAAGAAGTGTATCCTAACTGGTGACTCATTGTTGGATACACCTTAGCTATTACTGCTTTTGTTTCTAGAGCCTGAGTTTATTATAGGCACCTTTCAGGAATTTATTGTCCCCACCATTAGGTGATAAAAAATAGCACCCTCCCCCGACCCCCCCACCCCAACAGCAAGATCGTGCACAATACATTCCCAATCCAATACATTTGGTTTGAAGATTGTGGACTGGAAGGATGAGTGAGAGAGAAAAAGTAAGAAAAAGAGAAAAAGGGAAACTCTTATTCCAACCACAGCACTCTCTAGCCTCTCCTTCAACACACTATTAATTTGTATTTGTGATATCCGCACTCCCCAACTAAAAGAGACACAGAATCCAGCAGCTGGGATCAAACTTCTAATGCCCAAAACTCAAAAAGTTCTGGGAGGAAATCTTTGATTTCATAAAAAAGGCGCTGGGGTGCACACTAATCCCAGAATTCTCCTCCCTCACCACCGCATTCATAACCACAGGACTCCCTGCACAGCAGGACAGGGACCTTTTGGACCACCTATTGACCGCGGCAGTTAAACTGGTCCTGTCCAACTGGAAGGACACTGCTAGGACATCATACAAATGCTGGTTTAACTGGGTGACATACCTCAGAGGCGCAGATAGCACTGCCCTGCAAAACTCACCCTGGAGAGCAGCTACTAGGGGGATGTGGAAGTCACTAGGAAGGTCCCTGGACTCCTACGAACCCCCGTGAGCCCACTTGGGACCCCCGGGGAGGATCGGATTTCACACAGGGATACAACCCCAGACTAGGCTCATAGCGATAGAACACTTCTTGTAACCTATCTCTACTCTTTCTCTCCTATCTTCTCTCTTTTTACTATCCTGTCTCTAATTTTCCAGCAAGTCAACGCAGAGGGGCTCAGCTGAACGTGTACATCACAGTACCTGTAATTAATGTAACACCAACTACGTTTAACTTGAACCCCATAACGAAAATGCAAATGCACTTGTTTTGTAAAAAATAATAAAATACTTTGAAATTAAAAATTAAAAAAAAAACTCTTCTCTTTTCACATATTTAAATGGACCCCCACAGGTGAAGACCAGGTTAGAACAGCTGTTGAACTCACAGCGCCTTGCCAATTTGAGTTCACACCCCAGGGCACTCCAGGTATGTGGTTAACACTGATCACGTGGTACAAAGCTTTTGTCTATTCAGGATTTATTCTGGTTATTAAGATGCACTTGGAGACCGTTTTGTTGAAGAACATTCTCTCTACCAGTTACAATACTGTATCTTATCACCTTTTCACTACATGTTGTGAAAATGTGCACTTAAATGCAAAGGTGGAGCATCAATCCACCCAAACTTTCACCCGTTCTTTGGGCTTATCTAGTGTACTCGTTCGTTTTAAATACTTTTCATTCGTTTCATTCGATAGATCTTAGTGCACTAGTGACAGGCATATAATACAGATCATAAATAATGCGCACTACATATACAATCATTCGCTTTAAAATGCAGATGTACACAGATAATTATAATAAATAGATTAAAAGATAGATTGAAAAGGAGAAATACCCAGATAACTATAATTAATAGATTAAAGTGATAATCAATATATCTCATATGAAATGCATCCACAAACATTCTAACAGATTTCAGCTAGTGCAAATTTCATACATATCTTAGGTCCACTAAAACTATTACACAAAAACTATAGCAGTGCACTAGGATGAGGTAGTGTTTGCTGTACTCACCAACAGTGCCAGTGGGTCCGAGGAGCTGGCTCTGTACGTCCAGAGCAAGAGCGTCATCTCTGGCAGAGCCATGCATGCTGTGGCCTGCGCGGGTTATGTAGCACGTTCATGGCTGTTAGTGGCCAAACACGTGCAGATGTAGAGGGAAGGTTCTCTTAGTGAGAAAGAATGGTGCACCACCATGGAAGGTATGCCTCCAAGCGTGTTCCCTTGGCCATGCTCCCTAGATTTCCATTGCTGCCAGAATCCCTGAGTCCTCTGCCCCCTCCACCTCAATCAGCACTGTGGCCGGACCCACACGGAATTTGCCGCAGTTCACTTTTCTGCCAGCAGGATGCAGGCTGCCCCCTCACCTACAGGCCACATCCACAAATCGGGGAAATGAGACCACCCAACAGGGGGCCACAACTGCTGAGGCCTCCAGCAGGAGCACACAGCACCTTCCATCTCACTGCTCTCTGGAGAGCTTCTGCTAGAGAAGGGGGCGCCTCCGGCTGGAAGGACTGGGGGACTGCAGCTCTTATCCACAGGCCCCGGTAGCGTGACACAGCACATGACACTGCCATACTAATCCACAAACATGTACTCCCTCTGCCTCAAGATTGCAAAACAAGTGATGCTGCCCAGATCTAGTATTATCCTCACCACAATGTGACCACTTTTTCTTAAAATTAGTTTCTTGAATATGGCTTTTTTAGTAATACCAAATCAAATGGCTTAAGAGAGAGAAATCAGCAGAAACACGGTTCCTGGAATAAATACCATCATGAAAGACGGAAATAATGTATCGACTGCAAGGCCTGCCTTCTGCATGTTGCATCCACCCTCAATGTTGATTCCTGTTCATCTCTGTGGCAGTGTAGGCGATTCTGACACAGAAAATCCCTGCTATGAACCAACAAAGCTTGGGAGATGAGCAGTGTACCAGATTGGCTCACTTACACACCACATAAGAGCCAGACTAAAATCACATTCCAGACACTAGGTGCAAAGTGGAAACCCTTAAAGCCCATCCACGGATGCCTGGTTGGAATGGTAGAAAGTGAATTTTTCTAAAGGGAAGTTAAATCAAGCATTTCCACGGTGTGCACTTGGTACATAGCAGCAGTGACTCAACTGAAGGTTCAAATGAAACCCATCCATGCCTGCCCACCCTTCACCCATAAGACCTCCACTCCAGCTCAGCAGCTCGCGCTCAACACCCAGAAAGTGACTCTCTGCTACTACTCAGCACCTCAGTGAGGAGCACCAAGGGCAGGCAAGAAGGTGACTCTCAAAGCAGCCACAAGAGGGCCCATAATGTCTAACTCCACCTGAGTGTCCTTCAAGTACACTCAGAAAGTGGCTGTCAGTCACACACCACATTTTGGATGTCAATTGCTCCATAGAGAGTGGCTTTGAGGTAAACCCAGGGAGGGCAGCTCGCACTTACATGGGGGAGAGCAGATCTCTATCTCATTAGCACCCCAAGGACTGCCCTTCAATTGTACCCAAACATTGCAACGTAGACAGATCTGAGGCAGCAGCTTTCAATGCAATGAAGAGAGCGTCTCTCGCTTGCAAGGGCGTCACTCGCGTGCGCCCCAAAGTTATGAATCTCGATCACTCTCAAGAGAGTGAGGCTGAACTGCACCCAAAGTGACACTCATGATTGCAATGAATAGAGTGGTTAACAAATGCACTCATGGGAGGGCCTCTCACACGTATCCAAGGAAGCGTCTCTCAACTGTATTAAAATGAGAGCCCCTCAAATGCAACCGGGAGTACTTTTTGAATGCACATGAAGATGTGGCTTTCAAATGATCCAAAGAAGCTGTCCCTTTTTTGTGCCCAAGCGAGTGGCTCCCAATAACAAAACAGCAGATCTCGACTGCTATGCAAATAGCGGCTCAGAATGGCTCCAAGACAGAGGCTCTTACTTGAAACCAAAAGAAGCGCTCTCAATTGCACTGAAGAGAGCGGCTCTCAGCTGCGTCCAAGAGAGCGGCTCTCAATGGCTCTAAGACAGTGACTCTTACTTGAACCCAAGAGCAGCGCTCTCAATTGCACTGAAGAGAGCAGCTCTCATTTGCGCCCAAGAGCGCGGCTCTCAAAGGCTCCAAAGCAGTAGCTCTTACTTGAAACCAAAAGAAGCGCTCTCAATTGCACTAAAGAGAGCCGCTCTCAGTAGTGCCCAAGAGAGCGATTCTCAGTGGCTCTAAGACAGTGACTCTTACTTGAACCCAAGAGAAGCGCTCTCAATTGCACTGAAGAGAGCGGCTCTCAGTAGTTCCCAAGAGAGCGGCTCTCAGTGGCTCTAAGATAGTGACTCTCACTTGAACCCAAGAGAAGCGCTCTCAATTGCACTGAAGAGAGCCGCTCTCAGTTCCGTCCAAGAGAGCGGTTCTTAGTGGCTCCAAGACAGTGACTCTTACTTGAACCCAAGAGAAGCGCTCTCAATTGCACTAAAGAGAGGAGCTCTCAGTTCCGTCCAAGAGAGCGGCTCTTAGTGGCTCTAAGACAGTGACTCTTACTTGAACCCAAGAGAAGCGCTCTCAATTGCACTAAAGAGAGCCGCTCTCAGTAGTGCCCAGGAGAGCGGTTCTCAGTGGCTCTAAGATAGTGACTCTTACTTGAACCCAAGAGAAGCGCTCTCAATTGCAATCAAGAGAGCAACCCTCAGTTGCGCCCAAGAGAGCGGCTCTCAATGGCCCCAAGGCAGTGGCTCTTACTGGAAGCCAAGAGAATCGCTCAATTGCACTGAAGAGAGCAGCTCTCATTTGCGCCCAAAAGCGCGGCTCTCAAAGGCTCCAAAGCAGTAGCTCTTACTTGAACCCAAGAGAAGCGCTCTCAATTGCACTGAAGAGAGCCGCTCTCAGTAGTGCCCAAGAGAGCGGCTCTCAGTGGCTCTAAGACAGTGACTCTTACTTGAACCCAAGAGAAGCGCTCTCAATTGCACTAAAGAGAGCTGCTCTCAGTAGTGCCCAAGAGAGCGGTTCTCAGTGGATCTAAGACAGTGACTCTTACTTGAACCCAAGAGAAGCGCTCTCAATTGCACTGAAGAGAGCCGCTCTCAGTAGTGCCCAAGAGAGCGGTTCTCAGTGGCTCTAAGACAGTGACTCTTACTTGAACCCAAGAGAAGCGCTCTCAATTGCAATCAAGAGAGCAACCCTCAGTTGCGCCCAAGAGAGCGGCTCTCAATGGCCCCAAGGCAGTGGCTCTTACTGGAAGCCAAGAGAATCGCTCTCAATTGCACCCAAGAAAGCAGCTCTCAGTTCTGCCCAAGCAAATGGGTCTTAATTGAACCAAAGAAATTTGCCCTCAATTGCACTGAAGAGAGCAGCTCTCAAAGACTCCAAGGCAGTGGCTCTTACTTGAAACCAAAATAATCGCTCTCAATTGCACTCAAGAGAGCAACCCTCAGTTGCGCCCAAGAGAGCGGCTCTCAATGGCCCCAAGGCAGTGGCTCTTACTCGATACCAAGAGAAGCGCTCTCAATTGCACTAAAGAGAGCAGCTCTCAGTAGTGCCCAAGAGAGCGGTTCTCAGTGGCTCTAAGACAGTGACTCTTACTTGAACCCAAGAGAAGCGCTCTCAATTGCACTAAAGAGAGCCGCTCTCAGTAGTGCCCAAGAGAGCGATTCTCAGTGGCTCTAAGACAGTGACTCTTACTTGAACCCAAGAGAAGCGCTCTCAATTGCACTAAAGAGAGCCGCTCTCAGTAGTGCCCAGGAGAGCGGTTCTCAGTGGCTCTAAGATAGTGACTCTTACTTGATCCCAAGAGCAGCGCTCTCAATAGCACTAAAGAGAGCAGCTCTCAGTTGCATCCAAGAGAGCAGCTCTCAGTTGCATCCAAGAGAGCGGTTCTTACTTGAACCCAAGAGAAGAGCTCTCAATTGCACTAAAGAGAGCGGCTCTCAGTAGTGCCCAAGAGAGCGGTTCTCAGTGGCTCTAAGACAGTGACTCTTACTTGAACCCAAGAGAAGCGCTCTCAATTGCACTAAAGAGAGCGGCTCTCAGTAGTGCCCAAGAGAGCGGCTCTCAGTGGCTCTAAGACAGTGACTCTTACTTGAACCCAAGAGAAGCGCTCTCAATTGCACTAAAGAGAGCGGCTCTCAGTAGTGCCCGAGAGAGCGGCTCTCAGTGGCTCTAAGACAGTGACTCTTACTTGAACCCAAGAGAAGCGCTCTCAATTGCACTAAAGAGAGCGGCTCTCAGTAGTGCCCAAGAGAGCGGCTCTCAGTGGCTCTAAGACAGTGACTCTTACTTGAACCCAAGAGAAGCGCTCTCAATTGCACTGAAGAGAGCTGCTCTCAGTTGCGTCCAAGAGAGCAGCTCTCAAAGACTCCAAGGCAGTGGCTCTTACTTGAAACCAAAATAATCGCTCTCAATTGCACTCAAGAGAGCAACCCTCAGTTGCGCCCAAGAGAGCGGCTCTCAATGGCCCCAAGGCAGTGGCTCTTACTCGATACCAAGAGAAGAGCTCTGAATTGCACTAAAGAGAGCCGCTCTCAGTAGTGCCCAAGAGAGCGGCTCTCAGTGGCTCTAAGACAGTGACTCTTACTTGAACCTAAGAGAAGCGCTCTCAATTGCACTAAAGAGAGCAGCTCTCAGTTGCGTCCAAGAGAGTGGTTCTCAGTGGCTCTAAGACAGTGACTCTTACTTGAACCCAAGAGAAGCGCTCTCAATTGCACTAAAGAGAGCCGCTCTCAGTAGTGCCCAAGAGAGCGATTCTCAGTGGCTCTAAGACAGTGACTCTTACTTGAACCCAAGAGAAGCGCTCTCAATTGAACTAAAGAGAGCCGCTCTCAGTAGTGCCCAAGAGAGCAGTTCTCAGTGGCTCTAAGACAGTGACTCTTACTTGAACCCAAGAGAAGCGCTCTCAATTGCACTAAAGAGAGCCGCTCTCAGTAGTGCCCAGGAGAGCGGTTCTCAGTGGCTCTAAGATAGTGACTCTTACTTGAACCCAAGAGCAGCGCTCTCAATAGCACTAAAGAGAGCAGCTCTCAGTTGCGTCCAAGAGAGCGGTTCTCAGTGGCTCTAAGACAGTGACTCTTACTTGAACCCAAGAGAAGCGCTCTCAATTGCACTAAAGAGAGCGGCTCTCAGTAGTGCCCAAGAGAGCGGTTCTCAGTGGCTCTAAGACAGTGACTCTTACTTGAACCCAAGAGAAGCGCTCTCAATTGCACTAAAGAGAGCGGCTCTCAGTAGTGCCCAAGAGAGCGGCTCTCAGTGGCTCTAAGACAGTGACTCTTACTTGAACCCAAGAGAAGCGCTCTCAATTGCACTAAAGAGAGCGGCTCTCAGTAGTGCCCGAGAGAGCGGCTCTCAGTGGTTCTAAGACAGTGACTCTTACTTGAACCCAAGAGAAGCGCTCTCAATTGCACTGAAGAGAGCTGCTCTCAGTTGCGTCCAAGAGAGCAGCTCTCAAAGACTCCAAGGCAGTGGCTCTTACTTGAAACCAAAATAATCGCTCTCAATTGCACTCAAGAGAGCAACCCTCAGTTGCGCCCAAGAGAGCGGCTCTCAATGGCCCCAAGGCAGTGGCTCTTACTCGATACCAAGAGAAGAGCTCTGAATTGCACTAAAGAGAGCCGCTCTCAGTAGTGCCCAAGAGAGCGGCTCTCAGTGGCTCTAAGACAGTGACTCTTACTTGAACCCAAGAGAAGCGCTCTCAATTGCACTAAAGAGAGCAGCTCTCAGTTGCGTCCAAGAGAGCGGTTCTCAGTGGCTCTAAGACAGTGACTCTTACTTGAACCTAAGAGAAGCGCTCTCAATTGCACTGAAGAGAGCCGCTCTCAGTAGTGCCCAAGAGAGCGATTCTCAGTGGCTCTAAGACAGTGACTCTTACTTGAACGCAAGAGAAGCGCTCTCAATTGCACTAAAGAGAGCCGCTCTCAGTAGTGCCCAAGAGAGCGATTCTCAGTGGCTCTAAGACAGTGACTCTTACTTGAACCCAAGAGAAGCGCTCTCAATTGCACTAAAGAGAGCCGCTCTCAGTAGTGCCCAAGAGAGCAGTTCTCAGTGGCTCTAAGATAGTGACTCTTACTTGAACCCAAGAGTATCGCTCTAAATAGCACTAAAGAGGGCAGCTCTCAGTTGCGCCCAAGAGAGCGGTTCTCAGTGGCTCTAAAACAGTGACTCTTACTTGAACCCAAGAGAAGCGCTCTCAATTGCACTGAAGAGAGCCGCTCTCAGTTCCGTCCAAGAGAGCGGCTCTTAGTGGCTCTAAGACAGTGACTCTTACTTGAACCCAAGAGAAGCGCTCTCAATTGCACTAAAGAGAGCCGCTCTCAGTAGTGCCCAAGAGAGCGGTTCTCAGTGGCTCTAAGACAGTGACTCTTACTTGAACCCAAGAGAAGCGCTCTCAATTACACTAAAGAGAGCCGCTCTCAGTAGTGCCCAAGAGAGCGGTTCTCAGTGGCTCTAAGACAGTGACTCTTACTTGAACCCAAGAGAAGCGCTCTCAATTGCACTAAAGAGAGCAGCTCTCAGTTCCGTCCAAGAGAGCGGTTCTTAGCGGCACTCACAGGAGTACATGTGAGAAGCATCCAAGGGAGCAGCTCTTTATTATACCCGAGCTTAGCTTTCAACTACACCTTAGAGAGCAGCTTTCAATAACACCCAACAGAGGCCTCTTAGTTGACCCATGAGAGAAGCTCTCGAGGACACTCAAGAGAGTGGTTCTCAATTGCAACAAATAGACTAGCTCTAAATTGCAGCTGTCAATAACTCCTACGAGAGAGGCTGTCACTTAATCCCAAGAGACCTGCTTTAGTTACCCTTACTTTTGCAAAGAACTAAGGATCAGATGTACAACGATAGTGGTCACAAACTTTTCTCCCAAATTGTAACTCTACTTTTTGTAACGAGTGTCTCATTTTGCGAAACAACCTATGCACTAATAAATCAATTCCCAAAATACTGAATCAGAGGGGGTCACAGAACAAACTAATTATTAGTCATAAGGCAGGTCACATATGGTGACTCTATCTGATTAGCTACAATCAGAGGGTTGGTGCCTGCAGAGGACAGTAGTCCACCATCCCTGTGATTGTAGCACCCTATTCCCTTGGGGGATGTTAAAAAAAGACTTACGTTAGAGCTGTATGTCTTCCTTTGGACCACTGCCTACTCTCCATCAAGCTGCCACCCCGTTTCCCAAATGGGAATGGGTCCAAAGGGGTAATGGGTTAGCTCATTTCAGCCACTAACTTGCCTGTGAGCCAAGGCTTGTTTGAAGTTGATAATATGGACACTATTGAGATGGGTGGAGATAACACCTATTATTTGATGACCAAGCAACGTCTCTGTTTCTGATCACTGGTCATAATTAGAATCGTCTATTCCGCTTGCTTCATATTGATTGCCCGTTCCAGGCCTGGAGTGGCGGGTGTGCCGCGGTCTCTTCCTGGTGGACCCCGATTGGCCTTCATTTCAAACACTTCACCCTATGGCGAGATGTAGTGGGTGTCACAGTAAGGGGGATTCTTGCTACTTTCTCATATCTAATAACTACAAAGATGACTCACTCCTTGACCGGAAGCTGCTTAGCTGCCACCAGCATGCAGCCAGCCAGAAAATTAGAACTTATTTACATAGAATATCACAGCAACCCACACGCAGGTGCATCCACGCTGAACCATCAATGACTATTAATTTTAGAACATCGTGATTGCCTTCAAGGGTGCGTGGAGGTACTTTCTTCTATTAAATATGTGCAATGAATGGAGCACATTAATATCCTCACCTTTCAATTACTACTGTAAGCAATGCACAGAAGAACAAGCTATAGGGTCTGGGATGCATGCCGGGGTCCAGATATCACTTTTATTAATGCTGAGGGTTTAGGTGCCTGGCAGAGAGTCACTGTCACCATCACAGACACCTAAACATTGTCCACTTCAGACCTGCATCACCTCCAGCACCAGCTGAGTGACCTCTGAAGCCAGTAATAGGAAAACCTATGCATACCTGGCTGAGAAATGAACCACCTTAAGGGGACAGCACCACATCAGGCGCCAGGGCACCCCCAGACTGTTGGCCCAGAAATGGAAGAAGAAAGCATCCAGAGGCAGGCCTTCTGCATCTGTGCACCGAGTCAGGAGCACCAGCCCCACCGACTTCAAACCTGCTGTGACCCTACAATGGTTCAGAAAGAACCTAAGGACGCATCTCTCGATGTGCCTTCTGCATCTGTGCACCGAGTCAGGAGCATCAACCCCACCGACTTCAAACCTGCTGTGACCCTACAATGGTTCAGAAAGAACCTAAGGACGCATCTCTCGATGTGCCTTCTGCATCTGTGCACCGAGTCAGGAGCCCCAGCCCCACCGACTTCAAACCTACTGTGACCCTACCATGGTCCAGAAAGAACCTAAGGACGCATCTCTCGATGTGCCTTCTGCATCTGTGCACCGAGTCAGGAGCATCAACCCCACCGACTTCAAACCTGCTGTGACCCTACAATGGTTCAGAAAGAACCTAAGGACTCATCTCTCGATGTGCCTTCTGCATCTGTGCACCGAGTCAGGAGCATCAACCCCACCGACTTCAAACCTGCTGTGAGCCTACAGCAATACAGAAAGAACCTAAGGACGCATCTCTCGATGTGCCTTCTGCATCTGTGCACCGAGTCAGGAGCCCCAGCCCCAGCCCCACCGACTTCAAACCTGCTGTGACCCTACAATGGTTCAGAAAGAACCTAAGGACGCATCTCTTGATGTGCCTTCTGCATCTGTGCAACGAGTCAGGAGCACCAACCCCACCGACTTCAAACCTGCTGTGACCCTACAATGGTTCAGAAAGAACCTAAGGACGCATCTCTCAATGTGCCTTCTGCATCTGTGCACCGAGTCAGGGGCCCCAGCCACACCGACTTCAAACCTGCTGTGACCCTACAATGGTTCAGAAAGAACCTAAGGACGCATCTCTCGATGTGCCTTCTGCATCTGTGCACCGAATCAGGAGCCCCAGCCCAACCGACTTCAAACCTGCTGTGACCCTACAATGGTTCAGAAAGAACCTAAGGACGCATCTCTCGATGTGCCTTCTGCATCTGTGCACCGAGTCAGGAGCCCCAGCCCCACCGACTTCAAACCTGCTGTGACCCTACCATGGTTCAGAAAGAACCTAAGGACGCATCTCTCGATGTGCCTTCTGCATCTGTGCAAGGAGTCAGGAGCATCAACCCCACCGACTTCAAACCTGCTGTGACCCTACCATGGTTCAGAAAGAACCTAAGGACGCATCTCTCGATGTGCCTTCTGCATCTGTGCACCGAGTCAGGAGCCCCAGCCCCACCAACTTCAAACCTGCTGTGACCCTACAATGGTTCAGAAAGAACCTAAGGACGCATCTCTCGATGTGCCTTCTGCATCTGTGCACCAAGTCAGGAGCCCCAGCCCCAACGACTTCAAACCTGCTGTGACCCTACCATGGTTCAGAAAGAACCTAAGGACGCATCTCTCGATGTGCCTTCTGCATCTGTGCAAGAAGTCAGGAGCATCAACCCCACCGACTTCAAACCTGCTGTGACCCTACAGCAATACAGAAAGAACCTAAGGACGCATCTCTCGATGTGCCTTCTGCATCTGTGCACCGAGTCAGGAGCCCCAGCCCCACCGACTTCAAACCTGCTGTGACCCTACAATGGTTCAGAAAGAACCTAAGGACACATCTCTCGATGTGCCTTCTGCATCTGTGCACCGAGTCAGGAGCACCAACCCCACCGACTTCAAACCTGCTGTGACCCTACAATGGTTCAGAAAGAACCTAAGGACGCATCTCTCGATGTGCCTTCTGCATCTGTGCACCGAGTCAGGAGCCCCAGCATCACCGACTTCAAACCTGCTGTGACCCTACAATGGTTCAGAAAGAACCTAAGGACGCATCTCTCGATGTGCCTTCTGCATCTGTGCAAGGAGTCAGGAGCATCACCCCCACCGACTTCAAACCTGCTGTGACCCTACAGCAATACAGAAAGAACCTAAGGACGCATCTCTCGATGTGCCTTCTGCATCTGTGCACCGAGTCAGGAGCCACAGCCCCACCGACTTCAAACCTGCTGTCACCCTACAATGGTTCAAAAAGAACCTAAGGACGCATCTCTTGATGTGCCTTCTGCATCTGTGCACCGAGTCAGGAGCACCAACCCCACCGACTTCAAACCTGCTGTGACCCTACAATGGTTCAGAAAGAACCTAAGGACGCATCTCTCGATGTGCCTTCTGCATCTGTGCACCGAGTCAGGAGCCCCAGCCCCACCGACTTCAAACCTGCTGTGACCCTACAATGGTTCAGAAAGAACCTAAGGACTCATCTCTCGATGTGCCTTCTGCATCTGTGCACCGAGTCAGGAGCCCCAGCCCCACCGACTTCAAACCTGCTGTGACCCTACCATGGTTCAGAAAGAACCTAAGGACGGATCTCTCGATGTGCCTTCTGCATCTGTGCACCGAGTCAGGAGCATCAACCCCACCGACTTCAAACCTGCTGTGAGCCTACAGTAATACAGAAAGAACCTAAGGATGCATCTCTCGATGTGCCTTCTGCATCTGTGCAAGGAGTCAGGAGCATCAACCCCACCGACTTCAAACCTGCTGTGACCCTACCATGGTTCAGGAAGGACCTAAGGACGCATCTCTCAATGTGCCTTCTGCATCTGTGCACCGAGTCAGGAGCCCCAGCCCCACCGACTTCAAACCTGCTGTGACCATACAATGGTTCAGAAAGAACCTAAGGACGCATCTCTCGATGTGCCTTCTGCATCTGTGCACCGAGTCAGGAGCCCCAGCCCCACCGACTGCAAACCTGCTGTGACCCTACCATGGTTCAGAAAGAACCTAAGGACGCATCTCTCGATGTGCCTTCTGCATCTGTGCAAGGAGTCAGGAGCATCAACCCCACCGACTTCAAACCTGCTGTGACCCTACAGCAATACAGAAAGAACCTAAGGACGCATCTCTCGATGTGCCTTCTGCATCTGTGCACCGAGTCAGGAGCCCCAGCCCCACCGACTTCAAACCTGCTGTGACCCTACAATGGTTCAGAAAGAACCTAAGGACGCATCTCTCGATGTGCCTTCTGCATCTGTGCACCGAGTCAGGAGCACCAATCCCACGACTTCAAACCTGCTGTGACCCTACAATGGTTCAGAAAGAACCTAAGGACGCATCTCTCGATGTGCCTTCTGCATCTGTGCACCGAGTCAGGAGCCCCAGCCCCACCGACTTCAAACCTGCGGTGACCATACAATGGTTCAGAAAGAACCTAAGGACGCATCTCTCGATGTGCCTTCTGCATCTGTGCACCGAGTCAGGAGCCCCAGCCCCACCGACTTCAAACCTGCTGTGACCCTACCATGGTTCAGAAAGAACCTAAGGACGCATCTCTCGATGTGCCTTCTGCATCTGTGCAAGGAGTCAGGAGCATCAACCCCACCGACTTCAAACCTGCTGTGACCCTACAGCAATACAGAAAGAACCTAAGGACGCATCTCTCGATGTGCCTTCTGCATCTGTGCACCGAGTCAGGAGCCCCAGCCCCACCGACTTCAAACCTGCTGTGACCCTACAATGGTTCAGAAAGAACCTAAGGACGCATCTCTCGATGTGCCTTCTGCATCTGTGCACCGAGTCAGGAGCACCAACCCCACGACTTCAAACCTGCTGTGACCTTACAATGGTTCAGAAAGAACCTAATGACGCATCTCTCGATGTGCCTTCTGCATCTGTGCACCGAGTCAGGAGCCCCAGCCCCACCGACTTCAAACCTGCGGTGACCCTACAATGGTTCAGAAAGAACCTAAGGACGCATCTCTCGATGTGCCTTCTGCATCTGTGCACCGAGTCAGGAGCATCAACCCCACCGACTTCAAACCTGCTGTGACCCTACAGCGATACAGAAAGAACCTAAGGATGCATCTCTCGATGTGCCTTCTGCATCTGTGCAAGGAGTCAGGAGCATCAACCCCACCGACTTCAAACCTGCTGTGACCCTACAGCAATACAGAAAGAACCTAAGGACGCATCTCTCGATGTGCCTTCTGCATCTGTGCACCGAGTCAGGAGCCCCAGCCCCACCGACTTCAAACCTGCTGTGACCCTACAATGGTTCAGAAGGAACCTAAGGACGCATCTCTCGATGTGCCTTCTGCATCTGTGCACCGAGTCAGGAGCACCAGACCCACCGACTTCAAACCTGCTGTGACCCTACAGCAATACAGAAAGAACCTAAGGACGCATCTCTCGATGTGCCTTCTGCATCTGTGCACCAAGTCAGGAGCCCCAGCCCCACCGACTTCAAACCTGCTGTGACCCTTCAGCAATACAGAAAGAACCTAAGGACGCATCTCTACAAGGCACCACCTCCCCACGAGTGATGTGATCTGTGTTGTTCCCTCTTCGCTAGAAATAGTCTTCAGGGCAAATTTACTATTACTTCACGCATCGAGCGCAGCAACCAAAGAATTTGCACTGGAAAGTAAATCACAAATCAACATTTTGTGGCAGTTTGTGTCACTTTTGGTCAGTTTGCGCAAATTTTTGATAAATCAGACCCTTCATTCATACCCCTGGGCTCTCGCCCTCCCGCTGCTGTCAGGCGCTCCGGGTCCTTTCCTTCTGAGCTAGTTTTGGGCTCTACATACATATTGGAAAGCCAGGATCCTTATGTCATAGGAGCCTTATGTCATTGCAGATTGGGGGTCGGTATCCTTATGTCATTGCAGATTGGGGGGCCAGGATCCTTATGTCATTGCAGCTTGGGGGACAGGAGCCTTATGTCATTGCAGATTGGGGGCAGGAGCCTTATGTCATTACAGATTGGGGGGTCAGGATCCTTATGTCATTACAGATTGGGGGGTCAGGAGCCTTATGTCATTACAGATTGGGGGGTTAGGAGCCTTATGACATTGCAGATTGGGGGGTCAGGATCCTTATGTCATTGCAGATTGGGGGGCAGGAGCCTCATGTCATTACAGATTAGGGGGATAGGAGCCTTATGTCATTACAGATTGGGGGACAGGATCCTTATGTAATTACAGATTGGGGGGTCGGGGTCCTTATGTCATTACAGATTGGGGGACAGGAGCCTTATTTCATTACAGATTAGGGGGTCGGGATCCTTATGTCATTGCAGATTGGGGGTCGGGATCCTTATGTCATTGCAGATTGGGGGGCCAGGATCCTTATGTCATTGCAGCTTGGGGGACAGGAGCCTTATGTCATTGCAGATTGGGGGCAGGAGCCTTATGTCATTACAGATTGGGGGGTCAGGATCCTTATGTCATTACAGATTGGGGGGTCAGGAGCCTTATGTCATTACAGATTGGGGGGTTAGGAGCCTTATGACATTGCAGATTGGGGGGTCAGGATCCTTATGTCATTGCAGATTGGGGGGCAGGAGCCTCATGTCATTACAGATTGGGGGGACAGGAGCCTTATGTCATTACAGATTGGGGGACAGGATCCTTATGTAATTACAGATTGGGGGGTCGGGGTCCTTATGTTATTACAGATTGGGGGACAGGAGCCTTATTTCATTACAGATTGGGGGGTCGGGATCCTTATGTCATTGCAGATTGGGGGTCGGGATCCTTATGTCATTGCAGATTGGGTGGTCGGGATCCTTATGTCATTGCAGCTTGGGGGACAGGAGCCTTATGTCATTGCAGATTGGGGGACAGGAGCCTTATGTCATTGCAGATTGGGGGGACAGGAGCCTTATGTCATTACAGATTGGGGGACAGGATTCTTATGTCATTGCAGATTGGGTGGTCAGGATCCTTATGTCATTACAGATTGGGGGACAGGATCCTTATGTAATTAAAGATTGGGAGGTCGGGGTCCTTATGTCATTACAGATTGGGGGACAGGAGCCTTATCTCATTACAGATTGGGGGGTCGGGATCCTTATGTCATTGCAGATTGAGGGGTCGGGATCCTTATGTCATTGCAGCTTGGGGGACAGGAGCCTTATGTCATTGCAGATTGGGGGACAGGAGCCTTATGTCATTACAGATTGGGGGGTCAGGATCCTTATGTCATTACAGATTGGGGGGGTCAGGATCCTTATGTCATTACAGATTGGGGGGTTAGCAGCCTTATGCCATTGCAGATTGGGGGGGTCAGGATCCTTATGTCATTACAGATTGGGGGGGCAGGAGCCTCATGTCATTACAGATTGGGGGGACAGGAGCCTTATGTGATTACAGATTGGGGGACAGGATCCTTATGTAATTACAGATTGGGGGTCGGGGTCCTTATGTCATTGCAGATTGGGGGGGGTCAGGATCCTTATGTCATTGCAGATTGGGGGACAGCAGCCTTATGTCATTACAGATTGGGGGGTCAGGAACCTTATGTCATTACAGATTGGGGGGTCAGGATCCTTATGTCATTACAGATTGGGGGGGCCAGGATCCTTATGTCATTACAGATTGGGGGACAGGAGCCTTATGTCATTGCAGATTGGGGGGCCAGGATCCTTATGTCATTGCAGATTGGGGGGTCAGGAGTCTTATGTCATTGCAGATTGGGGGGTCAGGAGCCTTATGTCATTACAGATTGGGGGGGGGGCAGGATCCTTATGTCATTGCAGATTGGGGGACAGGAGTCTTATGTCATTGCAGATTGGGGCCAGGAGTCTTATGTCATTGCAGATTGGGGGGCCAGGAGCCTTATGTCATTGCAGATTGGGGGGTCAGGAGCCTTATGTCATTGCAGATTGGGGGGCCAGGAGCCTTGTGTCATTGCAGATTGGGGGGACAGGAGCCTCATGTCATTGCAGATTGGGGGGTCAGGATCCTTATGTCATTGCAGATTGGGGGCCAGGATCCTTATGTTATTGCAGATTGGGGGACAGGAGCCTTATGTCATTACAGATTGGGGGGGTCAGGAGCCTTATGTCATTGCAGATTGGGGGGCCAGGATCCTTATGTCATTGCAGCTTGGGGGACAGGAGCCTTATGTCATTGCAGATTGGGGTACATGAGCCTTATGTCATTACAGATTGGGGGTCAGGATCCTTATGCCATTAACGATTGGGGTATCAGGAGCCTTATGTCATTACAGATTGGGGGGCCAGCATCCTTATGTCATTGCAGATTGGGGGGCCAGGAGACTTATGTCATTACAGATTGGGGGGTCAGGATCATTATGTCATTACAGATTGGGGGACAGGGGCCTTATGTCATTGCAGATTGGGGGGTCAGAAGCCTTTTGTCATTACAGATTGGGGTATCAGGAGCCTTATGTCATTACAGATTGGGGGACAGGATCCTTATGTCATTACAGATTGGGGGGTCAGGATCCTTATGTCATTACAGATTGGGGGACAGGATCCTTATGTCATTGCAGATTGGGAGGTCAGGATCCTTATGTCATTCCAGATTGTGGGGTCAGGATCCTTATGTCATTAAAGATTGGGGGGCCAGGATCCTTATGTCATTACAGATTGGGGCGTCCGGATCCTTATGTCATTGCAGATTGGGGGCCCGGGATCCTTATGTCATTGCAGATTGGGGGGGTCAGGATCCTTATGTCAGTACATATTGGGGAATCAGGATCCTTATGTCATTGCAGATTGGGGGGGTCAGGATCCTTATGTCATTACAGATTGGGGGGCCAGGATCCTTATGTCATTGCAGATTGAGGGTCAGAATCCTTATGTCATTGCAGATTGGGGGTCAGGATCCTTATGTCATTACAGATTGGGGGGTCAGGATCCTTATGCCATTGCAGATTGGGTGGTCAGGATCCTTATGCCATTGCAGATTGGGGGTCAGGATCCTTATGTTATTACAGATTGGGGGGCCAGGATCTTTATGTCATTGCAGATTGGGGGTCAGGATCCTTATGTCATTACAGATTGGGAGGTCAGGATCCTTATGCCATTGCATATTGGGTGGTCAGGATCCTTATGCCATTGCAGATTGGGGGGTCAGGATCCTTATGTCATTAAAGATTGGGGGGTCAGGATCCTTATGTCATTGTAGATTGGGGGTCAGGATCCTTATGTCATTGCAGATTGGGGGTTCGGGAGCCTTATGTCATTACAAATTGGGGAATCAGGATCCTTATGTCATTAAAGATTGGGGGCCAAGATCCTTATGTCATTGCAGATTGGGGGTCAGGATCCTTATGTCATTGCAGATTGGGGGTCAGGATCCTTATGTCATTGCAGATTGGGGGTCAGGATCCTTATGTCATTGCAGATTGGGGGTATAGAGCCTAATGTCATTACAGATTGGGGGGTCAGGATCCTTATGTCATTGCAGATTGGGGGGTCAGGATCCTTATGTCATTACAGATTGGGGGACAGGATCCTTATGTCATTACAGATTGGGGGGTCAGGATCCTTATGTCATTACAGATTGGGGGACAGGATCCTTATGTCATTGCAGATTGGGGGGGTCAGGATCCTTATGTCATTACATATTGGGGAATCAGGATCCTTATGTCATTGCAGATCGGGGGGCCAGGATCCTTATGTCATTGCAGATTGGGGGGTCAGGATCCTTATGTCATTACAGATTGGGGGGCCAGGATCCTTATGTCATTGCAGATTGGGGGTCAGGATCCTTATGTCATTACAGATTGTGGGGTCAGGATCCTTATGTCATTGCAGATTGGGGGTCAGGATCCTTATGTCATTGCAGATTGGGGGTATAGAGCCTAATGTCATTACAGATTGGGGGGTCAGGATCCTTATGTCATTGCAGATTGGGGGGTCAGGATCCTTATGTCATTACAGATTGGGGGACAGGATCCTTATGTCATTACAGATTGGGGGGTCAGGATCCTTATGTCATTACAGATTGGGGGACAGGATCCTTATGTCATTGCAGATTGGGGGGGTCAGGATCCTTATGTCATTACATATTGGGGAATCAGGATCCTTATGTCATTGCAGATCGGGGGGCCAGGATCCTTATGTCATTGCAGATTGGGGGGTCAGGATCCTTATGCCATTACAGATTGGGGGGCCAGGATCCTTATGTCATTGCAGATTGGGGGTCAGGATCCTTATGTCATTACAGATTGTGGGGTCAGGATCCTTATGTCATTAAAGATTGGGGGACCAGGATCCTTATGTCATTACAGATTGGGGGGTCGGGATCCTTATGTCATTGCAGATTGGGGGGCTGGGATCCTTATGTCATTGCAGATTGGGGGGGTCAGGATCCTTATGTCATTACATATTGGGGAATCAGGATCCTTATGTCATTGCAGATCGGGGGGCCAGGATCCTTATGTCATTGCAGATTGGGGGGTCAGGATCCTTATGTCATTACAGATTGGGGGGCCAGGATCCTTATGTCATTGCAGATTGGGGGTCAGGATCCTTATGTCATTGCAGATTGGGGGTCAGGATCCTTATGTTATTACAGATTGGGGGGGGGTCAGGATCCTAATGCCATTGCAGATTGGGGGGTCAGGATCCTTATGCCATTGCAGATTGGGGGTCAGGATCCTTATGTCATTACAGATTGGGGGGCCAGGATCCTTATGGCATTGCAGATTGGGGGTCAGGATCCTTATGTCATTGCAGATTGGGGGTCAGGATCCTTATGTCATTACAGATTGGGGGGTCAGGATCCTTATGCCATTGCAGATTGGGTGGTCAGGATCCTTATGCCATTGCAGATTGGGGTGTCAGGATCCTTATGTCATTAAAGATTGGGGGGTCAGGATCCTTATGTCATTGTAGATTGGGGGTCAGGATCCTTATGTCATTGCAGATTCGGGGGTCGGGAGCCTTATGTCATTGCAGATTGGGGGTCAGGATCCTTATGTCATTGCAGATTGGGGGTTCAGGAGCCTTATGTCATTGCAGATTGGGGGTGTCAGGATCCTTATGTCATTACAGATTGGGGAATCAGGATCCTTATGTCATTAAAGATTGGGGGCCAGGATCCTTATGTCATTGCAGATTGGGGGTCAGGATCCTTATGTCATTGCAGATTGGGGGTCAGGATCCTTATGTCATTGCAGATTGGGGGTCAGGATCCTTATGTCATTGCAGATTGGGGGTAAGGAGCCTAATGTCATTACAGATTGGGGGGTCAGGATCATTATGTCATTGCAGATTGGGGGGTCAGGATCCTTATGTCATTGCAGATTGGGGGTCAGGATCCTTATGTTATTACAGATTGGGGGCTCAGGATCCTTATGTCATTGCAGATTGGGGGGGTCAGGAGCCTTATGTCATTACAGATTGGGGGGTTCAGGATCCTAATGTCATTACAGATTGGGCGCCAAACACTGGCACTCAACCAAACCTCACTGTCATGAAAACTGAAGCAGAACTGCACCAGGCTGGGATTAAAACAGGAGGCCCCACACACTGACTCTGGTAGATGGGTAGGACCCCACCAACCTAAATGCTGAGGGTCCCAGTCACTGACAGCAACACAGACCCTTAATGGTGATAAAAAAAATGGTTCAAGATATTAGCAGCACAGCAGAATCCCAATGCCACTAACAGAGAGCACTTAGATGGTGATCATTAAAACTGGCACCAGGCGAGACCTCTTTATCATCAACAGCAAGGGTCTCAAGCACTGGCAGCAAGACATGACTATGCCGTCAACAAACCAAAGGACTGCAGGCAACGACAGGAGACCAAACTCCAACTACAGTCAACAGAAAGAGCGCTGGCAGCAAGACATAACTATGCCGTCAACAAACCAAAAGACTGCAGACAACGACAGGAGAGCAAACTCCAACTACAGTCAACCAAAAGAGCGCTGGCAGCAGGACATAACTATGCTGTCAACAAACCAAAGGACTGCAGGCAACGACAGGAGAGCAAACTCCAACTACAGTCAACAGAAAGAGCGCTGGCAGCAGGACATAACTATGCTGTCAACAAACCAAAGGACTGCAGGCAACGACAGGAGACCAAACTCCAACTACAGTCAACCAAAAGAGCGCTGGTAGCAGGACATAACTATGCTGTCAACAAACCAAAGGACTGCAGGCAACGACAGGAGAGCAAACTCCAACTACAGTCAACCAAAAGAGCGCTGGTAGCAGGACATAACTATGCTGTCAACAAACCAAAGGACTGCAGGCAACAACAGGAGACCAAACTCCAACTACAGTCAACCAAAAGAGCGCTGGTAGCAAGACATAACTATGCCGTCAACAAACCAAAAGACTGCAGACAACGACAGGAGACCAAACTTCAACTACAGTCAACAGAAAGAGCGCTGGCAGCAAGACATAACTATGTCGTCAACAAACCAAAAGACTGCAGACAACGACAGGAGAGCAAACTCCAGCTACTACCAACAGAAACAGAAACTGAACTTGTAGCAAGACAACCACGCAGTCAACAAATCTAAGGGCAGCAGACAACGACGGGAGACCACAACCCGACTGTCATTAATGGGAAGGGTCCCCAGGCACTTGCAGCAAGACACACTCATGCTGTCAGCAAATCTAAGGGCTGCAGACAATGAAGGCAAACCAAACTTTAACCAAAATTAACAGATAGAGCACTTGCAGCAAGACATAACCATGGTGTCAACAAACCTAAGTGCACCAGACAATGAGGGTAGACCACATCCCAACTATAATTAACAGACAGAGTAATTGCAGCAAGACACAACCACACTGTCAACAAACCTAAGAGTTCCAGACAAATTCCAGGAGATCAAAACCTGACTATCATTAACAGGAAGGGTCCCCAGTCACTTGCAGCAAGATGCAACCATGCTGTCAACACATCTAAGGGTTCAAGATAATGACAGCAGGACAACCCCCTCCCCCACCCTGATTATAAATAACAGGAAGGGCGCTTGCAGCAAAATAAGACCACACAGTCAGAAAACCTAAGGGCTCCAAAAAATTGCAGTAGATCAAAATCCCACCCGTCATTAAAAGTGAGTGCCCTAAATTGTGCCAGTACACTAGGACCATATTATCATTAACAGTAAAAGTGCACACAATGGCAGCAGATCAAAACCATGTTGTAAATACAACTGTGTGCTCCAGGCACCGGTAGAGGTGTAAGACCCCAATGTCATTGCGGCAGAGACACAGACGCTGAAATACCAGTATTTGTAAAGCGCACAGCTACCTCCGAACTGGTGTCCCGGCGCTGGGGGCCCTCGGGAAGATTAAGCGAGCTATTGCCCAGAGTCACATGGTGCTTGGCTAGCCTGCTGCCGGCTCCGCGGATCGAACCGTGAACCCCGTAGTCCGGAGTCAGGAACCCTGGCCGCTGCGCCACACCTCTTCAACAACTGGCCGCAAGCCAGAGTCTCACTGTGAGTAATATGGAGGGTTCAAGACTCTGCCAGTCGGGCAGTGCCCAACCATCACCACCACCGAGAACCATCCCGCGCAGAGCCTTAGCCGTTGTTTTTTGGGTGGGGGTGATGGTAGGGTGGGTGTCATGCTTCTGTTTCTATTGTTATGCCATGAGCTGTGGGAATCTGACTCCCGACCATATTGTGCAGAAGTTAAACTATCATTTAGAGCTACCTCAGAGCAAACCAGAGTCTCCATTGGGACTCATCGCAAGACTGTCTGCCAGCTGTAGGGTTTGAATAACATAAAGCTGCAGAGGTGGTGCTCGAGGGGCTTAAATAAGGATTCCAGAAAGGGAGAGCGTGAGTCCTACTTGCAGCATCCCTCACAATTGATCAGATTGTGTGATCGGGGCAAACGCATTTGTGTCCAATAACTGTGCCTGCAAAATAGTGGGGTGGCACGGTGAGCAGAAAAACTATGGATTTAACACAGATCTGTGACTGGGGGTGAATGGTTGATATGTTCAAGATACCGTCCATCATCTATTTGTGTTTCTATAGTCACCCTGAATAGGAAGAGTAAGCCCAGACGTGGGTCCCGTGCTCTTCATGCCACTGGAGTCAAGCTAGCCTGGCTGATGAGGGGTGATGCGCTGAAACCAGTCCTAGGATGCTTGTTTCCAGTCCAGGGTGGACCTGGCCTGGCAGTTCAGGCAGGACTGTTCCATGGGGAGCAGGGGCAAGACTGATTTGCATATGGCTTAGTATAAACTGGGGTGGTATGGGGAGCAGCAAAACGATGGATTTCACCCAGATCTGTGACTGGGGTGAATATTTGATATGTTCAGCTTTCTGTCTATCATCTTTTTGTATTTCAAAATAATGGTCAGCTTTGAACCTGTGCCTCTTCTGCCACCACACTTGTACATCACAGTCCCAACAGACACTGTATTTCTTTGATAATCACGTAGGCCCACCTCATCAACCTGTTTGACAATTTCCAGAGGAGTTTCCATGCACTCAAGACTGTGCTTGGAAAGGTTTGTGCAGGCTGGCCCTGGGAGAGGAGAAGGGTGAGATTTAAATGTGGTCCCAAAAGGAGCAATTCCTGCTCAAACTCTGCAGCAATGTTTGCTCTCTGCTGCAGCAAAAGCAAACACTAAACAAGTATGGAATAGAATGGGGTCCGGCTTAGATGGTTTGCTCAGTTCGGTGAAAATCCCTACAACAGCTGTTGAGAGACTTTTAATGAAATATTAATGAGATATCTGAAAGGATGACTTTGTAAACCAGTTGAAAACCCAAATTTGAATCTGAACTCGGAATATGATTGGCTGAAACTTGTACGTCCATTTGCCACACGGTCTCTAACCCAGCTCTATCAGTTTATGAGCCTTGTTCAAAGATAACTTTTTATGGAGTGATGCGGTGGCAGGCGAGTGTACCATGGTATTAGTGCGGCTAGGAAGGATGTCATGGAAAACCCTTACCAAGAACCCAGATCGGGGAACCCAAAATGAACAGTATATAAGCACAGAGGGACTGGCTGCAGGGCATGAAAAGGCATGACATTTGACCTTTGCTACCCAGCGGGCCTGACTGGGTACAGTTTGTAGCCCGTGGCAGTGCTCCATGACCAGAGAGTGTTGGACACTGTCATAACAGTGCTTAATTTATCAAATAAGTAGTGAGAGGTTCCTCCTTAGGAGGACACTACAGCTGGCACCTTCCGTTGCCCCTGCCAGCGCTGCCAATGACAGTGCTAACACAACAACTAACCACCACATTCCTACAAGTGTGACAATTCAGACTATTCCTGGCCCCCAAACCTATAAGAATGGCTTTGGATGCAGGTATTAGGTCATTGTAAACGTAAATTGAATGAATAAACAGCTGTTGTTGTGCTCATACCTAAATTAGGCAGACAGCTCCACCATGTGGCAGACTGTTATAGCCGCCGGTGCTGGCAATTAAGTGATGGTGCTGAGCATCGGAAACCACTGGTTCAAATTAAGCACTGTCATATGCCATGCACAGCAGGCTTTTGGTACAGGAGGACTGGTTAAAGGACATGGCACCAGGGAGCTATGGCAGCCGTGACAGCAGACTCATGCCATATCCAGTGGGTATTTGGAACAGGGATACTGTGCAGAGGTAGGAATGGAAGTGCAGTGGCCCCTACTGGGTCATGGTACTGGGCCCGGGCAGAGCCAAAGTTGATGACCTGTCCTCAGGGCAGTCATGACTAGAACAGGGGTCTGGCACCCACTGGGGTGGCCTTGCCAGCTAGCATGGTGGACAGTGGTACTGACAAATATAAAGCAATTTTTAAGCATTTCGTCAAATAACCACAAAATATCACTGAAATGGTGTGTATTAACTTATGTGGTGGTTGTTTATTTGGAATAGGAAACAACAAACATTACACGGTCATCATTTCTGTGATAAACCTGGATACTTACAGGGTTTATAAATGGATTTAATGTGTTTAAAGGCATCGACTGTTTGCGAGCATAAGTGCAGCAGACTTTATCATCATCAAAATGTCTGCGGGGATACCTAGATGTTGGCAATGGGACTGCATTTAATCTCAAACTATACACTTTACTTGTAAGTGGGCCTGCAGAAGTCTGTCTTCTATTTTCATTACCTGAAGAGGACATCTAGATGCAGACAGTAGTATTGCAGCCTAGTGCTCGACTCTCACGCAAGCAATGACACCAGTTACCACAGAGTGGAACTATCGATGTCTTTCTTCTCTGCTTATTCTGTGAGCGCGCCAAGCTGCTCACAGTGCGCAAGCGCTGAAACTCAGTTTAATGTCCGTGAGCATTATGCGCTACTACTGCATGGACTTTGTAGCTCCTTCCTCTCTGGTTGGTTGTCGGCTGTGTTTGTTGTGTAGTATCTGAGGTCACCAGTTACACTGATAATATATTTTGTGATGTCATCAGCGATGCTGATGTTACATTTTGTGATGTCATCCGTGATGTTGTGCTAAGCAGGGCTTTAAATGGGCAGGTACTGACCGGCACTGAGTCCCTGCACTGCTTAAATTTGAAAGGGAGAGTACAGTACCTGCACTTCCCAGCACTACTGCAATACAGCTAATGGTGGAGTACCGGCACTTCTCGGTAACAAGCAGGTACCCTTAAAGAGTGAGTACCAGTAATTCTATATCTCCATGTAAAGCACAGGTGTTGTGCACTGGGGACATCATGTGTGCGTAGCTAATGATATCAAGGGAAGTCAGTGTTTTTTTTTAGTTTTGAATTATAACATTAATATATACAAAATATGGTGCTTCAAAACAAAATTCTATGGAGGTACCGTGGTACTTGTGAAATACGCTTCATACTCTGTGGACGTTGTCTGAGTCCCATGACTGATGGATTTCATCCAATTGTTGGCCTCGGACGTCATCTTGTCAGGCCAATCAATGTCCTCCTCAACAGATAGCTGGTCCCAGATGCACTAAACTTCACTGCGAATACTCGTGCGCCGTATAGGTGCGCTATACAATGCAAATGGTGAATATGACATTGTCAGTCATTATTTGAACGCAAAAGGACTTTTCTGCCAAAAATTGACATGAGCGGGCGCAGAACTGGCCTTAAAGCGTTAACCCCTGTAGTAGGAAACCCCTGTTCAACTATGCAAAGTGGGCAGAGTGGAAACGGAACCGTGCGAGCACCACCAGGATTCCACACGAAGCGTCAGCAGATAAGTGACGCAAATTGCGCAACCTTTACGTGAAATCTCAGCGCCAAATGAGTACAGGCGCAACCAATGAACATAGGGTAAATGGTACCATAATTCCATGGGCAATCCGTGAAACGTCCTAGAAAGTGACACATATGGTTGATTAACCCTTGGGTGGCTGTGTGTCTGCAAAGAGTTGTACAGGAGGGTGAGGGGGGAGCGCACACTCACGCGCCATTACACAATGATAAATCCTTTTTAGCGTTACGCAAACATGGCATTTTCGCGTAACCATGACCAGTGACGTCAGCAAGTAACACGGGGTAAATTCAGAGCTGCGCAGTATCTGCAGTTCGCGTTAGCGCAGCGCTACAGGTTTCCGTGCGATGTTGCACACGTTTCAGTGCATCTTTCTGGCCTAAGAACGGTTTCCAATGAAGATGACATCAAAATACCCCGGCCTGCTTCGCCCCCACCCTTCGAATCATCAGCACCTTCCAGCGGAATGGCTGGCAAGACTGGAACACTAGCAGCAATCAGTGCCCATTGTTAGTTGTACATTCATGAGAAAGGCTTAAACTTCTGACTTCTGCAGACGAAACTTCATAATGCAGACAATGACATATTACTCTGAGCAGAGCTGCATATAGGGTTCAAGAACTGCTGTGTGTTCGCGGAATACAAGTTATTTAAAGTGACCCCGCGCACAGGAGGTCCGGGGTGTGCAGCGATGTAAAACAGATTACATACAAGCAGGTCATGCAATGACCCGTCAGTCCACGGGAGGGATTGAAGGAGGTGGGGGCGTTGGGAAGGAGCGAGTGGGGGGCGAGGGAGCGTTTATGAAGCCCCTCATTCCCGATCCTTTTTTAAATCCCACACTTGGCTGTCAGCAGCGCCTCTTTCTCGGCCCCCTGCAGGGCTGTCAGCTAGAAAGGGAAAGCCGAGGAGCAAGGCGCTTGACAGCGCAGACCACCGCAGGGATGGAAGCCCGGTGGAGGGGGTGAGGGGGGATTTGAGGGGCGGGGGCAAAGGAGGAGCCAGAAGCGTAGCAATGACATCATTGGGCCTGGTGCAAGGAAAATAGCACCAATTATCGGGGTTAAATGGTCCCAGGGCTCTGGGACCGGTGCCACTGCACCGGCTGCACCAATAGAAGCCGCGCCTCTAGGCTCCACGTTTCTGCTTTCCGTTTGAGTGCACTGAAGAGGTGACATAAGGAAACTCAGCAGCTTGTGCTCTCTACCTCCTGAGATGTGTAAATCAGTAGGTGCAACTCAGCTCTTCATCCTACTGAAGTCAGCAAAAAGCATCCCTGAGCAAGAGAGCTCACATTAGTTTTTAAGATGAATTCTCCACACAAGGACTAAGAAGCAGTCTGGTTTGCGCAGACGCTATACAGGGTTAACATTAATAAAATGAAGGGTTAAAATTAATAAAATTAAAAAAGACCAGGCCCTTACAATGACAGTCCTGGCACGAGCATCGCCCACGGAAGCACGGTTCATGCACGACTTTTGTTTCTGTCGTGAGAAACGAAATGTGACCTACTCGTGAGGCTCGCAGCAGAGGAAGCTCGTTTTAGCCGCATATTTATATAATCTTTATTAACGCGGCTCTCCTTTCAAAGAGGCGGCGGCACCTTTGTATCTGGTAATATTACCCCCCTGTGTTTACCGTGCCCAGAGCAGGGCGCCAAGAGAGGAAATCTCCGCTGTAAACAAACATCCCCTTGCATTGTTCGAGGGCATTGTGCGTGAAAGTGTCACGAGAACTATCCGCGCTTTGATCCGCAGCCACTAAAGCTCAGCGGGCTACTGCACCTGCTGCTGCATTCCGTGTGCGATCTACCTGTCCCTGCGTCTAAACTCTGGCGCAGCCTTTCATCTTTCAGTGGTTGATGAGAGTATGGCTAGTGGGCTGCGAAATGGCAATGTGCTTCGACGCAACAGACGCTAATTAAAACACAATCAATTAGCCAAGGCTCGTGTCGTCAACAACTAGCGCTAAAGCAACGAAAACCTCGTCTCTTCTCCAAGCTGTTCCCGGCAGAGGGAAGAAGATACAAGCTTGCTTTGCAAACCAACAACATTGTGATTGTGTAAATGTGTGCTGGCAGTTTAGCTGCTCCACAGCACAGCGCACGTTTGCAAGCGGCGCGTGACACATTAGCACGCCTTCTGCATTTGAATTTGTGTACTTTCAATAATGCGCCAGCGCACCCCGTTTCAACTACTTCCGAGCGCTTTATGCCAGTTGACAAAGCCGAGTTAATTATTCAACTTAGATATCCGCAGCACTAAGCTCTCCGAATTCTGTAAAGTCAAGTGCAAAGAAAGTGATAATAGTTTGCACAGGATCACACGGGTTGTTCAAGTGGGCGAATTAGGATCCGAGGCAATGTGGACTTGCACCGATGTCGAGCACTTTTCATCTGAAACACAACTGTCTCTCAACTGTCTCTGAAAACACAGACTGGCATCCTAACCGATGCCCGACGACACAAGAGTAAGTGTGTAAAAAGAACGATTTTGATGAAAATCCTGTTAATTTAGCGCCTAGACAGACGCATCGGTGCGGTACAGACCATACACAGATAGAGTGCACGTACAAACTTTCGGGGGTACATTTTGGGGTGAGTGGAAGCAGTGCACTATGACTCAGAGATCATCATGTATGTATAGAGATCAGCTGGTGGCAGGAACAGAGAGAGAGCACACAGTGGGACAGCAGGATGCGCCGGGAAAGGATGCTTGGCGGAGTGAAATACGTGTAGTTTTAAGGAAATGTTCTCCCAGACGTCTCCGGACTGTCAGTCAGTGCGCAAATAATTACATCTTAGATCACTTACAAGGCTGCACAACAAATATTGATTTTGTTCCAGTAAAAAATGAGGACAAAATGAACGTTTCCAGCTCGTTTCACAACACGACTAATAAAATGTTCATTAAACGCAGACTTACCCAAAAGGACTAAAAACAGAAAGTAGCCCAGCTCTCTCATGGCGCCCATTCGGAACAATCCGCTCGTTTTCCGTGAAAGAGGCCGAGTGTGCAAGAGTGAGCTCAAGTGCCCTGGTGGTGATTTCACCTTTTTGGGATGGTTGTGTTAAGAAGCCCGGGTCCTCACAGGCAGCATCCCTTCAGCATCCCGGACAAGGTGCAGGCAGACAGGGGGTCTCACACGCCCCCAGCACTCCTTCCACAAACTTTCCACCAGTCCCAGGGGGTGGAGGCAGGTGGTGGAGAGGGGGAGCCGCTATCCCGCCCTGGGAGGTCGGTGAGAGTTGAAATCCAGTGCCTCCCTGTAAATCATGTCTTGTGAGCCCCTGGGCTGGGAGTCCGGGGTCTTCCTCTGTGTGTCTAGTCTTAGGGGGTAGCCGCTGCTGATGCCGGAGTGCTGTGTGGGTGCGGGGGACCCCTTGCCTCCGGACCGTCCTCCTCTCCGCAGCACCGGCTGCTCTGGCTGGGTCTAGCCGCGCCGTGCGTGAGCCTGGGTGCAGTACCGCCGGCCGCCGCCGGGAGAGGGGGGCGCAGCGGCTCTTAAAGAGGCTGGGGCTGCAGCCGGACATGTTGTGGGGTCTCTTTATGGTGGCCTCACGCGCTGCATTATATCCCTTTAAGGCATCCGGCGGACCACCAAGGAAGCGTGTACCCCCTGTTGCGACAGGGCATCTGTGCACAGACGTCGAGGGAAGTGTGTGGAGCGCTTTAGAAGTGTAAGGAGTGCTATCCATCGCTTATAATGTGATTATTAAATAATTCTACAGCCCTACTAATGAAACTAAACAGCAGCACTCGTTATTATTGTTTTTATTATTATTTTATTATTTCTACTAACAGGTCGATTTATAACGAATTAATAATAAAAGCAACAATAACGCTACTAATAATTAAATAAACGTATTACATTTTTTTATTCAACTGCACACCGAACTCCCAGCTCTGATTTGGGGTACGGTTAATCAATCACTATAAAATAATTTAAATACAGTATTATGAACAGTGACAGCAACACGGACTCCACGTGGCTCACGCCAGGAACCGGTCGGAGTTGTTGCTCGACTCGGTGGATTCACACACACGTGTTAGTCCACCTGCCAAAGGTATGTCAGTGTTTTGTGGTTCATTGACCCTGACTCACAAAAACAGAGGAACTACAGCCGTTACTTGACGGTAATCCCGTTACACAGAGCTCTCCTCCTTTAGCCGTCATTATGCTAATGAGTTTGAGTACCACCTTGAACCGAGGCAGCCTGTTTGTACCCACATTTTAAAAAGACCTTTGAGCCCCCTACTTGCCTCCCCCTCTGGAGCATGTCTCCGCCCCGCCTGTTTGTAGTCTCCACGCACAGTGATGCAGGGGGGGAAGCAAGACGAAGAATTGCCACTTCCGCGTCACAGTCCTTATGTAAATGAGGATGACTCCGAAGCAAGGTACGGACCAATCCTTTTAAGTACTCACTGACAGCCATTGATGCGTCACCAATACTTTGCAGGAGTCGTCGCGAGATAGAGCCATATATGTCGATTCACCAAAATACTAGGGGTAGCGGACGTGACATCACAACCCATTTCACCTTAATGACATCACAGGTAGTGACATCGTGTTACATTTGATACTGAATCTTACCAGGAAGTGATGCCACATCCCCTTAAACAACACAGAAGCCATCACAATAATTAACGCCGTCGAAGTACCACATTAGCTGCATGATAGCAACACTCAAATCTCTTTTTTAGATTCCAACTACATTAGAGTGCAGGAAGGATCTTTGAAAGTGGTGAGGCCTGAATCAATACCTGCTTTAAATTGTAGCAAGTGAACAGGTAAACCAGACCTCTTCTAAAGAGACTGGGGGCAGGGTAGGATTCTCCCCTGAGAAACAGTAGAAATAAATAGCGTCAAATAGTACATTTTAAACCATGATTTTTATATAAAATTTTCTAAAAAGCTAGCAGCTCTGAAGGGGCACTCTTTGAATAGTCAAGACCCTTTATGGCGTGCCAGGCCAATTAAACCTGATGCTTCCCTGGACTTGGTCTCATTTTTAGGTCTCGCCTGACCCAGCGCATTCGCTGATCTGGCGAGACTTATTGAGAGGGCTCCAAAAAGTGCTACCAGGCCAGCCTAGAGCTACAATGCATGTGCGCGGGCGCGCGCGCCGCGCTTGACCGCGATTACTTTCACTTTGATGTTTGATCGCGATCGCAATCTCTTTCGCGGCCGCATGGCCGCTTTGCATAGCCAATAGGTCCCGATTTTGGGACCTTAGAAGTATTTAGTTATGCAACTGTTGCATGGCTAAACACTTATAAGGTCCCAAAGGGAAGACCTATTGGCTATGCCAATGCTTGTTTTCAAAATGTGCCCCCTACGCAATAATTGCATACACTATGCCAGTTCCAGAAATTTGCCACTAAAGCCATCCATATACCGAGGGTGGTCCTCAAGTAAAAATTTACCTCTCTAGTGTGTTAGGTCCAGCATTTTATCTTTGCTGCCCCCCCTCTTACCGGCCACAACTGCCCTCCATTATGCCAAGAACTATCTCCAATGTGCCGGCACTAGCATTTTACCATGGGTGCCCCCCCACGCCAAGAAATTCTTTGAGTATTCCGGCGCTAGCATTTTACCCATAAGTACTCCAAGTGCCAGTATGAAAGTACCAGTATTTTGCGAAGGGTACCCATTATACCAAGAAGTACCTCTGGCATATTAACACCAGCCTTTTTCCAACCATATCCCCTGCCAAGAATTACCTGCAGTAAGCCAGCACTAACCATGTGCAATGGATGGAGCAAGGGCTCGTATAAAAGAGACGTGCTCGGATGCAACCCTCTCATGTAACTCATAACACTCTATTAATAAAGTATTGTGTAAATTAACATGCACCTCATTACATTTTTAGCAAGATGAAGCTTGCATATGTGTTTTACTAACAAGTAACCCGAGTGAGACTTAAAATGGTTGCTAACGCGGGAAACTGTACTGCGTATGCGTCAACTGCATCTACGCAATATGACGGTCTTTTGCTTGGAGGGAATTTTTTGCAGCTGCGCATAAGCATCTAATATGGCCGCTTGAAAGCTCACATGCTAAGCATCTGCTTTGCTGAAACTAAAACATGCTATGTACTAAATGCTAATGTGGGGAGAGAGCTATTATAAGTAAATGGGGTTAGAGTAGAGATAGGTGGTATACAGTGAAATCATTTTATTTTGAATTTAATAAGTTTTCTTTTGACCTCTCTACTAATTCGTCTTTGGGACTCCGAGAGATGCTAATGGTTGTACAGCACTTGACTCCTCACGCATGCCCAGTACAACAAGCCGGGAAACCATGATGGTGTACTTGAATCTCGTCCAAGGCCACATTCGCAACATGTCCTGGGAACCTGATGGACATCCTGAAATTTGAACAAGAATAAAGCCACATGTATACAAATTGTTGATAAAGATGTGATGTGGGAAGGAAATAAAGCTTGCGAAAATAAATTAATGGGCTGAAACATTGAACAAAGAACAAAAGAAATTTATTAAACTTAGCATGGGGTGATGATCATCCCCACTTGCCTGTCCAATCAGAATTAGGGCTTCCATGAAACTGAAACATTGAGGGGTGGTACATGCCATTAGAAAGGTATAAGTGAGGTAGTTTAGTTAGTTAGTTATGCTCGTGTTGCTGAGATGCTGAGAGACCGGGATGCTGTCCGAGAACTGAATAAATGCTGAAGAAGAATCGATTTCCAGACTTAGAATTTGAGCCAATTAAATAGATGAAGATTGTGGAAGAATCGAGGAGGAAGATAGTGTCAGAGAGGGGTGCGACGCATGCGTCGTATCTAGAAGACGTCATCTATCCTGTCCTGAAAACCTGTCCTGAAGTCTTTGTCACCTGATCTTTTCCAGGGGACCCTCCCAGCTCCTTGGCCAAGGGGTTGGTTTCCACACCGTCCTAGGTAACTATCATTATGTGTAGTGTGTCATTGTGCTGCTCTCTCTCTATCTTCTCCTTTCTGAAGTACCGTCATTGTGAAATATCAATTTAATATAGGTGACAGAGTAAAGAATGAATTGACTTTTCTTCCCTGGAGACACGGCGTTTGTACTGTATTCTTGTTTGGTTCACATGAATTAACTAGGTAAACATTTAAAACTTCTCCCGAGTCTGTGGTTATTTCAGAGTGGTAAGGAATATAAATAACCCTGATGTCATTTCACCATCAACTGGTTCCAACTATTAGGTCCATTGACCAGCGGAAAGAACATTTTGATCAGTGAAGATTAGTTACATTTTGACAGGTAACTAATCTCATAAATATTATAAAATTGACCCCAGCGGTATTTACTAGCCTATGTGATAGTGTGTGTTTATGGGCCCAGGTGAGTATGTGGTGTTGGAGTACCTGAGGTTAATAACCTGCTGGATCAATTTTCTGGTAGCAGAGCTATGGTTTATATTGACTAGTATGGTGGTTAGTGGCTATGGATTTATGTTTGAACAAACCCGTTTGTGTTATGTTTTATGTTCTCTGGAAATTCCCGGGAAGTGAATAGCGGGTGGCGAATGGAAGCCACACTGCAGTGAGGTTACTCGTCTGTTGGAATAACACTGAGAAGCTATGCAGGGCTGACAGTGTTAAATTAGGGACTATTTTTCTGTGTAAGAGTGAGGGTAATTGATAGCAGGGAGTTCACTGGTGAAACATTGGTCTTATATCACCTTGAAAGGGTAACACTGAAGGAGTAACAGGTTCGTCTGAGCTTGAGTGAAGGGTAAACGGAAGGTTTTACTCGCAGCGTGTCGAGAGTAAGCGGAAGGTCTTACTCGTAGCAAAAGAAACCAACTGTTCTTTGGTTATAGAGGAACAGACAGAGTAGCAAATGTTTTTCCGTTGTTATTAATGAAATTTTGATGCAAGGTTGTAAGAAAATAAGTTTTCGTGTTACCTTGTGAAGGGAGGGTCAGTTGCAGGAGTTACATCACAGAGAGCCGCACTGGGATTGGCTGAAACAGCGGGTGTGTGACTGACGCGAATTTGTAAAGGAGGAGTCTGTAGTGAGGAGTGATACTGACGTCACAGAAAGGCCGCGCTAGTATTGGGCAGACGAATAGTGTGAGCCTGAGTTGGATTGGCCAAAAAGAATAAAAGCCACGCTGGGATTGGTCGAAACTCGGAGTGTAAGTAAGAATCTAATTGGTTGTCAAAAATAGAAGCCCTATTAATATTTGACAGAGGAGTTTGTATGTGGGAGTACGATCCGACATTAACAGGGAATCACTCAGATAGGAGATATTTAGGATTTGTAAGAGACGAATAAAATGTCGTTTATGCAGAAAATTAAAAATTATTTAAAAAAAGATAAACCCATTAAGACTAGAGAGGGAATTCTTATCACTCCACCGAAGACACCTGCCTCCTGTATGATGATGGAAAGAGGCTACCATACCTGTGTGTGGTTAGAAAATTGGATAGAATACACTAAAACTGATGGAGTGTTAGCTTTCCCAGAAAATGGTACGTTCAATGGGAGAATTCTTCATAATTTAAGATTGCGGATGAATGAATTAGAGCCTCGACCTAGATTAACACAAAATGAGGCATTAGAAGAAAGGGAAACTGAGGCATTTGAGCACGACAGATCCAGAAGTAGTAGGAGTTATAGGGGATTTTTCCCAAGACAAATACTTGATTCACGAGAGAGCCAGATGAAACAATGGAGACAAGCAATGATTACGGAAGGACTGTATCCTGTATTAATGGCTGAAGAACAGTCAGGGAGCAAGTGTACAGACAAAACTAAGCATTTGACAAGGACAGGTTATGGGGAATCAGAAGATGAGTTTATGGAGGACATCCTAACGAAAAGTCCTCCACCATATCAGGAAGGACCAAGTATAACTACCCCGAGTGCTCCTGTTTTAGGAAAACCTTTAGTTCCACATGTGATACATGATTCAATGAATGGAAGGGTACTTCATGAAAAGGAAAGAGAAACAATACATAAAAATAGAGAAGAATTAATACAGAAAATAACCCTATTGCATACAGACCCTGAAGCATTGAATATTCCAGTGACTATAGGTCCAGTTGTTCCATTGTATGGGGATAAAGCAAACAGTCCCAACCCACCAGTCATGACGACTCCTACCATTGAACTTAGAAAGGAAAATATAATAATTGATGATCAAGCCAGTGAGTGTGATTCGGTAATTTCACTAATGGATGTACCGATAAGAGGACACATAAATGACACCCGAGAAGAGTTACACCTAGTTGTTCAAAAGAGATACGTTTAGAAACATCTACAGGAACCAAAAGTGCCACAATAGTGTCCCTGGAAGAATTAGAGAGATGGGCACAGGGAATGGATAAAACAAAACAATCAATGAAGATTTTAGATATTTACAAACTGAAAGTATAGTTAGAAGAAATGATAGCTGGAAATGTGGGATAAGATAGATTAAATGCTTACAGTGAGGAAGAATTATTGTTCATTTGTAGAAGTATCACTAGAAACACGAAGATATTTCATGAAAAATTGACAGATCTTGGCTCTGAAATGGGGACTGAAATAGGGAAATCAAAGGTACTACAGAAGCCATATAGAGCAGAATTTACTGAGAAAGATTTGGAGAATATGAATGTGTCCGGAAGAAAATTACAGATTAAGGAATTAATGACCATATTACCAAAAATGGGGAGATTTAGATAAATGGAAAGCTTGTGGATGAGGAAAAAAGAAGAAGCACAGGCAAATCGAACAACATCTGAATTCTTATTGAAAGAATCTGGAAAGGTAGAAAGATTGTGTCCAATGAGAGAAGTTCCAGGAGGAGGATATGTACATGTTCCTTGGACTCGACAAGATATTTTGTCATTTACTAATGATTTCCCCAAATTAAGAGAAAAAGCCGTTGAATGGTACCAGCAGGTTGAAAGGTTTGTGAAGGTTTTAAAGGTTTTGTTGAAGGGTTTGGATGATCTATTTGACATAGTGGTGCCTGTTGATTTACGGACAGAATGTAAGTTCACAGTTGATTGGCCTAGTGAAGAATACCCGAGAGATGAGAAAACAGGGGCCCCTTCAGAGGAGGTAATGAAGAAATATCACCAGGTGATCACTTTCTTGAAAGGGAAAATACCACCAAAAGAAACAGATTGGGTAAAAATAGATAGAACAACACAGGAAATAAATGAGACTGTACATGCCTATTATGAGCGCCTGTTACAAGCAGTATAGCGGATTTGAGAATATCGGAGACAAGGGCATGGGACATTTTGTATATCGTTTTGTGTCTGGTTTAAGACCAGAAATCTCCCAGATGATTCACCAGGACATGTTCTGCTGTTGTGTGTCGATTTAGATACCGTATATAGGTTTGCCGATTTATGTCCTTATATAGGCACAATTCACATTGGCAATATTTAGGCATAGAAACTCTACCCTTATTTAGGCAGTATCCATGCTAACCAAATACAGGCATGGCCACCTACATGCGTTCATCTACGTCACAATGAGTTATTGGAAAACCAGACTCTTAAGCCTTTAGGACTTCCCCTTGCTTGGATATTTATTTCTCCAAGAAACTCATTTATTATTCATGAACATCTATTCCTTAGGGGTTCATTCATGACCTTCCTCTGCCAGACTTTTACTTCAATACTGGCATTCCTAAACACCTTCAAGGTATAAATATACCTTCACTTACCATGGCAAACCATGGTTCGGCTATCTACTTGCACGACGCGGCTCGCCATGGCAAGTTCGGAAGGAAGTCAAGTCCCCGCCTGACGCACTGACCAGATGCTGTCATCCTCTTCGCAGAGAATCCAGCTCCAGTGCTTCTGACTCCGCTTGTGGGGTGTTAGAGATCGAGACTCGGAAAGAGATTCCAACCTCACTCATTCTAAGGTATGGAGTGGACTAGAACCTAGAGGGGCTTTTGGCACATCTTGGCAACTATAGCTAAACTAGACTATAGACAAACAGCACCTACTTCTTACCTCATACTACACTTAGGTTAGGTGCGCTGGGGTAGAACTAGCTAGAAGCATCAGATGAGTATTAACATTTTAGCCTGTGTTATTTATGTATGTATTTTTATGAATATCTGTCATAGCTATAAACCATGCTATTGCAGTATTATTTCATCTTACTCCTAACGCTGTACATATTTTACTTCACATTCTGCCATACGATTGTAGCGGTTCATATCTATTGCATGAGAAATAAGACTGTGCAATAAACCCTTTTAATTAAAACGCACGTCTATCTATTTCTGTGTAACTCTGTAGAAACGAAGCATGCACGATTGACTGAGTGGAACTGTTATCTATTGTTTCCACGATTCTGAGATTGTTCCGATTCTAAGGGAAACAAAGTTGTCATGTTTATGTGGTTGTCAGAAACTAATTCCTTCTTGTTTATTCGAGAAGTTTCTAGTGACCTCTGAGTTAGCTGGCACACACAAGTAATTAAGTTTAATGTACTCGATAGAGACATACTGACCTCAGTCCTATGTCAAAACTATAGTGTATATTATTCCAATGTGCAGGGCCTATCAGGAATATAGGAACTACACTACACTGCTGGCAGGCAAAACCTATTGATGAAATTTTAAAATATGCCAAGTATTGCAGAGATGATATTGATAATAGACGTAAAAAAATTGGAAGAAAAGGTGATGTGGGCACAAGTAAAATTGGCAGAACATCAAGAAAAACAAATAAATAGTCAGAATGCTGATCAAATGAAAGGACAGAGTGATAATGATAACAATGGGGGAAAACCTAGGGGACCAATGAGTAGAGAGGAAGCAAAGAAGAAATTTCCTTGTCACGGGTGCGAAAAATTGGGGCATTGGAAGAATGAGTGTAAAAATATTCAGAATAATAACAGCCCAAATCAAAATTTAAATCTACAGACGCACAATGAGGTGATAATGAGTCAACCGCAGCAGGTTGTAAATCCACATAGTCAGTTGCCACCTGCCCCTATGCCAAATTTTGTGAGCAGAGCAAAGTACAGTGCGGACACCGGATTTGATGTAGAAAGTGGTAAGAAAATGCTTGTCACTTCACAGTTTCTTTTGCAGGACAGTCACCTTTTTGGAGAAGATCAATGACGGTGCCTGAGAGGGGGGAAGAGGAGTTCGTACTTGGCACATCCTTACCGGTAGATCAGTCAGGTCCATATATTGATGGGAAGGTAGAAGGAAAAGATATTACCTTTTTGTTGGAGACTGGTGCTATCCGTTCTACTGTGAGAACAGCAGATATTCAAAACTTACCCCTCTCGGGAGAAGCCATCCAAGTAGTAGGCGTTACAAATAAACAGATTAGAACCCCAATCACAAAACCCATGGAGGTGCGCATTGGTAATTTCAGAGAGATGCACAAATTTGTAGTGTGCGATTCTAGTCCAGTAAATTTGCTAGGAAGAGACTTATTGTGCAAAAATGAATTGCACAATTTTTTGCACACTGGATGGTGTTGCAATTCAGACCCCTGATGAAGACGGTGTCTATATAATAATGCTGGCAAAACAAGGTACAGAAATGGACGGGATGTATGAAATAATGACAAAAGATGATTTACCAGTTGAACTGAAAACCACGGTGAATCCAGAAGTGTGGGATTTCACTGGAAAGGAAGTACGGTTAATTACAAATGTAGACCCAGTGAAGGTGACTATAAAGGAAGGTGTTGTTTACCCAAATACTAGGCAATACAAAATGAGCCCCGAAGTTAAAGTAGGTATTTTAAAAGAAATAATGAGCTGTCCTTGTAATTTACCTATAATTGGCATTAAGAAACCTAGCGGAAAATACAGAATAGTTCAAGATTTACGAAAAATTTATAAAATTGTTGTGCCTTGTTGTCCCGTAGTGCCAAATCCTGCAGTGATTCTGTATAAAATACCATGGAATGCAGGATTCGTTACTGTGGTTGATTTATGTCGAGCATTCTTTTCTATTCCTTTACACCCAGATAGCCAATAACTTTTTTCGTTTAAGTTTGAGGACCGTATTTTAGTCTGGAATCGAGTTCCTCAAGGGTACACAGAAAGTCCATCAATATACAATCAAATTTTGAAGAAGTGTTTAGAAACTTTAGTGATGCCCAGAAAATCAGTTCTAGTCCAGTACATTGATGACTTGTTAATAGCTTCAAAGTCGCGAGATGATTGTGTTACTGATTCAATTACCTTGTTAAACCATTTGGCGGATGGGGGACACAAAGTATTTCCAGAAAAATTACAGTTTTGTGGAACTGGAGTCAAATATTTAGGACACCAAATAGAAAGAGGAGTGAGTAAAGTGACCCCTGAAAGAATAAAATTAATAAAGCAAATGCAGTTACCACAAACTCAGAGAGAAATAAGGATGTTTCTTGGCGCAGTGGGATATTGTAGGCAGTGGATTGTAGGTTTTCTCTTTGTTAGCCAAACCCCTAATACAAATGACACGTAAGCGGGCAAAGGACCCAGTAGTTTGGGATGATAAAAGCATAAAAGCTTTTGTGAAATTAAGAAATTGTTTGTGAGAAGCTCTAGCTCTAGGTATGCCAGATTATACAAAAGAATTTGCACTATTTTGTTGTGAAAGAGAAAATTGTGCCCATTCAGTGTTAACCCAACAACATGGTTTGATGAGACGTCCAGGAGCATATTTTTCTGCTACCTTGGACCCTGTAGCGTCAGTATTACCTGGTTGTTTAAAAGCAGTAGCTACTACTTGCACGAGTCTAGAACAAAGTGAGTCCATTGTAATGGGACATCCAGTAAAAGTGTGCGTTCCACATTCAGTCAAGATTCTTCTAACAAGAACTCGAACGCAGTACCTTACCCCAAGTCGATTGACTAAGTACGAAATAATCATTTTAGGAGCAGAAAACGTGACTGCGGTCAGGTGTACTATACTTAACCCAGCTACTTTATTACCAGATGCACATGGGGAGGAAGTGAGAGATGAAGTTGAGCATGGCTGTTTGGACGTTACTGAATTATGCACCAAGCCCCGTCCAGACATACAAGAAGAGCCCCTGAAAGAAACTGAGCATGAGCTATTTGTAGATGGCTCGTGCATGAGATATGAGGACGGAGGATTAAGTGCTGCTTATGATGTATGCACATTGGCTAGAATAGTCGAAGCATCCTATTTACCAGGAGTCAAGTCTGCCCAAGAAGCTGATTTGATAGCTTCAATTAAAGCGTGTAAAATTGGGAACAATTGGAAAGTAACCATCTACACTGATAGCCAGTATGGTTATGGGGTTGTGCATGACTTTGGCCAGCTCTGGATGCAGAGGAGTTTCATGACTTCTTCAGCATCCCCAATTAAAAATGGAAAATTTGTGAAAGAACTGTTGGAAGCAATACAATTGCCAAAAGAAAATGGCGGTGGTCCCATGTGCTGCTCATCAGTCAGGAGATGACTATGTAGTAGCTGGTAATAGATATGCTGACCAAGTTGCCCAGTGCTGTGCCAGGAATAAAATTGCACTAAACAGGAAAATTGAAACAAGTGGAATCAAATGCCAACTTATGCTACTCTCAGGAATAGAAACATGGGAGGAAGTAAGACAACTGCAGGATGAAGTGGAAGTGAGTGAAAAGGAGGAGTGGATAAAAGTAGGATGCCAGAGGAGAACAGAGGATGATGTATGGATTTATCTAGATGGTAGGCCAGTAATGCCAGCTTTTTTACTTTCACAAATGGCCAGAATGTATCATGGAGACACACATGTAGGCAGGGATGCCATGATCAGGCTCTTTAGACAAGATTGGTATAATCCGAAGTTTAGGGCTGTCGCAGAGAGCCTTTGCCAGCAATGTTTAACTTGTCAACAAATAAATCCAGGCAGGAAAACGGTGGTCAGTTGGGGAAGAATTGGAAAAGCAGAAGGACCATTCGTAAGGTTGCAGGTGGATTTCATACAATTACCACCCTGCAGGGGATTGAAGTATGTCCTTGTTATTGTTTGTTTGTTTTCCCGGTGGGTGGAGGCATACCCAACTAGAAAGAATGACAGCATAACAGTTGCCAAACTGCTGTTAAGGGAGCTAATTCCACGATTTGGTTTCCCAGTAACTTTGGAATCAGATAGAGGATCTCATTTTAATAATGAAATAATTTGATTAATCTGTGAAGCATTTAAAATTGAGCAAAAACTGCACTGTGCTTATCGCCCAGAGTTTTCTGGAGTGGTGGAACAAATGAATGGCACAATCAAAACAAGACTGGCAAAGTTGTGTGCATTCACTTCACTGGAATAGCCAGATGCATTACCTCTTGTTCTGATGGGACTCAGAAGTATTCCTGACAGAAACACAGGATTTAGTCCCCATGAAATTCTCATGGGAAGAACAATAAGACAAGCATTTATACCTGGACACAAACTGTTGAATATAACTGATGATCTGGTATTAGACTATTGTAAAGGATTGGCTGACCTAGTGCATTCTGTCTCTCATCAGGTCGGAGAAGATGCAGTATCCAGGCAGCCGAATCAAGCACATGATCTGAATCACGGAGACTGGGTGGTGGTGAAGAATCACACCCGTGAGTCGTGCCTAGCACCCAGGTGGGATAAGCCGCATCAGGTTATACTGGTCACAACAACAGCAGTGAAATGTGCAGGTATACCTAACTGGATCCATGCCAGTCATACCAAAAGAGTTCCAGCTCCTGACGAAGAGGGACCTCAACTAACTCCTGCAGTTGAGGCCGCTGAAGGTTGTGCAGCTGAAGGATCTAGAATAACAAATCCTGAAGTAGCTGATCAGGATCAACCGAGCACAAGTCAGGAAGACTGGATACCAGTGGTTGACATACCTGAAGTGATTATTAAAACAAGAAGCAGAACAAAGCTAGAAAGGCAGAAAACTAGTGAGGATCAGTCAGGGGTAGAAGAACTAGCTCAGGAAAGGGTGAATTAAACTGTTGGAGACCCTGAGCAAGACCAGACAAGGAGAGAAAAATATACTCAGACAGAGGTGAATCAAAACATTCACGAATCTGAAGAGGGACAGTCAGGATTAGAAGAACACATTCAGGCTGCACAAACACAAAGTGCAGTAAGACCTGAGCAGGACCAGTTAGGACCAGAAGAACAAGTTCAGGAAGAAGAACAAGTCAAAATTAGAGCTGAACAGAATCAGATAGAGGAAGAAGAACACGTTCAGGCAGATGATGTCACAAAAGTAAGCCCTGAACAAGGACAGATAGAGAGGGACTCTGAAGACGAAGATAATCAAATTGTGCCACAACATAGCGAAAATAAAAGAATACTTGAAAGAGACGAGGAAAGTAAAAGTGTAGTACAAGCCAAAAAGGTCAGAGAAGGTGGTAATTGGCCAGGTGGTTTTAAAAGATTAAAATATCACTTAAAACAATAAGGGAAGAACCTGAACAAGTAAATGAAATCTCTAGTCTGTCTGGGGAATTGATTTCAAAACCCCGGCGAAGGAGTCAAAGACTGCGAATTTTGAACAATAACTTCAAATATCCTGATTGGACCTTTGTAATTTTTGAAGACTTTGAAAATCTAGATTTGAATGAAGTGAAGAAGAATTAATTGTTAAACAGATTGATGAGGGAGAAGTGAGACCTCCTTGAAGATCAACTAAACAAAAGGCATAAAATAGAGCAAAGAAAAGAAGAGAAATCTTCTTAAACTAAAATGGCTGATGAATGGGTTACTGGAAGACCAAAACGAAATTGTATAAAGAAATGTTGTAGAATATGTATATGTAGCATAATTTTAGTACTCATATTTTGGTTAATATTAACAATAGCCATCCCTTATTTGATGGTAACAGAAAAGAAAAATAACACAGACACTAATGGAAAGGTAGATAACACAAAAGGAAATATAATAGAATCAGAAGCACCAGATGAGGTAGACTTACATCACACTGTGACAAATAATGACATTGCTTTAAATGTATTCACAAAGTTATTAGTTCAGTATGTAGACACTATGGAGGTTAGTAATTGTTATGTATGTATGAAGTTATCAGCATCAGTAGCAGAAGGTGTCTCATATCACCATTTACCGTTAACATATGATATTTCATGTAGTATTTTATCAAGCTTATTTTACAGGACAGGAAAGTTACAGTATTACTATTCTAACGTAGATGTGATTGTTTCAGGGGTTCCTATTCGTAAGAGTATGAATCCAGTTCTTAGTACTAAAGATGCACAGTTTATGGGTGAATATTTCTTAACTATGAAGACAATAGATATAGCAGAAGCACACAAAAACAACCTAACATGCTCATTGCACGAAGAAGAAAATATATTTTTGAATTTAGTGGAGGAAAGGAGACAGGACTTCCAAAGAAAGGCTTCTGAAGAGAAAACTCAGATTCTTCAATGGGCTGAGAAAGAGGGAATTTATACGGCTGACAAGACTCATGCTGCGACGTCCCTAGATTTTGAGAAGAAAGAGAAGATCTGCCTCCATAGATTAAAGACTGATTATAACAATATATTTATTGGTTCCAGTGAATGCGAACATAACTTTTTGGTAATTGGAGGATGGGGACTAAAAAGGGGAACAGATCCAGTATTTCCTGGAGTCTATTATGTGTGTGGGAATAAAGCTTATTTTAATCTGCCTGCACAATGGTATGGGAGTTACTATTTTGGAATAGTATCCCCTAAAGTCTATCATGTAAAAAGAATCACTGGAAGCAATGAAAACACAAACAAACACAACAGGTAAGAAAAGAGCTAGTTTTTCAGAAACAGTAGGTGACATATTTAGTGCATTGATACCTTCAGTAGGAGTAATTCCAAATTCATGTAAGATTTGTCAGTTATCTACGGTGGTTGATCGTCTATCGACTGATACTGCTGGAGGATTCTTGATGATCAATACGGAAATGGTTGCAATTAGATCAATGGTTTTGCAAAATCGCCTTGCTCTTGATATATTATTGGCAAAAGAGGGTGGAGTCTGTAAAATGCTGCAAGCGCAACATTGTTGCAGTTACATTCCTCGTAAAAGTGTTGAAATCGGAAGGGTACATTAAAAATATTTCAAAACTGGAAGAAGATTTGAAACCACTGGAAGTTGATAGTGTATGGAAGAAATTAACAAATAGTCTTACTTCAATAGGGACTTGGTTTACTAATATAGGCAAAGGTCTTATAGGTCAAATAATATTACCTATACTTGGAATAATAATAATAGTCTTAGCAATAATGACATGGCACAAATGTTGCAGAAAAAGAAAGAGATATGAAGTAAGTGAAAAAGGAAAGATAAGAAAGTATGAAGAAATTCAATTAGAAGAAATGAAAGATCAGCTATACAAAAAGATGAAAAACTTAAAACCTAAAAATGAAGAAGTAACTGAAAAGACTGGCAAGGGAACTGAGATATGCTAAAGTTGGCATCTGGTTTGTTGATGGGTAAATGTGTGATGGCACAAATATCATCAGAGAGCGGATTGATGGAACAAGGGCTCGTATAAAAGAGACTTGCTCGGATGCAATCCTCTCATGTAACACATAACACTGTATTAATAAAGTATTGTGTAAATTAGCATGCACCTCATTACATTTTTAGCAAGATGAAGCTTGCATATGTGTTTTACTAACAAGTAACCCGAGTGAGACTTAAAATGGCTGCTAACGCGGGAAACTGTACTGTACATGCGTCAACTGCATCTACGCAGTATGACGGTCTTTTGCTTGGAGGGAATTTTTTGCAGCTGCGCATAAGCATCTAATATGGCCGCTTGAAAGCTCACATGCTAAGCATCTGCTTTCCTGAAACTAAAACATGCTACGTACTAAATGCTAATGTGGGGAGAGCTATTATAAGTAAATGGGGTTAGAGTAGGGATAGGTGGTATACAGTGAAATCATTTTATTTTGAATTTAATATGTTTTCTTTTGACCTCTCTACTAGTTCGTATTTGGGCCTCCGAGAGATGCTAATTGTAGAGCACTTGACTCCTCACGCATGCCCAGTAACAACAAGCCGGGAAACCATGATGGTGTACTTGAATCTCGTCCAAGGTCACATTCGCAACGTGTCCTGGGAACCTGATGGACATCCTGAAATGTGAACAAGAATAAAGCCACATGTATACACATTTTTGATAAAGATGTGAATGCGGGTGGGAAATAAAGCTTGGGAAAATAAATTAATGGGCTGAAACATTGAACAAAGAACTAAAGAAAATTATTAAACTTAGCATGGTGTGATGATCATCCCCCTTGCCTGTCCAATCAGAATTAGAGCTTCCACGAAACTGAAACATTGAGGGGTGGTACATGCCATTAGAAAGGTATAATTGATGTAGTTTAGTTAGTTAGTTATGCTTGTGTTGCTGAGATGCTGAGAGACCGGGATGCTGTCCGAGAACTAAATAAATGCTGAAGAAGAATCAATTTCCAGACTTAGAATTTGAGCCAATTAAATAGAAGAAGATCACAGAAGAATCGAGGAGGCACATAATAGAAGAAGATCGCGGAAGAATCGAGGAGGAAGATAGTGTCAGAGAGGGGTGCGACGCAGGCGTTGTATCTGGAAGAGATCATCTATCCTGTCTTGAATCCTGTCCTGAAAACCTGTCCTGAAGTCTTTGTCACCTGATCTTTTCCAAGGGACCCTCCCAGCTCCTTGGCATAGAGTTTGGTTTCCACACCATCCTAGGTAACTATAATTCTGTGTAGTATGTCATTGTGCTGCTCTCTCTATATCTTCTCCTTTCTGAGTTACCGTCATTGTGAAATATCAATTTAATATAGGTAACAGAGTAAAGAATGATTTGACTTTTCTTTCCTGGAGATACGGAGTTTGTACTGTATTCTTGTTTGGCTCACATGAATTAACTAGATAAACATTTAAAACTTCTCACGAGTCTGTGGTTATTTCAGAGTAGTAAGGAATATAAATAACCCTGATGTCATTTCACCATCAGCTGGTTCCAACTATTAGGTCCATTGACCAGAGGAAAGAACTTTTTGATCAGTGAAGATTAGTTAAATTTTGACAGGCAACTAATCTCATAAATATTATAAAATTGACACCAGTCATATTTACTAACCTATGTGATAGTGTGTGTGTTTATGGGCCCAGGTGAGTATATGGTGTTGGTGTACCTGAGGTTGGTAACCCGCTGGATCACAATGGATGTCCCATAAGCTGAGTCAAACCTATAGTGTGTCACTGCAAGTACTTTGTTACAGCTACCTGTGATGCTAAGAATTTCCTCCAGAATGCCAACACCAGTATTTCATTAGTGCCCTTCTAAGTCAAGTTTTGCCTTCGACATGCCACGACCAAAGGCCGACTTGTAAGCATAACACCACATTTCCACTCACACTCACTCCATTAACTTGCTCAATCATTTTCACTCACTCACACTCTCTCTTTCATTCTCACTCTCTTGCACTCCCTTACGGACATGCTCACCCATTATCACTTACTCTCACTCTTTTTTACTTTGACTTAACACTCACTAGCAACTCCTCAAACTCTCAATCCATTAGTCTCATTCTCTTAATCTCATTCACTATACCTTTCTAATTGTTATTCATTGGTTCACTCTCACTCTCACTCACATTCACTCTTACTCATTCATACGATCTCACTCACTGTCACTTACATTCTAAAACTTCCATTCTTATTCATTCTCGCTAATTCGCGTGTACTCTTTTGCTAGCATTCAATCAATAAATCAGTGGTTTGTAGAGCATGGCTGCTCACCCTTAAGGGTCTCAAGGTGCTGAGGGGCGTGGGGGCTGCTGATCCATCTCGGTGTGGAGGTTCAGTCGCAGAGCCAGGTCTTAAGGTCCTTCCTGAACTGTGTCAACAACGGGATTGCCTGAGGTGGAGGGGCAGGGTGTTCCGGGTCTTGGGAGCAAGGTAGGAAAAGGATCTTCCTCTGGTTCTGAACTTGTGGATCCGTGAGACTGAGGCCAGGATGAGTTGGGCAGAGCTGAGTTGTCTGGTGGGTGTGTGGAAGGCAAGGCGGTGGTTCAAACATTCTGGTTCTGCACCGTGGAGAGCTTTGTAGGCATGTGTGAGGAGCTTGAATGTGATTGTCTTGTTGATAGGGAACTAGTGGAGTTGTCGGAGGTGTTGTGTCATGTGGTTACGACAGGGGATGTCGAGGACCAGTCTGGCTGCAGCGTTTTGGCCGTTCTGTAGTTTACTGAGCCGTTTCCGGGTGACGCCGGCGTAGAGTGCATTGCTGTAGTCAAGACTGCTGGTGACGAGTGCGTGGGTGACCTCCTTTCTGTATTCTGTGGGGAGGCATCTGAAAGTCTTTCAAAGTAGGCGGAGCATGTGAAAACAGGATGAGGATACTGCGTTGATTTGGTGGTTCATTGAGAGCGAGGAGTTCAGTATGATGCAAAAGTTGCATGCATGGTCCAGTGTGGTGGGCTCCTAGCGCAGTGGGCCGTTAGGAGTCATCCCAGGCTGAGGGGGTAGGTCGCAGGATGATTACTTTGGTTTTGTCTGAGTTGAGCTTGAGGCAGCTGTCTTGCATCCAGGTAGCGACTGCCTTTATTCCGCCGTGAAAGTTGGCTCTGGCGGTTTTGGTTTTTTTGGCAAGGGAGATGATCAGCTGGGTGTCGGCGGCGTAGGAAACGATGTTGAATCTGTGGTTCTGACGATGGCTGTGAGGGGGGCCAGGTAGATGTTGAAGAGGGTGAGGCTCAGAGAGCAGCCATGGAGTACTGCACAGCTGATCTCTGTAGATTCTGAGAGGAACGGGGGCCATCTGACTCACTGTGGATGGTCGGTCAGGAAGGAGTGGGTCCAGTTCAGTGCCTTGGTGCGGATGCTGGTGTCATGGAGTCTCGTAATTAGGGTGCCGTTGGAGACGGTGTCGAATGCAGCCATTAGGATGAGGGCTGTGGTTTCCCCATGGTCAAGGAGAAAGCAGATTTTGTTGGTAGCGGCGAGGAGTGACTCATTCTCACTAACGTCTTTACTCTCTCTCACTCACTTTCATGTACATACACTCCCACACAAACACAAGCCCTCATCCATATGCACACAACCTACATTTAAAAGTATTGTTTTTTCTTACCTCAGCTACCAGTGAAGGTCCCGTTCCAGCTCCTGGGGCTCCATGTTTTTTTTTATTACACTAATGCTGAATAATGGTCTATTATTTTTCACTAATATTAGAATAAACAAATAGTTAGAAAACTAGAATGATGAGCCCTGAGCTGTCCCTGTGTTTTTGGCACCAATGTTGCCACCCTTGATGCCAGGAGTTGCACAGGCAGTGCTAGGGAGCATAAGGGATAAGCCAGGGGTCATAGCTGCGACCTCTGACATCCATTAAATGACATCTATGCAGAGAGGAGCCCCCTGCGGCTCCAGTGTCCCCCACACTAGTGCTTGTACTTCTATCTCCCTATAAATACTAGACCTTCACAGAATACCGCAATGCCTAACCACAGCGCCCTATTTATTTAGAGCCCAGGCAAGAAATTCTTGGTTTCTGCCTCACCTACCCTCTACCACAAAGTGAAACAGCATCCTAAATTGGCAGCTGCACATTTTAAAACCCAAACAGCTTTTGTGTACAATTCCACTGTGTTACATGCATGCCCACAGTTGTGACCATCCTAACAATCTTAACATGCATGCATTTTCAACACAGAATCCTGACTGTAGTAATTTAAACCCATACGCACTGTTTCAGCAATCCCACCCTCCCAAAAATCTAATCAAATGTGTCAGTATGACATATAATTGGGGCTTGGACTGCATCCTTTTTAGGTTTCGCCTGCACAGCTCTTGAGCTAAGCTTGCAAAGTCTTTTGTATTTAAACAAAACAATAATCTTAAAACGGGCTTACAGCCCGCTCTTACTTTCCATTTGTTCCTAGGATTGTCTCTCTTTTTCCTTGTTTTCTGTTGGTTGCAGCATGGTATTTCCTGTTGTGTTCATCTTTCTATTTGTGTGTTTTCTTATCAGTGGAGCTTGGACCAGGTCCTTCCTTTGAACTTTATTTCTGCCCTTTATAGCACTACTTTTTTCTTTGTTCTCAAGAATTGTTGGCACCGCATGTTATTTGTGTAGCTCTGCCTTTGAACTTTTCCTCCTTTTTTTGAAGTCCTTGTTTTACTTTTGCCCCTACACTCCATTTGAGTGCATGTGTTAGTATAGCGCAAAGTCCACCAAAGGTATCAATGCGCTTTACATTTGGAGTGCATTACAGCCTCCCACCGAGACTTGAACCCAGTTCCCCAGCTTCAAAGTCTTCAATGTTGGTGCTCTAGCTGTCACACCATATCCTTTTTTGTTCTCTTCATTGCCCTGTTCTGCTTTCTCCCTCCTACCCCCGCACCTTCCTCGCGGTCCACTCTTAACCGTCTCCTTTGAACACAGGAAAAAAAGAATAGTGTTTGTTCATATCTGCGCAGCGTGCCCTGTTGATTAATAATATAGCCAGTAACTGATTTCTCCTTGTTAATGATTGTCTAGCCTTTAGGGTTAACGCACACAGACTACTGAAAAAGATCCACCGCAGATTACCACATGCACTTCTCCCTCACTTCTCTTATTTCCTGCTTCATCTCATCTCTCTTCTTCATCTCCATCATGTCAAGTCTATTATTCTGCGATGAAGGCAGCCAGCTGCCTGAGCCCCCCTTTTAATGCTGCTGTATACGCAATATATTTTTTTATCATACTTCACACACACTCATAAAAACTTAAAGCCATGGAAAACTGGACTGAGGAGAGACAGACACAGCCACCTTTGCTCTGATATAAATGGATGACATCCTATTGCATAATTAGAAGTTGTCACAAAAGGGAAAGCACCTGAGTACAGCACACAAGGCAGCACCTCACATCCACATGGTGTCTGCCACAAAGTTAGCCTGAGGAGTTTCTATGTCGAAGCCTCCCAGACAGCACAGCTGTCGGGTTGTGAAAAGGCTTCTTGGGGACATTCTGAAAGTTTCACTGGAAATGCATTCACCCTTTTTCTTATCATTGGCTTTGTGGTTTGCAGCTCACATTTTCTTGCTTTCTTTTTGCTGGCTTTATTTGTTTTAGTCTGTCCAGTATGTATTTGTCGATTTAAATAAACTTTATTCGACAATTAAGTCATGAAAGTATCATACATTGGCCAGCTACATACACATGCTAAAACATAAGTTAAGACAATACATAACATATTTCCATAGACACATGATTTTCGGACTTACACCTGTACTAAACATCAATTTAAATAAACAACGATGATATCTAGTGAAACAGTTAATAAAGAAAAAACTTCCTAGTTTAATTTGAATTAAACAGATAAATCCGAAATTAAAAGATGTAAGATACATTATACATGACTTCAAACAAGCGCTACTAAATTGGCACTTTTGATATTTGTCTGTCTGGAACGTATTATCCAGGCCCACTTTATGTACTTTGCCATTGCAATTGCAATTAGTGGGCTTGGATCAGAACACAAGATTCTTAATGCCTCTACATGTCTTCGGGTGCCTAAGAGGCGACAGACAGGTAATACCCATTTTTTCCGTGGGAGCTCATAAAGGGGACAAAAGAAAACAAAATGGCTCAAAGATTCGATCTTGTCCCTACATTTTGGACATTTGTCCGAGGACCCTTTTGACCATTTAGAGGTAAATGAGGTAATAGGGAGAGTGCCTATCCTAAACTGAAAATAAAGTTTGCGATCAGTTGGTGTTTCTATCAAATCCCAATAACGTTCCTGACTGGGATGAGCCTTGATCTCCAGGTATCTAGCTGTTAGCTGGGAAGTACACCCCTTTGCAGCAGATTCCATGGCAATAAATTCCCAGTACTTGGTTTTGACAATTTCCTTTGAGGGAAAAACAGCATTTAGGGGATCATCCCAAAGGTCGTTCCAACCCAATCTGTAGAGTAACACCTTAATGGACCTCAACCAGTCTATTCTATGGAAGTGATCTTTCTCCATTATTTCTTTTAGGCCCAGCGCATAATGCTTTAGCTCCTCAGTTGACCAGATCCTACGCCAATAAAGCAATGGTCGCAAATTGGCAGTGTCTTGTATGGTTTTCAGACCTAGGTCCCAGAAAAGGGGTAACAAAGGAGTACTTTGCGGTACGCCAACGACTTTCCTTATAAACTCGCTCTCCATGGCGTTCAATCGTTTTGGGTTACTACCATATCCCCATAGCTCAGAACCATATAAGGATGAGCTACGTACCTTCATCGTATAGACCTCAAGGAGTGGGGCTATTGGCTGGGTCTGCGAGGTTTTGAATCTTTTTAGAAGGAAACCTGTCTGCTGTTTAAACTTCAAAATAGAAGAGTCTATTTGGCTTTTCCAGTACATATTCTTCTGTAATGTTACTCCCAAATAGGTGAAAGCATCCACCTGTTCCAGGGGGGAGCCATTCATTACAATTACGCTACTGAAGGGTTTATACGATCTACACGGGTTCGGGCCATTCAAAACCATAAACTTGGTCTTGGAGACGTTAATCTCCAGACCACGTAGCAAGCAGAATTCTTCAAAGCGCCGGAGGGTCAGCTGTAGGCCACTCGGAGTTTTCGAAATCAGCAGAGTGTCGTCCGCGAACATGAGGACAGGAATGCGGGTACCGGACATTGCTGGAGCATCTGAGGGGACCCGGGAGAGGAACTCGGCCACCCCGTTCACGAAGAGCGAGAACAAGGTCGGTGCCAAGACACAGCCTTGCCGCACTCCTCGCTCCACGGGGAAAGACTCCGTAACCTCGCCCTGCTTTCCCCACCGGACCCGAGCAAAATTGCCCTCATGTAGGCGGACGACCAATGCCAATAACTCCGGAGCCATCCCCAAACCCTCCAACACTTGCCACAGCTTGTCACGTGGGACTAAGTCGAAGGCCGCCCGCAGGTCGACGAACACAGCATACAAAACCCCTTTTTCCAGGACCACTGTCCTCCAATAGAGGACAATAAACCTAAAGACCTGGTCTATAGTGCTGGTTTTAGGGCGAAACCCCGCCTGCAATGGACTTAGCACATTACTGGATTCCATCCAGGTCTGGATTTTGCCCAAGACCAGCCTACCCAAAATCTTTTGTAAAGCATCTATCAGGCTAATGGGTCTATAATTACAAGCCAACGATTTATCCCCTTTTTTATATATTGGGACGATTTCCGCACCTTTCCAAGAGTACGGGATCGGCATTCCCTGTGCAATAGCATTTGCTAGGTGCATGATATATAATGACCACCTCTCTCTTTTATACAAAAAAACGTCGGCCGGGATACAGTCCATGCCGGGCGCACGACCCTGGGTGACCTTATCGAGCGCAATGTCAACATCCCCGACACTGAACACAGGGATATCATAAAACGGCCTTACCTGAGAAGGCTTACTAGCTTCCTCAGGGCCTATCGAGTATTGAGACTTAAAAAAATCTACCCAAGAACTCTGTGGTACATGATTATGAGGGCTGTCAACTATTTCGCCCTTTTTCCATTTAAAAATGTTCCAGAATTTTTTCTGGTCTTTATAAGCACATGCTGCTTTTAAGTCTTGCCACTCACATTCGTTCCAATCCTTTTTTGCTTTCCATAGGGCTTTTTTATGAATATTACGAGCAGATTTAATCTTGCTCGGATCTTTTGATATTAGAGCAAGTCCCAGCTCGGTGCGAGCTTGTTTACAGGAGGCGTTATACCAACCCTCCTGTTTGCTTCTTGGAGCTTTCAGCACTACGGGGGGTTTGCAGAAACAAGATTTTAGTTTTCCAACTAGCTTCCCATGGATTTCCTCAAATGTTACTGAGGGTTGTCCTAAATTACCTACTGCCGTAATTGACGACAGTGCCTCTTCAACGTGGGACTCTATACTATCCAACAAATCTGGGTGTTCTACTACGTAGCGCCATTTAAGGTGGCGTTCGTTATTTGATAGAACTACCGCTGGACCATTCTTATCGGGAATTTGATCTTTGCTAGCTCCCATTCTAAAATCAAACGCGGCTACTAGGGGATTGTGATCGCTTTCAATCCGTGTCTCAACCACCATGTCCACTAACATATGCCACATCCTCAAATGGACTAAGAGGTAATCTATATTACTTGCCCTTGTACCATTGCTATACGTTTTCTTACACATCCTATCTGACTTGGTTCTGCCATTGGCTGCCCTCAGCTGGTTACCCAGGCAGAACCCTTTCAGGTACAGGGCCGCCTCAGTCCATTTGCCGACTGTCTTTGCCTCAAGCTGTGGGACACCCCATTTTGCATCCTCTTCCTCTGTCAGGAGCATGTCTTGAGACCCGAGTGGCTCAAAGGTCGTATTAAAGTCTCCAGCGATAAGTGGGAGCACATCAAAGGGGCTAGATTCTACAATGGTGTTTAATGCAGATATCACCTCAGATTTTTTCCCACCTGGTAAACCCCTTGCATATACATTAAAAATGTCAATTTTAAGGTTTTGCGGACTGGTCAGCCTAATTCCCAATATATCGGGGTTCTGTGTTTGGATAATTTGAACTTTGCATTCCAGGTTCTGTTTAACCCAGATGATCAGGCCTCCTGATGCCCGTCCCCTGGGCTTTTTCTCTGCCGGGACAAAAAAGTTCAAATATCCCAGCATGAACACCGGGTCCACTGACCATGTCTCTTGAAAAAGACAGATGTCATGCTTACTAATAAAATCCACCCAAAGGGGAGATGATAGCTTAGAGTTTATACCCGCCACATTCCAAGATAAAAACAATACGTGGCTTGCAAAGTTGGATCCCCCTTCCATACTCCCTGTGATTGATATAGGGGAAGGGACTATATCTTGACCAAGACAAGGCCTGGGGTTAATGCCTAAGATTTCGTTCTGACATTCAACAGGGATGCCTTGTACACTGGTCCCTATCATATTTACTTGTACAAGGGATGTATTAACATCACTACCATTAAGCGGATCACTATCACACATACCCTCATCTGCCGTTAAGAGTACATTTGTTTTACCACATTTACCTAATGTTAATAAGGATACACATGGTATAACATCGTTAGAGTGTATACTACCATTAAACAGTCAGTCACAGTCCGCTAACCCAGAGAGTACATCGAATCTGTTAATCGATCTTATATCCTCAAAAAAGGTTCCATTAGTCAAGGGGCCCCTGCGTGTATTCCCACCTGTAAACTGTGGCTTGGATACATAAAAGTAAGACAGTGGCATTGTACTTATCATAGAAGAAGAAGCGGAAGCGTTTTGGGGCCAGGAACAAATGTATTCCACACACCGCCTATCCCTAAAATTAATAACAACACAATCCCCCTTGGATGATTTGGTATTTCTGCCCACCCAGTTTACACGCCTTGCATATAAGATCTCGGCACTCATCTGGGCCGGCAGTGGTCGTTTGGCATTAAGCCAATGCGTGCATTTGTTCTTTAAATCCCAATAGGATTCCCTTGCCCCCTTCGCCAGGTTGGGAACCCCAGTTAAAATCACCACGTAGGGGGCAGCTTCAGGGGGTAGATGTAGATCAATTAGGCCTGAAGAGGCCTGTGCTCCAGACTGAATGATTGGAAACTGCCTGTCAGTTCCTACTCTACTTTCCCTAGGGCTAGTTGGTATCGGGTGTGGGGAAAGATGTTCATCTACTATCCTAGTGTCCACTACTGGGGTCTGGTCAGACTCATGGGGGATAGGTCGATTATCTAGTGTAGAGTTAACCAAATTACTAGCAGTAGGTTTGGTCACAATCCGTTGGCCTGTTATACCAGAATGCTCTTTTAACGAGCTCAGGTGTTGTTTGCCACCCCGAGAATTACCCGATGCAAGTGAGAGTTCCATACATACGAGTCTACTCTCAATGGAGCCTAATCTTTCGTAGATGGGATCACATAATTTCTTAACAATACTTTCCATTTTAACCCAAAAAGATACTGTATCAGTTACTTCCACATCCACCGTCCCCAACGATGGTAATAGATGTGACCTTGATTCAGTTGTTTGGGGTTTGGGGTGTGAGGCAATAGCCTTCGATGGAACTGGGGCTAGGGATTGACCAGCCTTAGTATTAACGATCTTCCCAGCGGCTTTCTTTTGGTTACCCCTACAGTTTTTTTTCAGGGTGGTGGCTGGTTGTTGCTTGCCGGTAGCCGCATTTATGTTGCTGGTTGAGCGAGTCTTAACACCTAACAAAGGTTCAGAAGTGGAGACCCCATTACCCATGTTAACATTATCAACATTATCGTCCGTTATTTCAATCAAAGACATGGGGCAAATCATTGACTCGTTAGTTTGTTCTTCCATCACGAGCGATACTGGGCTCGAAGAATCCAACCTTACAGGCTGACCACAGGGAGGTGATTTTGAGTTGACCATACTCCCCAAAGAAGACCTCTTGTCACAGAGAATGTCTAATGAAAGTCTTTTCTCAGTTAATTCAATGTCCTTAGCAAGGGCTGTCTGCACTCTCACCAAGAAGTTGTCCAATGTTCCCATTAGGGCACCCCCAGTCGATTGCAAGGTAGGACCATCCCTTTTCTGCGTTTTATCCATTTTTGTCATCTGGTCACCACGTTTTAAAACAAAGCCCCTCTGAGTTACGAAGGTGCTGTAATTAGCTTGCACTTACCAGGCTCCCAGATTTGCAAGCAGCAGGTGTTAGAGAGGGGTCCCGTTCCGTTCTCTGGCGTTCTCGGACGGGCTCAGACGGGCCCGCCCTTGGCCCGGGCTTCGCCCGGCGCGCGCCCGCGTGCGTCCCGCGAAGCGGGGGCCGTGAGGAGTGTTATAGCGTCAGGGCGGGAGGGCGGGAGTACGGGAAGAGGACACAGCTGTGTTCAGTCACGAGGCTGCTGGTCCTCGCAGTCCCGCATTACACTCGCTTCCTCGGGTGACAGCCTCCAGTGAGGATTTCAGGCGACTCCTCCGCTGCTCTGCCTTGGATAGACCCCTCCGTTAAAAGCACGTTATTAAAATCAGTGTCAAACTCCTTCCACGAACGGCACCCGCGAAGCGGGGGCCGTGAGGAGTGTTATAGCGTCAGGGCGGGAGGGCGGGAGTACGGGAAGAGGACACAGCTGTGTTCAGTCACGGGGCTGCTGGTCCTCGCAGTCCCGCATTACACTCGCTTCCTCGGGTGACAGCCTCCAGTGAGGATTTCAGGCGACTCCTCCGCTGCTCTGCCTTGGATAGACCCCTCCGTTAAAAGCACGTTATTAAAATCAGTGTCAAACTCCTTCCACGAACGGCACCCGCGAAGCGGGGGCCGTGAGGAGTGTTATAGCGTCAGGGCGGGAGGGCGGGAGTACGGGAAGAGGACACAGCTGTGTTCAGTCACGGGGCTGCTGGTCCTCGCAGTCCCGCATTACACTCGCTTCCTCGGGTGACAGCCTCCAGTGAGGATTTCAGGCGACTCCTCCGCTGCTCTGCCTTGGATAGACCCCTCCGTTAAAAGCACGTTATTAAAATCAGTGTCAAACTCCTTCCACGAACGGCTGTATTTGTCCCTCCTGTGGAGCATGGTCAGTTTAGCACCTAGCTGCCTCACTCCTTGTATTTTTCCACAAATGCTGGCTTTCTGTAAAGAGACCTTTAAATTTAGTTCTTCCCTTGTCACATTTGCTATGCATTCAAATACAGAGGTCCAATGTCAGGCTCTGTTTGCCGAGGGTGCTTGGTGTTTACTTTTCTTTCTTTGACTTCAAAGTGAGAGAATTTAAGTGACAATCATGCTTGATACTGGAGGCGGGAAAGGTTTGAATGCCAGTTATGGATAGCACAGACTTAAGTTAACCCAGTTTCTAAGAAATTTAGAGCAGAATTTCAATTGGAACCTTAGGCTTCCCCCTGGCAGCATAGGCTCATGCAATAGTCATCTCTCAAAGAGAAACATAATTAAAGTATTTGAGCAGTGTCCAAAAGACCTGTAAAGTAGGCAATTACAAAGTAAAATTATCAAAACAATGTAAAATGAAGAAAAATGAAATACGGAAAATAACAGCAGCATTGTAAAAAGAAGTTGATGGGGTTAGGAGTTACAATTTTTGTTTAAATAAATGTTTAAAAACTCTGAAAAAATAGAATAACGGGAATTTTAAAACTTATTGACAGTCTTGGTGCTTAGGTGACAGAGTCTTAGGTGTTGTTCAGTATAAACACAACGAAGTGTGGGTCTGGAATCCTTTGTTCGCCTTTTCTAACTGAAACTATTTACTTTGTATTTTGTCTTTTCTCTGTGTGTTGGAAATGGCCCTTTATGCAGGGTCACCCACAAACCTTATGCCTTCCACCTCTCCTTTTATCTGAATTTATTTTTGATGGCTCTAGGATTCTGGGCACTTTCCCACTAATAACCAGTGCGAACATGCATATGCTCTGTATTCAAAACATGGTAACATTGGTTCATCCACAATTCACATGTTTAATTTACTTATAAGTCCCTAGCAAAGTGCAAAGTATGTGCCCATGGCCTGTACATTAAATGCTGCTAGTGGGCCTGCATCACTAATTGTGCCACCCACTTCAGTAGCCTTTAAACATGTTAAACATGGCTCAGGCCTGCCATTGCAAAGCCTGTGTGTGCAGTTTTTAACTGCCATTTCGACCTGGCAAGTTATCCTACTTGCCAGGCCCAAACCTTTCCTTTTATTACAAATAAATCACCCGTAAGGTAGGCCCTAGGTGCCCTATAGGTAGGGTGCAGTGTAATTATAAGGTAGGACATGTACTTTTGAGTTTTATATGACCTAGTGGTGAAACACTGCTAAATCCTTTTTTCACTACTGCAAGGCCTACATCTCCCAAAGGTTAACATTGGGATTGCCTTAAAACATCTTTAAAGTGTAATTTCCAATTGGGACTAGAGAGAAATTTGGAGTTTGGTGTCTCTGGACTCACAAGTTAAAATCACAAAATATAGTGAAGTCTGATTTTAAATTGTAAGTCAGAAAATAAGACATTTAGAAAGTTGGCAATTTCTTACTTTAAAATTTTTGTTTTTGTTTTATTGCTCATATGCATGTGAAGATCAATGTACAAACATCATATTACAAACATCAATACGGTACATCGTTACCCATCTGTAAACAGTAGCTTGGCGCCGTTCCTAGCTCATAAAACGTGAGCCTTAGAAGGTGCCACAAAGGAATTGAAGTTACAATGTAACCTAAGCCATATTGCTGGTACAATTTTCTGGGGACCTTTAATATCCCGCCATTACAATAGTCTATTTGCAATTGTGCTCTGTGATCTCATTACTACTTTTTTGACTTACATTTTTTGAAATGGAAACACAAAAACCAACAAACTTCTATCACTATATGACAGCCTCTTGGGGAATGGGCGACCCTACCCGAGTTGCAGTAATGTGTCTTTCTTCAGTATGTAGGCAAGGTTCTAGTGAGGTACAGTATCTCGTGTCTGTGACCCCTATGCATAATAGTGGGTACAAAGTTCTGGGGCGATCAGGGACTCGTGAGGGGGGCTACGCTCCCAAGGTGGACTGGCAGTGAGGGCCTAGCTTATCTGTGGGGCCATCCAGGCAGGAAGGGCCTATTGGATCAGGGTGTGGGCAAGCATTTTCTTACTTTAACCATTCTTTGCCTTTGCCTGTCTCTGAATACACGTCTGGGTTGGGTGACAGCTGGGATTTGTGCATTCCCTCTAGATAGTCCCACAAAGGGAGCTAGGGTGTGACATTTGCATCCTGATGGCCCATAAGTAGGCTGATAGGCCTTCCTGATTTAGATTAGGATGGGGAGCTGTCACTTGCACCTGAATAGGGCTGTGCCTGTCCCGCCACAAAGAGTTGCCTACACTCCTGTAGTGAGTCTGGAGCCAGTGCAGGAAAGACAAGGACCTTATGATCTTCAAAGGCCTCTTTGATGTCTGAACCCCTGACACCACCAAATCAGAACTTTGCTGGAACCGAGGTCATTCTGCCGAGAAGAAGAGCTACTGTCCTGTTGAAGGGACTACCACTTTGTATGAATGGGCAGTGAGCTGTAACAGGCCACAGTAGGCCCGAGCTATAATATGTATAAATGGGAAGCGAGCTGTAACAGGTTGCAGTGGGTTCAGAGCTGTAATATGTATCAGTGGACACCCAGCTATAAGAGGACACAGTGGGTTCGAAGCTGTAATATGTATCAATGGACAGCGAGCTATAATAGGCCTCAGTGTTTCCCGAGGTGTAACATGTATCAATGGGCTGCAAGCTGTAACAGGCTACAGTAGGTCCCAAACTGCGACATGTATCAATGGACATCCAGCTGTAACAGGCCTCAGTGGGTCCCGATCTGTAACATGAATAAATGGGCAGCGAACTGTAACAGGACTCAATGGATCCCAGGCGGTAACATGCATCAATGGGCAGCTAGCTGGAACAGGTCTCAGTGGATCTTGTACTGAGCTGAAGCATGTATCAACGGGCAGTGAGCTGTAACAGGTCTCAGTGGATCCCGAGCTATAACATGTATCAATGGGCACGAGCTGTAACAGGTCTCAGTGGGTCCCAAGCTGTCTATCAATGGGCAGCGGTCTGTAACACTTCTCAGTTGCTCCCAAGCTGTAACATGTATCAATGGGCATGAGCTGTAACAGGCCGCAGTAGGTCCCAAGCTGTAATTGCCATTATTAGGCCCCAAACTGTGACACACTCTAAGGCCTCATAGGCCTCACACATCTCTGGGCATCAATCAGCCTCAATGTACTGAGCATCAATGGGTCTCAAGGTGTAACAGGTAACAATTGCCTTCATTCTATAATATGCATTAACGGTCCTCGAGCTCTATCAGGCATTAATGGACCCCCAAGCTAGAATAGGCATCAGTGAGTTTAAAATTGTAATAGGCATCAGTGGAGCTCAAGATGAGTTTCACAGTAGACCATGTGCCTGATTACGAGGTTGCTTGATAAAATTACTGATTCCAGCTGGTTATGGCACCCGTGGGCAATAAACATCTGTGTTTCCTTTGGTGACCATAGGATATGTACTATTCTTCACAATCATCCAAATTACACACGTCACTTCACACAAAAAGAGCGCAAACAGTACCGCTGATTGCAAATATAGAGTGCCACTATGCAGCTATACTAATAAGATTATATAGATAGGTTTATTAAAATAATACCAAGACAATACACTTTGTTATCAATAAAATCAGTGACAAAGTTAAGGCTGGAACTCGATATACTGAAAATATTTCATCTGTTGTGCCAGCCAACATCACAGATTAGGAGTCAAAGGCGTTGACGCGTTTCGATGGTATTGTCCCGATTTAAACCTTCTTTTTAAGACTATAATATTAACTCTCATAGTGCATATAAAAACCAACCAATGTTGTACACGTTCTGAGCTCAATTTATATAATTCTTAGAGTACGTCCGTAATATATCCTGGGCAATACACTGATTCCTGGTAACATGGTTTTCTCAATTTTTTAATATTTTAGGCTGTCCATCAATTGAAGATTAAAAGCATAACTAATACAGTCTGTGGATATTGATTCTCAAAGATTTTAAAAAAGAGGGCATTTTCTGATATAGTTTGTAGTTATTGCCCTTCCTCAATTGTGTCTCAATCCTCAAATGTCGGCGCTTCAGTGCGTCCTGTCTGCCGTAATTGTAAAGATGCATGCACCCCTGCAACATGCATTGACAAGCTTGTATCCTCAGAATGGAGAAAGATGATGTGGACACGAAATTACCAGGCCCTTTACTGCAAATGGATATCTATAATTCCAGGGACATTTTTTCTCCCATTTATCACCTTAATTGAACACGTGATTAATTGGATCTGGAGGCGTGGCTCTACGGTTTACTGCCCAGTCCTCTTTTTACTGTTACAGTCCTTGCAGTGCAGAGAAGCTCCTCCCAGAGATTATCACCTCTATGGGCAGGTGTGGGGAATTTCAGCATTTTTTTGGTCTCAAGAAAACAGTACCTTTCTACTTCTCCACTATTGAGCACAGGGTCTTTCGTAGATCCTTTTGCCCAGTTTCTTTTCCTGATTACTGAACTCAGAGACACATGAAATGTGTTGCCAGGGTAATAATGCACATTGACAGCTAGAGCAGGCACTACACATGTCCCACCAGCAGGCCACGTGTATCCTGCAGGCCTCTAGGCCTTCACCGCGGCAAAAGACACACAATTGATGGACAGAATGCAGACCAAATCAAAACATCCACCCCCAGTCAAGAGACCTCCATCATTCTTTTGCTCACCATGCCACCCCAGTTTAGAGCTGGCCATGTGAAAATCAGACTTGACCCTGTGCCTCATGGGAACAGTCCAGCCCAAACTGCCAAGCCAGGTCCTCCCAGGACCGGAAGCAAGAATTCTAGGACCGGTTTTGGGGTGAAACCCCAGATGTGGGTCCCGGGCTCACTGTGCCACTGGATTCAAGCTATCCTGGCTGATGAGGGGTAAAACCCTGAAACTGGTCTTAGGATGCTGATCCCAAAGAGGGGAAGGGAGAATGGGATGGTCCATTGTGGATGGAGAGTTATATTGACTGTATGTTACCTCTACATGGAACACATAAAGCCACCTCATTAATCTTAATGAGCTCTTTTTACCTCCAGTACGTGCACACATAGCACAGCCCAGCTAATTCATATTTAATTAGACATTGATTCCACTGATTACAATAATGATATTTTAATGTAGCTGATGAATGGCCTTTGTTACAGCAAGCCTATGTATAGGGGAAACAGGTGCTAGATAATTATTATTTATATCATATAAGAGGACCTATGTAGTAGAGCAAAGAAGACAAGATTGAATATAGAGGGTATTTGGAGAGACCATATGCTTAGGAGGATGGCTGCAGACACATTTGACCTTAATACAAGAAAACTAGTGTAGAACAAGCATTTGCAATGCAATAGGTCTCGCATTACTAAAAGATTGAGCTATTGGCGTTGCATTATTATTTCAGTAATTCGAGACCTATTGCATTGCAAATGCTTGTGTAATCTTTTTTTTTTTTTTTTTTTTTTGAAACCGTTTATTGCAGTTTGAAAAGTTACAGGTATGGGCCTACAACCACACGGCCGGCCGCTAAAGCATCAAAAACATATTACATGCATACAGCAAAAAGTCTCACAGCGGTGCAAAGTAGGAAAACAGGAGTAATCAATGGTGCAGGCCTCACGGCTCCAGGCCCACAGTACGGTTCCATTTTCTTAAAGCAAAACAACATAAACAAACCACAACCGCAAGGCAACCCTCGATCCAAAGTGACAACACGTGCTCCACAAGTGGGGGATCCAAACCAGCAGCAAAACTCTGAAGAGGGGGACGGGAGTAGATCAGGGACTGGGGGACCGCGCGCCCGCGGCCAAGGGAGGGGGGCCATCTAGGGAGACGGAGCCGGCGAGGCAGTCGGTAGCAGCGGCGGCTCACAAATACCCCCGCGGTAGGCGTTCCAGGGGCCCCAGAGTTTCATCCACGCCCCAGGCTTACCCCTCGCCACATACACCACCTTTTCACGAAACATACACCAATCCATATGCTCTTTCCAGGCCGACACCGCAGGGGGCCTCTGGGATCCCCACAATTGAGCAATATCACGCTTAGCTATCATGTATCCCAGAGTCACCCACCGCGTCTGCGGTACCGAGTAGTCATTAGGTTCCCAGACATTCAGCAAGCATCTCCTCGCTTCAGGCAGTAGCGTGACACGCGTAACCACTCGCAGAACCCCATGCACACCACGCCAGAATCGCTCCACCTTCGGGCACTCCCACAGTATATGCATGAAAGTCGCCAACGCGCCACAGCCACGCTTACACATTCCGTCACCGGCAAAACCCATACGTAGAAGCCTTGGCCCCGTCACGTAGACCCGGTGAAGGATCTTGAGCTGGACGAAACGAAGGCGAGCCGGGATGGCCACCTCTTTCGGAGAGGCCACCGCGGAAATCCAATCCTCGTCGTCCAGCTCCAGCCCGTCGGCAACCCAAGCCTCGCGGAGACTAGTCAGCAGGCACGATCTATCGTTAATCAATTTTTTGTATATGAGGGAGATCGTGCTGTCCGGGACATGGCCATCTAGCACTCTGTCCTCCAGGGGGGAAGACTCCGGAATGGATGCAACATCCGGGAAGACGGAGCCCAGCGCGTGGCGGACCTGTAGGTACCGAAAGTACTCACTGCCCTGCAGCTGAAACTCCGCCTGCAGCGTCTCAAAAGTTTTGAATCCCCCCCTCGTCCAGAGATCTCCCACCGTGCTGATTCCGATCGTGTCCCACTTCTCGAAGCCCTTCGACGTCCACAGGGAGCCCAACCTCTCAGATGCATACAGCGGAGACGCCCGGGTCAAACGGTCCTTCCACCCCATAGCTGCATTAGCCGCGTGCCAGACACGCACCATGACACGCGTCGGTCCCGTCAGACGGGAGTCGGGCGCGCCAGAGTAGAGCGCGCGATTGTAATCGCCACCGGGTAGGAGCATCTTGTCCATCTCAAATGCCGGATTCAGGGCGGGCCCGTAGAGGCCATGATTAATTGCAGCTAGTTGGGAGGCCCAGTAATACCGTTTAATGTCCGGAAGGGCGACCCCTCCATCGTACCACGGGAGCGTCAGTTTAGCCAGAGCAATACGCGGCCTCCCGTCCCAGAACAGGCGCCGCTGGAGGCCCTCCACCTCATGAAAGTAACGTGCCGGGACCAAGTCCATGGTATTCTGGAGGGCGTAGAGGAAGCGCGGCAGGGACATCATTTTAAATAAGGCCGCTCGGCCGAGCGGCGAGAGCGGCAGACGCCGCCAGCGCACCACGTCCTCCCTCAAACGCTGGAGGGGGGGCAACAAGTTCCGCTCATAGCGGGCCTCCGGGTCAAGATGCTTGTGTAATCTTGATCTTACCTCTGGGATCTCATGACATTCTTCAGCAGGCCAGTGTCTGCTGGGTGAGAACCCAGCATCGAAAGGCGGGACAGATGCACAATATTAACCAACCAAAAGAATTTGAAAAAGCAGCCCAACTATTCAACCAAAAGTGGTGGGGGTGTCCAAAGTCCCAGGTAGCCCATATACCGAATATAGCATGCCCTGCAGAGCAGAGCATGCGCTGCCCAGCCTCGACCTGAAAAACAAGCATTTACAATGCAATCGGTCTTGCCTTTGGGAACCTATATGTATTTAGCTCTGCAGCACATTAGCCTATGTGCTGAACATCTACTGTTCTTTAAAATGGAGGGAGAGTAAGCACCAAACTGCATGACACGCCAGGTATGGGAACACATGGAGAGAAATATTGCCTTTCAGCGGGAAATTGTATAGTCCAAAGCTCTGTTTTCAATATAAAATCAATGCGTTCGGTGGTCATATTACTGAAAATACAAGATTTGAAAAAAGTATTTTTGTCTACGGGTGCTCGTGGAAGACATTTTCTATGGACTGGAATCTAGAGCATGCTAAAGTGATTCTGGTATTTTCCTGACCTCTGCTGGTCGTTTTCTATCAAGACAAATAGAGGCAGTTGAACAGAAAAAAAAAAATCTTAAGCGGAAGCAGACAAGTCCTAGGGCTGACCTCCAGAGCCCACACAGTACATACACATATAAGTATATAATAAGTATATACTAAAGTATATACAAGAGGTCTTGAATGCTCGACCTAAACACACAAAGGGGACAGAAGGAGGATGAGCAAGACTTAAGTACCGTCACAAAGGGAGACAGCAGGAACCAGCAAGAGGTATAAACGAGCCAAGGATGTCAGGTATTGGATTAAAGATGCCTGGGGTGGTTTCAATTCTAGAGAACCCTGGTATTCGGCCTCCCGATATTTATTTAATAGGGCTTCCGAGCAGAGCTTTGGGCACCGGTACTCATTATTTGACAAATTAAGCACTGACGAATCTGAAAAATACTTTTCCTTCGACGATATGCACAGCACTCATCCCACTGTGGCGTAGTGCTTTCCTATTCACATTCCATTCGCAGGCTCCCGCACCCTACGTGTGGAAGTGCTTCGGGCTCTTGATCTGACCAACTTGCTCCTTTAATGGACTGTATTGGAAGTGAAGTTCCTTGTGCGCTGCAGGGCTCGGGGTTTACTGCTCTGGTGTCCCGGTGGGACAAACACCAAGCAGCTGAAGCACGAGGCAGGAAACGCAGAAATTAGCTGAGAGCATAGCTGCCAAGGTTTTAGATTGCTATGTGTGACATTTTCATAATTTCTGTGTAATTATGAGTGCCATTAGAACCACTATGAGTGACACTTTTCTCACCAGCATTAACCAATAGAAGATAAGGGAAACAGAAATATCAGAAAACTGACCCATTTGAGCAACAAGAAACTCTAAGATCTTAAAACTGCTGCAAATTCATGAGGTGGCCGAGTCACAATAACAACTAAATTATCAAAATATGATACATAGCAATCTGAAACCTTGGCAGATATGAAAGAGGGCGAGCATCACTTCACATGACATAGCATTGAAGACCATGCCCATACTTCTGTTCCTGACACCGAGTCTTGTTTACTTAAATATTTCATAAAAGTGATAGGAAGTATGTGTTTTATTCTATTGCTATTTTATTGCTTCTCTTGTACAATGCTGATCATATAATAAACTTGTGAATTTTGGTTGGCATAATGTATTGACTAATAAGAATAAAAAGGCAGAAGCAATGCCAGTTAGACACAAATAAAAGAAAAGGAGCATGGTAAAACAAGGAGAATAAAACAAATCACTTTTACCAGGTGGTGTTTGTTGTCCAAGACGAGGCCATGCAAATGTAATGTGATGGGAAAAGGTTTTTCACTTGGAGTGGGTTGAACTAAGTCGGTAAAGCTTTCACTGCAGGGGCCACCTTATTCATAGTGAATGCTGTAAGCAGGAAAGTAAGACTTGTGAAGTAACTACTAATATTAGCCTCAAATGTCACCACTAGGAAAAAATTAAAAAAAGCGGACAGCTAGAAAGAAGGTCACATCGCTCAGCTAAGAATTAACACTAAAAGGAGCAAGGACTTGCGTTTATACTGCAGAACCACCTAACAGGGTGTGAGAGGCCCTAACACAGAGCCCAGCTGCCTCGGGGCCTATAGCGTACATTAATTAGAGTCAGCTGACTCGCGGACTCTGGCTGGCGCAGCTAGCAGTGTCATGACAGCGTGGTGCTGGGCAAGCCTCAGGAGAGGCTGGAAGATACACACATTGGTCACACCAGGCTGTATTATTTCAAAATGTAACACTAGTTAAGTGAGCAGTCCATGGGTCTGGCACACCATAGCTACACAATTCACAAACTTGAACGAGTCAATAAACTAAGAGAACTGCATGTACTCTGAAGCAAATTCATTTTTAAAACATACTTACTGCATATTTGCTGTGCCGTGGGTTTTAGAAAAAGTTGCGCACGGTTCACCCTGCAACAGAGCCTCTCTTCCTCCTGCAGAATACATCTTCTTGCCCGCGCTGTGACCTGGGAAATGTCTGGGAGCCCCAAAAGATTGTCACACACAGGAGACTGGTCGGGCCAGGAGAGGTAGGGGACACGTTTGTACTCAGCAAGGAATGTTCGAGTACTTAAATCTCGGATTCTTTTGAATTAAATCCCGGATGTTTATTTTCCAGTGTAAAAAACACTTAAGCCGCTCTTTTTAACTTATGAATAAACCTTTCTTCTTGAAGAAATATCGTGATCGGAACAAGAGGACAATACTCCCTGGGGCACACAATTGAAAATGTCTAAAATCAGTTCTTAAGTCTGTTGGATTCCTGAATTGTACTCAGCCCACATGTATGGAAATAGAGAATTTTCATATTCTGCAGCGTACATTGAAATGATGTTTCTGAGATGGACAGTTTGATTGTCTTGAAAATAAATTGCTGCGAAGTCATTTTGTTTGGAGCTCTGCTGCCCTCTTGTGGGCTCTGCTGGCACTGACATTGGCACGGCGTATAAGGGAAAGCCGGAGAGCATACATTTTCTTTCGTCTAATTGCTGAACCGTGGATATTGTCTCATCTACAGGGTAGGTTATATAATGTCGTGACCCTAAAGCACTGCGTAAAACAGATTAGAGTAATACCAACAAGTATTGGCAATGCAATTGGACTCGCATTTACGCGAGACCTATTGCATTGCAAATAGCAATGCATGCAGGTGATGAGGCATGAGGGGGGCGGTGCCGAGAAGGCATCGCACTGCGGGAGGGGGATACAGGAAGAAGGTAGTCTGTGCTGTGAAGGGACCAGTAGCCATGGAAGGACACATATGACTGACATGGCTGTTATGGAAAGGGATTAACAAGCTTATAACCAGTCGGAAGGCATCATTTATAACCTAAGCCAATGAAGAAGATGGGCTGGAGAGTGGGTGGTGCTTCCACAAAGCTTCCACACTAAAGTGTATACTGCATGCCTCACAAAGAGATGGCAGCGCATTTGCGCTGCAACGCTAGGCGCGACCTAAGAAGAAGAAAGTAGTCTGTGCTGTGAAGGGGCCATTAGCCATGGAAGGACACAAATGACTGACATGGCTGTTATGGGGAGGGACAAACAAGCTTGAAACTAATCAGAAGGCAGCATTTAGAACCTAAGTCAATGGAGAAGATGGGCCAGGAGTGGGCGGAGCTTCCTCAAAGCTTACACACTATTGTGTATACTGCATGCCTCGCACACCTGTCATCTACACCTTACCTGAGGTACATAAACAACTGGTTAACCCTCCCGGCCGACCAATTGTCTCTGGTTGCGGGTCCATTTTGGAACCTTTAGGACACTATGTCAACTACTTTATCATGTTCTTTGTCCCACTCACACAATATTTTATCAGGGACAGTATGTCGATGATTAATTTCATAGAGAACTATCCTTTTGATCCTTCCTGTGAAATTTTGTGTACATTGGAAGTCGAGTCCCTGTACACCAATATACCACAGAGGGACTCCCTTCTAGTCATGGAGTCCATCCTCAACAAAAGACCTCGACCGCACACAGTCCCCACCGTTTTTATACTTCAGCTCCTAGAGGTCTGCCTAACAAGAAATGTCTTTTTATTTGAAGACCAATTCTACCAACAAGTGAAAGGCACATCAATGGGGGCTATTTTTGCCCCTAATCTGGCTATTCTTTATATGGATTTATTAAAAACCAACTATATCCTCTCAGTAACAAACCCATTCAGCTCATGCATAGGAAAATGGAAACGCTACATAGATGGCATTTCTCCACTGACTCAATAACAACTGTGGGGGCCTGAAATTCACCTTAACTCATGATAGGAACTCTATTTCCTTCCTTGACCTCAACATTAAATACAATGATGGCTTTCTTATCACGGAACGCAACACCTTGCTGAGCTATGATAGTAATCACCCCATGCATTGAGAGATTCTCTTCCCTTCTCGCAGTTCCTTCGTATTAGGAGAAACTGTTCCCTTAAAACTGACTATTTTCATGAAGCAAAAACACTCTGTACTAAACTAGCCAGTAGAGGATACCCACGTAGATTGGTCAGAAATGTAATGAAAAGAGCATGGTATTGTCCCCGAGAGGTCTTATTAGATCCCAAAACTAAATCCAACTCAGAACGCTTGGTATGCGTAACCACCATCTCTCCAGTCTCAAATGCAATACGCAAAACCATATTACGCAACTGGTCTGTCTTAAATGCCGGCACACTAAATTTAGAACACCCAATGTTTGCTTTTAAGAAAAGCAAGAACATCAAAGACCACCTTGTTCACGCTACACTACCCAGCAACAAAAAACAGCTCCAATACACTTAATGATCTATTATCCCTTACACAGCTTAAAGAACACTCCAAATGTGGTAACTGTGTGGTTTGTGATTTCACCATAGACGGCAAAGAATTTGTATTTAAAGATATAAAAAGTGAACTGAGTATGTTTACAAATTGTATTACTTGCAATGTGGTGTACGCAATTCTTTGCCCTTGTGATAAAATATACATCGGACAGACCTCTCAAAAAATCCGTCTACGTATCTCCCAACATCGGAGTAGAATCAGGTGCAGAACAGCCAACGCACCTCTGGTGAAACATTTTGAACTAAATGGACACTCAGAAAATGACATTCGCTGAACTATTATCACAGTGATCAAACTAACCCCTAGAGGGGGGGACATTGCCAAACTTCTGAACAAAGAAGAATTGAAATGGATACTTAGAACTGACAGCCTCAACACTGGACTGAATCGCCTTGAGGACTGGACATCATTGATTTACAAATGTCTCTAATTTAAACTCCTATAATTGGGTTCTGAAAATTGTTTTCTGTAAAATATATTGAATTTCCCGTCTCTCCGTTTTTAAAAAATGTCTCTAATTTAAACTCCTTAAATCGGGTTCTGAAAATTGTTTTCTGTAAAATATATTTAATTTCCTGTCTCTCTGTTATTGTTTATTAGCCATCCACAGCACATTCCAAGATGTCACCACCTCCATGCCACTCTTCAGTCTATCCTCCATTTCCATCAATCCCCCTACACTAGTCCCTCCTCTATTTCCCCCACATCCCACCTGACCCATAACATCAATCAACACTCCTGCCCCGCCTCTATATAATTCAACATTGAATGCATGACTCGGTACGTAGACACGTCTGTCTGATTCCGCCATCGAGCCACAGCTTCTAATCGGTAAGTCCTAGACTCCAACGGGACAACCCGCACGCTTCCACTCCTTGCTAGCACCTTAATTCCCCCCCCCACTTCTTCCAGGCAATCGAGCCGTCCAAGATACATAATTGTTCCTATCCTTTACCGGGTTAAATCCCGAAGAATTCTACTGGTGAGTGCCTACCTTGACTTACTTCGGCCCTACCCATGACACCGCATGGGTCTAACCAATTCTTTTCACTCCTATATGCCGCCATTGTAGCAGCGCTCTCACCCCCAATCGCCGCCAATTCAGCAGCGCACCAGAAGCACCTTCTGTTCCCTAACCCAAACCCATTTAGGTATGTAAATTACCCGCACAAGTCACAACTCTGGCACAAGAATTCTTACCACCGCCCCCCCACCAACCTCCCTCTAATATTTACGCTTCCGTGGGTTGTATAATTCTGAATTTTTCATTCATGTAATGCATTATGATGTGTTTTGCAATTCCCGCTTCATTTTGCCACTAAATTGTGGTCCAATGACGAGACCTTCTTGTTTTTAGAAATTGCTCGTGCTGCCTATATTTTGGTTTCACTCCATCCACTGTGTGTCTTTTGAACCGGTTTCTATGTTTTAATGGTTAACTATCATGTATTAGAAAAAATTGACCCACAATTGTAAGATCTTTGTGATACCTTCTGAATAGATCCACGCCGATTATGTGCACGACTCATGCAGGCTCAACACGAATGATCACGATTCGCATATTTATAATTGGCATGTCTTTTCTAACTTTCTAGCGGCTCACTTCCTTTTGCAGTATAAATTATTCTTATTGCGTCCTTTCCTTAAATAATTTTAACCACTCTGGCCAAAACCACACCACCTTGTAATGCGCATACTGGTTATTCTCCGCTGACTGCAAAAACAACAATTGATGGACAGAATGCAGAACAATGTCATACATTCACCCCAGTACAGAGATCTGGGCCTAAATCCATCGTTGTTTTGCTCACCACGCCATTCCAGTTTGAACCCAGCCATATGCAAATCAGTCTTGACCCTGTGCCTCATGGGAACAGTCCAGCCAAACTGCCAAGCCAGGTCCTCCCTGGACTGGAAACAAGCATCCTAGGACCGGTTTCGGGGTTTCACCCCTCTTCAGCCAGGATAGCTTGATTCCAGTGGCATGGAGAGCACGGGACTCACGTCTCAGCATACCCGTCCCACTCGGGGTGACAAATGTAAAAACAACAATTGATGGACAGAATGCAGAACAATGTCATACATTCACCCCAGTACAGAGATCTGGGCCTAAATCCATCGTTTTTTTGCTCACCATGCCATTCCAGTTTGAACCCAGCCATATGCAAATCAGTCTTGACCCTGTGCCTCATGGGAACAGTCCAGCCCGAACTGCCAAGCCAGGTCCTCCCTGGACTGGAAACAAGCATCTTAGGACCGGTTTCGGAGTTTCACCTCTCTTCAGCCAGGATTGCTTGATTTCAGTGGCATGGAGAGCACGAGACTCACGTCTGAGCATACCCGTCCCACTCGGGGTGACAAATGCAAAAACAACAATTGATGGACAGAATGCAGAACAATGTCATACATTCACCCCAGTACAAAGATATGGGCCTAAATCCATCGTTTTTTTGCTCACCATGCCATTCCAGTTTGAACCCAGCCATATGCAAATCAGTCTTGACCCTGTGCCTCATGGGAACAGTCCAGCCCGAACTGCCAAGCCAGGTCCTCCCTGGACTGGAAACAAGCATCCTAGGACCGATTTCGGGGTTTCACCCCTCTTCAGCCAGGATAGCTTGATTCCAGTGGCATGGAGAGCACGGGACTCACGTCTGACCATACCCGTCCCACTCGGGGTGACAAATGCAAAAACAACAATTGATGGACAGAATGCAGAACAATGTCATACATTCACCCCAGTACAAAGATCTGGGCCTAAATCCATCGTTTTTTTGCTCCCCATGCCATTCCAGTTTGAACCTAGCCATATGCAAATCAGTCTTGACCCTGTGCCTCATGGGAACAGTCCAGCCCGAACTGCCAAGCCAGGTCCTCCCTGGACTGGAAACAAGCATCCTAGGACCGGCTTCGGGGTTTCACCCCTCTTCAGCCAGGATAGCTTGATTCCAGTGGCATGGAGAGCACGGGACTCACGTCTGAGCATACCCGTCCCACTCGGGGTGACAAATGCAAAAACAACAATTGATAGACAGAATGCAGAACAATGTCATACATTCACCCCAGTACAGAGATATGGGCCTAAATCCATCGTTTTATTTGCTCACCATGCCATTCCAGTTTGAACCCAACCATATGCAAATCAGTCTTAACCCTGTGCCTCATGGGAACAGTCCAGCCCGAACTGCCAAGCCAGGTCCTCCCTGGACTGGAAACAAGCATCCTAGGACCGGTTTCGGGGTTTCACCCCTCTTCAGCCAGGATAGCTTGATTCCAGTGGCATGGAGAGCACGGGACTCACGTCTGAGCATACCCGTCCCACTCGGGGTGACAAATGCAAAAACAACAATTGATGGACAGAATGCAGAACAATGTCATACATTCACCCCAGTACAAAGATATGGGCCTAAATCCATCGTTTTTTTGCTCACCATGCCATTCCAGTTTGAACCCAGCCATATGCAAATCAGTCTTGACCCTGTGCCTCATGGGAACAGTCCAGCCCGAACTGCCAAGCCAGGTCCTCCCTGGACTGGAAACAAGCATCCTAGGACCGATTTCGGGGTTTCACCCCTCTTCAGCCAGGATAGCTTGATTCCAGTGGCATGGAGAGCACGGGACTCACGTCTGACCATACCCGTCCCACTCGGGGTGACAAATGCAAAAACAACAATTGATGGACAGAATGCAGAACAATGTCATACATTCACCCCAGTACAAAGATCTGGGCCTAAATCCATCGTTTTTTTGCTCCCCATGCCATTCCAGTTTGAACCCAGCCATATGCAAATCAGTCTTGACCCTGTGCCTCATGGGAACAGTCCAGCCCGAACTGCCAAGCCAGGTCCTCCTTGGACTGGAAACAAGCATCCTAGGACCGGCTTCGGGGTTTCACCCCTCTTCAGCCAGGATAGCTTGATTCCAGTGGCATGGAGAGCACGGGACTCACGTCTGAGCATACCCGTCCCACTCGGGGTGACAAATGCAAAAACAACAATTGATAGACAGAATGCAGAACAATGTCATACATTCACCCCAGTACAGAGATATGGGCCTAAATCCATCGTTTTATTTGCTCACCATGCCATTCCAGTTTGAACCCAACCATATGCAAATCAGTCTTAACCCTGTGCCTCATGGGAACAGTCCAGCCCGAACTGCCAAGCCAGGTCCTCCCTGGACTGGAAACAAGCATCCTAGGACCGGTTTCGGGGTTTCACCCCTCTTCAGCCAGGATAGCTTGATTCCAGTGGCATGGAGAGCACGGGACTCACGTCTGAGCATACCCGTCCCACTCGGGGTGACAAATGCAAAAACAACAATTGATGGACAGAATGCAGAACAATGTCATACATTCACCCCAGTACAGAGATATGGGCCTAAATCCATCGTGTTTTTGCTCACCATGCCATTCCAGTTTGAACCCAACCATATGCAAATCAGTCTTGACCCTGTGCCTCATGGGAACAGTCCAGCCCGAACTGCCAAGCCAGGTCCTCCCTGGACTGGAAACAAGTATCCTAGGACCGGTTTCAGGGTTTCACCCCTCTTCAGCCAGGATAGCTTGATTCCAGTGGCATGGAGAGCACGGGACTCACGTCTGAGCATACCCGTCCCACTCGGGGTGACGAATGCAAACAAGCATTTGCAATGCAATAGGTCTCGCAACTGCGAGTTTTGGAGCTATTGGTATTGTAAATGGTATTGTAAATGACAATGCCTTTAATTTATTCACAAGCATCAGGCATCCACAAGCATCAGGCATAAGACATCCACAAGCATCAGGCATCAGACATCAGTCATGAGACATCAGGCATCACACATCCACAAGCATCAGACATCAGGAATCAGACATCAGACATCCACAAGCATCAAACATCAGGCATCAGACATCCACAAGCATCAGACATCAGAAATCAGACATCAGGTATCACACATCAGACATAAGACATCAGGCATAAGACATCAGGCATCAGACATCAGGCATCAGACATCCACAAGTATCAGACATCCACAGACATTAGACATCATGCATCAGACATCATGCATCAGACATCATGCATCAGACATCCACAAACATCAGGCACCAGGCATCAGACATCAGGCATCCGACATCCACAAGCATCAGACATCAGGCATCAGACATCCACAAGCATCAGGCATCAGACATCATGCATCAGACATCATGCATCAGACATCATGCATGAGACGTCCACAAGCATCAGACATCAGGCATCAAACATGCACAAGCATCAGACATCCACAAGCATCAGACATCATGCATCAGACATCAGGCAACACACATCCACAAGTATCAGGCATCAGACATCAGACATCCACAAGCATCAGACATCAGGCATCAGACATCAGGCATCAGACATCCACAAGCATCAGGCATCAGACATCCACAAGCATCAGACATCAGGCATCAGACATCCACAAGCATCAGACATCCACAAGAATCAGACATCATGCATCAGACACCAGGCAACACACATCCACAAGCATCAGGCATCAGACATCAGGCACCAGACATCCACAAGCATCAGACATCCACAAGCATCAGACATCCACAAGCATCAGACATCAGGCATCAGACATCAGACATCAGACATTAACAAACATCAGGCATCAGACATCAGGCATCAGACATCCAGAAGCATCAGACATCAGGCATCAGACATCCACAAGCATCAGATATCAGACATCATGCATCAGACATCAGGTGTCAGACATCATGCATCAGACATCCACAAACATCAGACATCAGGCATCAGACAGCCACAAGCATCAGACATCCACAAGCATCAGACATCAGGAATCAAACATCCACAAGCATCAGACATCCAAAAGAATCAGACATCATGCATCAGACACCAGGCAACACACATCTACAAGCATCAGGCATCAGACATCAAACATCGGGCATCAGACATCAGGCATCAGACTTCCTCAAGCATCAAGCATCAGACATCAGGTATCAGACCTCATGCATCAGACATCAGGCAACACACATCCACAAGCATCAGGCATCAGACATCCAAAAGCATCAAGCATCAGACATCCACAAGCATCAGACATCAGGAATCAGACATCAGGCACCAGACATCCACAAGCATCAGACATCCACAAGCATCAGGCATCAGACATCAGACATCAGGCATCAGACATCCGGCATCAGACATTCACAAACATCAAGCATCAGGCATCAGACATCAGGCATCAGACATCATGCATCAGACATCAGGCATCCGGCATCCGGCATCAGACATTCACAAACATCAGGCATCAGACATCATGCATCAGACATCCACAAGCATCAGACATCAGGCATCAGACAGCCACAAGCATCAGACATCCACAAGCATCAGACATCAGTAATCAAACATCCACAAGCATCAGACATCCACAAGCATCAGACATCATGCATCAGACATCAGGCAACACACATCCACAAGCATCAGGCATCAGACATCAAACATCGAGCATCAGACATCAGGCATCACACATCCACAAGCATCAAGCATCAGACATCAGGCATCAGACATCCACATGCATTAGACATCAGGAATCAGACATCAGGCATCAGACATCAGGCACCAGAAAAACCACAATAATCAGACGTCCACAAGCTCAACAGACATCCAAAAGCATCAGGCATCAGACATCATGCATCAGACATCAGGTGTCAGACATCAGGTGTCAGACATCATGCGTCAGACATCCACAAACATCAGACATCAGGCATCAGACATCCACAAGCATCAGACATCCACAAGCATCAGACATCATGCATCAGGCACCAGGCAACACACATCCACAAGCATCAGGCATCAGACATCAAACATTGGGCATCAGACATCATGCATTAGACATCAGGCATCAGGCATCAGACATCCGGCATCAGACATTAACAAACATCTGGCATCAGACATCAGACATCAGGCATCAGGCATCCACAAACATCAGACATCAGGCATCAGACCTCCACAAGCATCAGACATCATGCATCAGACATCATGCATCAGACATCAGGTGTCAGGCATCAGGTGTCAGACATCATGCATCAGACATCCACAAACATCAGACATCAGGCATCAGACAGCCACAAGCATCAGACATCCATAAGCATCAGACATCAGGAATCAAACATCCACAAGCATCAGACATCCACAAGCATCAGACATCATGCATCAGACACCAGGCAACACACATCCACAAGCATCAGGCATCAGACATCAAACATCGGGCATCAGACATCAGGCATCAGACTTCCACAAGCATCAAGCATCAGACATCAGGCATCAGACATTCACAAGCATCAGACATCAGGTATCAGACATCATGCATCAGACATCAGGCAACACACATCCACAAGTATCAGGCATCAGGCATCCACAAGCATCAAGCATCCACAAGCATCAGACATCATGCATCAGACATCAGGCAACACACATCCACAAGCATCAGGCATCAGACATCAAACATCGAGCATCAGACATCGGGCATCACACATCCACAAGCATCAAGCATCAGACATCAGGCATCAGACATCAGGCATCAGACATCAGGCACCAGACATCCACAAGCATCAGACATCCACAAGCATCAGACATCCACAAGCATCAGACATCAGGCATCAGACATCAGGCATCAGGCATCATGCATCAGACATCAGGCATCAGGCATCAGACATCCGGCATCAGACATTAACAAACATCAGGCATCAGACATCAGACATCAGGCATCAGACATCCACAAACATCAGACATCAGGCATCAGACATCCACAAGCATCAGACATCAGACATCATGCATCAGACATCATGCATCAGGCATCAGGTGTCAGACATCAGGTGTCAGACATCATGCGTCAGACATCCACAAACATCAGACATCAGGCATCAGACAGCCACAAGCATTAGACATCCATAAGCATCAGACATCAGGAATCAAACATCCACAAGCATCAGACATCCACAAGCATCAGGCATCATGCATCAGACACCAGGCAACACACACCCACAAGCATCAGGCATCAGACATCAAACATCGGGCATCAGACATCAGGAATCAGACTTCCACAAGCATCAAGCATCAGACATCAGGCATCAGACATCCACAAGCATCACACAACAGGTATCAAACATCATGCATCACACATCAGGCAACACACATCCACATGCATCAGGCATCAGGCATCCACAAGCATCAAGCATCAGACATCAGGCATCAGACATCCACAAGCATCAGACATCAGGAATCAGACATCAGGAATCAGACATCAGACATCAGTCATCAGACATCAGACATTAGGCATCAGACATCAGGCACCAGACATCCACAAGCATCAGACATCCACAAGCATCAGGCATCAGACATCAGGCATCATGCATCAGACATCAGGCATCAGACATCCGGCATCAGACATTCACAAACATCAGGCATCAGACATCAGGCATCAGACATCCACAAGCATCAGACATCCGGTATCAGACATCCACAAGCATCAGACATCATGCATCAGACATCATGCATCAGACATCAGGCATCCGACATCAGACATTCACAAACATCAGGCATCAGACATCATGCATCAGACATCCACAAGCATCAGACATCAGGCATCAGACAGCCACAAGCATCAGACATCCACAAGCATCAGACATCAGGAATCAAACATCCACAAGCATCAGACATCCACAAGCATCAGACATCATGCATCAGACATCCACAAGCATCAGGCATCAGACATCAAACATCGAGTATCAGACATCAGGCATCACACATCCACAAGCATCAAGCATCAGACATCAGGCATCAGACATCCACAAGCATCAGACATCAGGAATCAGACATCAGGCATCAGACATCAGGCACCAGACATCAGGCATCAGACATCCACAAGCATCAGGCATCAGACATCCACAAGCGTCAGACATCAGGCATAAGACATCCACAAGCATCAGGCATCAGACATCCGCAAGCATCAGGCATCAGACATCAGACAGTGTGCTCAGTTGTATTATGTCCACTGGAATAATAGCAAAGTAAACAAAGCAAAGTACTAACTTGTACTACAAAAAGTATGTGCGCTGCTATTAATATAAAGCTTAGCGTGCAGCGCAGTTATGTGCTCATGGCAACCTAAAAACAAACAAAAATGTAAAAAGACCGCGCTCTTTTGGCATTAAATAATGTTAAAGACGTACATCGTAAAGCCCTTCGCTCTGAAAATAAAGAAACCGATTTCGAACACTCAGGCTTTTGTAAGCACATGATAGCGTGAATGTTTAAAAAGACGAACAAGACAAGCCCGGCGGAGCGTGGCGCGCGCGCTTGGTGGGGGCGGGGGAGCGCATTCCAGGCGGGGGAGCGGACCCTTTGAAGTAGGATGCCAAACGGATTGCATGGCGGCACGATGCACGTGATTGTGCGCGTGCTCGCCATGCAATCTGCTTTTGGGAGCCCTTTTGGGAGCCCCTTTACTAAAGTCTCGCTGAGCGATCGCTTACGTGATAGCCAGCGAGACCTAAACAATTGATGGACAGAATGCAAAACAATGTCATACATTCACCCCAGTACAGAGATCTGGGCCTAAATCCATCGTTTTTTTGCTCACCATGCCATTCCAGTTTGAACACAGCCATATGCAAATCAGTCTTGACCCTGTGCCTCATGGGAACAGTCCAGCCCGAACTGCCAAGCCAGGTCCTTTGGTTTTTGCTTTGTTCGCCATAAGTTGGCAGGGTATGCTCAGACGTAAGTCCCTTTCTCACTTAGCCACTGGATTCAAGCAAGCCTGGCTGAAGATGGCTGAAATGCCAGAAACCGGTCCTAGGAAGCTTGTTTCCGGTCCAGGGAAGACATGGCTTGGCAGTTCGGGCTGGACTGTTCCCATGAGGCACGGGGTCATACTGATTTGCATATGGCCATGTCTGAACTGGGGTGGCAGAGTGGGCTAAAGAACGGTGATGGATTAAACCCAGATCAGTTGACTGGGGGTGAGTGCTTGCAATGTTCAACACTCCGTCCATCTTTTCCTTTGGTTTTTGCTTTGTTCGCCATAAGTTGGCAGGGTATGCTCAGACGTGAGTCCCTTGCTCACTTTGCCACTGAATTCATGCAAGCCTGGCTGAAGATGGCTGAAATGCCAGAAACCGGTCCTAGGAAGCTTGATTCCGGTCCAGGGAAGACATGGCTTGGCAGTTCGGGCTGGACTGTTCCCATGAGGCACAGGGTCAGACTGATTTGCATATGGCCATGTCTGAACTGGGGTGGCAGAGTGGGCTAAAGAATGGTGATGGATTAAACCCAGATCAGTTGACTGGGGGTGAGTGCTTGCAATGTTCAACACTCCGTCCATCATTTCCTTTGGTTTTTGCTTTGTTTGCCATAAGTTGGCAGGGTATGCTCAGACGTGAGTCCCTTGCTCACTGTGCCACTGGTTTCAAGCAAGCCTGGCTGAAGACGGCTGAATTGCCAGAAACTGGTCCTAGGAAGCTTGTTTCCGGTCCAGGGAAGACATGGCTTTGCAGTTCGGGCTGGACTGTTCCCATGAGGCACAGGGTCAGACTGATTTGCATATGGCCATGTCTGAACTGGAGTGGCAGAGTGGGCTAAAGAACGGTGATGGATTAAACCCAGATCAGTTGACTGGGGGTGAGTGCTTGCAATGTTCAACATTCCGTCCATCATTTCCATTGGTTTTTGCTTTGTTCGCCATAAGTTGGCAGGGTATGCTCAGACGTGAGTTCCTTGCTCACTTTGCCACTGGATTCAAGCAAGCCTGGCTGAAGACGGCTGAAATGCCAGAAACCGGTCCTAGGAAGCTTGTTTCCGGTCCAGGGAAGACATGGCTTGGCAGTTCGGGCTGGACTGTTCCCATGAGGCACAGGGTCAGACTGATTTGCATATGGCCATGTCTGAACTGGGGTGGCAGAGTGGGCTAAAGAACGGTGATGGATTAAATCCAGATCAGTTGACTGGGGGTGAGTGCTTGCAATGTTCAACACTCCGTCCATCATTTCCTTTGGTTTTTGCTTTATTCTCCGCTGACACCTTAACCTTAAATATGCTCATTCTACGTGATTGTAGCATCTAACTGATCCTATTCACATCTTCCCCAGCATGGCTCCTATTTGCCTTTATTGCTCGCTAAGCACTGTACGCGTTTGGCCTAATTAGCCACCTTGATAGGTCACACGCATATCCTTAATCCACTATACCACGTACCCTATCACTTCCAGTACCGCTCCTTAACTACGCAACTCACTACCACTCACCGTTCTTCAATCCACACCTTCCTGAGTTTAAAACCGCGTTGTCTTTTAACTTCTTGACATCTAAGCATATATACCCTAATTGCCTCCTTGCTGTATTTTCCTTCCACACTTTCCCTTCAGGCTAATAGGCTCTACCTAACAGGCATGTACCTTATGTCCTGATGATGAACCGCCCATTCTCTCCACGGTTCGAAACGCCGTCGACACCTTGATACACCTTATACGAAAAACTGTTATTTATTTCTTTGTAAAGGTGTTTTTTGCGATTTGTTCCTCACAATTCTGTGTATACTCATGTGAAACAAACCAATTAGCATTGTCTGAGCCTCCTGTTGTTCACTGTTCTCTCTTGTTCCTTATGGCTAAGTAGGACACAGGCTTGTGTCCCACTTTATGTACTGTCTGTACCAATTGTTTTAAAATTATTTAAAAGTAAATATTAGACCTCTGTCCGGCTGGGCAAGTCAAGCCAATATAGTAACGACTGAGTCTATATTCATTTCGCTTTCAAAAATTCTTCCTTCTAGGGACCATTGTTGTCAAGAATAATCGCAAAGCGATTGCAGCGCATTCGCGCTACAATGCTAGGCGAGACCTAAAAACCTCTGAAAGTGCACAACTCTTGAAAAGGCCAAACAGAAAGAGAAAGTGAAACCTGCCCACGCTGACAAATCAGAAGCAAGAAAAGGCAATGGGAGCGATGATGGAGTCAACCAATGGTAAGCAATGGCCAGGCTCTAAGTCCCCTTTAATCTACAACATAATGCCTCGCGAGCAGCAGCTCATGAACTGCCTTAGGCGAGCCATAAAAAAATGACCATTAGCACAGAAGATTCCATTCTCCCTGTACGGAGTTCTAAGATGTACTTATCTTTTAGGAAGTAGTGTACCTTATATTATACAAAGGTGGGAGATGTGAGGGACCATGAGGATTCATCAACCATCTGCATACACAATGGTTCATGTACACATATCTCTGAGGCTGGCTGGGCTTATTTGCTTGGAGGTGCCACTTGCTAAGAGTCATGCTCCCTCGCTTTGTTGACTGTATTATACATTTGACTACTATCTTTCCAGCCGAGACAGCAAACATTTAGGTTTAAATCAACATTTTCCTGATCTTAATTATGGCAGGTTTATGAGAGTTTGTGAGGTGCACCCGTGGGCCTTGCAGAGGAGAGGCATGCTGGGGGTCGGATAGGCTTCAGTTGCAACCTGTAGAACCCCCCCCCCATGTGTGCAGGCCAATGAGGCCCCCTCTTCGGGGTAGAGCAGTATTGTGTAGGACGGGTGCTAAAGCAAGGTAGGAGACAGCCACCTGTGGAAGGGACAGCAAACTGTTACTTTAACAATGCCTCCAAAATCCTTGTTCTGTCCAAGGACAGAGAGATAAAATACCTTCCACAGCTCTACTGGGCTGTCTATTTCTGCTACTTTGAGTTGCCGGCAGAAATTACACTGCCCGGCAGCAACATGAGTAGAGTAGCATTGTTTCCTAATGCCACTTTAACTGTTTTGTCCACCCAGGCAGTAATCTTTATCACCTATCCCATCAGATGGAACATATTATGTAATGGGGACTAAGAAGTTTCCTCCACCGTGAGTCTGATGCACCATGAAGAAGCCTTTTGCAGATCTCCACTACCCAAGGAGCCTTTTTCATTCTGTTCCCTGAAAGAGGAGCTCCATAGTTGGAGTTGTTTTCCCTTTTCCATGGCGGACGAGCCTCTTCCTGTACTCCCTGGAATCAGTGACTGCTCTCCCCAAAAGGAAGAGGTCTTTTTAGGTCTGGCTTGACAGCGCAGCTGCCTGCAGACCTATTATTACCAATTCTTGAAAATATAAAGTGTGCTCGGCTTCAACCAGAAGAGTATTTTTCTCTCACTTCATAAGACTGTCTGTCTGGTGTATCGCTCCACCTCCTATTGAGTGCTTAGGATTGTTTACATTTCAGAAGTATACGGAATCATCACCTATTAAATCATTTATTTCCTAGAGGAATTTTTTATAGAAAACAATTGTTTTTTGTTTTGCTTTTTTTCATTGCAGCTGAATACTTTATTTGTTAGTTAAGTTTCAACAACCAGAACAAGTCTATAAGCTTTGTTAATGCTCTTTTGGTATAGAAATGGAATGAAACAGCAAACGTTTATTAAACATTCTTTAGTAAAAACACACCTTATTTCTAAAATACGAATGGTAGTTAATACATGGGCGTTACTATGACACCTGTCGTGTAATGCACCTGTCACACACAATGGCTAGCAGAGGTAGAGAGAGCCCAGGCTACAACACAGAACGGAAGTGACTACCGGAGGCCTGTAAACTGAAAGAAGGCTGGCACCGGGGCTGCCCACAGCCTCGATGGTGGACTGAAGTACCCTCCACCTACACCAAGAAGAGGACAAGCATGCCGATCAATGGTCAGGCAGATACTTCATCTTATGCTTTCCTCTGTCCGTGTGACTAGCTCATCCAGACTTGCTATCGCATCTACCCTCAGAAAGTGGACAAACTACTCACACCTGTTGTGTGACAAGATTATATTTCATGAGGATGTACAGCTACGTGTAAAACAGAGGGCACTGCTGCCCTGCAGGGGTAAAGCAGAAAGTGTGTAAGAACCCAGTTTTGCCCGTAACACAGTATGTGTCAAACACAGGAGCATTTTTACAAGGAAGTGGCAGAGCGTGGCTTTAGAACCTTGGCTTAATGCCATGCTCCGCCACTTCTGAAACGCAGTGCTGCACTGTATTTACAAGAATATGGTGCAGCCTTGCGTTTCCCCCTGTGCTGGCCCTAATATAGCTAGCTAGCGCCAACGCAGGCACCCTTGCACATTAGTGCAACGGTGCCTCCATTGCGGGAAATGATTTCTGAGCAGGAAGGTGTCCCTTCCTGCAAATAAACTCTGAAATGTATGCCCCACTCTTTCTCAGGTCCAGACGCTTCTTCAAAGCAAGGTGGTGTCTAATTGGCACCCAAGTCAGTAAGAGATTAGCACAACGTAGACCACGAAGCAGCTATAAGCACCAACTTAGTGTTTCCTAGTGGTATTCATGAATTGAAAAAATATACATTTTCCATTCTGAGCCAAGTGCCTCTAAATATATCTACAGTAGGATTCTCATGACGACACTGAAAGCATGCTGTCACTTCCAACTTAAGTGGACGGTCAGGGCTGGATGGAGGAAAGACTTTTAACATGGTTCATACCATGTAGCATCACAATTTACTTTAAAAAAAAAAAGGAAACTTTAAATGGTGATTATTATTATTAAATATTGCTTAGTATCAAGTTTGTGCATAACATGACAATAAAGATAACCAAATTCTCCTTGAACCCCTCTGGTAGCTTAAATGTGCAGGGTATATATATGGCATCTATGTGTCTAAAACAGAGTCACACCAGTTTGTCCTTGCATTCTCCTTGCTGCCCCTTAAATTCGCCTCTCGTTCAAGCCCAGAACCCACCAACCGGTAAACAGCGTTAACAGCACATGCGAAACAACGCGGTAGTTACGACTGCGTTTAGTTTGCAAACCGTTACAGCGCAACTCGGAACAACGACTTGCGTTGTACGGGGCAGAAGGTGTTGGATTTAAAATACAACACCTTCCCTACTGTCTGCACAGACCGGAGTTGGAATAGTAAATTATACTATTCCAACATCCAGCGCCCTTTACAACGCAAGTTGTTCTTCCGACTTGCGTTGTAACAGTATGCAAACCAACCACGCAGTCGTAGTAACGACCGCGTTGTAACGCCATGCATTGTAAACGCATGCAAAATAAGATGGCATATTCCACCAACCATCACAGTGTTTAAACAAACAGAAGCACAAGTCATCCAATGCCTGCCCACTATGCATGTGGCACATTTAGCACAACATGACCTCACCCTATCACTACAATCTTACCCATGTTTCTTATATTTCTCCATCAATCAAATGATCTAAAGCAGTGTGACATACAAATGCGGTTACAGTTTCAGTTCTTGCAGTACCGAGAAGCTCCTCCCAGAGATTGTCATCTCTATGGACAGGTGAGGGGCTGTAAAAAATTTTTTGATCTTATGAAAGCAGTACCTTTCTTTCCGTGTCTTTCTGCTTCTCCCCTTTAGAGCACAGGGTCATTCGTAGGTGCTTTTGCCCAGTTTCTTTTTGCTGATCCCTGAACTCATAGACACATGAAATTTGTTGCCAATGTAAGAATGCACCTTGACAGACAGAGCAGGCACTACACAGGTCCCACCAGCAGGCGGCGTGTATCCTGCAGGCCTCTAGGCCTTCACTCCAAGGGCAGCAGTCACTGAACGTGCCAGGAAACAGGGAACGTGTCTTGTACCAAAATCACCCATAATGTACCATTGAGATGTATATCATGGGCGCATTTAGGGGTCGCAGCTGGGACTCCTGGCTTGCTCTTTGCTCCCTCTAGCACTGCATTTGCGACCCCTAGTTTCACAGGTGCCAATTCAATGCCAGGAACACAGGGGCAGATTGGTCTCAATTTATTATTACACTAATGTGCAAGTATGTGTGCGTGAGTAAAAGTGGATGGCACAGGGCATTAATGTCACTTCCGCTACCCCTGGCATTTCGGTGAATTGACGTCCATGTATATCATATCTTTTGTTGCATTCTAGCAGTTTGGATTACGCCAGTAAAGCATTTTATGTGTCTAGGTTAAGGTGTGATTCTGTGGTGAAAGACTTGTAGAGGGAAACCCCTCCAGTTGTAGAAAAGTACTAAAAACACCTGAGCAGCAACGTTTTAGTAAACATCAATGTTTGAGGTATTTCAAGAACTACCATTTAGATATGCTTCTGTGTGTCCATTATCAGCTACGTATAGCCCCTCTAGCCTATGTTCATAGCACTTGCAACAGATGGTTTCCCCCAAACACAGGGTTGCTCCTTCACTTGCCTTTACATCAACCTCACCAGCAGTGATATCAATTTATTGCCTATTTCTGTTGAATGGTTTTACCACGTGAGAGTCTTCAGAAATAGGCTGTACACCTTATTGTGGACAGGTATTGTGTACTACCACTCCCTTGTGCAACCAACATGAGTTCTGGATTTATGGTAGGTCTGAGAGATGTTGGGTTGTCTAAATTGTGTATATTTTTCTTTCGAATAAATGTTGATATAGTACAACTATTGAACTTAGGCCACATGCTAAAGTACTTCTAGGCACTTGAATACTGAAGTAGCGGTCACTTGCATTGCGAAGTGGTGAGGCGGGTCTGATGTTAGCTCGATGCCCCCAAGTCCCCCATTCACACCTCTTTCACACCATTCGTAGCCCAGTCCTCAGACTGCACTCACACTGCAGACATCTCTGACTACGCCTCTAAACACAGGTTAGAGGTGAATGATGTCACAAAGCCTGCCAGGGGTGTGATGTAGTAGATGAAATCACAAGGATTGATGGAAAACGCTGATAACACTCAAGGCAGCATGAGAGAAGGGACAGGAAGCAGCTGGGAAAAATGCACAGAACAGGAAGAAAAAGAAGTGCACACCCCTTTCATTCACAACAGGTCAAATTAGCACAAGTTCATGGGTAAACTTGTGAGCAGTAGCACCACGCCAAGGTTTTGACCTTTGCTACTGAACATTCACACCATTCACACCTTCATTCATACTACCTTGCTTCCCATCAGACCCACAGACATTCCGCACCCAGCTCCAGATAGGGGCGGTGCCAGAGTTCCTGGAGCTCAAAGCAAAATTGAATTCGCCTGAGGAAGAACCCCAGAAATTGCTTTTAAAAGCTGTTTGGTACAACGACAAGGTACCTCATAAGGACTTACCACGCCTTATGGAAGCTCCGCCCCCACCTCAAAGTGCATCTCACTGGCGGTCTGTGAGGTGCTGCCTGGTTTCTCCCACTGAACGATCAAACAAGCAAGTGGCAGAGGCCATGAGAAGCAGAACTGCCGCAGCCATCCTGTGAGTCTGATGTTAGCTCGGTGCCCCCAAGTCCCCCATTCACACTGCTTTCACACCATTCATAGCCTAGCCCACACACTGCACTTAACCTTGCAGGCATCTCAGACTAAACGTCTAGACACAGCTTGGAGGTGAATGATGTCATAAAGGCTGCCAGGGGTATGATGTAGTACATGGCATCACAAGCGATTGATGGGAAACACTGATAACACTCCAGGCAGCATGAGAGCAGGGACAGAAAGCAGCTATGAACAAGGCACAGAACAGGAAGAAAAAGAAATCAAAGACAGTGCACACCCCTTTCATCAAAAACAGGTCAAATTAGCACAAGTTCATGGGTAAACTTGTGAGCAGTAGCACCACGCCAAGGTTTTGACCTTTGCTACTGAGCATTCACACCATTCACACCTTCATTCATTCTACCTTGCTTCCCATCAGTCCCACAGACATTCCGCACCCAGCTCTAGATAGGGGCGGTGCCAGAGTTCCTGGAGCTCAAGGCAAAATTCAATTCGCCTGCTAAGAGAACCCCAGGAATTGCTATTAAAAGCTGTTCGGTACAACGACAAGGAACCTCATAAGGACTTACCACGCCTTATGGAAGCTCCGCCCCCACCTCAAAAAAGCATCTCACTGGCGGTCTGTGATGTGCTGCCTGTTTTCTCCCACTGAACAACCAAACAACACATGGCAGAGGCCTCGAGAAGCAGAACTGCCACGGCCATCCTGTGAGTCTGATGTTAGCTCGGTCCCCCCAAGTCCCCCATTCACACCTCTTTCACACCATTCATAGCCCAGTCCTCAGACTGCACTCACACTGCAGGCATGCCCGACTACGCCTCTTTATATAGCTAAGCGATGAATGATGTCATAAAGCCTGCCAGGACCAGGGGTGTGATGTAGTACATGATGTCACAAACCTGCCAGGGTCAGGGGTATGATGTAGTAGATGACATCACAAGCGATTGATGGGAAACGCTGATAACACTCAAGGCTGCCTGGGGAGACCAGTGATACAGTAGGTTGATAGATGTGGGCCCATATGTCACATAACATCACAGAACCAACAGACTGAGGGAAGGAAGTCAGTTACAATCATCTTATTATTAAGATTTCCTGTGTTCTCTTAATTGCATACAGACGCTATATTTAATCTGCCTAGAAAGACAGAATGGGTCAGAGGATTTTCAGAATTTCTCACTCTCTTGATTACTCTACCGATGTTGTGGCCTCGATGGTCAATAATTAACAATAGTCATCTTCTTTCAATGTTGCTGCCAAGAAGAATGTCCTTCAAACCCATCTTCAAGGAATCTGTAAAGGCGCTGGTGAGATGGGCCTAGTGAACTGCACAGGAATGCACAGCTTTTCATTATGTTTCTTCCTATCTGCTCTGCCCACTTCACAGGTGTGGTTCAGGCATTCAAATGTCAGGGTGGGATCTAGGGATTAGAAGACACCTTACATCATTCTTCTGCACCTACTAGCAGAGCCTGGCAGCAGTCTTATGGCTGGGCTCTGAGTCTTTATCTGTGTGAAGACTGTCACAGACTCCTTCTTGTGTGACTACACACAGCTTCAGTAGCATTGCACACATCCATTCAATCAAAGGTAATTCTGGATACCCTGGAGGGACAAGGTGCCCAGAGAAACTGTGGCCTTAGAATCCGCTAATTTCTGCTCACAAAATGAACCTAATATATCCATACACAGCTGCTGCTTGAGCCTTAAAAGGCATTTTATGTTTTGTACAGGAGGCATTCCAAACGTAGAATCTGCATTCCAAACATAGGTCTAATGTTGCAAATTAGAAGTTTGGTTCCAATCTGCATTCTAATAGAATTCTTTTATTTTCTAATTAGACCTCTCATTCCAAACTTAGAATGTCCTTTACAAAGTAGAACTGTCATTCTAAATTAGAACTCAAATTTCATATTAGCAAGGTTTGAACGTTAGATTTTGACTTTATTGTGACACCACAAACACCTTCATGTCAAGTTTCGTAAATTCGATTTTGTGTGGCAACTGGAGCTTCTTCTCCAAGGGGTGTTGCAAAAAATGTAACACTACTGTACTCTTCGGGTTTGCCAAGGACACATTTGGTCAGGTAAAACCTAGTGGAACGTGTCCATGGAAAACAGCTCTGTACTTGGGAAAAGTCTGATAAATTCAGGGCAGAAAGGTGGACATCAGCTGTAATTCTCCAATGCTGAGAGGAAAATGCCTCGCCATGCAATATTCCGCATTGTAGAATGTTCAAAGCCTACAGTATCGTCGATTAAAGTTATGGAATTTCTGATGCGGTGTTCGCACAGCACTGGTCATTATGGGATCAGCGTCATGGTGCAAGAGAATTGCTGCCACATGAGTGTTTATGCACATTATAGCATTAGCCAGTCAATGAACCAGCACACATTCACAATGTTCTCCCAGTCAACTGCTCCACCAAAAAAGAGGATGGGCAGGTCCAGGACCATTCAACTGATCCCAAGGAGGGGAAGGGAGAATGGGATGGTCCTTGGGGGGTGGAATGATATAGGGACTGTGTGTTACCTCTACAAGGAACACACAATGCCACCTCATTAATTTAATGAGCTCTTTTTAGATCCAGTGTGTGCACACATAGCACAGCCCAGCTTATTCATATTTAAATACATATTTATTCCATTGATTACAAAAATCATATTTTAATTTAACACCTGAATGGACTTTGTTACAGAGAGGCTATAAATAGGGCCCACAGTTGATAGATGATTATTCATTTATATCATATAAGAGAATCTATGTAGTAGAGCAAAGAAGTCAAGATGGAATATGGGGGAAACAGCGTTCACAACGCTGTCTCCTCAATGCGGTACCATTACAACATGTTCGTTACAACGACCGCGTTGTTACCACAAGTGCCATTACATCGCAAGTCATGCTGTCGGGGGCTCGATTGTGTTGGATTTAGAATTCAACACCTTCCATGCTGTTGCACAAACTGGAGTAGGAATAGTAAATAATAGTATTCCTAAGTCCAGCGTGCCCTCTACAACAAGTCGTTGAAACGACTTGCCATGTAATAGTTTGCGTGGTATTCAAAAAACAAGACTTCCTACACTATACTATTTAAATTGAAGGCAATATGTGGCAAAGAAGAACACGCTGAGAAAATACGGGCCGGAACTTTGAAGGCCTATCAGGGAATTTATTTAAGTGCGATATGCATACCCAAAGAGGTAAAATCGGGATATACAGGCGACTTTTTAACATGTGACCACCCTGGCTGAATTTCCTGGATATTATTATATGCTCGTCCAGCCATATAGAATTAATTCTGAAGACATAACATTGGCTCCGATACTAAGTGATATTGTAGTAAGTTACCTATTATTCCTTAGTTCCTCCAAAAAATCCTATCTATAATTTGTCGTGCGGTCCATTGAACAAACCATAATGTCCTATCGTGAGATGTGATCATTGCATTATTTTTGACTTATAACCTGGCCATTTTTGCTAGATGCTCATTGTATATAGATCCTCTTTTATTCTATGGACAGATACTATTGGAACTGCTTTTGGCATATAAGGAAAATCTCTACCCCAGCCTCACTGCAATTTATGCTAGTCTCGTGAGTCCTGCCCAGGTTCTCTTGGTACCCCAATTATGTTCTCAGATCTAATTATGGTTATTCTTTTCTTCTCATTGTAGCTTCTCAAACACTAAAATTAAAGATTTAGGAAGCTTCGTTACTGGTATCCCCTTGAATAAGAGTCTCTTGTTGGCAAGTATGTTGTTACTAAAACTTATTACTTCTTCTAAATCTTCCTTTTCTCTAATATTTTTATCCTTCCGTACTTAGGTTTTTGGAACTACAATGGCATTTCTTTAAAAAAACTCCTGCTCTTGGGTGTTTGTTTCATCACGGGTGTATATAGAGGTCTTTATTTCTTTATTCTTTCTATAGCCCCTGCTCCTTTTTTCCAAACTAATTTAAAGAAAGCTAAATAACGTTCACAATCACTTATTGTGATGTTTTATACCCACAGACCAACGGCTGTCAAAATCTAATGTTTAAACTCCAATGTATGAGTGTTGGACATCAAACTAGGCCTTGAAGCCTTTTTCTTTGAAAGACCACTGTAATAGCCCTGAAGAAGGAGCCTGTAAAGATCATTCTTGAGCTCCGAAACGCGCGTAGGCGCTGGTCCTATGTTTAAATTCCACAACCTATGATTTTAATTGTCAATATATTGTTGTTTTCTTGAGTTTCAGGTTTTTTGTCTCCAATTATGTGTTATATATGTGGTATATATGTTTTCTTATTTATGTCATGGTTGTACAATTAATCATAAATTGTGCTTCAATAGTTTGATGTGAAGTATATTATATGTATTATAACACAGTATGAAAAATGTTTATGTATGTTTTTTGAGGTGGTTGAAAGAATGATAAAAAATGATAAAATGAACTAATAAACGAAATAATATAGTTTTATACACCGTTGACTGTGGGTATTACTTTACTACATGGACATATTGCCTTCAATTTAAATAGTATAGTGTAGGAAGTCTTGTTTTTTGAATAGTTTCTTTCCCTGATCCCTTCCTCACTTATTAATACATTCAGGGTCCCTCTGCTGTAATCTACTGATAGTTTGCGTGGTAACAACGCAGTCGTTGAAAAGACTGCACTTTAAAGGAATGCGTGAACAACGCATTAGTTGTAAACACCTATATTTGGAATATAGAGGGTATTTGGAGAGACCACATGCTTAGGAGGATAGCTGTGCACACATTTCACAGTAATATTATTTGCAACGCCAATAGGTCAAACTTTTAGTTATCCAAGACCTATTGCATTGCAAATGCTTGTGTAATCTTGATCTTACCTCCAGCATCCCATGCCATTCTTCAGGAGGCCAGTTTCTGCTGGGAGGGCACCAAGCACCGAAAGGCGGCACAGAGGCACAATATTAACCAACCAGAGATGAAATAAATTTAAAAAAAGCCCAACTAACCAACCAAAGTCCCAGGGTAGCCCATATACCGAATACAGCATGCCTCGCAGAGCAGCGCATGTGCTGCTCAGGCCCAACCTAAAAAAGTACCTCTGAAAGTACACGACTAGTGGAAAGGACAAACACACAAAGAGAAAATGAAACCAGCCCACGCTGAATAATCAAAAGCAAGAAAAGGCAATGAGAGCGACGATGGAGTCAACCAATGCTAAGCAATGGGCAGGCTCTAAGCCCCATTTATTCTACATATAATGCCTCGAAAGCACCAGCTCATCAACTGCCTCAGGTGAGCAATAAAAAGTGTCCATGAGCACAGCAGATTCCATTATCCCTGTGCGGAGTTCTAATATGCACTTATGTATTAGGCAGTAGTGTAGTTTATATTATACAAAGGTGGGAGATGTGAGGGACCATGAGGATTCACTCACCATCTGCATACACGTCGGTTCATTTACACACATCTCTGAGGCTGGCTGGGCTTATTTGCATGGAGGTGCCACTTGCTAAGAGTCATGCTCCCTCGCTTTGTCGGCTGTATTATACATTTGACTACGATAATTCCAGCCGAGACAGGGCAGACACCATCTAGGTTTAAACCAAAAGTTTGCTGTTCTTAATTATGTCAGGTTTATGAGGGTTTTTGAGCTGCACCCGTGGGCCTTGCAGAGGAGAGGCATGTTGTGGGGTACGATGGGCTTCCTATGCAACGTGTAGACCCCCCCTATGTATGCAGACCTAAAGAGGCCCCCTCTTCGGGGTAGAGCAGTAGTGTGGAGGCCGGGTGCTAAAGCAAGGTAAGAGACAGCAACCTGTGGCTGGGACAGCAAAGTGTTACTTTAACAAAGGCAACAAAATCCTTGTTCTGTCCATTGATAGGGCGATAAAATACGTACTACGCGCTATTGAGCTGTCTGTTTCTGCTACTTGGAGTTGCCAGCAGAAATGAAATTTTTCATTATGTTCCCTGTAAGAGGAGCTCCATAGGTGGAGTTTTTTCCCTTTTCTATGGAGGATGAGCCTCTAACTGTACTCCCTGGAATGAATGACTGCTCTCCCCAAAAGGAAGAGGTCTTTTTAGGTCTGGCTTGACAGCGCAGCTGTCTGCAGACCTATTATCAGTTCTTGAAAATATAGATAAAGTGAGCTCGTCTTCAACCAGAAGAGCATTTTTCTCTCACTTCATAAGACTGGCTGTCTGGTGTATCGCTCCGCCTACTATTGAGTGATTAGGCTTGTTTACTTTTCAAAAATAAGCGGAATCATCACCTATTAAATTATTTATTTCAGGGAGGAATTTTATATAGAAAACAATTGTTTTTTTGTTTTGCTTTTTTTTTATTGCAGCCGAATACTTTATTTAAACAACCAAGACAGGTCTATAAGCTTTGTAAATGCTCACTTGGTATAGAAATGCAATAAAATAGCATCGTTTTATGAAACATTCTTTCATATAAACATCTTTTTTCTAAATACAAATGATAGTTAATACATGGAAGTTACTATAACACCTGTTGTGTAAAACACCCGTCACAGACAATGGTTAGCAGAGGTAGAGAGAGCCCAGGCTACAACACAGGATGGAAGTGACAACCGGAGGCCTGTAATCTGAAAGAAGTCTGGCACATGGGCTGCCCACAGGCTCGATGGTGGACTGAAGTACCCTCAACCTACACCAAGAAGAGGACAAGCATAAAAAGAAAGTACCTTGGCACCATAGATATCTCTCAGTTGTCAATTATCTTAGACAAAGTAATGCATCCAGGGTCAATGTGTAAACTCACAGGAAACCAAACCATATAATCAGTAAGCTGCACAAAGTTATTTAATGCCTTCATTTTAATTTAAGGTCTTCGTTTCTTATCAGGCACCTTGACGGCGGTACACAGCAGACGTGCCGTTCCGAATGAGGCATACCATAGCCTCCCACCCTTGATCTGACAAGACAACTAGATGACCATACCTTTTTCAAACACACTTAACATTCTAGTGAGAGAACGTCACATTGTGTTTGGCGCCTTTGGTGATTTTCAAACACTGAATGAATTCTGTTTATATACAAGATCCTACTTTGGAGTTACTACGCACACAAGAATTTTGACTTGCACGTTCTTCTAAATTGAGGATTGCTCGAATATTCCCAAATACTCAAAAGGAATAGGACATAAACGCGTGGAGACTTTGGAGCATTCATTTATATCTGCATATAATATACATTAAGCCTTGAAGAAGTTACTTTGTAACGAAACAGGTGTCGGCTGTTTTTCCATCACTGCCAACAATAGAGGCGGCATGATCTCGACCCCCGTGGAAATCTAAGGACTATCTTTATGCTTTGGATCACACCCCTATTTTTCTATTGTATTTAATTTATGTGATTTCTTGAAATTTTTGGCATTGAATAACTTTGTGCAGCTTACAGATTACATGGTTTGGTTTCCTGTGAGTCTACACATTGACCCTGGATGCGTTACTATGTCTAAGATAATTGACAATTGAGAGATATCTAGAGTGCCAAGGTACTTTTGATTTAAGCTTTAAATGGGAGCTCTTACGAACTCTTGTTAATAGACACCCGTGGTAGTGGGGTGTCTTTATCTGGCTACCTTAAGGGGCACCAATACAACTAGTACTTTTAAGATACTGGACAGTTATTAACTCTTAAAGATTGATGTGCAATCCTGTTTAACCATCACTACCATTTGTGTGTTCATTAAGAGGACAAGCATGCTGATCAATGGTGAGGCAGATACTTCATCTTATGCTCTCCACTGGCATGTATGACGAGCTCATCTAGCCTTGCTATTGCATGTACCCTCTGGAACTTGGTTTCCTGCATTTTTATTGGAGGAAATCAAGTACCAGATATTAAAGACAGATACAGAGGTGGACAAACTACTCACACCTGTTGTGTGAGAAGATTATATTTAGTGAGGATGAACAGCTACGGTTAAAACAGAGGGCACCGCTGCCCTGCAGGGAATAAGCAGAAAGCGTGTGGGAATGCAGTGTTGCCCGGAACACAATATGTATCAGATACAGGGGCATATTTACAAGGAAGTGGTGGAGTGCGGCGCTAGCCTCCTTGGCTTAATGCAGCGCTCCGCCACTTCTGAAACGCAGGGCTGCACTGTATTTACAAGAATACGGTGGAGCCTTGCGTTTTCCCCTCCACTGGTGCTAATATAGCTAGCTAGCACCATCGCAGGCCTCCTTGCATCTTAGTGCAAGGGTGGCTCCATTGTGGTGATGGTGTCCCTTCCTGCACATAAACAATCTGAAATGGCGTTTTGAAACTTCTATGTGTGCTGCTTAGTGAAGCACACATTAAAGTTTGCAAAACATCATTTTTTTAAAAGATTTATGTGCGGAAAGGGACACTTTCCTGAACATAAACAATCAATGGCATTTTGTTGTTTCTGCAAAAACTGGGAGAAATTAAACATTCCTCCTCGTTGCGCCAGGGTAAGACCAGGTTTCCGTTGGTCTTCATTTTGGCACTGACCCATATTTACGCCACCCTTGTAAATATGGGGCAGCATCAAAATCAATGAGTGTTGCAGTAGATCGCCCACCACAACACCCATTGCCGCCCCTTTCACGCTGTGTGGCGTGGAATGGTGTCTTATTCATAAGGCGGGGCTAAGCCACTTTAAGTGGCTTAACTCCGCCTTGTGAATAAAGGCAAAGCCCCTATCGTCCCCACAGCATCTGGGTAAGGGATGCTTTGGTGGCGATAGGTGCTTGTAAATATGCCCCACTCTTTCTCAGGCCTAGACTCTTATTCCTAGTAAGGTGGTGGCTTAATTGGCACCCAAGTCAGTAAGAGATTGGCACAACTCAGACCACTAAGCAGCTATAACAACCAACCTAGGGGCATATCAGCAACACCCGGCGATAATTGTTGCTCAGCGCTCTTAGCGTGAGGATAATTATCGCCGGGTAACGTGGATTTTTATCGCTGCGATAGCGTGCTATTAGCAACACTTATCTCCTCAGCGATAAAAACCCTCACGCTAACTGCCTAACGTGAGATTATCGCTGGAAACCCAGCGATCTCACGCAATGTGGCGTTAGCTTGCTGATAGGGACTCACAAACTTAGCCATGATATCCACCCTCCATAGGATATCATGGCTAAGTCAGTCCTAAAGCAGGCGTAAGGAAAGTAGCGATAACAGCGGTTATCGCTACTTTTCCTGACGCTATGCTTCATAGCGTGGGGCTTGATGATAGGAGAAATGTCGCTTAGCGACATTTCTCCTGTCATGTTAGATCAGGAACGCCCACCTTGCATCTCATTAGAGATGCAAAGCTGGGCGTAAAGAATCCCCACGCTACAGCAAGGTTTCACGCGTTAGCGTGGCCTTGCTAATTAGGCGATAAAATTATCGCTGCTATTCGGCCGAAAAAGGCCGCAAAAGCGGCGATACGTTTTTTATCGCCTGCTTGTAAATATGCCCCCTAGTGTTTCTTGTTTTTTAATAGGTATTCATGAATTGGAAAAATATACATTTTCCATTCTGAGCCATAATACTAATGCAAGTGCCTCTAAATACATCTACAGTAGGATTCTCGTGACGACACTGAAAGCACACCGTCCCTTTCAAATTAAGTGGAGGGTCAGGGCTTGAGGGAGGAAATACTTTTAACATGGTTCATACCATGCAGCATCACAATATAGTTTTAAAGAAATACAACTTTAAATGGTGATTAATATGATTAAATATTGCTTAATAAGACGTTTGTGAGTAACATGAGAAAAAAAGTTAACCAAAGTCTTGAATTCCTTGAAGCACACCAGTTTGTCTCTGATACCAGCAATTAACTTCTTTCACACCATGTGCCAGCCCAGTACGAGGGGAACTTTTGTACCCTTGTACCCCTTTACCCCTTGCATTTTCCTTGCTGCCCCTTAAATTCACCTCGTTTGAAGCCCAGAACCCACCAACCATCACAGTCTTTAAACAAACAGTACCCCAAAGCATCCAATGCCCGCCCACTAAGGATGTGGCACATTCAGCACAACATATCACTACAACCGTACCCATGTTTCTTATATTTCTCCACCAATCCACGCTTCCAATGATCTAAAGCAGTGTGACATACAAATGCAGTTACAGTTTCAGTTCTTGCAGTACCGAGAAGCTCCTCCCAGAGATTGTCATCTCTATGGACAGGTGAGGGTCTGTCAACATTTATTTAATCTTATGAAAGCAGTACTTTTCTATCTGTGTCTTTCTGCTTCTCCCCTTTTGAGCACAGGGTCATTCGTAGGTGCTTTTACCCAGTTTCTTTTTGCTGATCCCTGAACTCATAGACACATGAAATGTGTTGCCAGGGTAATAATGCACCTTGACAGCCAGAGCAGGCACTACACAAGTCCCACCAGCAGGCCGCGTGTATCCTGCAGGTCTCCAGGCCTTCACTCCAAGGGCAGCAGTCACTGAACGTGCCAGGAAACAGGGAACGTGTCTTGTACCAAAATCACCCATAATGTACCATTGAGATGTATATCATGGGCATCATTTAGGGGTCGCAGCTGCGAACCCTGGCTTGCCCTTTGTTCCCTCTAGCACTGCATTTGCGACCCCTGGTATCAGAGGTGGCAAATTCAGTGCCAGGAACTCAGGGGCAGCTTGGTCTCCACTCTCTTTATTTTATGTCAATGTATTATTACACTGATGTGTAAGTATGTGTGTGTGAGTGAAATTGGATGGCAAAGGGCGTGTAATGTCACTTCCGCTACTTCTGGCATTTCGGTGAATTGACGTCCATGTATATCATATCCTTTGTTGCATTCTAGCAGTTTGGATTACGCCAGTAAGGCATTTTATGTGTCTAGGTTAAGGTGTGATTCTGTGGCAAAAGACTTGTAGAGGGAAACCCCTCCAGTTGTAGAAAAGTACTAAAAACACCTGAGCAGCAATGTTTTAGTAAACATCAATGTTTGAGGTATTTGAAGTACTACCCTTTAGATATGCTTCTGTGTGTCCATTATCAGCTACGTATAGCCCCTCTAGCTTATGTTCATAGCCCCTGCAACAGATGGTTTCTCCCCAAACACAGGGTTGCTCCTTCACCTGCCTTTACATCAGCCTCACCAGCAGTGATAACAATTTATTGCCTATTTCTGTTGCATGGTTTTACCACGTAAGAGTCATCAGAAATAAGCTGTACACCGCATTGTGGTTAGGTATTGTGTACTACCACTCCCTTGTGCAACCAACACAAGTTCTGGATTTGTGGTAGGTCTGAGAGGAATATGTCTCCTTATCCCGCAGTCTTTTTGTCCGCAGGGAATCACAACACGGTCGTTACAACGACCGCGTTGTGATTCCGCATACCATTACTCCGCAAGTCGGAACAACGACTTGCGGAGGGGGGGCGCTGGATATTGGAATAGTATAATTTACTATTCCAACTCCAGTCTGTGCGGACAGTAGGGAAGGTGTTGGATTTTAAATCCAACACCTCCCCCCGCCTCCGCAAGTCGTTCTTCCGACTTGCGGAGTAATGGTATGTGGAATCACAACGCAGTCATTGTAACGACCGCATTGTGATTCCCTGCGAATAAAAAGTTTCGTTATAAACGTTGTTTACCGTCTGAGAGATGTTGGGTTGTCTAAAATGCGTATATTTTTCTTCCGAATAAATGTTGATATGATACAACTATTGAACTTAGGCCACACGCTGAAGTACTTCTAGGCACTTGAATATTAAAGTAGCGGCTACTTGCATTGCAAAGTGGTGCGGCTGGAGGGAGGGGGAGAACAAACCAAAAACATCAGGGAAGACAGAATTAAAAATATATAAAATTGCACTTACCTGCTCAGACGGCTGCCCCCTTGCTTCAGATCCTCGCCTTCCTGACATCAGTCCATCCCAGCTTCCAATCCCCAGGGCATCTCTAACGCTGGGAATTCTATTTCGTGGTTCGGTGCTCAGATAGGAACTGGGAGCCTGTGTTGGTTCTCTACCTGGCTGTACAACACAGCTCGGGTTAGAGAAAGGCGAAGTGCCCATGACGGTTTGGCCTACCACTTCCCCACTTCTCCGTGGTGCTGCAGCATCAGTATGGATGGCCCCGACACCCATCCCTCGGCTCGGCTGGCACCCAGCGGGATGAAAAAAAAAATGCTAATAAAATTGTTTTAATATCATTTTAGTTTTCCAGTCTGCCTCTGCTGGCTTTCAGCAGGAGGGGCGACGATCCTCCGCCATAACAGAGGAGAGGCCGAGTGTTTATTTCAAACCAACTAAGTGGAACTCTTCTCAGTGGTAGCTGGTGAGCTGTCACCCTTTGAGTCAACACAATGGCCTGTGTCTGTGTCCACCTTCCTGTTGTGTTGCAGGAGAAGTCATGGAACAACCCTGTTTTTGGTAAGAAAGTCTGTTCAGGCTCCTTGAACATAGGTTAGAGGTGCTATATGTAGTTGATACCGGAAACACGGAAAGACATTTACAGGGGTGGTGCTCACTTAAACTATTTGCTGCTCGAGCTTTGGAGTTCTTTTCAACTTCACTATCAATTATTTTACCACAGAAGCACTACTTAAGCCTGACTCATGAATTGTCCTACAGATATAAGCCAAACCACTGCTTTGATGGGAATCAACAGATATGATATACAGCTCAATGGTGCCAGGACAGGGTTCGCTGCTTTCAGGGTAATGCCAACTTCTGGAATTGCCAACACATCTACTAGGTGCCACAAAACTACTCACATTACAAAGTAAGATATTTGTGCCATTTGTAAAAATCGAGAAGAAATTAAACAAATTGGGAATTGCACCACAAGAAATATCAACCAAGAAATAAAAGAATGTCAGAATAAGATGAGAAACAAAACAGAAGAGAATACAATGAGAAAAAGAAAAGTAATGAAAAATCAATGCTGGTAAGTAATGACATAAGAAGCAGGTAAAGCAACACGATGAAAGTAAAAATGCATGATATAAAAAATTATAGGATAAAATAAAGACAGTGGGAAGAATGAAAAACAAATGAGAAAGTATGGAAGCAGGAATGAGAAAATATACACTAAGAAAGAGAAAAGATATTCTGGACAATTGAAAGTCCAATAATACATTTTAGAAAGAAGAAAAGCAATGAGGAATGTGGGGAGGCAATGAGATAAAAGAATAAAATGAAGACTGAAACAATAAGATACACAAAGCCCACAGAAGACATAAACAAGGAAGGGATGAAAGAAAGTGTAAAGAGAATGAAGTGAGATGTAGATCTTAAAATTGAGAAAAGAAAAAAGGAAAAGTGAGAAGAAAGCATGAAAGGACAGGAAGAAAGCAGCTAGGAACAAGCCACAGAAGAGGAAAAAGAAATCAAAGACAGTGACACGCCTCTTTCATTCAAAACAGGTCATGGGTAAACTTGTGAGCAGTAGCACCACGCCAAGGTTTTGACCTTTGCTACTGAAAATTCACACTATTCACATCTTAATTCATACTACCTTGTTTCCCATTAGACCCACAGACATTCCGCACCCAGCTCCAGATAGGGGCGGTGCCAGAGTTCCTGAAGCTCAAGGCACAATTCAATTAGCCTGCTAAGAGAACCCCAGGAATTGCTATTAAAAGCTGTTTGCTGCAACTTCAAGGAACCTCATAAGGCCTTACCACACCTTATGGAAGCTCCGCCCCCACCTCAAAGTGCATCTCTCTGGTGGTCTGCGAGGTGCTGCCTAGTTTCTCCCACTGAACGACCAAACAAGCACATGGCAGAGCTCTCGGAGAAGCAGAACTGCCGCAGCCATCCTGTGAGTCTGATGTTAGCTCGGTGCTCCCAAGTCCCCCATTCACACTGCTTTCACTTCATTCATTGCCTAGCCCAGACTGCACTCACACTGCAGGCATCCCCGACTACGCCTCTGTACACAGCTGAAAGGTGAATGTCATAAAGCCTGCCTGGACCAGGGGTGTGATGTAGTAGATGACATCACAGGGGATTGATGGGGAAATGCTGATAACACTCCAGGCGTAGAATGTTCAACCCTGCAGTATCATCGATTGAAGTTATGGAATTTCTGATGCGGTGTCCGCACAGCACTGGTCATTATGGGATCAGCGTCATGGTGCAAGAGCACGGCTGTCAATTGAGTGTTCATGCACATTACAGCATTAGCCAGCCAATGAACCACCACACATTCACAATGTTCTCCCAATCAACTGCTCCACCAAAGAAGAGGATGGACAGGTCCAGGACCATTCAACTGATCCCAAGGAGGGGAAGGGAGAATGTGATGGTCCATGGGGGGGTGGAATGATGTAGGGACTGTGTGTTACCTCTACATGGAACATACAAAGCCACTTTAATTTCAAGGAGCTATTTTTAGCTCCAGTAAGTGCCTACATAGCACAGCCCAGCTGATTCATATTTAATTACACATGTATTCCATTGATTACAATAATCATATTTTAATTGAATTCACCACACGTGATAGATGATTATTCCTTTATATCATAAGAGAATCTATGTAGTAGAGCAAAGAAGAGAAGATGGAATATAGAGGGTATTTGGAGAGACCATATGCTTAGGAGCATGGCTATGGATACATTTGACAGTAATACAAGAAAACGAATGTAGAACAAGCAATTGGAATGCAATAGGCCTCGCATTACTGAAAAATTGAGGTATTGGCGTATATAATTATTTACGCCAATAGGCCAAACTTTTACTAATGCAAGACCTATTGCATTGCAAATGCTTGTGTAATCTTGATCTTACCTCCGGGATCCCATGACATTTTTCAGCAGACCAGTGTATGCATTGCTTACCATTGGTTGAAGTCAACCAATGGCAAGCAATTGTCAGGCTCTAAGCCCCCTTTAATCTACAATATAATGCCTCGCAAGCACCAGCTAATGAGCTGCCTCAGGCGATCCATAAAAAATGTCCATTACCACAGAAGATTCCATCATTGAGAAGTGTGGCTCAATGATTAGAGCGGCAGACCCTGATGCAGAGGTCTAGCCTGGGACCAGGGTTCAATTCCCCGCCTCGGCGGGTCTTTGGCTCAAAAATTCCACGGACCTGATAATTCTCGCCTCTGTGCCATTCCAATCATGGAGTCCCACTCTGCAACTCTGGGCAATAGCTTGCTTAATCTCCACAACGGCCCCCACAATGCTAAGGATGCCTGGCCTCCACCTTGGGGGTGCCCAGGAGTGGACGCCTCACAGGGAAAGCCAGGATGGGTTCCACAGCAGTATTCGTACAAGCGCCTTGAGACCCTTGCGGGTGAGTAGTGCGCTATACAAGTATCAATTTACATTTACAATTTACATTCTCACTGTGTGGAGTCATAAGATGCACTTATGTATTAGGAAGTAGTGGGACCATGAGGATTCACCCACAATCTGCACATGGCAGAGGCCTCGAGAAGCAGAACTGCCGCGGCCATCCCGTGAGTCTGATGTTAGCTCGGTGCCCCCAAGTCCCCCATTCACACTGCTTTCACTCCATTCATTGCCTAGCCCACAGACTGCACTCACACTGCAGGCATTCCGACTACGCCTCTGTACACAGCTGAGAGGTGAATGATGTCATAAAGCCTGCCAGGGTCAGGGGTGTGATGTAGTAAATGACATCACAAGGGATTGCTGGGAAATGCTGCGAACACTCCAGGCAGCATGAGAGCAGGGACAGGAAGCAGCTATGAACAAGGCACAGAACACGAAGAAAAAGAAATCAAAGACAGTGCACGCCCCTTTCATCAAAAACAGGTCAAATTAGCACAAGTTCCTGGGTAAACTTGTGAGCAGTAGCACCACGCCAAGGTTTTGACCTTTGCTACTGAGCATTCACACCATTCACACCTTCATTCATGCTACCTTGCTTCACATCAGACCCACAGACATTCCACACCCAGCTCCAGATAGGGGCGGTGCCAGAGTTCCTGGAGCTCAAGGCAAAATTCAATTCGCCTGAGGGAGAACCCCAGGAATTGCTATTAAAAGCTGTTTGCTGCAACGTCAAGGAACCTCATAAGGGCTTACCACACCTTATGGAAGCTCCGCCCCCACCTCAAAGTGCATCTCACTGGCGGTCTGCGAGGTGCTGCCTGGTTTCTCCCACTGAACGATCAAACAAGCACATGGCAGAGGCTTCGAGAAGCAGAACTGCCACGGCCATCCTGTGAGTCTGATGTTAGCTCGGTCCCCCCAAGTCCCCCATTCACACCTCTTTCACACCATTCATTGCCCAGTCCTCAGACTACGCCTCTGTACACAGCTGAGAGGTGAATGATGTCATAAAGCCTGCCAGGGTCAGGGGTGTGATGTAGTAGATGACATCACAAGGGATTGCTGGGAAATGTTAACAATCCAGGCAGCAGGAGAGAAAGGACAGGAAGAAAGCAGCTATGAACAAGGCACAGAACAGGAAGAAAAAGAAATCAAAGACAGGGCACGCCCCTTTCATCCAAAACAGGTCAAATTAGCACAAGTTCATGGGTAAACTTGTGAGCAGTAGCACCACGCCAAGGTTTTGACCTTTGCTACTGGGCATTCACACCATTCACACCTTCATTCATGCTACCTTGCTTCAGATCAGTCCCACAGACATTCCGCACCCAGCTCTAGATAGGGGCGGTGCCAGAGTTCCTGGAGCTCAAGGCAAAATTTAATTCGCCTGCTAAGAGAACCCCAGGAATTGCTATTAAAAGCTGTTCGGTACAACGTCAAGGAACCTCATAAGGACTTACCACGCCTTATGGAAGCTCCGCCCCCACCTCAAAAAAGCATCTCACTGGCGGTCTGCGATGTGCTGCCTGTTTTCTCCCACTGAACAACCAAACAACACATGGCAGAGGCCTCGAGAAGCAGAACTGCCACGGCCATCCTGTGAGTCTGATGTTAGCTCGGTCCCCCCAAGTCCCCCATTCACACCTCTTTCACACCATTCATAGCCCAGTCCTCAGACTGCACTCACACTGCAGGCATGCCCGACTACGCCTCTTTATATAGCTAAGCGGTGAATGATGTCATAAAGGCTGCCAGGACCAGGGGTGTGATGTAGTACATGATGTCACAAACCTGCCAGGGTCAGGGGTATGATGTAGTAGATGACATCACAAGCGATTGATGGGAAACGCTGATAACACTCAAGGCTGCCTGGGGAGACCAGTGATACAGTAGGTTGATAGATGTGGGCCCATATGTCACATAACATCACAGAACCAACAGACTGAGGGAAGGAAGTCAGTTACAATCAGCTTATTATTAAGATTTCCTGTGTTCTCTTTATTGCATACAGACGCTATATTTAATCTGCCTAGAAAGACAGAATGGGTCAGAGGATTTTCAGAATTTCTCACTCTCTTGATTACTCTACAGATGTTGTGGCCTCGATGGTCAATAATTAACAATAGACATCTCCTTTCAATGTGTCTGCCAAAAAGAATGTCCTTCAAACCCATCTTCAAGGAATATGTAAAGGCGCTGGTGAGATGGGCCTAGTGAACTGCACAGGAATGCACAGCTTTTCATTATGTTTCTTCCTATCTGCTCTGCCCACTTCACAGGTGTGGTTCAGGCATTCAAATGTCAGGGTGGGATCTAGGGATTAGAAGACGCCTTACATCATTCTTCTGCACCTACTAGCAGAGCCTGGCAGCAGTCTTATGGCTGGGCTCTGAGTCTTTATCTGTGTGAAGACTGTCACAGACTCCTTGTGTGACTACACACAGCTTCAATAGCATTGCACACATCCATTCAATCAAAGGTAATTCTGGATACCCTGGAGGGACAAGGTGCCCAGAGAAACTGTGGCCTTAGAATCCGCTAATTTCTGCTCACAAAATGAACCTAATATATCCATACACAGCTGCTGCTTGAGCCTTAAAAGGCATTTTATGTTTTGTACAGGAGGCATTCCAAACGTAGAATCTGCATTCCAAACATAGGTCTAATGTTGCAAATTAGAAGTTTGGTTCCAATCTGCATTCTAATAGAATTCTTTTATTTTCTAATTAGACCTCTCATTCCAAACTTAGAATGTCCTTTACAAAGTAGAACTGTCATTCTAAATTAGAACTCAAATTTCATATTAGCAAGGTTTGAACGTTAGATTTTGACTTTATTGTGACACCACAAACACCTTCATGTCAAGTTTCGTAAATTCGATTTTGTGTGGCAACTGGAGCTTCTTCTCCAAGGGGTGTTGCAAAAAATGTAACACTACTGTACTCTTCGGGTTTGTCAAGGACACATTTGGTCAGGTTAAACCTAGTGGAACGTGTCCAAGGAAAACAGCTCTGTACTTGGGAAAAGTCTGATAAATTCAGGGCAGAAAGGTGGACATCAGCTGTAATTCTCCAATGCTGAGAGGAAAATGCCGCACCATGCAATATTCCGCATTGTAGAATTTTCAAAGCCTACAGTATCGTCGATTGAAGTTATGGAATTTCTGATGCGGTGTTCGCACAGCACTGGTCATTATGGGATCAGCGTCATGGTGCAAGAGAATGGCTGCCACATGAGTGTTTATGCACATTATAGCATTAGCCAGTCAATGAACCAGCACACATTCACAATGTTCTCCCAGTCAACTGCTCCACCAAAAAAGAGGATGGGCAGGTCCAGGACCATTCAACTGATCCCAAGGAGGGGAAGAGAGAATGGGATGGTCCACGGGCGGTGGAATGATATAGGGACTGTGTGTTACCTCTACAAGGAACACACAATGCCACCTCATTAATTTAATGAGCTCCTTTTAGATCCAGTGTGTGCACACATAGCACAGCCCAGCTGATTCATATTTAAATACATATTTATTCCATTGATTACAAAAATCATATTTTAATTTAACACCTGAATGGACTTTGTTACAGAGAGGCTATAAATAGGGCCCACAGTTGATAGATGATTATTCATTTATATCATATAAGAGAATCTATGTAGTAGAGCAAAGAAGTCAAGATGGAATATGGGGGAAACAGCGTTTACAACGCTGTCTCCTCAATGCGGTACCATTACAACATGTTCGTTACAACGACCGCGTTGTTACCACAAGTGCCATTACATCGCAAGTCATGCTGTCGGGGGCTCGATTGTGTTGGATTTAGAATTCAACACCTTCCATGCTGTTGCACAAACTGGAGTAGGAATAGTAAATAATAGTATTCCTAAGTCCAGCGTGCCCTCTACAACAAGTCGTTGAAACGACTTGCCATGTAATAGTTTGCGTGGTAACAACGCAGTCGTTGTAAAGACTGCACTTTAAAGGAATGCGTGAACAACGCATTAGTTGTAAACACCTATATTTGGAATATAGAGGGTATTCGGAGAGACCACATGCTTAGGAGGATAGCTGTGCACACATTTCACAGTAATATTATTTGCAACGCCAATAGGTCAAACTTTTAGTTATTCAAGACCTATTGCATTACAAATGCTTGTGTAATCTTGATCTTACCTCCAGCATCCCATGCCATTCTTCAGGAGGCCAGTTTCTGCTGGGAGGGCACCAAGCACCGAAAGGCGGCACAGAGGCAAAATATTAACCAACCAGAGATGAAATAAATTTAAAAAAAGCCCAACTAACCAACCAAAAGCGGTGGGCATGTCCGAAGTCCCAGGGTAGCCCATATATCGAATACAGCATGCCTCGCAGAGCAGCGCATGTGCTGCTCAGGCCCAACCTAAAAAAGTACCTCTGAAAGTACACGACTAGTGGAAAGGACAAACACACAAAGAGAAAATGAAACCAGCCCACGCTGAATAATCAAAAGCAAGAAAAGGCAATGAGAGCGACGATGGAGTCAACCAATGCTAAGCAATGGGCAGGCTCTAAGCTCCATTTATTCTACATATAATGCCTCGCAAGCACCAGCTCATCAACTGCCTCAGGTGAGCCATAAAAAGTGTCCATGAGCACAGCAGATTCCATTCTCCCTGTGCGGAGTTCTAATATGCACTTATGTATTAGGCAGTAGTGTACCTTATATTATACAAAGGTGGGAGATGTGAGGGACCATGTGGATTCACTCACCATCTGCATACACGTCGGTTCATTTACACACATCTCTGAGGCTGGCTGGGCTTATTTGCCTGGAGGTGCCACTTGCTAAGAGTCATGCTCCCTCGCTTTGTCGGCTGTATTATACATTTGACTACGATAATTCCAGCCGAGACAGGGCAGACACCATCTAGGTTTAAACCAAAAGTTTGCTGTTGTTAATTATGTCAGGTTTATGAGGGTTTTTGAGCTGCACCCGTGGGCCTTGCAGAGGAGAGGCATGTTGTGGGGTACGATGGGCTTCCTATGCAACCTGTAGACCCCCCTATGTATGCAGACCTAAAGAGGCCCCCTCTTCGGGGTAGAGCAGTAGTGTGGAGGCCGGGTGCTAAAGCAAGGTAATAGACAGCAACCTGTGGCTGGGACAGCAAACTGTTACTTTAACAAAGGCAACAAAATCCTTGTTCTGTCCATGGATAGGGCGATAAAATACGTACTACGCGCTATTGAGCTGTCTGTTTCTGCTACTTGGAGTTGCCAGCAGAAATGAAATTTTTCATTATGTTCCCTGTAAGAGGAGCTCCATAGGTGGAGTTTTTTCCCTTTTCTATGGAGGATGAGCCTCTAACTGTACTCCCTGGAATGAATGACTGCTCTCCCCAAAAGGAAGAGGTCTTTTTAGGTCTGGCTTGACAGCGCAGCTGTCTGCAGACCTATTATCAGTTCTTGAAAATATAGATAAAGTGAGCTCGTCTTCAACCAGAAGAGCATTTTTCTCTCACTTCATAAGACTGGCTGTCTGGTGTATCGCTCCGCCTACTATTGAGTGCTTAGGCTTGTTTACTTTTCAAAAATAAGCGGAATCATCACCTATTAAATTATTTATTTCAGGGAGGAATTTTATATAGAAAACAATTGTTTTTTTGTTTTGCTTGTTTTTTTATTGCAGCTGAATACTTTATTTAAACAACCAAGACCGGTCTATAAGCTTTGTAAATGCTCACTTGGTATAGAAATGCAATAAAATAGCATCGTTTTATGAAACATTCTTTCATATAAACATCTTTTTTCTAAATACAAATGATAGTTAATACATGGAAGTTACTAGAACACCTGTTGTGTAAAACACCCGTCACAGACAATGGTTAGCAGAGGTAGAGAGAGCCCAGGCTACAACACAGGATGGAAGTGACAACCGGAGGCCTGTAATCTGAAAGAAGTCTGGCACATGGGCTGCCCACAGGCTCGATGGCGGACTGAAGTACCCTCAACCTACACCAAGAAGAGGACAAGCATAAAAAGAAAGTACCTCGGCACCATAGATATCTCTCAGTTGTCAATTATCTTAGACAAAGTAATGCATCCAGGGTCAATGTGTAAACTCACAGGAAACCAAACCATATAATCAGTAAGCTGCACAAAGTTATTTAATGCCTTCATTTTAATTTAAGGTCTTCGTTTCTTATCAGGCACCTTGACGGCGGTACACAGCAGACGTGCCATTCCGAATGAGGCATACCATAGCCTCCCACCCTTGATCTGACAAGACAACTAGATGACCATACCTTTTTCAAACACACTTAACACTCTAGTGAGAGAACGTCACATTGTGTTTGGCGCCTTTGGTGATTTTCAAACACTGAATGAATTCTGTTTATATACAGGATCCTACTTTGGAGTTACTACGCACACAAGAATTTTGACTTGCACGTTCTTCTAAATTGAGGATTGCTCGAATATTCCCAAATACTCAAAAGGAATAGGACATAAACGCGTGGAGACTTTGGAGCATTCATTTATATCTGCAGATAATATACATTAAGCCTTGAAGAAGTTACTTTGTAACGAAACAGGTGTCGGCTGTTTTTCCATCACTGCCACCAATAGAGGCGGCATGATCTCGACGTCCGTGGAAATCTAAGGACTATCTTTATGCTTTGGATCACACCGCTATTTTTCTATTGTATTTAATTTATGTGTTTTCTTGAAATTTTTGGCATTAAATAACTTTGTGCAGTTTACAGATTATATGGTTTGGTTTCCTGTGAGTCTACACATTGACCCTGGATGCGTTACTATGTCTAAGATAATTGACAATTGAGAGATACCTAGAGTGCCAAGGTACTTTTGATTTAAGCTTTAAATGGGAGCTCTTAGGAACTCTTGTTAATAGACACCCGTGGTAGTGGGGTGTCTTTATCTGGCTACCTTAAGGGGCACCAATACAACTAGTACTTTTAAGATACTGGACAGTTATTAACTCTTAAAGATTGATGTGCAATCCTGTTTAACCATCACTACCATTTGTGTGTTCATTAAGAGGGCAAGCATGCTGATCAATGGTGAGGCAGATACTTCATCTTATGCTCTCCACAGGCACGTATGACGAGCTCATCTAGGCTTGCTATTGCATGTACCCTCTGGAACTTGGTTTCCTGCATTTTTATTGGAGGAAATCAAGTACCAGATATTAAAGACAGATACAGAGGTGGACAAACTACTCACACCAGTTGTGTGAGAAGATTATATTTAGTGAGGATGAACAGCTACGGTTAAAACAGAGGGCACCGCTGCCCTGCAGGGAATAAGCAGAAAGCGTGTGGGAATGCAGTGTTGCCCGGAACACAATATGTATCAGATACAGGGGCATATTTACAAGGAAGTGGTGGAGTGCGGCGCTAGCCTCCTTGGCTTAATGCAGCGCTCCGCCACTTCTGAAACGCAGGGCTGCACTGTATTTACAAGAATACGGTGGAGCCTTGCGTTTCCCCTCCACTGGTGCTGATATAGCTAGCTAGCACCATCACAGGCCTCCTTGCATCTTAGTGCAAGGGTGCCTCCATTGTGGTGATGGTGTCCCTTCCTGCACATAAACAATCTGAAATGGCGTTTTGAAACTTCTATGTGCGCTGCTTAGTGCAGCACACATTAAAGTTTGCAAAACATCATTTTTTAAAATGATTTATGTGCGGAAAGGGACACTTTCCTGAACATAAACAATCAATGGCATTTTGTTGTTTCTGCAAAAACTGGGAGAAATTAAACATTCCTCCTCGTTGCGCCAGGGTAAGACCAGGTTTCCGTTGGTCTTCATTTTGGCACTGACCCATATTTACGCCACCCTTGTAAATATGGGGCAGCATCAAAATCAATGAGTGTTGCAGTAGATCGCCCACCACAACACCCATTGCCGCCCCTTTCACGCTGTGTGGCGTGGAATGGTGTCTTATTCATAAGGCGGGGGCTAAGCCACTTTAAGTGGCTTAACTCCGCCTTGTGAATAAAGGCAAAGCCCCTATCGTCCCCACAGCATCTGGGTAAGGGATGCTTTGGTGGCGATAGGTGCTTGTAAATATGCCCCACTCTTTCTCAGGCCTAGACTCTTATTCCTAGTAAGGTGGTGGCTTAATTGGCACCCAAGTCAGTAAGAGATTGGCACAACTCAGACCACTAAGCAGCTATAACAACCAACCTAGGGGCATATCAGCAACACCCGGCGATAATTGTTGCTCAGCGCTCTTAGCGTGAGGATAATTATCGCCGGGTAACGTGGATTTTTATCGCTGAGATAGCGTGCTATTAGCAACGCTTATCTCCTCAGCGATAAAAACCCTCACGCTAACTGCCGAACGTGAGATTATCGCTGGAAACCCAGCGATAATCTCACGCAATGTGGCGTTAGCTTGCTGATAGGGACTCACAAACTTAGCCATGATATCCACCCTCCATAGGATATCATGGCTAAGTCAGTCCTAAAGCAGGCGTAAGGAAAGTAGCGATAACAGCGGTTATCGCTACTTTTCCTGACGCTATGCTTCATAGCGTGGGGCTTGATGATAGGAGAAATGTCGCTTAGCGACATTTCTCCTGTCATGTTAGATCAGGAACGCCCACTTTGCATCTCATTAGAGATGCAAAGCTGGGCGTAAAGAATCCCCACGCTACAGCAAGGTTTCACGCATTAGCGTGGCCTTGCTAATTAGGCGATAAAATTATCGCTGCTATTCGGCCGAAAAAGGCCGCAAAAGCGGCAATAAGTTTTTTATCGCCTGCGTGTAAATATGCCCCCTAGTGTTTCTTGTTTTTTAATAGGTATTCATGAATTGGAAAAATATACATTTTCCATTCTGAGCCATAATACTAATGCAAGTGCCTCTAAATACATCTACAGTAGGATTCTCGTGACGACACTGAAAGCACACCGTCCCTTTCAAATTAAGTGGAGGGTCAGGGCTTGAGGGAGGAAATACTTTTAACATGGTTCATACCATGCAGCATCACAATATAGTTTTAAAGAAATACAACTTTAAATGGTGATTAATATGATTAAATATTGCTTAATAAGACGTTTGTGAGTAACATGAGAAAAAAAGTTAACCAAAGTTGGAAATTCCTTGAAGCACACCAGTTTGTCTCTGATACCAGCAATGAACTTCTTTCACACCATGTGCCAGCCCAGTACGAGGGGAACTTTTGTACCCTTGTACCCCTTTACCCCTTGCATTTTCCTTGCTGCCCCTTAAATTCACCCCGTTTGAAGCCCAGAACCCACCAACCATCACAGTCTTTAAACAAACAGTACCCCAAAGCATCCAATGCCCGCCCACTAAGGATGTGGCACATTCAGCACAACATATCACTACAACCGTACCCATGTTTCTTATATTTCTCCACCAATCCACGCTTCCAATGATCTAAAGCAGTGTGACATACAAATGCAGTTACAGTTTCAGTTCTTGCAGTACCGAGAAGCTCCTCCCAGAGATTGTCATCTCTATGGACAGGTGAGGGTCTGTCAACATTTATTTAATCTTATGAAAGCAGTACCTTTCTGTCTGTGTCTCTCTGCTTCTCCCCTTTGAGCACAGGGTCATTCGTAGGTGCTTTTGCCCAGTTTCTTTTTGCTAATCCCTGAACTCAGAGACACATGAAATGTGTTGCCAGGGTAATAATGCACCTTGACAGCCAGAGCAGGCACTACACATGTCCCACCAGCAGGCGGCGTGTATCCTGCAGGTCTCCAGGCCTTCACTCCAAGGGCAGCGGTCACTGAACGTGCCAGGAAACAGGGAACGTGTCTTGTACCAAAATCACCCATAATGTACCATTGAGATGTATATCATGGGCATCATTTAGGGGTCGCAGCTGCGAACCCTGGCTTGCCCTTTGTTCCCTCTAGCACTGCATTTGCGACCCCTGGTATCAGAGATGGCAAATGCAGTGCCAGGAACTCAGGGGCAGCTTGGTCTCCACTCTCTTTATTTTATGTCAATGTATTATTACACTGATGTGTAAGTATGTGTGTGTGAGTGAAATTGGATGGCAAAGGGCGTGTAATGTCACTTCCGCTACCCCTGGCATTTCGGTGAATTGACGTCCATGTATATCATATCCTTTGTTGCATTCTAGCAGTTTGTGTTACGCCAGTAAGGCATTTTATGTGTCTAGGGTAAGGTGTGATTCTGTGGTAAAAGACTTGTAGAGGGAAACCCCTCCAGTTGTAGAAAAGTACTAAAAACACCTGAGCAGCAATGTTTTAGTAAACATCAATGTTTGAGGTATTTGAAGTACTACCCTTTAGATATGCTTCTGTGTGTCCATTATCAGCTACGTATAGCCCCTCTAGCTTATGTTCATAGCCCCTGCAACAGATGGTTTCTCCCCAAACACAGGGTTGCTCCTTCACCTCCCTTTACATCAGCTTCACCAGCAGTGATAACAATTTATTGCCTATTTCTGTTGCATGGTTTTACCACGTAAGAGTCATCAGAAATAAGCTGTACACCGCATTGTGGTTAGGTATTGTGTACTACCACTCCCTTGTGCAACCAACACGAGTTCTGGATTTGTGGTAGGTCTGAGAGGAATATGTCTCCTTATCCCGCAGTCTTTTTGTCCGCAGGGAATCACAACACGGTCGTTACAACGACTGCGTTGTGATTCCGCATACCATTACTCCGCAAGTCGGAACAACGACTTGCGGAGGGGGGGCGCTGGATATTGGAATAGTATAATTTACTATTCCAACTCCAGTCTGTGCGGACAGTAGGGAAGGTGTTGGATTTTAAATCCAACACCTCCCCCCCCCTCCGCAAGTCGTTCTTCCGACTTGCGGAGTAATGGTATGTGGAATCACAACGCAGTCATTGTAACGACCGCATTGTGATTCCCTGCGAACAAAAAGTTTCGTTATAAACGTTGTTTACCGTCTGAGAGATGTTGGGTTGTCTAAAATGCGTATATTTTTCTTCCGAATAAATGTTGATATGATACAACTATTGAACTTAGGCCACACGCTGAAGTACTTCTAGGCACTTGAATATTAAAGTAGCGGCTACTTGCATTGCAAAGTGGTGAGGCTGGAGGGAGGGGGAGAACAAACCAAAAACATCAGGGAAGACAGAATTAAAAATATATAAAATTGCACTTACCTGCTCAGACGGCTGCCCCCTTGCTTCAGATCCTCGCCTTCCTGACATCAGTCCATCCCAGCTTCCAAGCCCCAGGGCATCTCTAACGCTGGGAATTCTATTTCGTGGTTCGGTGCTCAGATAGGAACTGGGAGCCTGTGTTGGTTCTCCACCTGGCTGTACAACACAGCTCGGGTTAGAGAAAGGCTAAGTGCCCATGACGGTTTGGCCTACCACTTCCCCACTTCTCCGTGGTGCTGCAGCATCAGTATGGATGGCCCCGACACCCATCCCTCGGCTCGGCTGGCACCCAGCGGGATGAAAAAAAAAATGCTAATAAAATTGTTTTAATATCATTTTAGTTTTCCAGTCTGCCTCTGCTGGCTTTCAACAGGAGGGGCGACGATCCTCCGCCATAACAGAGGAGAGGCCGAGTGTTTATTTCAAACCAACTAAGTGGAACTCTTCTCAGTGGTAGCTGGTGAGCTGTCACCCTTTGAGTCAACACAATGGCCTGTGTCCACCTTCCTGTTGTGTTGCAGGAGAAGTCATGGAACAACCCCGTTTTTGGTGAGAAAGTCTGTTCAGGCTCCTTGAACATAGGTTAGAGGTGCTATATGTAGTTGATACCGGAAACACGGAAAGACATTTACAGGGGTGGTGCTCACTTAAACTATTTGCTGCTCGAGCTTTGGAGTTCTTTTCAACTTCACTATCAATTTTTTTACCACAGAAGCACTACTTAAGCCTGACTCATGAATTGTCTTACAGATATAAGCCAAACCACTGCTTTGATGGGAATCAACAGATATGATATACAGCTCAATGGTGCCAGGACAGGGTTCGCTGCTTTCAGGGTAATGCCAACTTCTGGAATTGCCATCACATCTTCTAGGTGCCCCATTCTTCTGGTGCCACAAAACTACTCACATTACAAAGTAAGATATTTGTGCCATTTGTAAAAATCGAGAAGAAATTAAACAAATTGGGAATTGCACCACAAGAAATATCAACCAAGAAATAAAAGAATGTCAGAATAAGATGAGAAACAAAACAGAAGAGAATACAATGAGAAAAAGAAAAGTAATGAAAAATCAATGCTGGTAAGTAATGACATAAGAAGCAGGTAAAGCAACACGATGAAAGTAAAAATGCATGATATAAAAAATTATAGGATAAAATAAAGACAGTGGGAAGAATGAAAAACAAATGAGAAAGTATGGAAGCAGGAATGAGAAAATATACACTAAGAAAGAGAAAAGATATTCTGGACAAGAGAAAGTCCAATAATACATTTTAGAAAGAAGAAAAGCAATGAGGAATGTGGGGAGGCAATGAGATAAAAGAATAAAATGAAGACTGAAACAATAAGATACACAAAGCCCACAGAAGACATAAACAAGGAAGGGATGAAAGAAAGTGTAAAGAGAATGAAGTGAGATGTAGATCTTAAAATTGAGAAAAGAAAAAAGGAAAAGTGAGAAGAAAGCAAGAAAGGACAGGAAGAAAGCAGCTAGGAACAAGCCACAGAAGAGGAAAAAGAAATCAAAGACAGTGACACGCCTCTTTCATTCAAAACAGGTCATGGGTAAACTTGTGAGCAGTAGCACCACGCCAAGGTTTTGACCTTTGCTACTGAAAATTCACACTATTCACATCTTAATTCATACTACCTTGTTTCCCATTAGACCCACAGACATTCCGCACCCAGCTCCAGATAGGGGCGGTGCCAGAGTTCCTGAAGCTCAAGGCACAATTCAATTAGCCTGCTAAGAGAACCCCAGGAATTGCTATTAAAAGCTGTTTGCTGCAACTTCAAGGAACCTCATAAGGTCTTACCACACCTTATTGAAGCTCCGCCCCCACCTCAAAGTGCATCTCTCTGGTGGTCTGCGAGGTGCTGCCTAGTTTCTCCCACTGAACGACCAAACAAGCACATGGCAGAGCTCTCGGAGAAGCAGAACTGCCGCAGCCATCCTGTGAGTCTGATGTTAGCTCGGTGCTCCCAAGTCCCCCATTCACACTGCTTTCACTTCATTCATTGCCTAGCCCACAGACTGCACTCACACTGCAGGCATCCCCGACTACGCCTCTGTACACAGCTGAAAGGTGAATGTCATAAAGCCTGCCTGGACCAGGGGTGTGATGTAGTAGATGACATCACAGGGGATTGATGGGGAAATGCTGATAACACTCCAGGCGTAGAATGTTCAATCCTGCAGTATCATCGATTGAAGTTATGGAATTTCTGATGCGTGTCCGCACAGAACTGGTCATTATGGGATCAGCGTCATGGTGCAAGAGCACGGCTGTCAATTGAGTGTTCATGCACATTACAGCATTAGCCAGCCAATGAACCAGCACACATTCACAATGTTCTCCCAATCAACTGCTCCACCAAAGAAGAGGATGGACAGGTCCAGGACCATTCAACTGATCCCAAGGAGGGGAAGGGAGACTGTGATGGTCCATGGGGGGTGGAATGATGTAGGGACTGTGTGTTACCTCTACATGGAACATACAAAGCCACTTTAATTTCAAGGAGCTATTTTTAGCTCCAGTAAGTGCCTACATAGCACAGCCCAGCTGATTCATAATTAATTACACATGTATTCCATTGATTACAATAATCATATTTTAATTGAATTCACCACAGGTGATAGATGATTATTCCTTTATATCATATAAGAGAATCTATGTAGTCGAGCAAAGAAGAGAAGATGGAATATAGAGGGTATTTGGAGAGACCATATGCTTAGGAGCATGGCTATGGATACATTTGACAGTAATACAAGAAAACCAATGTAGAACAAGCAATTGGAATGCAATAGGCCTCGCATTACTGAAAGATTGATGTATTGGCGTATATAATTATTTACGCCAATAGGCCAAACCTTTACTAATGCAAGACCTATTGCATTGCAAATGCTTGTGTAATCTTGATCTTACCTCCGGGATCCCATGACATTTTTCAGCAGACCAGTGTATGCATTGCTTACCATTGGTTGAAGTCAACCAATGGCAAGCAATTGTCAGGCTCTAAGCCCCCTTTAATCTACAATATAATGCCTCGCAAGCACCAGCTAATGAGCTGCCTCAGGCGATCCATAAAAAATGTCCATTACCACAGAAGATTCCATCATTGAGAAGTGTGGCTCAATGATGAGAGCGGCACACCCTGATGCAGAGGTCTAGCCTGGGACCAGGGTTCAATTCCCCGCCTCGGCGGGTCTTTGGCTCAAAAATTCCACGGACCTGATAATTCTCGCCTCTGTGCCATTCCAATCATGGAGTCCCACTCTGCAACTCTGGGCAATAGCTTGCTTAATCTCCACAACGGCCCCCACAATGCTAAGGATGCCTGGCCTCCACCTTGGGGGTGCCCAGGAGTGGACGCCTCACAGGGAAAGCCAGGATGGGTTCCACAGCGGTATTCGTACAAGTGCCTTGAGACCCTTGCGGGTGAGTAGTGCGCTATACAAGTATCAATTTACATTTACAATTTACATTCTCACTGTGTGGAGTCATAAGATGCACTTATGTATTAGGAAGTAGTGGGACCATGAGGATTCACCCACAATCTGCATACACGATGGTTCATGTGCACACATCTCTGAAGCTGGCTGGGCTTATTTTGCTTGGAGGTGCCACTTGCTAAGAGTCATGCTCCCTCGCTTTGTCGGCTGTAATGTACATTTGACTACTATATTTAGAATATGTGATGGTACAACGCGATCAAAATGATCGCGGAACGTTACATCGCAGTTTTTACAACGACCTGCGTTGGAGGGCGCTGGACTTAGGAATAGTATGATTTACTATTCCAACACCAGTCTACGTACAGTAGGGAAGGTGTTGGAATAGTAATTGATACTATTCCTAAGGTTAGAGCAGCATCGAGTGCAAGTAGTTGTAACGACTTGTGTTGTATTACCCGCGATGTAAAGGCATTGCGATGCAATGCTCGCGTGGTAATGGGTGTTTCTCCTAAATATCCAGCCGAGACAGGGCAGGGCAGACACCATCTAGGTTTAAATGGAAAGTTTGCTGATCCTAATTATGTGAGGTTTATGTGGGGTTTTGAGGTGCGCTAGTGGGTCTTGCAGAGAAGAAGCATGTTGTGGGGTACGATGGGCTTCCATTGCAACATGTAGACCTCCCCCATGTATGCAGACCAATGAGGCCCCCTTTCGGTGTGGAGCAGTAGTGTGTAGGACAGGTGCTTTAGCAAGGTGAGAGACAGCAACCTGTGGCTGGCACAGCAAAATGTTACTTGTCTAAAATTGCACCAAAATCCTTGTTCTGTCCATGGACAGGGAGGTAAAATATGTCCCACAGCTCTACTGAGCTGTCTATTCCCGCTACTTTGAGTTGCTGTCCGAAATAACACTGTCCGGCAGGACAATCAGTGGAGTAACATTGTTTCGTAATGCCATTATAACTGTTTTGTCCACCCAACAGGGGCGTAACACAGGCCCCCAAATCCCCCACAATGCGGGGGGGGGGGCAAAGCTCCAGGGGGCCCCCTCATTACTTCACTTCTGCTGGGAGCTCCTGATAAGAGTTCGGAGGGGGCTCCTCCACGTTCCTTGCAGGGAGGCCCCCTCAATCATCGTTACGCCACTGCCACCCAAGCAGTAATGTTTATCACCTGCCCCATCAGATGGAACATATTATGTAATGGGGTCTAAGAAGTTACCTCTCACCCTTTCATCCAAAACAGGTCAAATTAGCACAAGTTCATGGGTAAACTCTTGAGCAGTAGCACCACGCCAAGGTTTTGACCTTTGCTACTGAGCATTCACACCATTCACACCTTCATTCATGCTACCTTGCTTCACATCAGACCCACAGACATTCCACACCCAGTTCCAGATAGGGGCGGTGCCAGAGTTCCTGGAGCTCAAGGCAAAATTCAATTCGCCTGAGGAAGAACCCCAGGAATTGCTATTAAAATCTGTTTGCTGCAACGTCAAGGAACCTCATAAGGTCTTACCACACCTTATTGAAGCTCCGCCCCCACCTCAAAGTGCATCTCACTGGCGGTCTGCGAGGTGCTGCCTGGTTTCTCCGACTGAACGATCAAACAAGCACATGGCAAAGGCCTCAAGTAGCAGAACTGCCGCAGCAATCCTGTGAGTCTGATGTTAGCTCAGTGCCCCCAAGTCCCCCATTCACAATGCTTTCACACCATTCATAGCCTAGCCCACACACTGCACTTACCCTTGCAGGTATCTCAGACTAAACGTCTAGACACAGCTTAGAGGTGAATGATGTCATAAAGGCTGCCAGGGGTGTGATGTAGTACATGGCATCACAAGGGATTGATGGGAAACACTGATAATACTCCAGGCAGCATGAGAGCAGGGACAGGAAGCAGCTATGAACAAGGCACAGAACACGAAGAAAAAGAAATCAAAGACAGTGCACACCCCTTTCATCAAAAACAGGTCAAATTAGCACAAGTTCATGGGTAAACTTGTGAGCAGTAGCACCACGCCAAGGTTTTGACCTTTGCTACTGAGCATTCACACCATTCACACCTTCATTCATGCTACCTTGCTTCACATCAGACCCACAGACATTCCACACCCAGTTCCAGATAGGGGCGGTGCCAGAGTTCCTGGAGCTCAAGGCAAAATTCAATTCGCCTGAGGGAGAACCCCAGGAATTGCTATTAAAAGCTGTTTGCTGCAACATCAAGGAACCTCATAAGGGCTTACCACACCTTATGGAAGCTCCGCCCCCACCTCAAAGTGCATCTCACTGGCGGTCTGCGAGGTGCTGCCTGGCTTCTCCCACTGAACGAACAAACAAGCACATGGCAGAGGCCTCGAGAAGCAGAACTGCCGCGGCCATCCTGTGAGTCTGATGTTAGCTCGGTCCCCCCAAGTCCCCCATTCACACCTCTTTCACACCATTCATTGCCCAGTCCTCAGACTACGCCTCTGTACACAGCTGAGAGGTGAATGATGTCATAAAGCCTGCCAGGGTCAGGGGTGTGATGTAGTAGATGACATCACAAGGGATTGCTGGGAAATGTTAACAATCCAGGCAGCAGGAGAGAAAGGACAGGAAGGAAGCAGCTATGAACAAGGCACAGAACAGGAAGAAAAAGAAATCAAAGACAGGGCACGCCCCTTTCATCCAAAACAGGTCAAATTAGCACAAGTTCCTGGGTAAACTTGTGAGCAGTAGCACCACGCCAAGGTTTTGACCTTTGCTACTGAGCATTCACACCATTCACACCTTCATTCATGCTACCTTGCTTCAGATCAGTCCCACAGACATTCCGCACCCAGCTCTAGATAGGGGCGGTGCCAGAGTTCCTGGAGCTCAAGGCAAAATTTAATTCGCCTGCTAAGAGAACCCCAGGAATTGCTATTAAAAGCTGTTCGGTACAACGTCAAGGAACCTCATAAGGACTTACCACGCCTTATGGAAGCTCCGCCCCCACCTCAAAAAAGCATCTCACTGGCGGTCTGCGATGTGCTGCCTGTTTTCTCCCACTGAACAACCAAACAACACATGGCAGAGGCCTCGAGAAGCAGAACTGCCACGGCCATCCTGTGAGTCTGATGTTAGCTCGGTCCCCCCAAATCCCCCATTCACACCTCTTTCACACCATTCATAGCCCAGTCCTCAGACTGCACTCACACTGCAGGCATGCCCGACTGCGCCTCTATATATAGCTAAGCGGTGAATGATGTCATAAAGCCTGCCAGGACCAGGGGTGTGATGTAGTACATGATGTCACAAACCTGCCAGGGTCAGGGGTATGATGTAGTAGATGACATCACAAGCGATTGATGGGAAACGCTGATAACACTCAAGGCTGCCTGTGAGACCAGTGATACAGTAGGTTGATAGATGTGGGCCCATATGTCACATAACATCACAGAACCAACAGACTGAGGGAAGGAAGTCAGTTACAATCATCTTATTATTAAGGTTTCCTGTGTTCTCTTTATTGCACACAGACGCTATATTTAATCTGCCTAGAAAGACAGAATGGGTCAGAGGATTTTCAGAATTTCTCACTCTCTTGATTACTCTACAGATGTTGTGGCCTCGATGGTCAATAATTAACAATAGTCATCTCCTTTCAATGTGTCTGCCAAAAAGAATGTCCTTCAAACCCATCTTCAAGGAATCTGTAAAGGCGCTGGTGAGATGGGCCTAGTGAACTGCACAGGAATGCACAGCTTTTCATTATGTTTCTTCCTATCTGCTCTGCCCACTTCACAGGTGTGGTTCAGGCATTCAAATGTCAGGGTGGGATCTAGGGATTAGAAGACACCTTACATCATTCTTCTGCACCTACTAGCAGAGCCTGGCAGCGGTCTCATGGCTGGGCTCTGAGTCTTTATCTGTGTGAAGACTGCCATAGACTCCTTCTTGTGTGACTACACACAGCTTCAATAGCATTGCACACATCCATTCAATCAAAGGTAATTCTGGATACCCTGGAGGGACAAGGTGCCCAGAGAAACTGTGGCCTTAGAATCCGCTAATTTCTGCTCACAAAATGAACCTAATATATCCATACACAGCTGCTGCTTGAGCCTTAAAAGGCATTTTATGCTTTGTACAGGAGGCATTCCAAACGTAGAATCTGCATTCCAAACATAGGTCTAATGTTGCAAATTAGAAGTTTGGTTCCAATCTGCATTCTAATAGAATTCTTTTATTTTCTAATTAGACCTCTCATTCCAAACTTAGAATGTCCTTTGCAAAGTAGAACTGTCATTCTAAATTAGAACTCAAATTTCATATTAGCAAGGTTTGAACGTTAGATTTTGACTTTATTGTGACACCACAAACACCTTCATGTCAAGTTTCGTAAATTCGATTTTGTGTGGCAACTGGAGCTTCTTCTCCAAGGGGTGTTGCAAAAAATGAAACACTACTGTACTCTTCGGGTTTGTCAAGGACACATTTGGTCAGGTAAAACCTAGTGGAACGTGTCCAAGGAAAACAGCTCTGTACTTGGGAAAAGTCTGATCAATTCAGGGCAGAAAGGTGGACATCAGCTGTAATTCTCCAATGCTGAGAGGAAAATGCCTCGCAGTGCAATATTCCGCATTGTAGAATGTTCAAAGCCTACAGTATCGTCAATTGAAGTTATGGAATTTCTGATGCGGTGTCCGCACAGCACTGGTCATTATGGGATCAGCGTCATGGTGCAAGAGCACGGCTGTCACATGAGTGTTCATGCACATTATAGCATTAGCCAGTCAATGAACCAGCACACATTCACAATGTTCTCCCAGTCAACTGCTCCACCAAAAAAGAGGACGGGCAGGTCCAGGACCGTTCAACTGATCCCAAGGAGGGGAAGGGAGAAAGGGATGGTCCACGGGCGGTGGAATGATATAGGGACTGTGTGTTACCTCTACAAGGAACACACAATGCCACCTCATTAATTTAATGAGCTCTTTTTAGATCCAGTGTGTGCACACATAGCACAGCCCAGCTGTTTCATATTTAAATACATATTTATTCCATTGATTACAAAAATCATATTTTAATTTAACACCTGAATGGACTTTGTTACAGAGAGGCTATAAATAGGGCCCACAGTTGATAGATGATTATTCATTTATATCATATAAGAGAATCTATGTAGTAGAGCAAAGAAGTCAAGATGGAATATGGGGGAAACAGCGTTTACAACGCTGTCTCCTCAATGCGGTACCATTACAACATGTTCGTTACAACGACCGCGTTGTTACCACAAGTGCCATTACATCGCAAGTCATGCTGTCGGGGGCTCGATTGTGTTGGATTTAGAATTCAACACCTTCCATGCTGTTGCACAAACTGGAGTAGGAATAGTAAATAATAGTATTCCTAAGTCCAGCGTGCCCTCTACAACAAGTCGTTGAAACGACTTGCCATGTAATAGTTTGCGTGGTAACAACGCAGTCGTTGTAAAGAGTGCACTTTAAAGGAATGCGTGAACAACGCATTAGTTGTAAACACCTATATTTGGAATATAGAGGGTATTCGGAGAGACCACATGCTTAGGAGGATAGCTGTGCACACATTTCACAGTAATATTATTTGCAACGCCAATAGGTCAAACTTTTAGTTATCCAAGACCTATTGCATTGCAAATGCTTGTGTAATCTTGATCTTACCTCCAGCATCCCATGCCATTCTTCAGGAGGCCAGTTTCTGCTGGGAGGGCACCAAGCACCGAAAGGCGGCACAGAGGCACAATATTAACCAACCAGAGATGAAATAAATTTAAAAAAAGCCCAACTAACCAACCAAAAGCGGTGGGCATGTCCGAAGTCCCAGGGTAGCCCATATACCGAATACAGCATGCCTCGCAGAGCAGCGCATGTGCTGCTCAGGCCCATCCTAAAAAAGTACCTCTGAAGGTGCACGACTAGTGGAAAGGACAAACACACAAAGAGAAAATGAAACCAGCCCACGCTGAATAATCAAAAGCAAGAAAAGGCAATGAGAGCGACGATGGAGTCAACCAATGCTAAGCAATGGGCAGGCTCTAAGCCCCATTTATTCTACATATAATGCCTCGCAAGCACCAGCTCATCAACTGCCTCAGGTGAGCCATAAAAAGTGTCCATGAGCACAGCAGATTCCATTCTCCCTGTGCGGAGTTCTAATATGCACTTATGTATTAGGTAGTAGTGTACCTTATAGTATACAAAGGTGGGAGATGTGAGGGACCATGAGGATTCACTCACCATCTGCATACACGTCGGTTCATTTACACACATCTCTGAGGCTGGCTGGGCTTATTTGCCTGGAGGTGCCACTTGCTAAGAGTCATGCTCCCTCGCTTTGTCGGCTGTATTATACATTTGACTACGATAATTCCAGCCGAGACAGGGCAGACACCATCTAGGTTTAAACCAAAAGTTTGCTGTTCTTAATTATGTCAGGTTTATGAGGGTTTTTGAGCTGCACCCGTGGGCCTTGCAGAGGAGAGGCATGTTGTGGGGTACGATGGGCTTCCTATGCAACCTGTAGACCCCCCCTATGTATGCAGACCTAAAGAGGCCCCCTCTTCGGGGTAGAGCAGTAGTGTGGAGGCCGGGTGCTAAAGCAAGGTAAGAGACAGCAACCTGTGGCTGGGACAGCAAAGTGTTACTTTAACAAAGGCAACAAAATCCTTGTTCTGTCCATGGATAGGGCGATAAAATACGTACTATGCGCTATTGAGCTGTCTGTTTCTGCTACTTGGAGTTGCCAGCAGAAATGAAATTTTTCATTATGTTCCCTGTAAGAGGAGCTCCATAGGTGGAGTTTTTTCCCTTTTCTATGGAGGATGAGCCTCTAACTGTACTCCCTGGAATGAATGACTGCTCTCCCCAAAAGGAAGAGGTCTTTTTAGGTCTGGCTTGACAGCGCAGCTGTCTGCAGACCTATTATCAGTTCTTGAAAATATAGATAAAGTGGGCTCGTCTTCAACCAGAAGAGCATTTTTCTCTCACTTCATAAGACTGGCTGTCTGGTGTATCGCTCCGCCTACTATTGAGTGCTTAGGCTTGTTTACTTTTCAAAAATAAGCGGAATCATCACCTATTAAATTATTTATTTCAGGGAGGAATTTTATATAGAAAACAATTGTTTTTTTGTTTTGCTTTTCTTTTATTGCAGCCGAATACTTTATTTAAACAACCAAGACAGGTCTATAAGCTTTGTAAATTCTCACTTGGTATAGAAATGCAATAAAATAGCATCGTTTTATGAAACATTCTTTCATATAAACATCTTTTTTCTAAATACAAATGGTAGTTAATACATGGAAGTTACTATAACACCTGTTGTGTAAAACACCCGTCACAGACAATGGTTAGCAGAGGTAGAGAGAGCCCAGGCTACAACACAGGATGGAAGTGACAACCGGAGGCCTGTAATCTGAAAGAAGTCTGGCACATGGGCTGCCCACAGGCTCGATGGCGGACTGAAGTACCCTCAACCTACACCAAGAAGAGGACAAGCATAAAAAGAAAGTACCTCGGCACCATAGATATCTCTCTGTTGTCAATTATCTTAGACAAAGTAATGCATCCAGGGTCAATGTGTAGACTCACAGGAAACCAAACCATATAATCAGTAAGCTGCACAAAGTTATTTAATGCCTTCATTTTAATTTAAGGTCTTCGTTTCTTATCGGGCACCTTGACGGCGGTACACAGCAGACGTGCCATTCCGAATGAGGCATACCATAGCCTCCCACCCTTGATCTGACAAGACAACTAGATGACCATACCTTTTTCAAACACACTTAACACTCTAGTGAGAGAACGTCACATTGTGTTTGGCGCCTTTGGTGATTTTCAAACACTGAATGAATTCTGTTTATATACAGGATCCTACTTTGGAGTTACTACGCACACAAGAATTTTGACTTGCACGTTCTTCTAAATTGAGGATTGCTCGAATATTCCCGAATACTCAAAAGGAATAGGACATAAACGCGTGGAGACTTTGGAGCATTCATTTATATCTGCAGATAATATACATTAAGCCTTGAAGAAGTTACTTTGTAACGAAACAGGTGTCGGCTGTTTTTCCATCACTGCCACCAATAGAGGCGGCATGATCTTGACCTCCGTGGAAATCTAAGGACTATCTTTATGCTTTGGATCACACCCCTCTTTTTCTATTGTATTTAATTTATGTGATTTCTTGAAATTTTTGGCATTAAATAACTTTGTGCAGTTTACAGATTATATGGTTTGGTTTCCTGTGAGTCTACACATTGACCCTGGATGCATTACTATGTCTAAGATAATTGACAATTGAGAGATAGCTAGAGTGCCAAGGTACTTTTGATTTAAGCTTTAAATGGGAGCTCTTAGGAACTCTTGTTAATAGACACCCGTGGTAGTGGGGTGTCTTTATCTGGCTACCTTAAGGGGCACCAATACAACTAGTACTTTTAAGATACTGGACAGTTATTAACTCTTAAAGATTGATGTGCAATCCTGTTTAACCATCACTACCATTTGTGTGTTCATTAAGAGGACAAGCATGCTGATCAATGGTGAGGCAGATACTTCATCTTATGCTCTCCACAGGCACGTATGACGAGCTCATCTAGGCTTGCTATTGCATGTACCCTCTGGAACTTGGTTTCCTGCATTTTTATTGGAGGAAATCAAGTACCAGATATTAAAGACAGATACAGAGGTGGACAAACTACTCACACCTGTTGTGTGAGAAGATTATATTTAGTGAGGATGAACAGCTACGGTTAAAACAGAGGGCACCGCTGCCCTGCAGGGAATAAGTAGAAAGCGTGTGGGAATGCAGTGTTGCCCGGAACACAATATGTATCAGATACAGGGGCATATTTACAAGGAAGTGGTGGAGTGCGGCGCTAGCCTCCTTGGCTTAATGCAGCGCTCCGCCACTTCTGAAACGCAGGGCTGCACTGTATTTACAAGAATACGGTGGAGCCTTGCGTTTCCCCTCCACTGGTGCTGATATAGCTAGCTAGCACCATCGCAGGCCTCCTTGCATCTTAGTGCAAGGGTGGCTCCATTGTGGTGATGGTGTCCCTTCCTGCACATAAACAATCTGAAATGGCGTTTTGAAACTTCTATGTGTGCTGCTTAGTGAAGCACACATTAAAGTTTGCAAAACATCATTTTTTAAAAGATTTATGTGCGGAAAGGGACACTTTCCTGAACATAAACAATCAATGGCATTTTGTTGTTTCTGCAAAAACTGGGAGAAATTAAACATTCCTCCTCGTTGCGCCAGGGTAAGACCAGGTTTCCGTTGGTCTTCATTTTGGCACTGACCCATATTTACGCCACCCTTGTAAATATGGGGCAGCATCAAAATCAATGAGTGTTGCAGTAGATCGCCCACCACAACACCCATTGCCGCCCCTTTCACGCTGTGTGGCGTGGAATGGTGTCTTATTCATAAGGCGGGGCTAAGCCACTTTAAGTGGCTTAACTCCGCCTTGTGAATAAAGGCAAAGCCCCTATCGTCCCCACAGCATCTGGGTAAGGGATGCTTTGGTGGCGATAGGTGCTTGTAAATATGCCCCACTCTTTCTCAGGCCTAGACTCTTATTCCTAGTAAGGTGGTGGCTTAATTGGCACCCAAGTCAGTAAGAGATTGGCACAACTCAGACCACTAAGCAGCTATTACAACCAACCTAGGGGCATATCAGCAACACCCGGCGATAATTGTTGCTCAGCGCTCTTAGCGTGAGGATAATTATCGCCGGGTAACGTGGATTTTTATCGCTGCGATAGCGTGCTATTAGCAACGCTTATCTCCTCAGCGATAAAAACCCTCACGCTAACTGCCTAACGTGAGATTATCGCTGGAAACCCAGCGATCTCGCGCAATGTGGCGTTAGCTTGCTGATAGGGACTCACAAACTTAGCCATGATATCCACCCTCCATAGGATATCATGGCTAAGTCAGTCCTAAAGCAGGCGTAAGGAAAGTAGCGATAACAGCGGTTATCGCTACTTTTCCTGACGCTATGCTTCATAGCGTGGGGCTTGATGATAGGAGAAATGTCGCTTAGCGACATTTCTCCTGTCATGTTAGATCAGGAACGCCCACCTTGCATCTCATTAGAGATGCAAAGCTGGGCGTAAAGAATCCCCACGCTACAGCAAGGTTTCACGCGTTAGCGTGGCCTTGCTAATTAGGCGATAAAATTATCGCTGCTATTCGGCCGAAAAAGGCCGCAAAAGCGGCGATACGTTTTTTATCGCCTGCTTGTAAATATGCCCCCTAGTGTTTCTTGTTTTTTAATAGGTATTCATGAATTGGAAAAATATACATTTTCCATTCTGAGCCATAATACTAATGCAAGTGCCTCTAAATACATCTACAGTAGGATTCTCGTGACGACACTGAAAGCACACCGTCCCTTTCAAATTAAGTGGAGGGTCAGGGCTTGAGGGAGGAAATACTTTTAACATGGTTCATACCATGCAGCATCACAATATAGTTTTAAAGAAATACAACTTTAAATGGTGATTAATATGATTAAATATTGCTTAATAAGACGTTTGTGAGTAACATGAGAAAAAAAGTTAACCAAAGTCTTGAATTCCTTGAAGCACACCAGTTTGTCTCTGATACCAGCAATGAACTTCTTTCACAACATGTGCCAGCCCAGTACGAGGGGAACTTGTGTACCCTTGTACCCCTTTACCCCTTGCATTTTCCTTGCTGCCCCTTAAATTCACCTCGTTTGAAGCCCAGAACCCACCAACCATCACAGTCTTTAAACAAACAGTACCCCAACGCATCCAATGCCCGCCCACTAAGGATGTGGCACATTCAGCACAACATATCACTACAACCGTACCCATGTTTCTTATATTTCTCCACCAATCCACGCTTCCAATGATCTAAAGCAGTGTGACATACAAATGCAGTTACAGTTTCAGTTCTTGCAGTACCGAGAAGCTCCTCCCAGAGATTGTCATCTCTATGGACAGGTGAGGGTCTGTCAACATTTATTTAATCTTATGAAAGCAGTACCTTTCTGTCTGTGTCTTTCTGCTTCTCCCCTTTGAGCACAGGGTCATTCGTAGGTGCTTTTACCCAGTTTCTTTTTGCTGATTTCTGAACTCAGAGACACATGAACTTTGTTGCCAGGGTAATAATGCACCTTGGCAGCCAGAGCAGGCACTACACAGGTCCCACCAGCAGGCGGCGTGCATCCTGCAGGTCTCCTGGCCTTCACTCCAAGGGCAGCAGTCACTGAACGTGCCAGGAAACAGGGAACGTGTCTTGTACCAAAATCACCCATAATGTACCATTGAGATGTATATCATGGGCATCATTTAGGGGTCGGAGCTGCGACCCCTGGCTTGCCCTTTGTTCCCTCTAGCACTGCATTTGCGACCCCTGGTATCAGAGATGGCAAATGCAGTGCCAGGAACTCAGGGGCAGCTTGCTCTCCACTCTCTTTATTTTATGTCAATGTATTATTACACTGATGTGTAAGTATGTGTGTGTGAGTGAAATTGGATGGCAAAGGGCGTGTAATGTCACTTCCGCTACTTCTGGCATTTCGGTGAATTGACGTCCATGTATATCATATCCTTTGTTGCATTCTAGCAGTTTGGATTACGCCAGTAAGGCATTTTATGTGTCTAGGTTAAGGTGTGATTCTGTGGTAAAAGACTTGTAGAGGGAAACCCCTCCAGTTGTAGAAAAGTACTAAAAACACCTGAGCAGCAATGTTTTAGTAAACATCAATGTTTGAGGTATTTCAAGTACTACCCTTTAGATATGCTTCTGTGTGTCCATTATCAGCTACGTATAGCCCCTCTAGCTTATGTTCATAGCCCCTGCAACAGATGGTTTCTCCCCAAACACAGGGTTGCTCCTTCACCTCCCTTTACATCAGCCTCACCAGCAGTGATAACAATTTATTGCCTATTTCTGTTGCATGGTTTTACCACGTAAGAGTCATCAGAAATAAGCTGTACACCGCATTGTGGTTAGGTATTGTGTACTACCAATCCCTTGTGCAACCAACACAAGTTCTGGATTTGTGGTAGGTCTGAGAGGAATATGTCTCCTTATCCCGCAGTCTTTTTGTCCGCAGGGAATCACAACACGGTCGTTACAACGACCGCGTTGTGATTCCGCATACCATTACTCCGCAAGTCGGAACAACGACTTGCGGAGGGGGGGCGCTGGATATTGGAATAGTATAATTTACTATTCCAACTCCAGTCTGTGCGGACAGTAGGGAAGGTGTTGGATTTTAAATCCAACACCTCCCCCCCCCCCTCCGCAAGTCGTTCTTCCGACTTGCGGAGTAATGGTATGTGGAATCACAACGCAGTCATTGTAACGACCGCATTGTGATTCCCTGCGAACAAAAAGTTTCGTTATAAACATTCTTTACCGTCTGAGAGATGTTGGGTTGTCTAAAATGCGTATATTTTTCTTCCGAATAAATGTTGATATGATACAACTATTGAACTTAGGCCACACGCTGAAGTACTTCTAGGCACTTGAATATTAAAGTAGCGGCTACTTGCATTGCAAAGTGGTGAGGCTGGAGGGAGGGGGAGAACAAACCAAAAACATCAGGGAAGACAGAACTAAAAATATATAAAATTGCACTTACCTGCGCAGACGGCTGCCCCCTTGCTTCAGATCCTCGCCTTCCTGACATCAGTCCATCCCAGCTTCCAATCCCCAGGGCATCTCTAACGCTGGGAATTCTATTTCGTGGTTCGGTGCTCAGATAGGAACTGGGAGCCTGTGTTGGTTCTCCACCTGGCTGTACAACACAGCTCGGGTTAGAGAAAGGCTAAGTGCCCATGACGGTTTGGCCTACCACTTCCCCACTTCTCCGTGGTGCTGCAGCATCAGTATGGATGGCCCCGACACCCATACCTCGGCTCGGCTGGCACCCAGCGGGATGAAAAAAAAAATGCTAATAAAATTGTTTTAATATCATTTTAGTTTTCCAGTCTGCCTCTGCTGGCTTTCAGCAGGAGGGGCGACGATCCTCCGCCATAACAGAGGAGAGGCCGAGTGTTTATTTCAAACCAACTAAGTGGAACTCTTCTCAGTGGTAGCTGGTGAGCTGTCACCCTTTGAGTCAACACAATGGCCTGTGTCTGTGTCCACCTTCCTGTTGTGTTGCAGGAGAAGTCATGGAACAACCCTGTTTTTGGTGAGAAAGTCTGTTCAGGCTCCTTGAACATAGGTTAGAGGTGCTATATGTAGTTGATACCGGAAACACGGAAAGACATTTACAGGGGTGGTGCTCACTTAAACTATTTGCTGCTCGAGCTTTGGAGTTCTTTTCAACTTCACTATCAATTATTTTACCACAGAAGCACTACTTAAGCCTGACTCATGAATTGTCTTACAGATATAAGCCAAACCACTGCTTTGATGGGAATCAACAGGTATGATATCCAGCTCAATGGAGCCAGGACAAGGTTCGCTGCTTTCAGGGTAATGCCAACTTCTGGAATTGCCAACACATCTACTAGGTGCCACAAAACTACTCACATTACAAAGTAAGATATTTGTGCCATTTGTAAAAATCGAGAAGAAATTAAACAAATTGGGAATTGCACCACAAGAAATATCAACCAAGAAATAAAAGAATGTCAGAATAAGATGAGAAACAAAACAGAAGAGAATACAATGAGAAAAAGAAAAGTAATGAAAAATCAATGCTGGTAAGTAATGACATAAGAAGCAGGTAAAGCAACACGATGAAAGTAAAAATGCATGATATAAAAAATTATAGGATAAAATAAAGACAGTGGGAAGAATGAAAAACAAATGAGAAAGTATGGAAGCAGGAATGAGAAAATATACACTAAGAAAGAGAAAAGATATTCTGGACAATTGAAAGTCCAATAATACATTTTAGAAAGAAGAAAAGCAATGAGGAATGTGGGGAGGCAATGAGATAAAAGAATAAAATGAAGACTGAAACAATAAGATACACAAAGCCCACAGAAGACATAAACAAGGAAGGGATGAAAGAAAGTGTAAAGAGAATGAAGTGAGATGTAGATCTTAAAATTGAGAAAAGAAAAAAGGAAAAGTGAGAAGAAAGCATGAAAGGACAGGAAGAAAGCAGCTAGGAACAAGACACAGAAGAGGAAAAAGAAATCAAAGACAGTGACACGCCTCTTTCATTCAAAACAGGTCATGGGTAAACTTGTGAGCAGTAGCACCACACCAAGGTTTTGACCTTTGCTACTGAAAATTCACACTATTCACATCTTAATTCATACTACCTTGTTTCCCATTAGACCCACAGACATTCCGCACCCAGCTCCAGATAGGGGCGGTGCCAGAGTTCCTGAAGCTCAAGGCACAATTCAATTAGCCTGCTAAGAGAACCCCAGGAATTGCTATTAAAAGCTGTTTGCTGCAACTTCAAGGAACCTCATAAGGCCTTACCACACCTTATGGAAGCTCCGCCCCCACCTCAAAGTGCATCTCTCTGGTGGTCTGCGAGGTGCTGCCTAGTTTCTCCCACTGAACGACCAAACAAGCACATGGCAGAGCTCTCGGAGAAGCAGAACTGCCGCAGCCATCCTGTGAGTCTGATATTGCTCGGTGCTCCCAAGTCCCCCATTCACACTGCTTTCACTTCATTCATTGCCTAGCCCACAGACTGCACTCACACTGCAGGCATCCCCGACTACGCCTCGCTACACAGCTGAAAGGTGAATGTCATAAAGCCTGCCTGGACCAGGGGTGTGATGTAGTAGATGACATCACAGGGGATTGATGGGGAAATGCTGATAACACTCCAGGCGTAGAATGTTCAACCCTGCAGTATCATCGATTGAAGTTATGGAATTTCTGATGCGGTGTCCGCACAGCACTGGTCATTATGGGATCAGCGTCATGGTGCAAGAGCACGGCTGTCAATTGAGTGTTCATGCAAATTACAGCATTAGCCAGCCAATGAACCACCACACATTCACAATGTTCTCCCAATCAACTGCTCCACCAAAGAAGAGGATGGACAGGTCCAGGACCATTCAACTGATCCCAAGGAGGGGAAGGGAGAATGTGATGGTCCATGGGGGGTGGAATGATGTAGGGACTGTGTGTTACCTCTACATGGAACATACAAAGCCACTTTAATTTCAAGGAGCTATTTTTAGCTCCAGTAAGTGCCTACATAGCACAGCCCAGCTGATTCATATTTAATTACACATGTATTCCATTGATTACAATAATCATATTTTAATTGAATTCACCCCACGTGATAGATGATTATTCCTTTATATCATATAAGAGAATCTATGTAGTAGAGCAAAGAAGAGAAGATGGAATATAGAGGGTATTTGGAGAGACCATATGCTTAGGAGCATGGCTATGGATACATTTGACAGTAATACAAGAAAACGAATGTAGAACAAGCAATTGGAATGCAATAGGCCTCGCATTACTGGAAAATTGAGGTATTGGCGTACATAATTATTTACGCCAATAGGCCAAACCTTTACTAATGCAAGACCTATTGCATTGCAAATGCTTGTGTAATCTTGATCTTACCTCCGGGATCCCATGACATTTTTCAGCAGACCAGTGTATGCATTGCTTACCATTGGTTGAAGTCAACCAATGGCAAGCAATTGTCAGGCTCTAAGCCCCCTTTAATCTACAATATAATGCCTCGCAAGCACCAGCTAATGAGCTGCCTCAGGCGATCCATAAAAAATGTCCATTACCACAGAAGATTCCATCATTGAGAAGTGTGGCTCAATGATTAGAGCGGCAGACCCTGATGCAGAGGTCTAGCCTGGGACCAGGGTTCAATTCCCCGCCTCGGCGGGTCTTTGGCTCAAAAATTCCACGGACCTGATAATTCTCGCCTCTGTGCCATTCCAATCATGGAGTCCCACTGTGCAACTCTGGGCAATAGCTTGCTTAATCTCCACAACGGCCCCCACAATGCTAAGGATGCCTGGCCTCCACCTTGGGGGTGCCCAGGAGTGGACGCCTCACAGGGAAAGCCAGGATGGGTTCCACAGCAGTATTCGTACAAGCGCCTTGAGACCCTTGCGGGTGAGTAGTGCGCTATACAAGTATCAATTTACATTTACAATTTACATTCTCACTGTGTGGAGTCATAAGATGCACTTATGTATTAGGAAGTAGTGGGACCATGAGGATTCACCCACAATCTGCATACACGATGGTTCATGCGCACACATCTCTGAAGCTGGCTGGGCTTATTTTGCTTGGAGGTGCCACTTGCTAAGAGTCATGCTCCCTCGCTTTGTCGGCTGTAATGTACATTTGACTACTATATTTAGAATATGTGATGGTACAACGCGATCAAAATGATCGCGGAACGTTACATCGCAGTTTTTACAACGACCTGCGTTGGAGGGCGCTGGACTTAGGAATAGTATGATTTACTATTCCAACACCAGTCTACGTACAGTAGGGAAGGTGTTGGAATAGTAATTGATACTATTCCTAAGGTTAGAGCAGCATCGAGTGCAAGTAGTTGTAACGACTTGCGTTGTATTACCCGCGATGTAAAGGCATTGCGATGCAATGCTCGCGTGGTAATGGGTGTTTCTCCTATATATCCAGCCGGGACAGGGCAGGGCAGACACCATCTAGGTTTAAATGGAAAGTTTGAAGATCCTAAGTATATGAGGTTTATGTGGGGTTTTGAGGTGCGCTAGTGGGTCTTGCAGAGAAGAAGCATGTTGTGGGGTACGATGGGCTTCCATTGCAACATGTAGACCTCCCCATGTATGCAGACTGTTAGAACCGGCGGTCTCTAGTTGGCAGAGGTATACACTTCTGACAAATAGGGACCAACCAACTCTAGTCAGGGAAAGGGGATTACACACTCAGATAACCCCTGCTACCCCCTTGGTAGCTTGGCAGAGCAGACAGGCTTATCTCAGAGGCAGTGTGTTAAGCATTTATGACCACATACAGTAATAAAGTGAATACACTACAGATGGACACGACACAGAAGTTATTATAAAAATAGTATTTTTATATAAGGCTTAGCACAAGACCAAATAACGACAAAAATATACCACAGTCTTAATAAGTACTCTTCGGAAGGAAAAATAATAGTTCAAGTAAGGTTTCTTCTTTGGCAAATAGTTCTTTAGCAAAGTATTCTTCTGAGCACAGTTCTTTGGCAACAATGTAACCCCCACAGGAGTCACACGACGTCGAGTCTACAAGATTCCCAAGGTTCGGCGTCGACCGCGAGGAGCGCTACGTCGAGCCTGGAGTTGCAACAGACCCCACAAGTACAGTACCTTGAGAAACGAAGAAAACGATGATCCACGGCGTCGAGATCGGCGTCGAGGTCGTGCCTCGGAGTCGGGTCAATCCGCAGCGGCGTCGAGGGATGTCGGGCCGGAGCAGCGCTCACGGCGTCGAGAAGGGCGTCGAGTCGATGCGATCAGCAGCGGCGTCGGGACGGGGTCGCTTGGAGGTAGAGCCGATACTCACTCCTCACTGGCGTCGATACCGGCGTCGAGACGGGGTCACTTGGAGCCGGGGCCGATACCCACTGCTCACTGGCGTTGCTGCTGGCGTCGATCGGGCCCGGCGGCCGGCGTCGAAGGCTCGGGACACTGGAGCCGTTACTCACGGTGTCGAGCTGGATTCGGCGGTGTCGGCGGCGTCGAGACTGCAGATTTCCCCTTGTGTACTGGAAACAACACTTTCCAGCAATTCAGCAAATGGTGAAGTCCTTTGGCCCTGTGACTTCAGCAGGAGACTGGCACTCTTCCAGTCCTTGGAGATTTCCTAGCAAGTGTTCAGAGAGTACACACCAAGTTCCTCTCTCCTTGTTCCTTGGCAAAAATAAAGAAGCAGCTTTCAGGTTCCTCCACAGCAAAACAGCACTCTGGCAGAAAGGGGAGGCAAGTCCTTAGATCAGCAGGCTTCTTGTCCTTGGTACAGGTTTCCTTGTCAGAAGTGATCTGAGTTCTTGGTTCAGGGGTCCTTCTCTTATACCCCTTTTCTCCTTTGTTCCCTTTGTCCAAGCAGGGAAATTCCCCCCATCTCAGGTTCGTTGTGGGTGTTGCCAGGCAGAGGCACCTGGCCTATTCACTGAGCAGGGCAGAGTCCTCAGCCGCCCAGCAGGAGGCGGGGCCAGTATTGTCACTGGCAGGAGCAGGGCTATCAGTCGCCCAGCAGGAGGCGGGGCCAGTATTGTGTCAGGCAGGGCAGGCTACTCTTCCCTCACTCTACGTGTAAACGCCCCATTCACCCCACACTGACTCACTCAGACCTCTGGAGCCACTCAGCCCCTGACACACACACCAAACCAGCAGAGACCGGTAGATAGTTGGACAAGAAAATAGCCACTTTCTAAAAGTGCTATTTTCAAACATAGAATTTAAAAACCATCCATCCTAAAGGGTGTGTTATTAAATTCTGAGTTCAGGGATACTAAACTCGACTTGCTACCATGCTCCCTGAGTCAGATAGATTATAATGGAGTTAATAATCAGTCTGCCCAGTCTGGCCTATTGGAGGCAGGTAGCCCTTCAATAGTGAAAAACGAAAATGGCTGTAATTCACTATTAGGTCATGCCACACACATCAGGGCATGACCTACCTTTTACCAACAATGCACCCTGCCCTAGGGCCTACCATAGAGGTGTCTGAAAGGTGGCAAAGTGAAGGTTTAGAGACTGGCAAGTAGGTTTCCTTACCAAGTCGACATGGCAGTCAGGGACTGCACGCAGGCGCCGCGGTGGCAGGCCTGAGACACATTTTGCCCGCTGCTTCTGTGGGTGGCACAACCAGTGCTGCAAGCCCACCAGCAGCAGTTAACTTACACGCCCTTGGCACGCGCAGTGCACTAGACTAGGGTCTGAACAGTAAGTCAACCAAGCCAATCATGGTAACACCAATCAACGTAACAATTTAGCATAGGGAGCACTTGCACTGTGGCACTGATCAGCAGTGGCACAGTGCCCAAAGCAATAATCCAGCAAAAACATCGTAAACAGAGGAGGCAAACAGAAAAAAATGGAGGAGAGACTCATGCCAATGATGCCAGGTCTAACACGTGTCCCCTCCAGCTGAAATGTGGGGAGAACTACCCTTCACCCAGGGAGTCCTCATCACTAAGGCGGAAAAATCTGGACAGACCATCAGCATTGGCGTGATCTGTACCAGGGCGGTGTTCCACCGTAAAGTCCATCCCCTGTAGGGAAATGGACCACCTCAACAGCTTTGGGTTCTCACCCCTCATCTGCATTAACCATCTGAGGGGCCTGTAGTCCGTCTGAACCCGGAAGTGAGACCCAAACAAGTAGGGTCTTAGCTTCTTCAGCGCCCAGACCACAGCAAATGCCTCACGCTCTATCGCACTCCACCTTTGTTCCCTGGGAAGTAACCTCCGGCTGATGAAGGCTACAGGTAAGTCTCGGCCCTCCTCATTCATCTGTGCTAGAACAGCCCCCACACCATGCTCTGAAGCGTCCGTCTGGACAATGAATTCTTTTGAAAAGTCGGGTGCCTGGAGGACCGGTGCTGTACACATTGCAGTTTTCAGGGTGTCAAAGGCTTTCTGACAGGCGTCAGTCCAGATCACAAGTCTCGGCTGCTTCCTGGAAGTCAGCGAGGTCAAGGGGTGCACAATGTTGCCATACCCCTTGACAAACCTCCTGTAGTAACCCGTGAGACCCAAGAAGGCTCTCACCTGAGTCTGGGTTTTGGGCGGTTCCCAAGCCAGGATGGTATCTATCTTGGGTTGCAGGGGGGCCACCTTGCCGCTCCCTACTTGGTGCCCCAAGTACACCACTGAACCCTGCCCAATCTGGCACTTACTAGCCTTGATTGTGAGGCCTGCTCTGCGCAGGGCCAACAACACTTCCTGGAGGTGGCGCAAGTGTTCCTCCCAGCTGGCGCTGAACACTGCTATATCGTCCAGGTAGGCGGCGCTGAAATCTTCCAGCCCGGCCAATACCTGGTTAACCAACCTCTGGAATGTGGCAGGGGCATTCTTCATCCCGAAGGGCATCACACGGAACTGGTAGTGCCCATCTGGTGTGGAGAATGCAGACCTCTCTTTTGCCCCATCAGTCAAGGCGATCTGCCAGTACCCAGACGTTAGATCAAACGTACTAAGGTACCGGGCAGCCCCCAACCGATCGATGAGCTCATCAGCTCTGGGGATGGGGTGCGCGTCAGTCTTGGTGACCGAATTGAGTCCTCGGTAATCCACACAGAACCGAAGTTCTGGTGAAGCACCAGGCGCTGCAGCCTTTGGGACCAAGACCACTGGGCTGGCCCAAGGACTGCTAGAGGACTCAACCACCCCTAAGGCAAACATCTTGGAGACCTCCTCCTTGATGTATGCTCTGACCTTGTCAGTCACCCTGTAGGCCTTGTGCCTCACAGGAGTGCTGTCCCCGGTGTCCACATCATGGACACACCACTGAGTGACACCAGGGATTAAGGAGAACAGATCAGGGAATTGTACCAACAGATGGCGACAATCTTGCTGCTGCTCAGGGGTCAGTGTGTCAGAGAGGACAACACCATCCACTGACCCATCTTTTTCTTTTGCACACAAGAGGTCAGGAAGAGGCTCACTCTCCTCCTCCATCCCAGCATCTGTGGCAAGGAGCATGCCCACTTCGGACCTTTCTAAGTGGGGCTTTAACCGGTTGACATGCAGGACCCTTAAGGGGTTCCTGGGAGACTTCAAGTCCACCAAGTAGGTGACATCGCTCTTTTTCTCCACAACCTCAAATGGTCCAGTCCACCTGTCCTTGAGCGCACAAGGTTCCACAGGGGCCATGACCCAAACTTTCTGACCAGGTTGAAGCTCAACCAGAGTGGCATTCTGATCGTACCACCGCTTCATCTCTCCCTGGCTGGCCTCCAGATTTGCCTGAGCAAGATCTCTGAAGCGCCGAGTCTGGTTCCTAAAGGCCAGCATGTAACTATATACATCCTGGGGAGGTTTCCTGGGAGATTGCTCCCAGCCTTCTTTGACCAGACTCAAAGGTCCTCTTACCGGGTGACCATACAGGAGCTCAAAGGGGCTGAACCCTAGAGACTTCTGTGGCACCTCACGGTAAGCAAACAGCAGGCATGGCAAGAGGACGTCCCATTTACGCCTCATTGGTTCTTCAAGACCCATGATCATGCCTTTTAGGGTCCGGTTGAATCTCTCAACCAGCCCATTACCTTGAGGGTGGTAAGGAGTGGTAAACTTGTAGGTTACCCCACACTCCTTCCACAGAGACTTCATATAATTCGAAATGAAGTTGGTGCCCCGGTCTGACACCACCTCTCTGGGGAACCCCATGCGGGAGAAAACACCCATCAGTGCCCGTCCCACCACGGGGGCCGTCACTGTTCGGAGAGGGATGGCTTCCGGGTACCGGGTGGCATGGTCCACCAAGACCAGGATAAACCTGTTGCCCATGGCTGTCTTGGGGTCCAGTGGCCCCACAATGTCAATTCCCACTCGCTCAAAGGGGGTACTGACGACGGGAAAAGGTTGGAGGGGAGCCTTCTGCTTCCGCCCACTTTTCCCACTTGCCTGGCAAGTCTGACAGGTCCTACAATGGATATCTGAATCCCTTCTCATCTGAGGCCAATAAAAATGGGTGACAAGCCTGTCATAGGTCTTGTCCTGCCCCAGATGTCCAGCTAACGGAACGTCATGAGCCAACCCCAGTAGGAAGGCTCTGAAGCGCTGGGGTACCACCAGCACACGGGCTGACCCAGGTTCAGCAGCCTTAGGCTCGCTATACAGGAGGTCGTTCTCCCAGTAGACCCAATGTGATCCTGACTGATCACCTGTCGTTTGGGCTGAGGCCTGCTGCCTCATACCCACAAGAGAAGGGCACACTTTCTGTTCAGCACAAAATTCCTCCCTGGAGGGACCACCATCCTGCTGCCAATGGGTCAGCTCGGGCAGGTCTCCCAGTTCGGCCACTTGTTCTCCTGTCGGTTCCAGGGCATCCCCCTCAGAGTCTGCTCCCTCCTGGACCGCGGGAACGATGGGGGACGGTTTCCCGCGCCCCCTGCCTCTTCTCTTCACGGTTGGGACCTGGGCCATACTTTCAGGCTCCGGGCCCCCATCAACACCCTTACTAACTGACATGGACCGGGTGGTCGCACACACCCACTCAGGCAGACCCAACATTCCCAGATGCGCTTTTCTCTCCACCTTAGCCCAAGGGGAGTCCTCCAAATCATTGCCCAGGAGACAATCAACAGGCATGGCGGGCCTCACAGCAACCTGAAGAGTACCTGAGACCCCCCCCCACTCAAAAGGAACTTGAGCTACCTCACACTTACTCTGTGAGTTGTCAGCAGCTACAACGGGGTAGAATGCATGAGGGACCACCTGCTCTCTGGACACCAAGTGACACTTGACAGCTGTCACACTCGCTCCGGTGTCTCTGAGAGCTTCCACCCTATGGCCATTAATGGTCACCCACTGCCTATATTTCTTAGTGTTACTAGGCAGAGGGGTTGGAGGGACCATTCCCACGTCTCCTAAAGAGACCAGGGACATTTCTGCGGGACCCCACCCACCGGGGGCACCCATCTCATCCCCTCCCAGGGCTACACTCGCTACCTGACGAGGGGGTGCACGCGGCGGTGCATTCGAATCCTTCATGGGACACTGGGGATCATAATAACGGTGTCCCACCTGCTTACAAGCGTAGCAGGTCATGGGGCCCCTGTGAACAGGTTTACCTGTCGGGGCCTCTGGCTTCTTTACAGGGGGAGGCTGGGAACCCTTCCCTTGGTTCCCTTGGGGACTACTTTGGGGCCCTTTCTGAAACTCCCTCTGTTTACCCCTGTCCCCCCCACTCTTCTGCTGGGGACCCTGCCCACCTTTGGCTGAGTCTCCCACTGGACCCTTGTGGACCCTGGTACTGACCCAGCGGTCCGCCTCCTCAGCAAGTTTTCTAGGGTTAGATATCTTGCTATCAACAAGGTGCTGGCGTAGCTCTGGAAAACAGTTATTAGACAAGTGCTCCCAAGCAAATAAATCATAAAGAGCATCATAACTATCAACCTTGCTACCCTTTATCCAACCATCCATGGTTCTGCAGAAAAAAGACACATATTCAACCCATGTAGTACCAGGCAACTTCTTACATTCTCTAAAGGTTTGTCTGTACTTTTCTGGAGTTAAGCCATATCTCAGCATTAAAGCATCTTTCATATGAGTATAAGACATCCTATCCTCCGCAGGAAGGCTCAACAAGGTATCTCTCCCTTCATTTGTAAAGCGGCTCCACAACCCCGTTCCCCAATCTTTCTCAGGGACCCGGTGGGCCAACAATGCTAACTCATACGCTTTAAACCATTGGCTAATATCTTCATTCTTACTGTAATCTTTGATCACATCCTTAGGAAAATAAAACCTACTTTCTGCAGGCACAGATGGAGTGCTGCCACCAGAGGGATTCAATTCTAAACTCTTAGTTTTAAGCTCCATCTCCCTCACCATCTTCTCACGTTCAAACGCTAATTTCTCTCTCTCAAAATCTAATCTTTTGCTCTCCATTTCAGCTTCTCTCTTGCTTCTTGCATTCTCTATTTCCAACTGCCCTCCTAATTTAAGTTTTGCCATTTCTAACTTGTGCCCCCTCTCCCTCTCCCTGTCTTCTAATTCTTCAGGGGAAAGGCTCCTAGAGGAAGCACTACTGCCGGGAGATGACACTGGCCCATCTGCGGGCTCTTCCTCCTCTTCTTCCTCTTCCGGTACCACCACCGGATCAGAGGGATTTCTGGCCTCTAACCAGGCCTTCAGCGCTTTGAGGAAGTCGTCTTTCCTTGTGAGACCTGTGGTGGGAACTTTAAACTGCTTGCAAAATCCTTTTAGATCCTTTAGCACGTAGGAATCTATCTTCTCCTTATCAAATTCCCCCACAACAATCTCCACAGGTGTAGCAGCTCTGGCGTTCTCCATGGTCAAAACTGGCAGTGTTTAAAAAAATAAGCTCCAGGAAAGCGGAGAACAAAAATAGAATATCCTACCAAAACAGACTGTGGCTGCGTTATGGTCTGCTTTCACTATGTAGCGTACACTAATCACTGCACATGAGTCATAAATGCAAAGTTCAAATCCTCACCGCTGACCACCAATGTTAGAACCGGCGGTCTCTAGTTGGCAGAGGTATACACTTCTGACAAATAGGGACCAACCAACTCTAGTCAGGGAAAGGGGATTACACACTCAGATAACCCCTGCTACCCCCTTGGTAGCTTGGCAGAGCAGACAGGCTTATCTCAGAGGCAGTGTGTTAAGCATTTATGACCACATACAGTAATAAAGTGAATACACTACAGATGGACACGACACAGAAGTTATTATAAAAATAGTATTTTTATATAAGGCTTAGCACAAGACCAAATAACGACAAAAATATACCACAGTCTTAATAAGTACTCTTCGGAAGGAAAAATAATAGTTCAAGTAAGGTTTCTTCTTTGGCAAATAGTTCTTTAGCAAAGTATTCTTCTGAGCACAGTTCTTTGGCAACAATGTAACCCCCACAGGAGTCACACGACGTCGAGTCTACAAGATTCCCAAGGTTCGGCGTCGACCGCGAGGAGCGCTACGTCGAGCCTGGAGTTGCAACAGACCCCACAAGTACAGTACCTTGAGAAACGAAGAAAACGATGATCCACGGCGTCGAGATCGGCGTCGAGGTCGTGCCTCGGAGTCGGGTCAATCCGCAGCGGCGTCGAGGGATGTCGGGCCGGAGCAGCGCTCACGGCGTCGAGAAGGGCGTCGAGTCGATGCGATCAGCAGCGGCGTCGGGACGGGGTCGCTTGGAGGTAGAGCCGATACTCACTCCTCACTGGCGTCGATACCGGCGTCGAGACGGGGTCACTTGGAGCCGGGGCCGATACCCACTGCTCACTGGCGTTGCTGCTGGCGTCGATCGGGCCCGGCGGCCGGCGTCGAAGGCTCGGGACACTGGAGCCGTTACTCACGGTGTCGAGCTGGATTCGGCGGCGTCGGCGGCGTCGAGACTGCAGATTTCCCCTTGTGTACTGGAAACAACACTTTCCAGCAATTCAGCAAATGGTGAAGTCCTTTGGCCCTGTGACTTCAGCAGGAGACTGGCACTCTTCCAGTCCTTGGAGATTTCCTAGCAAGTGTTCAGAGAGTACACACCAAGTTCCTCTCTCCTTGTTCCTTGGCAAAAATAAAGAAGCAGCTTTCAGGTTCCTCCACAGCAAAACAGCACTCTGGCAGAAAGGGGAGGCAAGTCCTTAGATCAGCAGGCTTCTTGTCCTTGGTACAGGTTTCCTTGTCAGAAGTGATCTGAGTTCTTGGTTCAGGGGTCCTTCTCTTATACCCCTTTTCTCCTTTGTTCCCTTTGTCCAAGCAGGGAAATTCCCCCCATCTCAGGTTCGTTGTGGGTGTTGCCAGGCAGAGGCACCTGGCCTATTCACTGAGCAGGGCAGAGTCCTCAGCCGCCCAGCAGGAGGCGGGGCCAGTATTGTCACTGGCAGGAGCAGGGCTATCAGTCGCCCAGCAGGAGGCGGGGCCAGTATTGTGTCAGGCAGGGCAGGCTACTCTTCCCTCACTCTACGTGTAAACGCCCCATTCACCCCACACTGACTCACTCAGACCTCTGGAGCCACTCAGCCCCTGACACACACACCAAACCAGCAGAGACCGGTAGATAGTTGGACAAGAAAATAGCCACTTTCTAAAAGTGCTATTTTCAAACATAGAATTTAAAAACCATCCATCCTAAAGGGTGTGTTATTAAATTCTGAGTTCAGGGATACTAAACTCGACTTGCTACCATGCTCCCTGAGTCAGATAGATTATAATGGAGTTAATAATCAGTCTGCCCAGTCTGGCCTATTGGAGGCAGGTAGCCCTTCAATAGTGAAAAACGAAAATGGCTGTAATTCACTATTAGGTCATGCCACACACATCAGGGCATGACCTACCTTTTACCAACAATGCACCCTGCCCTAGGGCCTACCATAGAGGTGTCTGAAAGGTGGCAAAGTGAAGGTTTAGAGACTGGCAAGTAGGTTTCCTTACCAAGTCGACATGGCAGTCAGGGACTGCACGCAGGCGCCGCGGTGGCAGGCCTGAGACACATTTTGCCCGCTGCTTCTGTGGGTGGCACAACCAGTGCTGCAAGCCCACCAGCAGCAGTTAACTTACACGCCCTTGGCACGCGCAGTGCACTAGACTAGGGTCTGAACAGTAAGTCAACCAAGCCAATCATGGTAACACCAATCAACGTAACAATTTAGCATAGGGAGCACTTGCACTGTGGCACTGATCAGCAGTGGCACAGTGCCCAAAGCAATAATCCAGCAAAAACATCGTAAACAGAGGAGGCAAACAGAAAAAAATGGAGGAGAGACTCATGCCAATGATGCCAGGTCTAACACAGACCAATGAGGCCCCCTTTCGGTGTGGAGCAGTAGTGTGCAGGACAGGTGCTTTAGCAAGGTGAGAGACAGCAACCTGTGGCTGGCACAGCAAATTGTTACTTGTCTAAAATTGCACCAAAATCCTTGTTCTGTCCATGGACAGGGAGGTAAAATATGTCCCACAGCTCTACTGAGCTGTCTATTCCCGCTACTTTGAGTTACTGTCCGAAATAACACTGTCCGGCAGGACAATCAGTGGAGTAACATTGTTTCGTAATGCCATTATAACTGTTTTGTCCACCCAACAGGGGCGTAACACAGGCCCCCAAATCCCCCACAATGCGGGGGGGGGGCAAAGCTCCAGGGGACCCCCTCATTACTTCACTTCTGCTGGGAGCTCCTGATAAGAGTTCGGAGGGGGCTCCTCCACGTTCCTTGCAGGGAGGCCCCCTCAATCATCGTTACGCCACTGCCACCCAAGCAGTAATGTTTATCACCTGCCCCATCAGATGGAACATATTATGTAATGGGGTCTAAGAAGTTACCTCTCACCCTTTCATCCAAAACAGGTCAAATTAGCACAAGTTCATGGGTAAACTCTTGAGCAGTAGCACCACGCCAAGGTTTTGACCTTTGCTACTGAGCATTCACACCATTCACACCTTCATTCATACTACCTTGCTTCCCATCAGACCCACAGACATTCCGCACCCAGCTCCAGATAGGGGCGGTGCCAGAGTTCCTGGAGCTCAAGGCAAAATTCAATTCGCCTGAGGAAGAACTCGAGAAATTGCTATTAAAAGCTGTTTGCTGCAACGTCAAGGAACCTCATAAGTCCTTACCACACCTTATGGAAGCTCCGCCCCCACCTCAAAGTGCATCTCACTGGCGGTCTGCGAGGTGCTGTCTGTTTTCTCCCACTGAACGATCAAACAAGCACATGGCAGAGGCCTCGAGAAGCAGAACTGCCGCGGCCATCCCGTGAGTCTGATGTTAGCTCGGTGCCCCCAAGTCCCCCATTCACACTGCTTTCACACCATTCATTGCCTAGCCCACAGACTGCACTCACACTGCAGGCATTCCGACTACGCCTCTGTACACAGCTGAAAGGTGAATGATGTCATAAAGCCTGCCAGGGTCAGGGGTGTGATGTAGTAAATGACATCACAAGGGATTGCTGGGAAATGCTGCGAACACTCCAGGCAGCATGAGAGCAGGGACAGGAAGCAGCTATGAACAAGGCACAGAACACGAAGAAAAAGAAATCAAAGACAGTGCACGCCCCTTTCATCAAAAACAGGTCAAATTAGCACAAGTTCATGGCTAAACTTGTGAGCAGTAGCACCACGCCAAGGTTTTGACCTTTGCTACTGAGCATTCACACCATTCACACCTTCATTCATGCTACCTTGCTTCACATCAGACCCACAGACATTCCACACCCAGCTCCGGATAGGGGCGGTGCCAGAGTTCCTGGAGCTCAAGGCAAAATTCAATTCGCCTGAGGGAGAACCCCAGGAATTGCTATTAAAAGCTGTTTGCTGCAACGTCAAGGAACCTCATAAGGGCTTACCACACCTTATGGAAGCTCCGCCCCCACCTCAAAGTGCATCTCACTGGCGGTCTGCGAGGTGCTGCCTGGTTTCTCCCACTGAACGATCAAACAAGCACATGGCAGAGGCTTCGAGAAGCAGAACTGCCACGGCCATCCTGTGAGTCTGATGTTAGCTCGGTCCCCCCAAGTCCCCCATTCACACCTCTTTCACACCATTCATTGCCCAGTCCTCAGACTACGCCTCTGTACACAGCTGAGAGGTGAATGATGTCATAAAGCCTGCCAGGGTCAGGGGTGTGATGTAGTAGATGACATCACAAGGGATTGCTGGGAAATGTTAACAATCCAGGCAGCAGGAGAGAAAGGACAGGAAGAAAGCAGCTATGAACAAGGCACAGAACAGGAAGAAAAAGAAATCAAAGACAGGGCACGCCCCTTTCATCCAAAACAGGTCAAATTAGCACAAGTTCATGGGTAAACTTGTGAGCAGTAGCACCACGCCAAGGTTTTGACCTTTGCTACTGGGCATTCACACCATTCACACCTTCATTCATGCTACCTTGCTTCAGATCAGTCCCACAGACATTCCGCACCCGGCTCTAGATAGGGGCGGTGCCAGAGTTCCTGGAGCTCAAGGCAAAATTTAATTCGCCTGCTAAGAGAACCCCAGGAATTGCTATTAAAAGCTGTTCGGTACAACGTCAAGGAACCTCATAAGGACTTACCACGCCTTATGGAAGCTCCGCCCCCACCTCAAAAAAGCATCTCACTGGCGGTCTGCGATGTGCTGCCTGTTTTCTCCCACTGAACAACCAAACAACACATGGCAGAGGCCTCGAGAAGCAGAACTGCCACGGCCATCCTGTGAGTCTGATGTTAGCTCGGTCCCCCCAAGTCCCCCATTCACACCTCTTTCACACCATTCATAGCCCAGTCCTCAGACTGCACTCACACTGCAGGCATGCCCGACTACGCCTCTTTATATAGCTAAGCGGTGAATGATGTCATACAGGCTGCCAGGACCAGGGGTGTGATGTAGTACATGATGTCACAAACCTGCCAGGGTCAGGGGTATGATGTAGTAGATGACATCACAATCGATTGATGGGAAACGCTGATAACACTCAAGGCTGCCTGGGGAGACCAGTGATACAGTAGGTTGATAGATGTGGGCCCATATGTCACATAACATCACAGAACCAACAGACTGAGGGAAGGAAGTCAGTTACAATCATCTTATTATTAAGATTTCCTGTGTTCTCTTTATTGCACACAGACGCTATATTTAAGCTGCCTAGAAAGACAGAATGTGCCATAGAATTAGTTTCAGAATTTCTCACTCTCTTGATTACTCTACAGATGTTGTGGCCTCGGTGGTCAATAATTAACAATAGTCATCTCCTTTCAATGTGTCTGCCAAAAAGAATGTCCTTCAAACCCATCTTCAAGGAATCTGTAAAGGCGCTAGTGAGATGGGCCTAGTGAACTGCACAGGAATGCACAGCTTTTCATTCTGTTTCCTCCTCTCTGCTCTGCCCACTTCACCGGTGTGGTTCAGGCATTCAAATGTCAGGGTGGGATCTAGGGATTAGAAGACACCTTACATCATTCTTCTGCACCTACTAACAGAGCCTGGCAGCAGTCTCATGGCTGGGCTCTGAGTCTTTATCTGTGTGAAGACTGTCACAGACTCCTTCTTGTGTGACTACACACAGCTTCAATAGCATTGCACACATCCATTCAATCAAAGGTAATTCTGGATACCCTGGAGGGACAAGGTGCCCAGAGAAACTGTGGCCTTAGAATCCGCTAATTTCTGCTCACAAAATGAACCTAATATATCCATACACAGCTGCTGCTTGAGCCTTAAAAGGCATTTTATGGTTTGTACAGGAGGCATTCCAAACGTAGAATCTGCATTCCAAACATAGGTCTAATGTTGCAAATTAGAAGTTTGGTTCCAATCTGCATTCTAATAGAATTCTTTTATTTTCTAATTAGACCTCTCATTCCAAACTTAGAATGTCCTTTACAAAGTAGAACTGTCATTCTAAATTAGAACTCAAATATCATATTAGCAAGGTTTGAACGTTAGATTTTGACTTTATTGTGACACCACAAACACCTTCATGTCAAGTTTCGTAAATTCGATTTTGTGTGGCAACTGGAGCTTCTTCTCCAAGGGGTGTTGCAAAAAATGTAACACTACTGTACTCTTCGGGTTTGTCAAGGACACATTTGGTCAGGTAAAACCTAGTGGAACGTGTCCAAGGAAAACAGCTCTGTACTTGGGAAAAGTCTGATAAATTCAGGGCAGAAAGGTGGACATCAGCTGTAATTCTCCAATGCTGAGAGGAAAATGCCTCGCCATGCAATATTCCGCATTGTAGAATGTTCAAAGCCTACAGTATTGTCGATTGAAGTTATGGAATTTCTGATGCGGTGTTCGCACAGCACTGGTCATTATGGGATCAGCGTCATGGTGCAAGAGAATGGCTGCCACATGAGTGTTTATGCACATTATAGCATTAGCCAGTCAATGAACCAGCACACATTCACAATGTTCTCCCAGTCAACTGCTCCACCAAAAAAGAGGATGGGCAGGTCCAGGACCATTCAACTGATCCCAAGGAGGGGAAGAGAGAATGGGATGGTCCATGGGGGGTGGAATGATGTAGGGACTGTGTGTTACCTCTACAAGGAACACACAATGCCACCTCATTAATTTAATTAGCTCTTTTTAGATCCAGTGTGTGCACACATAGCACAGCCCAGCTGTTTCATATTTAAATACATATTTATTCCATTGATTACAAAAATCATATTTTAATTTAACACCTGAATGGACTTTGTTACAGAGAGGCTATAAATAGGGCCCACAGTTGATAGATGATTATTCATTTATATCATATAAGAGAATCTATGTAGTAGAGCAAAGAAGTCAAGATGGAATATGGGGGAAACAGCGTTTACAACGCTGTCTCCTCAATGCGGTACCATTACAACATGTTCGTTACAACGACCGCGTTGTTACCACAAGTGCCATTACATCGCAAGTCATGCTGTCGGGGGCTCGATTGTGTTGGATTTAGAATTCAACACCTTCCATGCTGTTGCACAAACTGGAGTAGGAATAGTAAATAATAGTATTCCTAAGTCCAGCGTGCCCTCTACAACAAGTCGTTGAAACGACTTGCCATGTAATAGTTTGCGTGGTAACAACGCAGTCGTTGAAAAGACTGCACTTTAAAGGAATGCGTGAACAACGCATTAGTTGTAAACACCTATATTTGGAATATAGAGGGTATTTGGAGAGACCACATGCTTAGGAGGACAGCTGTGCACACATTTCACAGTAATATTATTTACAACGCCAATAGGTCAAACTTTTAGTTATCCAAGACCTATTGCATTGCAAATGCTTGTGTAATCTTGATCTTACCTCCAGCATCCCATGCCATTCTTCAGCAGGCCAGTTTCTGCTGGGAGGGCACCAAGCACCGAAAGGCGGCACAGAGGCACAATATTAACCAACCAGAGTTGAAATAAATTTTAAAAAAGCCCAACTAACCAACCAAAAGCGGTGGGCATGTCCGAAGTCCCAGGGTAGCCCATATACCGAATACAGCATGCCTCGCAGAGCAGCGCATGTGCTGCTCAAGCCCAACCTAAAAATGTACCTCTGAAGGTGCACGACTAGTGGAAAGCACAAACACACAAAGAGAAAATGAAACCAGCCCACGCTGAATAATCAAAAGCAAGAAAAGGCAATGAGAGCGACGATGGAGTCAACCAATGCTAAGCAATGGGCAGGCTCTAAGCCCCATTTATTCTACATATAATGCCTCGCAAGCACCAGCTCATCAACTGCCTCAGGTGAGCCATAAAAAGTGTCCATGAGCACAGCAGATTCCATTCTCCCTGTGCGGAGTTCTAATATGCACTTATGTATTAGGCAGTCGTGTAGCTTATATTATACAAAGGTGGGAGATGTGAGGGACCATGAGGATTCACTCACCATCTGCGTACACGTCGGTTCATTTACACACATCTCTGAGGCTGGCTGGGCTTCTTTGCCTGGAGGTGCCACTTGCTAAGAGTCATGCTCCCTCGCTTTGTCGGCTGTATTATACATTTGACTACGATAATTCCAGCCGAGACAGGGCAGACACCATCTAGGTTTAAACCAAAAGTTTGCTGTCCTTAATTATGTCAGGTTTATGAGGGTTTTTGAGCTGCACCCGTGGGCCTTGCAGAGGAGAGGCATGTTGTGGGGTACGATGGGCTTCCATTGCAACCTGTAGACCTCCCCTATGTATGCAGACCTAAAGAGACCCCCTCTTCGGGGTAGAGCAGTAGTGTGGAGGCCGGGTGCTAAAGCAAGGTAAGAGACAGCAACCTGTGGCTGGGACAGCAAAGTGTTACTTTAACAAAGGCAACAAAATCCTTGTTCTGTCCATTGATAGGGCGATAAAATACGTACTACGCGCTATTGACCTGTCTGTTTCTGCTACTTGGAGTTGCCAGCAGAAATGAAATTTTTCATTATGTTCCCTGTAAGAGGAGCTCCATAGGTGGAGTTTTTTCCCTTTTCTATGGAGGATGAGCCTCTAACTGTACTCCCTGGAATGAATGACTGCTCTCCCCAAAAGGAAGAGGTCTTTTTAGGTCTGGCTTGACAGCGCAGCTGTCTGCAGACCTATTATCAGTTCTTGAAAATATAGATAAAGTGAGCTCGTCTTCAACCAGAAGAGCATTTTTCTCTCACTTCATAAGACTGGCTGTCTGGTGTATCGCTCCACCTACTATTGAGTGCTTAGGCTTGTTTACTTTTCAAAAATAAGCGGAATCATCACCTATTAAATTATTTATTTCAGGGAGGAATTTTATATAGAAAACAATTGTTTTTTTGTTTTGCTTTTTTTTATTGCAGCCGAATACTTTATTTAAACAACCAAGACAGGTCTATAAGCTTTGTAAATGCTCACTTGGTATAGAAATGCAATAAAATAGCATCGTTTTATGAAACATTGTTTCATATAAACATCTTTTTTCTAAATACAAATGGTAGTTAATACATGGAAGTTACTATAACACCTGTTGTGTAAAACACCCGTCACAGACAATGGTTAGCAGAGGAAGAGAGAGCCCAGGCTACAACACAGGATGGAAGTGACAACCGGAGGCCTGTAATCTGAAAGAAGTCTGGCACATGGGCTGCCCACAGGCTCGATGGCGGACTGAAGTACCCTCAACCTACACCAAGAAGAGGACAAGCATAAAAAGAAAGTACCTCGGCACCATAGATATCTCTCAGTTGTCAATTATCTTAGACAAAGTAATGCATCCAGGGTCAATGTGTAGACTCACAGGAAACCAAACCATATAATCAGTAAACTGCACAAAGTTATTTAATGCCTTCATTTTAATTTAAGGTCTTCGTTTCTTATCGGGCACCTTGACGGCGGTACACAGCAGACGTGCCGTTCCGAATGAGGCACACCATAGCCTCCCACCCTTGATCTGACAAGACAACTAGATGACCATACCTTTTTCAAACACACTTAACACTCTAGTGAGAGAACGTCACATTGTGTTTGGCGCCTTTGGTGATTTTCAAACACTGAAGGAATTCTGTTTATATACAAGATCCTACTTTGGAGTTACTACGCACACAAGAAGTTTGACTTGCACGTTCTTCTAAATTGAGGATTGCTCGAATATTCCCAAATACTCAAAAGGAATAGGACATAAACGCGTGGAGACTTTGGAGCATTCATTTATATCTGCAGATAATATACATTAAGCCTTGAAGAAGTTACTTTGTAACGAAACAGGTGTCGGCTGTTTTTCCATCACTGCCACCAATAGAGGCGGCATGATCTCGACCTCCGTGGAAATCTAAGGACTATCTTTATGCTTTGGATCACACCCCTCTTTTTCTATTGTATTTAAATTATGTGATTTCTTGAAATTTTTGGCATTAAATAACTTTGTGCAGCTTACAGATTACATGGTTTGGTTTCCTGTGAGTCTACACATTGACCCTGGATGCATTACTATGTCTAAGATAATTGACAATTGAGAGATATCTAGAGTGCCAAGGTACTTTTGATTTAAGCTTTAAATGGGAGCTCTTAGGAACTCTTGTTTAATAGACACCCGTGGTAGTGGGGTGTCTTTATCTGGCTACCTTAAGGGGCACCAATACAACTAGTACTTTTAAGATACTGGACAGTTATTAACTCTTAAAGATTGATGTGCAATCCTGTTTAACCATCACTACCATTTGTGTGTTCATTAAGAGGACAAGCATGCTGATCAATGGTGAGGCAGATACTTCATCTTATGCTCTCCACTGGCACGTATGACGAGCTCATCTAGGCTTGCTATTGCATGTACCCTCTGGAACTTGGTTTCCTGCATTTGTATTGGAGGAAATCAAGTACCAGATATTAAAGACAGATACAGAGGTGGACAAACTACTCACACCTGTTGTGTGAGAAGATTATATTTAGTGAGGATGAACAGCTACGGTTAAAACAGAGGGCACCGCTGCCCTGCAGGGAATAAGCAGAAAGCGTGTGGGAATGCAGTGTTGCCCGGAACACAATATGTATCAGATACAGGGGCATATTTACAAGGAAGTGGTGGAGTGCGGCGCTAGCCTCCTTGGCTTAATGCAGCGCTCCGCCACTTCTGAAACGCAGGGCTGCACTGTATTTACAAGAATACGGTGGAGCCTTGCGTTTCCCCTCCACTGGTGCTGATATAGCTAGCTAGCACCATCGCAGGCATCCTTGCATCTTAGTGCAAGGGTGGCTCCATTGTGGGGATGGTGTCCCTTCCTGCACATAAACAATCTGAAATGGCGTTTTGAAACTTCTATGTGTGCTGCTTAGTGCAGCACACATTAAAGTTTGCAAAACATCATTTTTTAAAAGATTTATGTGCGGAAAGGGACACTTTCCTGAACATAAACAATCAATGGCATTTTGTTGTTTCTGCAAAAACTGGGAGAAATTAAACATTCCTCCTCGTTGCGCCAGGGTAAGACCAGGTTTCCGTTGGTCTTCATTTTGGCACTGGCCCATACTTACGCCACCCTTGTAAATATGGGGCAGCATCAAAATCAATGAGTGTTGCAGTAGATCGCCCACCACAACACCCATTGCCGCCCCTTTCACGCTGTGTGGCGTGGAATGGTGTCTTATTCATAAGGCGGGGCTAAGCCACTTTAAGTGGCTTAACTCCGCCTTGTGAATAAAGGCAAAGCCCCTATCGTCCCCACAGCATCTGGGTAAGGGATGCTTTGGTGGCGATAGGTGCTTGTAAATATGCCCCACTCTTTCTCAGGCCTAGACTCTTATTCCTACTAAGGTGGTGGCTTAATTGGCACCCAAGTCAGTAAGAGATTGGCACAACCTAGACCACTAAGCAGCTATTACAACCAACCTAGGGGCATATCAGCAACACCCGGCGATAATTGTTGCTCAGCGCTCTTAGCGTGAGGATAATTATCGCCGGGTAACGTGGATTTTTATCGCTGAGATAGTGTGCTATTAGCAACGCTTATCTCCTCAGCGATAAAAACCCTCACGCTAACTGCCTAACGTGAGATTATCGCTGGAAACCCAGCGATAATCTCGCGCAATGTGGCGTTAGCTTGCTGATAGGGACTCACAAACTTAGCCATGATATCCACCCTCCATAGGATATCATGGCTAAGTCAGTCCTAAAGCAGGCGTAAGGAAAGTAGCGATAACAGCGGTTATTGCTACTTTTCCTGACGCTATGCTTCATAGCGTGGGGCTTGATGATAGGAGAAATGTCGCTTAGCGACATTTCTCCTGTCATGTTAGATCAGGAATGCCCACTTTGCATCTCATTAGAGATGCAAAGCTGGGCGTAAAGTATCCCCACACTACAGCAAGGTTTCACGCGTTAGCGTGGCCTTGCTAATTAGGCGATAAAATTATCGCTGCTATTCGGCCGAAAAAGGCCGCAAAAGCGGCGATAATTTTTTATCGCCTGCTTGTAAATATGCCCCCTAGTGTTTCTTGTTTTTTAATAGGTATTCATGAATTGGAAAAATATACATTTTCCATTCTGAGCCATAATACTAATGCAAGTGCCTCTAAATACATCTACAGTAGGATTCTCGTGACGACACTGAAAGCACACCGTCCCTTTCAAATTAAGTGGAGGGTCAGGGCTTGAGGGAGGAAATACTTTTAACATGGTTCATACCATGCAGCATCACAATATAGTTTTAAAGAAATACAACTTTAAATGGTGATTAATATGATTAAATATTGCTTAATAAGACGTTTGTGAGTAACATGAGAAAAAAAGTTAACCAAAGTCTTGAATTCCTTGAAGCACACCAGTTTGTCTCTGATACCAGCAATGAACTTCTTTCACAACATGTGCCAGCCCAGTACGAGGGGAACTTGTGTACCCTTGTACCCCTTTACCCCTTGCATTTTCCTTGCTGCCCCTTAAATTCACCTCGTTTGAAGCCCAGAACCCACCAACCATCACAGTCTTTAAACAAACAGTACCCCAACGCATCCAATGCCCGCCCACTAAGGATGTGGCACATTCAGCACAACATATCACTACAACCGTACCCATGTTTCTTATATTTCTCCACCAATCCACGCTTCCAATGATCTAAAGCAGTGTGACATACAAATGCAGTTACAGTTTTAGTTCTTGCAGTGTCGAGAAGCTCCTCCCAGAGATTGTCATCTCTATGGACAGGTGAGGGTCTGTCAACATTTATTTAATCTTATGAAAGCAGTACCTTTCTATCTGTGTCTCTCTGCTTCTCCCCTTTGAGCACAGGGTCATTCGTAGGTGCTTTTGCCCAGTTTCTTTTTGCTGATCCCTGAACTCATAGACACATGAAATGTGTTGCCAGGGTAATAATGCACCTTGACAGCCAGAGCAGGCACTACACAAGTCCCACCAGCAGGCCGCGTGTATCCTGCAGGTCTCCAGGCCTTCACTCCAAGGGCAGCAGTCACTGAACGTGCCAGGAAACAGGGAACGTGTCTTGTATCAAAATCACCCAAAATGTACCATTGAGATGTATATCATGGGCATCATTTAGGGGTCGCAGCTGCGACCCCTGGCTTGCCCTTTGTTCCCTCTAGCACTGCATTTGCGACCCCTGGTATCAGAGATGGCAAATGCAGTGCCAGGAACTCAGGGGCAGCTTGGTCTCCACTCTCTTTATTTTATGTCAATGTATTATTACACTGATGTGTAAGTATGTGTGTGTGAGTGAAATTGGATGGCAAAGGGCGTGTAATGTCACTTCCGCTACCCCTGGCATTTCGGTGAATTGACGTCCATGTATATAATATCTTTAGTTGCATTCTAGCAGTTTGTGTTACTCCAGTAAGGCATTTTATGTGTCTAGGGTAAGGTGTGATTCTGTGGCAAAAGACTTGTAGAGGGAAACCCCTCCAGTTGTAGAAAAGTACTAAAAACACCTGAGCAGCAATGTTTTAGTAAACATCAATGTTTGAGGTATTTCAAGTACTACCCTTTAGATTTGCTTCTGTGTGTCCATTATCAGCTACGTATAGCCCCTCTAGCTTATGTTCATGGCCCCTGCAACAGATGGTTTCTCCCCAAACACAGGGTTGCTCCTTCACCTCCCTTTACATCAGCCTCACCAGCAGTGATAACAATTTATTGCCTATTTCTGTTGCATGGTTTTACCACGTAAGAGTCATCAGAAATAAGCTGTACACCGCATTGTGGTTAGGTATTGTGTACTACCACTCCCTTGTGCAACCAACACGAGTTCTGGATTTGTGGTAGGTCTGAGAGATGTTGGGTTGTCTAAAATGTGTATATTTTTCTTTCTATAAATGTTGATATAGTACAACTATTGAACTTAGGCCACAAGCTGAAGTACTTCTAGGCACTCTAATATTGAAGTAGCGGCCACTTGCATTGCGAAGTGGTGAGGTGGGAGGGAGGGGGAATACAAACCAAAAACATCAAGGAAGACAGAATTAAAAATATATAAAATTGCACTTACCTGCTCAGACGGCCGCCCCCTTGTTCCAGATCCTCGCCTTCCTGACGTCAGTCCATCCCAGATTCCAATCCCAGGGCATCTCTCACGCTTGAAATACTATTTCCTGGTTCGGCGCTCAGATAGGAACTGGGAGCCTGTGCTGCTACTCCACCTGGCTGTACAACACAGCTCGGGTTGGAGAAAGGTTAAGTGCCCATGATGGTTTGGCCCACCACTTCCCTCCTCCTCCGTGGTGCTGCAGCATCAGTATGGATGGCCCCGGGGCCGACACCCATCCCTCGGCTCGGCTGGCACCCTGCAGGATTAAAAAAATGCTACTAAAAATTTTAATATCATTTTATTTTTCCCGTCTGCCTCTGCTGGCTTCCAGCAGGGGGGCGACGATCCTCCGCCATAACAGAGAAAAGGCCGAGTGTTTATTTCAAACCAACTAAGTGGAACTCTTCTCAGTCAACACAATGGCTTTGAGTCAACACAATGGCCTGTGTCTGTGTCCACCTTCCTGTTGTGTTGCAGGAGAAGTCATGGAACAACCCTGTTTTTGGTGAGAAAGTCTGTTCAGGCTCCTTGAACATAGGTTAGAGGTGCTATATGTAGTTGATACCGGAAACACGGAAAGACATTTACAGGGGTGGTGCTCACTTAAACTATTTGCTGCTCGAGCTTTGGAGTTCTTTTCAACTTCACTATCAATTTTTTTACCACAGTAGCACTACTTAAGCCTGACTCATGAATTGTCTTACAGATATAAGCCAAACCACTGCTTTGATGGGAATCAACAGATATGATATACAGCTCAATGGTGCCAGGACAGGGTTTGCTGCTTTCAGGGTAATGCCAACTTCTGGAATTGCCATCACATCTTCAAGGTGCCACAAAACTACTCACATTACAAATTGGGAAAAAAAATAAAAGAATGTCATAAAGTGAGGAAAAGAAAAGATATGAAAAATCAAAGCCGGGAAGAAATAAGAAGCAGGGAAAGGATCATAATGAAAGTAAAAATGAATGATCAAAAAAATAAAAGGATAAAATAAAGGCAGCATATTGAATGACGAAAAAAACAAAAAAGAGAAAGTATGGAAGCAGGAATGAAAAAAGATACACTATGAGAAACGATATTCTGGACAAGAGAAAGTCCAATAATCAGTTTTAGAAAGAAAAGCAAAGAGGACTGTGGGAAGGCAATAAGATGAAAGAATAAAATTAATACTAAAACAATAAGAAACAAAGCCCACAGAAGAATTAAATAAGGAAGAATGAAAGTGTAAAGAGAATGAAGTGAGATGTAGATGTTATGTTATACTGCATTTATAGCACGCACGGATACTCTACTCAAGAGTGTCCCGGTGCTTAATAGAAGGAAGCGGGAGGCTGAACATACCAGGATTTAGTTAAAAAGCAGGGATTGAGATGTTTCTTGAATAGTCTGATATCTTGGATGCTGCGCAGTTCCATCGGAAGGGAATTCCAGGCTTCAGCCTCCTTAAAAGATAGGGAGCTGCTTCCCATACGAGTGAGGGGAAGCGGGGGATGACTGCCAGACAATGGGCCCCGGAGCATGGATGTCTTCGAGTAACATAAAAGGTGAAGTGTCTCCTAAGGTAGAGTGGCCCCTCTCCGTGAAGAGCTCCATGCGCCAAAGTAAGAGCTTTAAACTGGACCCGGCGGGCCACAGGAGGCCAATGAAGGTCCCGTATATATCGCTTCATGCTTGATCTTCCTGGAATACCAAGCGAAACCCTGGCTGCCGCATTCTGTATGGCTTGCAGTCCGGGCAGGCCAAGGTATAGGGCATTGGCATAGTCAATGCGTGACAGGATAAGAGCGCGAGTCGCCATTTTCTTAGCTGGCCGGGGCAGCACGGGAAAAAACTTTGAGATGAGATGTTAAAACTGAGAAAAGAAAAAATGGAAAAGTGAGAAAGAAAGCATGGAAAGACAGGAAGAAAGCAGCTAGGAAGAAGCCACAGAACAGGCAAAAGAAAACAAAGACAGTGCACTCCCCTTTCATCCGGGACAGGTCAAATTAGCACAAGTTCATGGGTAAACTTGTGGGCAGTAGCACCACGCCAAGGTTTTGACCTTTGCTACTGAACATTCACACCATTCACACCTTCATTCATGCTACCTTGCTTCACATTAGACCCACAGACATTCCGCACCCAGCTCCAGATAGGGGCGGTGCTAGAGTTCCTGGAGCTCAAGGCAAAATTGATTTCACCCGATGGAGATCCCCAGAAATTGCTATTAAAAGCTGTTTGGTGCAACAACAAGGTACCTCATAAGGCATTACCACACCTTATGGAAGCTCCGCCCCCACCTCAAAGTGCATCTCACTGGCGGTCTGTGAGGTGCTGCCTGGTTTCTCCCACTGAACGATCAAACAAGCACATGGCAGAGGCCTCGAGAAGCAGAACTGCCACGGCCATCCTGTGAATCTGATGTTAGCTCGGTGCCCCAAGTCCCTCATTCACACTGCTTTCACAGCATTCATAGTCTAGCACACACACTGCACTTACCCTGTAGACATCCCCAACTATGCCTCTATACTAGGCCTGGGCGAAAATTTCGTTCCGTTCGCGGAAATTGCGATAATTTGACATTTTTGCGTTCTGCGGAAAGCGCGAAAATGTCAAAATTTCCGCATTCCACAGCTTAGCGATAATTTGGTTCTTGCTAGCGCTGTAAAATAATACATTCTCGCGCGCGCGCGATCGCCTTACCTGAATCCCTGCGTTCGCCGACAAGTTTTCTTGTTCCGGTCGCGTTCTCCATGAGATTTTGTATTGTTTTTAGCCATTTGCGCTGTCTCGCGACAGTTCGCGCCCGCAGTGACGTCATGCGTCGCGCGATCCCGTCTTTCTTCTCGCGATCATGCACCGCGAGACAACTGAAAACAAGATGGCCGCGCCCGCGAGCAACCACATGGGTAAGTTGGCGAGCCGCAACCATGCAGAAAATCTCGCGAACATGCTGGAAAAAAACTTCTGCATCTTCGCGATATTTCCGCGTGTTTGCGATAATTTTTAACATTTTCGCGATAATTTGCAAAAGTGGATTTCGCAATTCCGCCCACCCCTAAAAAAGACCTTTAGAAATCGATTCCATTTTGCTGCCAAAAACGTGCACGCATTGCATTGCTTTGAATGGCAACGCATGCACGTTTGGCGATTCCCTTGCGGGAGCGAGCTTTGAAACCATATGGTGCTCGCTCCCGCAAGGGAAACAGGCGCAGGCCCCCTTGTCTCTACGCTCCCCCTGCTGCCTCTCGCGCGCTTGTTTTTTCTTCGCTGTCGCCTGTCAGAAGGCTCTCGGTCCGCTAGTGAGCGCCGCTTCTTCCTTCCATTGGGCTGGAGGCGCCTCGGTCCTGCTGCTTGCTGCTGCTGGCTGGAACCATGCTGAGGAGGCTGGGACTGGGTTGCCTGCTGCTGTGTCTGCGAGTGAACGGCGCATAAGAGGTGTTTTCCGAGCTAAAGGTGTAAAGGTGTTGGGAAGCTATTAAAAGAAGCACCACGTTGAAGCACACGTGCACTCTGTTTTAACTACATACTAGATGTGTGATCTTGGGGGGGGGGTCGTTTAAGCTCAGCATCCGTTGCTTCTTCGGCTCACGTCTTACTTAACCAAGCCCTTCTTTCCAAGTTTCCGCACCCTCCTTGCCAATTCTTGCTCTCCTAAATTCTCCCTTTTTGCATCCCTCTCCTCGTATGTTTGTCTCTCCACTAAACATACTCCATTGCGTAGTTTCCAGTCATTTTCATAGCTACTAACAATTTCATGCTGTCCCTTTCTCTGTCCTTTCTTCTTTGCACTTTCCTCAATCCTACACTTCTCTCTTCCCAGCAGTTCTCGCATTTCCTGGTTGTTTTATTTCTTTCCGTCGGGTACCACTCTTCCTCACCTTGAAGGCTCGGCTCACCCTGTGTCCTCTGGTCTTTTAGCCAATTCCCCGCCCCGGTCTCTCTACGCATCCCTCACACCAGGGGTACACCGCATCCCTTGCCTTCCAGGGTTCTTGTTTCCCCTTCTCTCAGGTCCTGCTGCATACCTCACTTTCCGGACCCGTCTCACCTCCCTCCCGTACAGGTTTTCTTTCTTCCTCAGGCCCACAGATGCTCCTGCATTTCTTTTCTTTCCATGTTCGTGTCTGTGTTCATCGGGAAACAGCCTTTACCACGAAGCATTTTCTACGCATTACGTTTACAACGATACACTTACCTCGTAAACGTCTTCACAACGCGTAATGCTTCAACGACCATCTTCACCACGCAAGCAACGTCATCACGGAACAACGTCATCCTAATCCGAAAAAAAGCATCAGTCCGTTTTCAGTGTCGGCGGAGACCTGCGGAAAAAGGAAAAAAAAGAACAAAGGGGGCTTGGGGGGGTCTCCCCCCCAAAAAAAGAAAAAGCGGAGTAAAGGTAAAATCGAGGTAACGGCAAAGCGTGGAAAACACATTCCGTTGTAACGCATGCGTGGTAAAGGCATGCGTTGCAACGGAATGCGTAGTAACGACATATATTCGTGTTCATCAACCTGTAACTCACGCCAGGCACACACACAGTTCTTCTTGTGCTCCCGCCTGTCCCCCTGGTATCTTCCTCACTGTCCTCGGTGGCCCTGCTACCTTATTCTATCTTCTCGTACTTAATGGCCCCTACTAGTCGCAGCTATCTCCCTAATCCTGAACTTCCTGCTATCTCTGTGTGCCCGCACCCCCTAAGCCCTTTGTGCCCTCTCCACTCACTCCCTTGTAGTTCGTGATGGCCTTCTCAGCCCCTGTCTGTAGTTCTGATAGCTTTATTCCCTCCAATCCAGCTGTTTTCTCTGCTCCTCTTCCCTGCTTCTCTCTAATCTCATGCATTCCTTATGTTCACCATATGAGCTCATTTTTATCTGTCTCCATCTCGTCACACCCTCTACTATTCCCTGTCCCTTCTTTGAAGCTCTAGTTCTCTTTTTATATACTGCCTAGCAATTCCATCTTCGCTACATTTATCTGCCTGTCTATTAGTAGCTACGGTTATATACGTGTTCCTGACCCTCTACCCACCTGCTGCTATCTTTTTACATCCCTCTCTCAGCAGGAGGCTTCTAATGTTATATTCTCCTTTATCTTCAACAATTCAAATTGCTTCTTCTAAACTCTTCATTAGCTTGTGATGTCTTTACCTGTCCCATCTTTATCAGTGGCTCTGGTTTTCCTCCTTTCCATACTCTTTTGAGGGAAGATGCTTCCTTTATTAACTCTCTTACCCAGTAATAGTTTCCAGTGTCTTTCTGTAAGTTTTAACTGAACAGTTTCCGCTCTGGTGACCTTTCTGGTCTCTCTAAAACGGTTCTGCTTTCCTTATTTGTCGTTTGCAGTTAGTGTCTTTCTCGTGTCTCCTGTTTCTCTTTGCCAGTCCACTTTGTTAATCACTTACACTTTTCCTTTCATCCTTTCCTCAGGTTTACTTTGTCTGTCTAACAGTTGGTGGTTTCCCCCTCTTAAGTCTAGTTCTATCAGCAATCACGCCCCCCCCCAATTTACTTTTCTCCTTTGTAGTCCATAATTTCCACATCACATCTTTCATCTTTTTATCACACCAATCCCTGGTTTCCCCATCAGCCTATGGATTCCCCATCTTTACCCCTTCTCCCAAGCCCCTCATTTTCCCATGTTTACTCTTTCTTCATGGCAGTCCTTTCTCTCCTCATCTGGCCTTCTTTCCTTCGTAACTCCATATGTCTCCTCTTTCCCCTTAGCCGTCTTTGCAACTCAATTCTTTCCTGTTTTACCTCATCACAGCGTCTTCTGTTTTTGACATTTCTATACATTTGGATGATTAGCACATACTGTCCCTCTTTGCTGGTTTTGAATCTGCCCCAGGCTCCCTACCCTGCTTCGATTCCGAAGAGTTTTTCCGACATTGTTCTTCCAGTGTTCAAATCTGTCCTTAAAATCTATGTTCTGGGTTACTTGTTCAATACTATAAGTTTATAACTGCGATCACTATTAAAACCCCTCTTTTGATCCATCTAATAGGTCCCTTTAAGGCTAATTACTTTGCTACTTCATGTTGCTAAGGTTGAAGGCTCAGGATGTTTATATAACAGATATCTTGACTTAGATTTGGGTTTAAGGCCCAACCAGGTTTTTTCTGGCCATTCTGGCCAACCTCAGAATTGTTTCTGATGTCGGCTGTTTCAGAACTTTTGTTTTAATCTGTCAGCTACATTTAACCTATTGCCTTCTTCATCTGTCTTCGCTGGGCTTTAAAGGCAGAGGGTTAAAAAGGTGTACATGGTTTCTCCTGACAACGTCTAAGTAGTCTCTGTTTCCACGTTCGTCTTCACTGCCAGGCTCTTACATTGCAATGTTCCTGAGAGCTCCTCTCTGCCACCCTGTCTTCTCAATATTTATGTTGAGCCATTGCTTCTCTTGTCCAGTGCATGGCTTCTACTTCTGTTATGGAATTGGATGGGCATCAAATGACTCATGCTGAAATTAGCCAAAACCAAAGTCATGATTGTCAACCACTAGGGGCCAATATGAGAAGGTTTGGTGCTGTCTGTTTTGAATGTTGATAACTCCCTGCATATCTTGCATTTCAATCAACTTCCTCTGGGGCTTCACTTTATTTTTCCTCCTTCATGGTACCGCACCTTATGGAGCAGGGGTATGGGTTGCCCTTTATCATCTGCATCCAAAGTCAAGAATCTTGTGCCCGATTCACAGAACTAACTTAAGACAAAATCCTAACCTTACTACCATTTTGGTATTCACAGAAGGCACTTACTCATTTTGGCATTCACAGAAGGCACTTACTCATTTCGGTATTCACAGAAGTTAGGAGTCCTAACTTTAGGACTCCTAAATGCCTTCTGTGAATACCGAAAGCCTTAAAATTAGGATTTTTCTACCGCATGGGTCCCGGCTTCTAACCTTTTTCCCATGCATTGCTCCCTCCACAGTTTGAGAAGGAGCGGGTGTCCATCGTCTTAGGCCATAGGAGTGTTCCTCCCAATAATGTTGGGTAAGATCCCTCCTTTTTATGAGAACTATTGCCTTGTTATGTATGTATGGATGGGAGCGCTGCAACCTGGTTATTTTTATTATTATTTTGGGAACTAGGAACTTGACCATGACCAGTCCTGTATGCTAACACTCTGTGGTCAAGGGTAGTGTTAACCACTCAGACGCTCCGGTCCCTTAATTGATTTGGAGAGTGTCCTTCGGAATGGCCACGATATGCACTTGGCATTTGCGGGAGTGCACACATCAGGACTACACCCAGGAGGGGTTGACATGGGACCAGCGCCATGGCTGGTATATCCCACATTTTGGGTTTGTGTGTCGTGTTGTTTTTTTATTGTTACAGGTCGCGCACACGATTGTGGCACGTTTTGATGCGTCAAGTTGTTACTGATGCACATACTGTATGTTTTCTATCTTGTTTTTCTTCCCTAGGTATTCATCAGGAGCTTTTTTCACTATCCAGCCACCCTGTAGGGGAAACAGGTTGTTGGCTGGCCCTGACTGATTATGAGGGTATTTGTTTTTAACTATTCTTCTCACGTGCACTTCACCATATTCTATCTTTTGATCCTGACGAAGCGCCAATGACCCTAGTGGCAATAGGGGCGCGAAACATGTTGGTCTACTGCAGGCATATTTATGCCTGTTGGGGTAACCTTGTACCCGAGGGGTTCTAATTCCCTTTTATATGGGCATAATCCCCGCCCTGATTTTTGGTTTAGTAACCCCGGATTGAATTTTATATTACCTTGCACGCACCTTTTCACCCTCTTAGGGACCCATACCCCACACACCCACAGGCACCATCCGGCATTTCCCCAAAAAAGATCTCCGCTAAAGTGACCCTTCGGGGGACCCGTTGGGCATTGCAGTGCCGGGCCCGACGAGGAGCAAATGCCCGATGATGAAGCATGACATCCTTCGGGGTGTGTGAGGGCAACAGGAGAAAAGGCCTTGTGCTTTCTCCTTCATGAGGGGGTCCCCATTTATACCTAGGTCTTTCCCTCCTTTTCCTTCTTGTTTGACTTCTGGTAATGGGCACAGGGTATTCCTCGTCACATTACCTTTGGAACAGTGTCCTTTTTTGGTAGTTCAAGTTATGCTAGAGGAGCATGGACACTGGACCATTATTCGCTCCTCGGTCCCCCTCTCTCTTTTGTTGGTTTAGTTAAAGCACAGCGGTTCAGCCGAGGGACCTCTATCTTTTCTATCCCTTCTCTTTTTTCTTTTCCTTTTTCTGTTTTCACACACAACATCACATCACCTTTAAATTAGGTGTTGGTCAAAGATCCTCCCTGGGTGCACATGTTATGGTTGATAATCCTACATCCCCAGTGGGGGATGTAGTTTTAGCCCTTTCCCACTCTACCTGTGGCTCCCCTTATTACCTGAACACTATGCATGCTATACTGGTGCAGGAAGTATGTTTTTAATAATTGCTTTGCCTTTAACTTTGGACACGTCATGGTAATAATATGTTTAAAGTGAGTTGGGAACTGTAGGAGAGAATACTACACTGATATTTTAGGACTACTTCTTTTGGCGCTACTCGCTTACCAGAGACCGGCTTCGTTCACGTAGATGGGCTATGACAATCTCTCCCTCCGAGTGTAGACTGATGCGCATGCGCGGGTGAATAGTTTTCCCCGCTGACGCACATGCGCCTGTATCCACAGTGGACACTCTATGGATGCGCACGGTCGCTCAGGAGGTTTGAACGGCCGGAAGTAGGTGCCGCCTTAGCTCTCCTTTTCAGACTATTTAACCCCCGTCTGTCCCCGGTGACTTATCTCCCTGGTGGACGCATGGACAGGGCAGGTACTCCGAAGCCCACTTCCAATATTCCCGTTAGTGTCATGAAGGCATTGTGGGAGACACGGGCATTCCGAGCATTTTGTGCTCGGTTTGGGGACAGCCCCTGTACCGCATGGGTCCCGGCTTCTAACCTTTTTCCCATGCATTGCTCCCTCCACAGTTTGAGAAGGAGCGGGTGTCCATCGTCTTAGGCCATAGGAGTGTTCCTCCCAATAATGTTGGGTAAGATCCCTCCTTTATATGAGAACTATTGCCTTGTTATGTATGTATGGATGGGAGCGCTGCAACCTGGTTATTTTTATTATTATTTTGGGAACTAGGATCTTGACCATGACCAGTCCTGTATGCTAACACTCTGTGGTCAAGGGTAGTGTTAACCACTCAGACGCTCCGGTCCCTTAATTGATTTGGAGAGTATCCTTCGGAATGGCCATGATATGCACTTGGCATTTGCGGGAGTGCACACATCAGGACTACACCCAGGAGGGGTTGACATGGGACCAGCGCCATGGCTGGTATATCCCACATTTTGGGTTTGTGTGTCGTGTTGTTTTTTTATTGTTACAGGTCGCGCACACGATTGTGGCACGTTTTGATGCATCAAGTTGTTACTGATGCACATACTGTATGTTTTCTATCTTGTTTTTCTTCCCTAGGTATTCATCAGGAGCTTTTTTCACTATCCAGCCACCCTGTAGGGGAAACAGGTTGTTGGCGGGCCCTGACTGATTATGAGGGTATTTGTTTTTAACTATTCTTCTCACGTGCACTTCACCATATTCTATCTTTTGATCCTGACGAAGCGCCAATGACCCTAGTGGCAATAGGGGCGCGAAACATGTTGGTCTACTGCAGGCATATTTATGCCTGTTGGGGTAACCTTGTACCCGAGGGGTTCTAATTCCCTTTTATATGGGCATAATCCCCGCCCTGGTTTTTGGTTTAGTAACCCCGGATTGAATTTTATATTACCTTGCACGCACCTTTTCACCCTCTTAGGGACCCATACCCCACACACCCACAGGCACCATCCGGCATTTCCCCAAAAAAGATCTCCGCTAAAGTGACCCTTCGGGGGACCCGTTGGGCATTGCAGTGCCGGGCCCGACGAGGAGCAAATGCCCGATGATGAAGCATGACATCCTTCGGGGTGTGTGAGGGCAACAGGAGAAAGGGCCTTGTGCTTTCTCCTTCATGAGGGGGTCCCCATTTATACCTAGGTCTTTCCCTCCTTTTCCTTCTTGTTTGACTTCTGGTAATGGGCACGGGGTATTCCTCGTCAATTACCTTTGGAACAGTGTCCTTTTTTGGTAGTTCAAGTTATGCTAGAGGAGCATGGACACTGGACCATTATTCGCTCCTCGGTCCCCCTCTCTCTTTTGTTGGTTTAGTTAAAGCACGGCGGTTCAGCCGAGGGACCTCTATCTTTTCTATCCCTTCTCTTTTTTCTTTTCCTTTTTCTGTTTTCACACACAACATCACATCACCTTTAAATTAGGTGTTGGTCAAAGATCCTCCCTGGGTGCACATGTTATGGTTGATAATCCTACATCCCCAGTGGGGGATGTAGTTTTAGCCCTTTCCCACTCTACCTGTGGCTCCCCTTATTACCTGAACACTATGCATGCTATACTGGTGCAGGAAGTATGTTTTTAATAATTGCTTTGCCTTTAACTTTGGACACGTCATGGTAATAATATGTTTAAAGTGAGTTGGGAACTGTAGGAGAGAATACTACACTGATATTTTAGGACTACTTCTTTTGGCGATACTCGCTTACCAGAGACCGGCTTCGTTCACGTAGATGGGCTATGACAATCTCTCCCTCCGAGTGTAGACTGATGCGCATGCGCGGGTGAATAGTTTTCCCCGCTGACGCACATGCGCCTGTATCCACAGTGGACACTCTATGGATGCGCACGGTCGCTCAGGAGGTTTGAACGGCCGGAAGTAGGTGCCGCCTTAGCTCTCCTTTTCAGACTATTTAACCCCGTCTGTCCCCGGTGACTTATCTCCCTGGTGGACGCATGGACAGGGCAGGTACTCCGAAGCCCACTTCCAATATTCCCGTAAGTGTCATGAAGGCATTGTGGGAGACACGGGCATTCCGAGCATTTTGTGCTCGGTTTGGGGACAGCCCCTGTACCGCATGGGTCCCGGCTTCTAACCTTTTTCCCATGCATTGCTCCCTCCACAGTTTGAGAAGGAGCGGGTGTCCATCGTCTTAGGCCATAGGAGTGTTCCTCCCAATAATGTTGGGTAAGATCCCTCCTTTTTATGAGAACTATTGCCTTGTTATGTATGTATGGATGGGAGCGCTGCAACCTGGTTATTTTTATTATTATTTTGGGAACTAGGAACTTGACCATGACCAGTCCTGTATGCTAACACTCTGTGGTCAAGGGTAGTGTTAACCACTCAGACGCTCCGGTCCCTTAATTGATTTGGAGAGTGTCCTTCGGAATGGCCACGATATGCACTTGGCATTTGCGGGAGTGCACACATCAGGACTACACCCAGGAGGGGTTGACATGGGACCAGCGCCATGGCTGGTATATCCCACATTTTGGGTTTGTGTGTTGTGTTGTTTTTTTATTGTTACAGGTCGCGCACACGATTGTGGCACGTTTTGATGCGTCAAGTTGTTACTGATGCACATACTGTATGTTTTCTATCTTGTTTTTCTTCCCTAGGTATTCATCAGGAGCTTTTTTCACTATCCAGCCACCCTGTAGGGGAAACAGGTTGTTGGCGGGCCCTGACTGATTATGAGGGTATTTGTTTTTAACTATTCTTCTCACGTGCACTTCACCATATTCTATCTTTTGATCCTGACAAAGCGCCAATGACCCTAGTGGCAATAGGGGCGCGAAACATGTTGGTCTACTGCAGGCATATTTATGCCTGTTGGGGTAACCTTGTACCCGAGGGGTTCTAATTCCCTTTTATATGGGCATAATCCCCGCCCTGGTTTTTGGTTTAGTAACCCCGGATTGAATTTTATATTACCTTGCACGCACCTTTTCACCCTCTTAGGGACCCATACCCCACACACCCACAGGCACCATCCGGCATTTCCCCAAAAAAGATCTCCGCTAAAGTGACCCTTCGGGGGACCCGTTGGGCATTGCAGTGCCGGGCCCGACGAGGAGCAAATGCCCGATGATGAAGCATGACATCCTTCGGGGTGTGTGAGGGCAACAGGAGAAAGGGCCTTGTGCTTTCTCCTTCATGAGGGGGTCCCCATTTATACCTAGGTCTTTCCCTCATTTTCCTTCTTGTTTGACTTCTGGTAATGGGCACGGGGTATTCCTCGTCAATTACCTTTGGAACAGTGTCCTTTTTTGGTAGTTCAAGTTATGCTAGAGGAGCATGGACACTGGACCATTATTCGCTCCTCGGTCCCCCTCTCTCTTTTGTTGGTTTAGTTAAAGCACGGCGGTTCAGCCGAGGGACCTCTATCTTTTCTATCCCTTCTCTTTTTTCTTTTCCTTTTTCTGTTTTCACACACAACATCACATCACCTTTAAATTAGGTGTTGGTCAAAGATCCTCCCTGGGTGCACATGTTATGGTTGATAATCCTACATCCCCAGTGGGGGATGTAGTTTTAGCCCTTTCCCACTCTACCTGTGGCTCCCCTTATTACCTGAACACTATGCATGCTATACTGGTGCAGGAAGTATGTTTTTAATAATTGCTTTGCCTTTAACTTTGGACACGTCATGGTAATAATATGTTTAAAGTGAGTTGGGAACTGTAGGAGAGAATACTACACTGATATTTTAGGACTACTTCTTTTGGCGATACTCGCTTACCAGAGACCGGCTTCGTTCACGTAGATGGGCTATGACAATCTCTCCCTCCGAGTGTAGACTGATGCGCATGCGCGGGTGAATAGTTTTCCCCGCTGACGCACATGCGCCTGTATCCACAGTGGACACTCTATGGATGCGCACGGTCGCTCAGGAGGTTTGAACGGCCGGAAGTAGGTGCCGCCTTAGCTCTCCCTTTCAGACTATTTAACCCCCGTCTGTCCCCGGTGACTTATCTCCCTGGTGGACGCATGGACAGGGCAGGTACTCCGAAGCCCACTTCCAATATTCCCGTAAGTGTCATGAAGGCATTGTGGGAGACACGGGCATTCCGAGCATTTTGTGCTCGGTTTGGGGACAGCCCCTGTACCGCATGGGTCCCGGCTTCTAACCTTTTTCCCATGCATTGCTCCCTCCACAGTTTGAGAAGGAGCGGGTGTCCATCGTCTTAGGCCATAGGAGTGTTCCTCCCAATAATGTTGGGTAAGATCCCTCCTTTTTATGAGAACTATTGCCTTGTTATGTATGTATGGATGGGAGCGCTGCAACCTGGTTATTTTTATTATTATTTTGGGAACTAGGAACTTGACCATGACCAGTCCTGTATGCTAACACTCTGTGGTCAAGGGTAGTGTTAACCACTCAGACGCTCCGGTCCCTTAATTGATTTGGAGAGTGTCCTTCGGAATGGCCACGATATGCACTTGGCATTTGCGGGAGTGCACACATCAGGACTACACCCAGGAGGGGTTGACATGGGACCAGCGCCATGGCTGGTATATCCCACATTTTGGGTTTGTGTGTCCTGTTGTTTTTTTATTGTTACAGGTCGCGCACACGATTGTGGCACGTTTTGATGCGTCAAGTTGTTACTGATGCACATACTGTATGTTTTCTATCTTGTTTTTCTTCCCTAGGTATTCATCAGGAGCTTTTTTCACTATCCAGCCACCCTGTAGGGGAAACAGGTTGTTGGCGGGCCCTGACTGATTATGAGGGTATTTGTTTTTAACTATTCTTCACACGTGCACTTCACCATATTCTATCTTTTGATCCTGACGAAGCGCCAATGACCCTAGTGGCAATAGGGGCGCGAAACATGTTGGTCTACTGCAGGCATATTTATGCCTGTTGGGGTAACCTTGTACCCGAGGGGTTCTAATTCCCTTTTATATGGGCATAATCCCCGCCCTGGTTTTTGGTTTAGTAACCCCGGATTGAATTTTATATTACCTTGCACGCACCTTTTCACCCTCTTAGGGACCCATACCCCACACACCCACAGGCACCATCCGGCATTTCCCCAAAAAAGATCTCCGCTAAAGTGACCCTTCGGGGGACCCGTTGGGCATTGCAGTGCCGGGCCCGACGAGGAGCAAATGCCCGATGATGAAGCATGACATCCTTCGGGGTGTGTGAGGGCAACAGGAGAAAAGGCCTTGCGCTTTCTCCTTCATGAGGGGGTCCCCATTTATACCTAGGTCTTTCCCTCCTTTTCCTTCTTGTTTGACTTCTGGTAATGGGCACGGGGTATTCCTCGTCAATTACCTTTGGAACAGTGTCCTTTTTTGGTAGTTCAAGTTATGCTAGAGGAGCATGGACACTGGACCTGTCAGGGTTTGAGAGCCAGGGCGCCTACATTGTTTCGAGTATCTTTCCGACGGAACTACAAGTCCCAGCAACCCCAGAGGAATGGGAGGGGCTAATGACTTTATAGACCCGAACAACGCCCGGACGCGTTGTTCGTGATTCTGGAACCAGGAGGCAGCAGCGGAGTTGTGAGCTGCTGCGGCTCAACTATTTCAAGCCTCCACTGCCAGGACCGCCGAGGGTTATCGGCCGAGGTTCCCAGGACTCTTCGACGGAGCAATTCCGGATGATGGCGTGGGTCGCGGCAAGGCGCCGTTGAGGTTCAACTGACGGGGAGTTCCTCCCTCTCTCTCCGCTTCTTCGGAGCAGCACGCCAGGAAACCCGCACACCGTGTCAGGTAAACCGTGAACTATCGCACGGCGAACTAAACCGTTGCTGGAGTCAAGACGACTGTGGGGTAAAGAGTTCTTTGTTATAGCTGTGTTCTTTGTTAGGGGCCATCAGGCAGCCATGTGGGTGGAGCCGGCCCAGTGCTTTCTTTTTGTTTGATAAATATCCGGAGCCTGCAGTAATACCACGGAGTGGGAGCTGGGTTCGATATTGAGGTATTCGAGACCTATTGGTGGGAGAGAGAAGCCCTGACTAAAAGGGTTCTTCAAGCCACTGTTCTGTTATTATTTCTTCGGTTCATAAGTACCAGGCGTGTGGGGAGGAAGTGTTTGGTACGTATGAGGACAAAGGAGTGTGGAAGGGGTAGAGGAATGAATTGTCAGGGATTCCTGTGTTACAGTGTTTGCCTTTTTGTTTTGCAGTAAATATAGTACCCTGCCATTTCTGAGAGAAGACTGGAGTTCAGGGAGACACAGTGGCAGGTATGAGAATTCACTAGTGAGACCTTATGAGAGTAGAGAAGGGTGAGAGAAGATAGTAATCACATGTCCTTTGTTTTGCAGGTGTCCCTTCCCACGCAGATCCTACCCTTTCCTTTCCCTCACCTGATCGCCTCAACACTCTGTAGCATTATTCCATCAGAGTGTGGGGATGTCTGGAGGGGGACCCCTTTAAGCATCGCCCAGATCCTGAAGGAGACTCGGGGAGCCGTGACAGAATCACGAACCCAAGATAGTTTCTCCTCCCGGTCTGGGCTCATAGCTTAGATGGCCACATTAGACACTGTGATGCAAGCCTTAGCGGCCATGCAACAAGAATTGGTAGCGTCCCGAGCAGAGACGGCAGCCTTACGAGACAGGGTGGATAGACAGGCTAGGAACCCTTTTGATGTGGGGGCTGGTCAACTCCCAATTCAGGTCACAGTACCCCCGCCCATTCCTTTGGCTAGTCCCGAGAGATATGCGGGAGATCCTTTAAAAATACAGGCTTTTCTCACACAAATCACGCTTCACTTTTCATGTCGTCCTTCGTCGTTCCCAATGAATCATTCAAGGGTGGCGTTTGCGGTATCGTACCTGACGGGGGACGCCGCCAATTGGGCGGTTCCTTTGGTTAGGAACGATGATCCATTACTGACCGACTGGAACGCCTTCCGTACGGAGTTCGAACGGGTGTTCGACCGAAGGGCTACCACTCTTAGTGCAGACAGAGAGCTGTTGGAATTGCGTCAGGGCAAGAAAGACTTGGTAACGTATATGACTATGTTCAATAGACTAGTGGGGGAGACAGCATGGCCCGAGGAAAAAAGAATGGCCTTGTACTATCAAGGGTTGACGGACGACCTTAAAGACGTACTGGCACAGATAGATCCCCAACCCAGGACCTGTACGGATTTAATTAACCTAACGCTACGTCTCGATCATAGGCTCACAGAGAGAGGGGGAGATAGGAGAAAAGGTGAGAGGGTCTCAGGAGGATGGGAGCCCGACAGGCGCGCCCCGCAGGCAGTTCGGGAGACTGTACCTGAACCTATGGAAGTGGGAGCACTTCGGCCTCCGTTGTCAAAAACCGAGAGAGAAAGCCGCAGAGTCCTGGGACTCTGCATGTACTGTGGGAAGAAGGGCCACTATGTAAGGGAGTGTCCCCATAAGCCCAAGAAAAGACCTACCGGTTTCATGGGAAAAAGGGTGGCCGTCACTGCCAGGGGAGAAGTCACTCCGTCAGAAAAAGCCGAAAGCGAAGCCGGCTCGACAGAGTGGAGATTGCCTTCGCTAGCGGGGGGTGAGAACAAGACGACAGAAACCCATATCGTGCTGCCCATGCTCCTGAAGACCGGATCAACCTCACATCCGGTTCTTGCTATGATTGATTCAGGAGCCACGGGCAACTGTATAGATGAAGGGATGGTACGCAAGTTGAGCTTGGGTAGGGTTCCCGTTCTCAAGCCTGAGAAGGTGTTAGCAGTGGATGGGACTCCTCTGACCTCCGGTCCCATCACCGAACAGACGGAGGAGATAGAACTGGTTCTCCACGGTGAGATACAAGATCACGTGGAAGATATCCGGTTGAACATCATTGAGGCCCCTCAATACGAGATAATTTTGGGAATGCCGTGGTTATGGCGACATAATCCGACCATGGATTGGAGAAACAAAACCATTTGTTTCAACTCAACAGAGTGCCTAGAGCAGTCTATGAGGGATAGGGGGTCTGTCTCCCATACGCTTGCCCTGGCCCCGATTTGGCAGGTGGCCACGGCAGTTGAAAAAGAGACCGAGTTACCACCGGAATATGCCAGATATCGGAGTGTATTTAGCGAAAAGGAAGCGGAGAGCCTGCCGCCTCATCGCGAGTACGATTGCAGGATAGACCTGGTGGACGGGGCGGCAATGCCCTCTTGTAGGGTGTACGCCTTATCGGAGCCCGAGACCAAACACCTGCGGGAATATTTAGACAAATTCTGTGCCCTGGGGTTCATTCGCCCTTCCCGCTCGCCCGCCGCATCCCCCCTTTTCTTTATATCGAAGGCGAACGGCGATCTTCGAACGTGCATAGATTATCGCATATTGAATAAAAACACCATCAGGAATCGGTACCCGTTGCCACTCATCCCCGTGTTGCTGGACCAGGTGAAAGAGGCCACCATTTACACCCGGCTCGATCTCCGAGGGGCCTATCATTTGGTCCGAGTCCGCCAGGGGGATGAGTGGAAAACAGCGTTCAAGACCAGGTTCGGTCTTTTCGAATATCTTGTGATGCCATTCGGGCTGTGTAATGCCCCGGCGGCATTTCAATATTTCGTGAATGATGTCTTGAAAGAGTACATAGACAGATTTGTCATCGTTTATATAGATGACATTCTGGTCTTCTCAGTGTCACCTGCACAACACGTGAGTCATGTTCTACTAGTTCTCCAACGCTTACAAGAACAGCGGCTCTATTGCAAAATTAGCAAGTGCGAGTTTGGAGTTAAAGAAGTGGAGTTCCTGGGAGTGATTCTGAGTCCGTGGGGGTTTAGGATGGCTGAGAGGAAGGTGAAAGCGGTTCAGGAGTGGCCTGTGCCTAGCTGTGTGAGAGACGTACAGTGCTTCCTTGGGTTCTCCAATTATTTTCGGAGGTTCATCTCTCATTTCTCTCAACTAGCTTCTCCCATCACAAGGTTGTTGAGAAAGGGGGCCGTCTTTATTTGGACACCAGAAGCCATGGAAGCCTTTAGTCAACTGAAAGAAGCCTTCTGTACAGCCCCCATTTTGCGACACCCCCAAATCGACGTTCCATTCATTGTAGAGGCGGATGCCTCCAACGTTGCTGTGGGGGCAGTGTTGTCTCAACGAGACAAGGAGACAGGACAGTTACACCCGGTGGCGTTCTTGTCAAAAAAGCTAGGTCCTGCGGAAATCAATTACTCAGTCGCCGAAAAAGAACTGTTGGCAATCAAGCGGGCCTTCCAGGAGTGGAGACACTACTTATGGGGGGCTCTGCATCCTGTCACCGTATATACAGATCACAAGAACCTGCAATATATGAAAACGGCAAGGCTTCTATCGCAGAGACAGCTCCGCTGGATGTTGTTTTTTGCTGAATACGAGTTTGTGGTGACTTTTCGTCCCGGCTCGGATAACCGAAAAGCAGACACCCTGTCGAGGATCGGAGAAAGCGAGGCAGTGCCTCAACAACCCTTGGAAGCCATTGTTCCTCCGGAGAATGTCGTGTGTGTGGTCACAGCGGAGAAGTTCGTGGATCAAGTCAAAGCCAGTCGATCCCCGACGAGGTGGCAGCGTTGGGTGGAACAAGACCCCAGTCGGGTCCTGAAACACGGCATTCCTCTCCACAAGGACAGGCTGTTCCTGCCCACAGAAGAGCTACAAATACAGGCGTTCAATTGGTGTCATAATACGGTGCTGGCCGGACACCCTGGGAACCAGAAAACATTGCACCTGGTACAAAGACATTTTTGGTGGGAGAGTATGGTAGCAGATGTCAAGCGCTGGGTGTCTCACTGTGAGACTTGTGCCCGGGCTAAAGGAGACCACAGCAAGGCTATAGGGAAACTGTTGCCGTTGCCGACACCGCCCCAACCATGGCACACAATCAGTATGGATTTTGTTCTAGGCCTGCCCCAGGATCAAGGATTTACCGCCATCTTGGTGGTGGTAGATAGCTTAACTAAGATGGGACATTTTATTCCTTGCAAGAACCTTCCCACGGCAGGGCAAACAGCACAGATGCTCTTGGCACAGGTGGTGCGTCTGCATGGCCTACCGCTTGTGATCATTTCCGACAGGGGCCCCCAGTTTGTGGCAAGATTCTGGCGCATGTGGTGCAACGCACTTCAAGTGGAGGCCGCTCTGTCCACCAGTTTTCACCCGCAAACTGATGGGCAGACCGAGCGCCTCAATCAAACTCTCAAGAAATACTTGCGCTGTTTTTCAGAAGAAGCGACAGACTCGTGGGTTTCATTGTTGTGGTTGGCTGAGCTGTCGTACAACAACACCTGGCACAGCTCTATTCAAGAAACGCCTTTCCGAGCTAATCATGGTTTTCATGCCTCAACGCTGCCGGTGGTGATCCCTCGCGAAGTACGAAATCAGCCCGCGGTAAAGGAACAAGTGGACAGACTCCTCCGGCTCCATAAACAACTCCAGACCACCCTGAGACGAGCCAAGCAACAGTACAAGAAATGGGCCGATCGTCACAGACAAGAGGGGCCGGTTTACCGAGTGGGGGACCGAGTGTGGCTCTCCACGAAGAACATCCGCTTTCGGTGGCGCAGTGTCTTTCATCCCCGGTACATTGGTCCGTATACGGTGGTACGAAAAATTAACCCTGTGGCGTATCAGTTGAAACTGCCTGCCTCCTTACGAATACATCCGGTGTTTCACTGTGGCCTTCTGAAACCGGCGAGGAATGTCAGGAGCCGAACGCCGCCACCGATGGTACGGGACGGCCAGCTGGAGTATGAAGTACATCGCATTCTGGACTCGAAATTCAGGCAAGGTCGTTTGTGGTACCTGGTCTCCTGGAAGGGGTACCCGTCCGAGGATGATTCGTGGGAACCGAGTACGAACGTGCATGCCCCTCAGGCGGTCCGTAGGTTTCATGCCCGCAATCCGGAGAAACCAGGGTCAAGGAGGCGCTGGGGAGGGGGGCGTACTGTCAGGGTTTGAGAGCCAGGGCGCCTACATTGTTTCGAGTATCTTTCCGACGGAACTACAAGTCCCAGCAACCCCAGAGGAAGGGGAGGGGCTAATGACTTTATAGACCCGAACAACGCCCGGACGCGTTGTTCGTGATTCTGGAACCAGGAGGCAGCAGCGGAGTTGTGAGCTGCTGCGGCTCAACTATTTCAAGCCTCCACTGCCAGGAGGAGATTTTCGAGAAAACCGGTTAGGAACCGCCGAGGGTTATCGGCCGAGGTTCCCAGGACTCTTCGACGGAGCAATTCCGGATGACGGCGTGGGTCGCGGCAAGGCGCCGTTGAGGTTCAACTGACGGGGAGTTCCTCCCTCTCTCTCCGCTTCTTCGGAGCAGCACGCCAGGAAACCCGCACACCGTGTCAGGTAAACCGTGAACTATCGCACGGCGAACTAAACCGTTGCTGGAGTCAAGACGACTGTGGGGTAAAGAGTTCTTTGTTATAGCTGTGTTCTTTGTTAGGGGCCATCAGGCAGCCATGTGGGTGGAGCCGGCCCAGTGCTTTCTTTTTGTTTGATAAATATCCGGAGCCTGCAGTAATACCACGGAGTGGGAGCTGGGTTCGATATTGAGGTATTCGAGACCTATTGGTGGGAGAGAGAAGCCCTGACTAAAAGGGTTCTTCAAGCCACTGTTCTGTTATTATTTCTTCGGTTCATAAGTACCAGGCGTGTGGGGAGGAAGTGTTTGGTACGTATGAGGACAAAGGAGTGTGGAAGGGGTAGAGGAATGAATTGTCAGGGATTCCTGTGTTACAGTGTTTGCCTTTTTGTTTTGCAGTAAATATAGTACCCTGCCATTTCTGAGAGAAGACTGGAGTTCAGGGAGACACAGTGGCAGGTATGAGAATTCACTAGTGAGACCTTATGAGAGTAGAGAACGGTGAGAGAAGATAGTAATCACATGTCCTTTGTTTTGCAGGTGTCCCTTCCCACGCAGATCCTACCCTTTCCTTTCCCTCACCTGATCGCCTCAACACTCTGTAGCATTATTCCATCAGAGTGTGGGGATGTCTGGAGGGGGACCCCTTTAAGCATCGCCCAGATCCTGAAGGAGACTCGGGGAGCCGTGACAGGACCATTATTCGCTCCTCGGTCCCCCTCTCTCTTTTGTTGGTTTAGTTAAAGCACGGCGGTTCAGCCGAGGGACCTCTATCTTTTCTATCCCTTCTCTTTTTTCTTTTCCTTTTTCTGTTTTCACACACAACATCACATCACCTTTAAATTAGGTGTTGGTCAAAGATCCTCCCTGGGTGCACATGTTATGGTTGATAATCCTACATCCCCAGTGGGGGATGTAGTTTTAGCCCTTTCCCACTCTACCTGTGGCTCCCCTTATTACCTGAACACTATGCATGCTATACTGGTGCAGGAAGTATGTTTTTAATAATTGCTTTGCCTTTAACTTTGGACACGTCATGGTAATAATATGTTTAAAGTGAGTTGGGAACTGTAGGAGAGAATACTACACTGATATTTTAGGACTACTTCTTTTGGCGCTACTCGCTTACCAGAGACCGGCTTCGTTCACGTAGATGGGCTATGACAATCTCTCCTTCCGAGTGTAGACTGATGCGCATGCGCGGGTGAATAGTTTTCCTCGCTGACGCACATGCGCCTGTATCCACAGTGGACACTCTATGGATGCGCACGGTCGCTCAGGAGGTTTGAACGACCGGAAGTAGGTGCCGCCTTAGCTCTCCTTTTCAGACTATTTAACCCCCGTCTGTCCCCGGTGACTTATCTCACTGGTGGACGCATGGACAGGGCAGGTACTCCGAAGCCCACTTCCAATATTCCCGTAAGTGTCATGAAGGCATTGTGGGAGACACGGGCATTCCGAGCATTTTGTGCTCGGTTTGGGGACAGCCCCTGTACCGCATGGGTCCCGGCTTCTAACCTTTTTCCCATGCATTGCTCCCTCCACAGTTTGAGAAGGAGCGGGTGTCCATCGTCTTAGGCCATAGGAGTGTTCCTCCCAATAATGTTGGGTAAGATCCCTCCTTTTTATGAGAACTATTGCCTTGTTATGTATGTATGGATGGGAGCGCTGCAACCTGGTTATTATTATTATATTTTGGGAACTAGGAACTTGACCATGACCAGTCCTGTATGCTAACACTCTGTGGTCAAGGGTAGTGTTAACCACTCAGACGCTCCGGTCCCTTAATTGATTTGGAGAGTGTCCTTCGGGATGGCCACGATATGCACTTGGCATTTGCGGGAGTGCACACATCAGGACTACACCCAGGAGGGGTTGACATGGGACCAGCGCCATGGCTGGTATATCCCACATTTTGGGTTTGTGAGTCGTGTTGTTTTTTTATTGTTACAGGTCGCGCACACGATTGTGGCACGTTTTGATGCGTCAAGTTGTTACTGATGCACACACTGTATGTTTTCTATCTTGTTTTTCTTCCCTAGGTATTCATCAGGAGCTTTTTTCACTATCCAGCCACCCTGTAGGGGAAACAGGTTGTTGGCGGGCCCTGACTGATTATGAGGGTATTTGTTTTTAACTATTCTTCTCACGTGCACTTCACCATATTCTATCTTTTGATTCTGACGAAGCGCCAATGACCCTAGTGGCAATAGGGGCGCGAAACATGTTGGTCTACTGCAGGCATATTTATGCCTGTTGGGGTAACCTTGTACCCGAGGGGTTCTAATTCCCTTTTATATGGGCATAATCCCCGCCCTGGTTTTTGGTTTAGTAACCCCGGATTGAATTTTATATTACCTTGCACGCACCTTTTCACCCTCTTAGGGACCCATACCCCACACACCCACAGGCACCATCCGGCATTTCTGAAATACAACAAGACCTACCCTATGAACAAGTTTATAAAAATTCTAAAGCAGTGTGCAGGTGCTCAATCTATGTAGTGCCTGCCTAACTCTCAGTCACTGGTGTGCTCACCATATGTATCATAAGAACATTGTGTCCAAAGATGCTAAAAAACCTTACTAGTGATTAATTCGTGTTCAAGAAAAGTAAAGAAAGTAAAAAAGGTGTGATAGGACGACAACGCCTCACGGAAGCAGCCCCAACGAGGTATGTGTAGACTGGTACTCGTCTACTACCTCCTGTTGTCATCATCGGTCGCTGCCGCCCAAACAGAAATAGTAAAGGTGGAACAGAAATGTGTACTATACTGCACTCGAACTCTACGTGATAGTCCTAATGACTCCTATCCTATCAAGCAACCTATGTGTTGCAGTGGTGTGTGCTAATCTACAACAACAGGAAGTGTCGACCCAAATTTGGTGAGTTGAGCCTGATCAGGACTCAAGTCACTCAGAAGTAAAACCGAGCAGCATAACACTAGCTATGTGGTGCTTTATTCTCAGCTGTGTCGCTTGCTCATTTAAAAACCGACATGTTTCGTTGCCGTATTACTTTACCGGCAACTTCATCAGGGCTTGGGTCGACTGGTCTCTCTGCAAACGCTAGTGTGTACCAGCGATATCTTTAAATCAGCACCTGGAGAGGACACAACAATAAAAACAATCAAACACACACATGTACTCTGTCTCTCCTCTACCAGGTCGTACCTGGTCTTGCCGAGCATCTGCGGTTACAGGCCCCATTAGTTACTAACCCAGCATCACATTCTAGTCACTCAACAGGGTCAGGTATATACTCGCCCACACCTCTAAACATCTAAGTGTGGGCCGGCCTATGATGAAGGATGCTAATACCACTACTATTGCGCTCTTAGACAGCCCGAGGCAGACGAGTCATGAATTTCTCGAGGGAGCTGCATAAACACACTCACAGTCTGTATCCCATACCATTTCAGAACAGAGCAGGTCACCTTCATGGAGCCTGCTAGTTTCTCGGACAGTTAACAATCTTAAAAGTACAGATACAGGACCAACATAAGGCACTTGACAATAGCGGATTTATGAAGATGGCCGCCTCTCCCTTCAAAAACTACTTAGCACTTGGCCAATATGGGTATTTACTTTTTGAGCAAGGAGGAAGTCACCAGATTGCATCTGGACCTTTTTCCAGTCAGAAGTTGATAATAATATATCATACGATCAGGCTACAAACCGTTTTTATGTACATGAAAGTAGCGGTTTAACAAAGATGGCCGCCTTGTCCTTCCAAAACCTCTCCGCGCATGCGCTACACTGTTAACCACTCTGAATGGTAGCGCGGCTCCCGCGCGACTTCCACATATAAGCAGGAAGTTGGCCGACCACTAGCGATCGAGGGCGAGTTACGACCCGAGGCTCAGACTGATGAGGTAAGACCCGTTTCACGGGCTAAGTAGGGGGTATGAAGCTCTAGATGAGGAAGGGGTATAGCTGGATGTCCATACATGTCTGACTATTACAAAGTGCTATGCTACCACAGCAGTAGGTCCACAAGAAATCAGCATAGCGTAAATTGATACCCACACGCAACCACTCATTACACATACTTCAGCACGAAGGCATTCAACGGTGAATCGTAAACTAGTCACCATGACGATTCTCGAACAATGGCGGGACAAAATCAAACACTCTACATCCAAATAGATGAGTATTATCATTGGTCCAAAAGTATGTGATGCTAGTGATTTTGATACACAGATTCCTTTGATGTGCCTTTTCTAGAAACAAAGTTCCGCAGTTCTGATTTTAACAGCCAAAGGGGCCGGTACACAAACACCCAAGACACTTATATGACGGAGGTGCAGGTATGCTGCTACACAGCACCTCGAGGGTAAATATCTTAACAATAGCATGAATCTATTGCTGTGGATGAGGAGCAGCTGCTCGGCAAGACCAGGTACGACCTGGTAGAGGAGAGACAGAGTACATGTGTGTGTTTGATTGTTTTTATTGTTGTGTCCTCTCCAGGTGCTGATTTAAAGATATCGCTGGTACACACTAGCGTTTGCAGAGAGACCAGTCGACCCAAGCCCTGATGAAGTTGCCGGTAAAGTAATACGGCAACGAAACATGTCGGTTTTTAAATGAGCAAGCGACACAGCTGAGAATAAAGCACCACATAGCTAGTGTTATGCTGCTCGGTTTTACTTCTGAGTGACTTGAGTCCTGATCAGGCTCAACTCACCAAATTTGGGTCGACACTTCCTGTTGTTGTAGATTAGCACACACCACTGCAACACATAGGTTGCTTGATAGGATAGGAGTCATTAGGACTATCACGTAGAGTTCGAGTGCAGTATAGTACACATTTCTGTTCCACCTTTACTATTTCTGTTTGGGCGGCAGCGACCGATGATGACAACAGGAGGTAGTAGACGAGTACCAGTCTACACATACCTCGTTGGGGCTGCTTCCGTGAGGCGTTGTCGTCCTATCACACCTTTTTTACTTTCTTTACTTTTCTTGAACACGAATTAATCACTAGTAAGGTTTTTTAGCATCTTTGGACACAATGTTCTTATGATACATATGGTGAGCACACCAGTGACTGAGAGTTAGGCAGGCACTACATAGATTGAGCACCTGCACACTGCTTTAGAATTTTTATAAACTTGTTCATAGGGTAGGTCTTGTTGTATTTCAGGATTGTGAGTGGGGGGCCACCTACCCTTTAAACCCCCTAGGCTCCCTTGTTGTGTAAACCATCCGGCATTTCCCCAAAAAAGATCTCCGCTAAAGTGACCCTTCGGGGGACCCGTTGGGCATTGCAGTGCCGGGCCCGACGAGGAGCAAATGCCCGATGATGAAGCATGACATCCTTCGGGGTGTGTGAGGGCAACCGGAGAAAAGGCCTTGTGCTTTCTCCTTCATGAGGGGGTCCCCATTTATAACTAGGTCTTTCCCTCCTTTTCCTTCTTGTTTGACTTCTGGTAATGGGCACAGGGTATTCCTCGTCACATTACCTTTGGAACAGTGTCCTTTTTTGGTAGTTCAAGTTATGCTAGAGGAGCATGGACACTGGACCATTATTCGCTCCTCGGTCCCCTTCTCTCTTTTGTTGGTTTAGTTAAAGCATGGCGGTTCAGCCGAGGGACCTCTATCTTTTCTTTCCCTTCTATTTTCCTTTCCTTTTTCTGTTTTCACACACAACATCACATCACCTTTAAATTAGGTGTTGGTCAAAGATCCTCCCTGGGTGCACATGTTATGGTTGATAATCCTACATCCCCAGTGGGGGATGTAGTTTTAGCCCTTTCCCACTCTACCTGTGGCTCCCCTTATTACCTGAACACTATGCATGCTATACTGGTGCAGGAAGTATGTTTTTAATAATTGCTTTGCCTTTAACTTTGGACACGTCATGGTAATAATATGTTTAAAGTGAGTTGGGAACTGTAGGAGAGAATACTACACTGATATTTTAGGACTACTTCTTTTGGCGATACTCGCTTACCAGAGACCGGCTTCGTTCACGTAGATGGGCTATGACAATCTCTCCCTCCGAGTGTAGACTGATGCGCATGCGCGGGTGAATAGTTTTCCCCGCTGACGCACATGCGCCTGTATCCACAGTGGACACTCTATGGATGCGCACGGTCGCTCAGGAGGTTTGAACGGCCGGAAGTAGGTGCCGCCTTAGCTCTCCTTTTCAGACTATTTAACCCCCGTCTGTCCCCAGTGACTTATCTCCCTGGTGGACGCATGGACAGGGCAGGTACTCCGAAGCCCACTTCCAATATTCCCGTAAGTGTCGTGAAGGCATTGTCGCAGACACGGGCATTCCGAGCATTTTGTGCTCGGTTTGGGGACAGCCCCTGTACCGCATGGGTCCCGGCTTCTAATCTTTTTCCCATGCATTGCTCCCTCCACAGTTTGAGAAGGAGCGGGTGTCCATCGTCTTAGGCCATAGGAGTGTTCCTCCCAATAATGTTGGGTAAGATCCCTCCTTTTTATGAGAACTATTGCCTTGTTATGTATGTATGGATGGGAGCGCTGCAACCTGGTTATTTTTATTATTATTTTGGGAACTAGGAACTTGACCATGACCAGTCCTGTATGCTAACACTCTGTGGTCAAGGGTAGTGTTAACCACTCAGACGCTCCGGTCCCTTAATTGATTTGGAGAGTGTCCTTCGGGATGGCCACGATATGCACTTGGCATTTGCGGGAGTGCACACATCAGGACTACACCCAGGAGGGGTTGACATGGGACCAGCGCCATGGCTGGTATATCCCACATTTTGGGTTTGTGTGTCCTGTTGTTTTTTTATTGTTACAGGTCGCGCACACGATTGTGGCACGTTTTGATGCGTCAAGTTGTTACTGATGCACATACTGTATGTTTTCTATCTTGTTTTTCTTCCCTAGGTATTCATCAGGAGCTTTTTTCACTATCCAGCCACCCTGTAGGGGAAACAGGTTGTTGGCGGGCCCTGACTGATTATGAGGGTATTTGTTTTTAACTATTCTTCTCACGTGCACTTCACCATATTCTATCTTTTGATCCTGACGAAGCGCCAATGACCCTAGTGGCAATAGGGGCGCGAAACATGTTGGTCTACTGCAGGCATATTTATGCCTGTTGGGGTAACCTTGTACCCGAGGGTTTCTAATTCCCTTTTATATGGGCATAATCCCCGCCCTGGTTTTTGGTTTAGTAACCCCGGATTGAATTTTATATTACCTTGCACGCACCTTTTCACCCTCTTAGGGACCCATACCCCACACACCCACAGGCACCATCCGGCATTTCCCCAAAAACGATCTCCGCTAAAGTGACCCTTCGGGGGACCCGTTGGGCATTGCAGTGCCGGGCCCGACGAGGAGCAAATGCCCGATGATGAAGCATGACATCCTTCGGGGTGTGTGAGGGCAACAGGAGAAAAGGCCTTGTGCTTTCTCCTTCATGAGGGGGTCCCCATTTAAACCCAGGTCTTTCCCTCCTTTTCCTTCTTGTTTGACTTCTGGTAATGGGCACGGGGTATTCCTCGTCACATTACCTTTGGAACAGTGTCCTTTTTTGGTAGTTCAAGTATATTTTTAATACTCATGACATGCTTGATATTAGCTGTGGCCATGCCCTATTTAATGGTCAAAAGTGTACAGAATAACAATAACACACATGAGAAGGTAGCTACTATCAAAGGAGATGGGGTAGAAATAGAAGCACCAGATGAGTCAGATTTACATCACGCTGTGAATAAAAATCGCACTGATTTAAATGTTTTCACAAATGTATTAGTACAATATGTAGAAACTATGGAAGTTAGTGATTGCTATGTCTGTATGAAATGACCTGCATCTGTAGCAGAGGGAGTGGCCTATCATCATTTACCCTTAACCTATATATGGTATATCCTGTAGTGTTTTAGCAAGTTTGTTTTATAAAACTGGAAAATTACAAAACTATTATTCTAACATAGATGTTATTTTTTCTGAGGTTCCTATGCGAAAAAGAATGAACCCTGTTCTTAGTAACTGGGATTCAGAATTTATGGGTGAATATTTCTTAACCATGAAAGCAATAGATATAGCTGAAACACATAATAACAATTTAACGAGTAAATTGCATGAAGAAGAGAAAATATTTTTGAATTTAGTAGAGCAAAGAAGGCAGGATTTCCAACGAAGAGCTTCTGAACCTAAACCTCCGATACCGACATGGGCTGAGGAAGAAGAGCATTTTGCAAGTGGCAACACTCATGCTGCCATGTCTCTAGATTTTGAAAAGAAAGGGAAAATCTGTCTTCATAGATTAAAAACAGAATATAACAATATGTTTATTCGTTCCAGTGAATGTGAGCATAATTTTTTAGTAATCGGGGGTTGGGGACTAAAAGGAGGAACTGATCCAGTATTTCCTGGAATTTATTATGTGTGTGGCAATAAAGCCTACTTTAGGCTGCCAGACCATTGGTACAGGAGTTGCTATTTCGGAATAGTATTCCCAAACGTTTATCATGTAAAAAGACTCACTGGAAACAATGAAGATGCACATAGACTAACACGTTTAAAAAGAGCTCGTTTTTCAGAGATAGTAGGTGACATTTTTAGTGCATTGATACCTTCAGTGGGACTTCTTCTGAATTCACGAAAAATTTGTCAATTATCTACAGAAGTTGATCGGTTATCTACTGACACTGCTGGAGGATTTCTGCTCATCAACACTGAATTAGTTGCGGTCAGATCCATGGTTATGCAATATTGACTTGCCCTTGATATATTATTGGCCAAAGAGGATGGAGACGACAATTTATTGAAAACGCAACGTTGTTGCACGTAATTCCAGATAAAAGTGTAGAAATCGGAAAATATATTAAGAACATTACGAAATTGGAGGAAGAGTTGAAACCCACACAGTTGTAGCATAATTTATTTACACATATCACAAAGTTCTTTGTCACATGCTGAGAAAACAGAGCGAGTCTGTATGTTTATAGCTACTCTTTATTTTGTAAGACAACACAGTTGTAGCATAATCACCAAACCTGTGCTAAGTCCCATGAAGTTAGTGCCTTAAAGTTAGAAATCCTGTTGGACACACAGGGACCCTGTGGGAGGTTCTGACTGAATGTAGCTTGATGCTGAAACAGTGCACCTGCCTCTCTCACTTAAGCAAGCTTTGGCAAAGCCAGTAGGTCTAACCTACATGAGGTTTTGGCTTTGTCAATGTTTTAACCATGTCGTACAGTCAGTCGCGGCTGCTACCTGGAAGCAGCATTGGGGAGGAAGGGGCGGCGTTGGGATCGGTTTAAAAATAAAAAACACTGACCTCCCGCCTCTCCTGCATCCTCTTCCTGGCCTATTGGGAGAAACAGGAGGCACCAGGGCTCCCACGCTCCCCACAGCCAATCACAACGCTGCAAGGCAGCGTTGTTATTGGTCTGAGTGCAACACATGTTGCTCAGCCAGGGGCTGGAGCGATAGGCATGTTCTCCACGTACGCTGTAATGCAGCCTGCATGGAGAACAGGGAACATGTTCATGATTGTTTAGGGCAGCCCGAGAGGGCCAGCCAAACAGTCACTACGCACTTAGGAATGTTCTACCACTCCTCCAGTGCTCTGCAGCCCCGCCCCCTCATGCAGGCTGCCGCAGCAGGAGGGCACAATAAAATTATAATAACATTACCTTAATATCATTTTATTTCTTTCTTTCTTTTGCTGCTTCATGGCAGTGGGGTGACGCTCCTCCGCCTTAGTGGAGGAGCCGTCACTTTGTACAGCAGCACGGTTACTGGGCAGCGTCTCTGAGAGTTTACAACAAATGCTATGACTTGGCCAGTGCTAGCCATGTCATAGTACTTTTTTTTATTGGTGGTGGGCCAGAAGACAGCAAAGAGGGTGGGTGGGGGGTGCTATGACCTGGCCTACAGTGTCTGCGTCATAGCGCTCTTTTGTTATGGCGAGGGTTGCAGGCAACCAAGGTGGAAGAAAGCAACATCGGAGGGACGGGGCAGTTGGGTATTGCAAGAAACAACAAAGGGAGAAAGAAAGGGTGATTATGGGTTGCAAGGAACCATGGAGAGAGGGAAGGGCAGGTGGGTGTCGCAAGCAACAACAGAGGGCAATAGAGCAGGTGGGTGGTGGTTGCAATCAACAACAGAATGGGGGTTGCAAGCAACAATGAAAGGAAGGTGGGTGGACGGGGTAGCATGCGATAATGGAAGGATGAGGTTGCAAACAACAACAGAAGGAGGCCGGGTAAGTGGCAACAACAGAGGGAGGGAAGGCAGATGGGCTGCAAGCAACAACCGAAGGAGGGAGAGTGGGTGGGGGCAATCTACAACAGAGGAAAGGCGGGAAGGCGGTTGTGGGCAAGCAGGTTGACAGTTGAGGGGGAGAAATACATGTAGAGGCGTGCTGAAAAAGATGCACTCTGGAAGAGTGCTTAAACTCAAGGAAAAAAGTAGTGCCTACAAAAAGGAACGGTGGAAGGACACATACAGTCAGTGGCAGCTCCTCCGCTATGGCGGAGGAGCATCACCCCGCTACCCACAGAGGCAAACAAAAAATAAAATGATGATTATTTTTTTTTTTCGTTCTGTATCCAAGGCTTTGGGTGCGGGGCCACAGCACTGCAGCAGGGGTAGGAGCGGTGGTCGCTGCTGTCAGTGCACATGGCGGCTTGTCCGACAGTCTTAGGATGCCCAAACCATCATGCGCACTGACATCTCTCCAACCCAGCTCTGGTGCTGGGTGGAGAGACCAGCAGGCACAGGCTTCCAGCTCCTGATGAAGCGCAACACTGCTGTCATGGATATGAGAGAAGCATCTGAATTGGACCTTCAGCCTGTGCCCAGAGGAGCAGAAAAGAGCTGAGCAGAGCTGCGAGCAGAAGACAAGCAGGTAAGGTTTATTTTCTTATTTGTTTTGTTACAGGCCCCTCCACGCTGCCCCACTACATTTCCCTGACATCAGCCACTACTGCAAATAATGCATCCATGCTCCAAGGGAGGGACAAACACACAAAGAGGGAAGAAGCCTATGGCAGCTGACCAATAAGAAGCAAGCAAATGAGAGTGACAATGAATCTAACCAATGGTAAGGAATGGGGGATCTCTAAGGCCACTGACCAAAAACGAAATATCTCAAAGAGATAGCTCATGTGCTGTCGAGGCGAGACTTAAAGCAGCTTTCCGAGGGTGATCTTCATAGCTGTCTCTTTCATGCTTACACACAAAGAGGAAGGAAGCCTACGGCATCTGACCAATAAGAAGTAAGCAAATGAGAGTGACAGTGAAGCCAGCCAATGTTAAGCAATGGGTAGTCCCTAAGCTCCCTGGTAGAACACAAAAGGTCTTGAAGAGACAACACATGCGCTGTCTAGCGAGACCTAAAAAGAGCATCCATAGCAGCTTTCCGATGCTGATCTTCATAGTTGTCTGCTTTCCTCTCTCTATATTTCAGGCACATAATATCATGCAGATCGACTCTCTGACAAGTGGACCTACAAAAACAATGAACGTTCAGTAAATGCTTCACAGAGTATTAGCTTTAGGCCCTTCCTTTTTGCTTGAAGCTGAGCCATGGAACTAGTTTTGCCTCAGAGGTTCTGAAGGCTGGGCTCTGCCATTGCTGGGTCTTTTTTTTCTTGAAAACCCTCTACCCCCAAACACACAGAGCCAGACCCTAGTCAAATAATACAAAAGAAAATCAGAGCAAAGCAGTTGTTAGAATAATTGCAGCTATTGAAGGGCAGAATGCCCACATCTAGGCGCTAGTGCCACTGCACCTACTGCACTACTAAAAGCTACGTCCATGGGAGTACATGCATTGCTCTCACCTACTTAATAATCCAAGTTCTCACACCATACCAGTGCTGTATACCGGTGTGGGAGAACAGCTCAGCCATTAACTCGGTCTCCAGGAGGAATAAGTGAGATATCTGGACGTTTCACCACAAAATGTTTTATCACCCAGAAAAAAGCATGAAGATAGGGAGGAAGGGCTACTTAGACCTGCAGATTGATACAAAATGATGCAAAAATGTAAACTTTTATGAGCTGAGCAAGCTAATCAAGAATTCTCATTTATGATGCCAGGCATGAGAGTAGGGGTTTACATGCCAGAGACAGGCACAGCTTGGTAGCTTTGGTTTGGCATTGAAGTATACAAAAAGTGATGGATGGAATGCTTGAATTAATCTCAGCCAATGGACGCATCCCAATCCATTGTTATTTCGCACACCACGCCACCCCAGTTTGGACCCAGCCAAATGCAAATCAGTCTTGACCCTGTCCCAATGGGAATAATCTAGCCCAAACTGCAAGACTAGGTCTTCCCTTAACAGGAGCGCAAGCAACCCAACACTGGTTTCACCCTTGTCATGGCTCATCAGTTGGGTATAGCTTGGCTCCAGTGAAACAGTGTGAACAGCTGACCCACCTACTGTGTCACACTGACATCATATGCAAAGAAGTGATTGATGGAATACTTTATTAATCCCAGCCACTGGTAATTACTTGGGCCGCATCCTAGTCCATCGTTATTTTTCACACCATGCCACCTCAGTTTGGACTCAGCTATATGCAGAACAATCGTGACCCTTTTCCAACCAGGATAGTACAACTGGAACTGCCAGACCAGGTCCTCCCTGAAAAAGAACACAAGCAACCCAAGACAAATTTAGACCTTATAAGGTCTCATCAGTTGAGTATAGCTTGGCTCCAGTGGCACAGCATGCTTGGGACTCTGCATACTTGTCTCACCTAGGGTGTCACAATGTTTAATACAAAAAAGTATGGAATGGAACACTTGAATAATTCTCAGCCACTGGTAATTACTCAGGCTGCATTCCAGTCCATCATTATTTTTCACATCATAGCACATCAGTTTGGACCCAGCCATTTGCAAATCAGTCTTGACCCTGTTCAACTTGGAACAGTTCAGCTGTAACTGCAAGGCCCGGTCCTCCCTGAAACAGGACACAAGCAATGTGCGGGGCCCAAGTCTGGGCATACTTGTCCTACATAGCATATCACACTGACGTATACTGAAGTTTGGGCCCAGCTATATAGACATCAGTCTTATACCTTTTAAAATCAGAACAGTCTAGCCCAACCTGCCAGACCAGGTCCTTCCTGAACTGGAACTCAAGCAACCCAAATCCAGTGTCTCCCTTGTTAGAGCTCATCAGTCAGCTATACCGCCCTGAGGAGACTTAAGTTGGTCGAAACTGTTCTGAGGTTGCTTGTGTTCCCATCTGGCAGGGACCTGGCCTGGCACTTTGGGCTGGACCGTTCTTATTGGAACAGGACCAAGTTTGATTTACATAAGGCAGGATCTTGTCTAGAATGGCACAGTTGTTGAAGAGCAATTGCCAGTCACTGAGATTAATTTAAGCATTCCCTCTATCCCCTTCTTTTTTGCAGTAAACGCAATATGCCCAGATGTGGTTCCTGTCGTCACTGTGCCATAGAATGCAAGATATACCCCACTTATGGGACCTAAGTAGGTCACAAATGGTCTGGGGTTGCTAGTGTTGACATCTGGAGAGGACCTGGCCTAGCAATTCTGGCTTGACTGTTCTAATTGGAGCAGCACAAAGACTGATTTGCATAAGACAAGTCTCTCTCTAGAATGGCACAGTGGGCGAAAAAAAATATGGTTTGGAATGTAGTTGAGATTGATCAGCAGTGGCTTAGATTAATTCAAGTATTCATTCCATCAGATTGTTGTTTTTTGCAGTAGATGACCTAAGTGCCGAGACCTGAATAGGTCAAATCTGGTCTGTGGTTGCTTGTGTTCCCATCCGGAGAGGATCTGGACTGGCAGTTTAGTCTGGACTGTCCTTATTGGAGCAGGACCAAGACTGATTTGCATAAGGCAGGTCTCTATCTAGATTGGCACGGTGAGTGAAAAACGATGGTCTGGAACATGGCCCCAAGTCATCAGCTGTGCCTGAGATTAATTCGAGCATTTTTTTTTAGCAGCGAGCAAGAATATGGCTACTGCTTGTACAGTTACTCTAGAGAAATATTTCTAAAATACACTATTTATAGTGCATTTTTTTGAAGCAAATCAATAATGTTGATTGACATGAGTCCATATACTTCATTAAACTCATCACCATTAAAACATTTAAGCGAGCCATGATCAGATTTTCCATCAGTTTCTGGTAGACTGAGGGGAAAGAGGAAGAGGACTCTTTATTTCTAGCAAAGCGCTTAATGGCATTCCCCGATGACTATATATATCAGATGTCAGGCGCGGTCCGTGCAGGTAACAGCGGTGGGGCAGTGTAAGGGGGGATTCCGAGGGACGATGCAGAGGGAAATGTAATTATTTATTTAATGTTCCCTTGCCATTGTCCCTCGGAATCCCCCCCTTACACGGCCGCACCGCCCCACCGCTACTACCTGCACGGACCGCGGCTGGCAGAAGTACAATGAAAACTATCACAATGATCTCTATTATCTTAATTCCCTGTCCCACAAGTATGATGTTAAACTAAGAATCCATCCAGCAAGCCGGAAGCCATCATTAATGTTGTGTAACTCCTTAACACTATTATGGCTGTGATCAGTCTGGTCATGCATACTCAATGAAATATTTGGTAAGAGTGAGCGCCACATGGATCCTACAACAGCACAAACCCCACCCTTGGTAGCCAGAACAAAAGACCCATTTGGTTTTGCAAAGGAACAGTCCTCCGGACTGCTACTTGATCCAATATTAACCCTAACACTATAGCAGTAGGGTTGGCAACTTCTAAAATCTCAGCTACAGTTTGAACTTAAAGGGCTGTTAGTCATGTCCCATGGATTGGGATAGGATAGCAAATAAACTAGGCCTGGGTGAAACGTAAATTACGCCAGAGTAATCAGAGTAGTTTTCAGTAGAGCTGAACTACTCTTTGATGGAGAATTACTAATAATTATGCAATTATTCCTGCTTGCATAATTAAAAGTAATTTGTGGGGGGAGAACAAAATTTGAGGGCGCGAGCGGCTGCTCACGACGCTGATTACATTGTTTTACATTTAGCGATATTTTCATAGCAGAAAATATATCCTCACATCCATTTTGGACTCAAAGGTGCCTTTTGCTCTAGGAAAAGAGTGTTAAATGCTGGAATAGAGTTGGAGAAAAAAATCTACTACAAGAGTAGTTTTAGAGAGCCAGAGCAGCTGGCCGCGCTGCTATTCGTACTCTTAGGTTCTTCAGTGCTATTTGCTAGTGCAAAATGCAGGACGTGAGCAGGCATTTTTTGCGCCAACCAAATTGCCAGATGAGGGCATGTTTGCCACAAAGTAAAAAACAGGTTCCTTTTGGGAGCAGCTGCAGGAATGAAGGACTCCTGATAGAAGTTCATGATGAAAAGGAGAAACCTCAGAATAAGATCAGCTCACAGCCACTGCCTCCCACACAGGTATTGCTATTTTAGGTTTCACAAACTATTCCACAAGTAGTGTTTGCAAGGTAAATAACAGGGGACAAGATGTCTTGGTTAGGAAATGAGCAATCATCGGCCATTGGCCATTATGGGGATAGGGACAGCATTTTTTTACATCCCATAGGGAACTGCCCACACAGCTATACTTCACGACCTGTCTCAGCACAGATATTAGCTATTTAGTTTTCAGAGTGTAAAATGAAATGCTATACTTTCCCTGATGTTTCAGGGTGGTAAGTACAGTGAACGGGTTGTTTGACCCCTAAAAACTTACACTGTTCCTGACACAAATTTAGTGCCCTTGCCACTTCCTATCCATTGGGGATCCCAAATCTAGGAATACATTTCCTGATCATCCTTTTTAGGTTTTGTCTGAACAGCGCTTGCACTTTGCTTGTGAAATCTATTATATTAAATATATCTTAAAAGGGGCTTACATCCCGGCCTTCCCTTCGCCTTCCCTTCTTATTGGTCCGTGTGCTTGTCATTTTTTCTTTTCCTCCTTTCTATTGGTCGTAGGCTTCTTTTCCTGTGATCCTTGTGAGCTTTTGTCTATTCAGCTTCCCATGGCCCAAGTACTCATTCACATCTGCCCGTTGTCGCTTTGATGGGTGGAACTTCTTTAATATGATTGCTGCACAACAACGTTTCTTGCTGTCGAGGACAGCGGAGAGACAGATCCTAGGCTTGATCATATGCATCCAATGGGCACTTTGCCTCGCCCCTTCCACCCTGGGCAGTCTTTCCCGGGTCCCTCCCACCTCGTTGCTTCCTTCGCCCACGCCTTTGCTGTTCCCCTCCCGTACCGCTCATTGTCCATTAATAACACGTTAATACACATTGGGGCACCTGTTTTCACGTCAGTTTACCTGAGTATGGTTTGGACATATGGAGTCCGTTGTCTCGTTTTATGGTTCCATTGTGCACTAGCACCACAAGTAAGTTAATGTCAAGTACACACATTTGGTGAGCACTTTTGGCGGCACTCGTTTAGTAGTGAACTGAACATTACAGGATTAAGGTACATAGAATGAGGAAACTGCTCCTGATTCTCCAATACTCGGTATGTCCCAAAGTTCAAGCAGGAATCAGACCTGCTACCAGTGCTTTGCTCAAACAAGAAATCTAAGTGCTGAATTCTCTTAGTAAGTGTGTGTGATACTTCTATTTTACTGATCAAGGAAGCTGACAAAGACACATACAGTTTAGTGCAAGACAGGCGAGCTGGTAATGCTCCCTTGATACCTAGCTTTACTCTTGTTCCTACCTTGCAATCATATTATCTTGTTTCCCAGCCAGTGCAGAATGGTCTAAAGTAGCAGATAATTCATCAGCCTTTTGCTATCTCCAAATGCACCCTGAGTGGCATATTTACAAGAGAACGGCAAACCGTGGCGTTAAGCAAACATTGCGTTCCGTATTAACAATGGTAAGGGGTTGCCACAACCATCGAGAGTGGAAGGGGTGAGGCAAAGTGCCCATTGGATGCCTACGATAAAGCCAGAGGATCTGGCTCTCCACTGCAGATCCAACACCATTGGCGTGAGCAGGGAATAGAGTATAAGCCGCTTCGGCAAGTATGTCAGACACAGATTTTTGAATAATATTTTTACGTTCTCCATCATCAGTACAGTCAGTGGTTTCGCGTGATACACCTAGGACTTCGTTTTTATTGTTTTTCAGCACATTCAGAAAAACACCATAACTTGTGCAATAGATAGTACAGTTCAATTCATACAAAAGGTCTCGCCACAACAGGTGCACAGGAGAAGCGGGGTTTAACAAAAAGGCGTGTTCATCTGTGATAGGACCCAGGGTTATGGAGAGAGGCTCTGGAATATGGTGAGGATCCGAAGTATTTAAAATGCCAACTGCATCAGTGGACACGCCCGAGAGAGGCAATGAGGGAAAATCCCAAGTTTTCGCGGTAGGTCAGCTAGCGCATGAGGTGAGCTTTCTATTAGTAACACATTTTACACATGGCCAGTTTTGATCTACTGGGATCAAGGTATCTACGGAAACCGTGGTGTGCGAAAAGTAAAAGCAGGGTATTAACTGAGAGACTTGGGTAAACTCAGGATAAGACTGGGGCAATCCTGTTTCCAGCTGAAACATGAAGAACCAGCAGGTGGGGTTGAATCTCACAGCCCCTTCCTTGGCTTCATGCTGCTCTCCATCGCCCTTGCGCACCCTCTGTTATGATCTCCCTATTTCAAACTATTCCCACCCTTTCATAGTTTGTTCAAATGAGTGCTTTTGTAAAGGCATGAATCTATATTTTTTTCCAATTTCTTTTTGGTTTCTTACCCAGTCAAACAGTAATTAGCAATAGATACAAGTTCAGCTAAACCCTTGGTCTGCACCAGATACAAATGGGGTGGATTTGTTCCTGTACTTGTCAGGCTTGAGGGCCTAGAGAGAAGATCACTGGTTAACTAGAGAGCAGCGACCTCTCACTTGTGCCTCAAGGCACCACGTCTGATTAAAGGGACTGAAATCCCATGAAGAGCAAATTTCTTGAGGCTTCTCCGTTCTGGAGAAGATTTTCACACTCTGGTGTGCAAGGTCTGTGAGCCACGAGACTGTCACACGAAATCTAACGAGATTACAAACTCTCGCAAGATTTGGAGGCCATTTTCGGCACAGCGATGCTTCTGGAAGCTGCTTGCTGTTTCATCATACCTGGAAGAAGGTCGTCCTCCTCTCTCTTGCTCCTGAGGAATCTTCCGTCGACACCCTGCTCTACCTCGCTTTGCCGTCATGGACAGTTTTCCACTGCAGCCAGCCCCTGAAAAGGAAAACGAATTAAGACAAGATCATCATGTAAAGTCAGACATGCCAACCCTCCCGATTCAGGCGGGAGACTATCGATTTCAAGTCTAGTCTCCCGCCTCCCGATTCAAGAATCCAGAAACCCGATTCCTCAGGGTTTCAGCTGACAGGGCTTGATATTGTGTAACGTGCTAATTCTTCCAGCAGGGGCTCTAGAAGGGGTGAAAAACCAACAAAGTCTTGTTAACAAGCGAACGGTCTTTTAAAGACCTGTGAAGTACTCGAGGGCAGCTGTGTGTGTGCCCGGGAAGCTGTTTGAGCCCAGGCTGCCACACACGATTTGGGGGGGGGGAGGGGGTTGGGGGGAGTGTTGGTGTATGCACTGCCAGCAACCTGCCAGGCCAGTGCACAACACTTGCATCACCCTCTCTCTGCCTGCCATTGGTCTCCATGCTTCTGTAAGGTAAGCAAAAACTGTACATTTGCGATTCAAATGTCCGATCCTGCAGCAGCTCACTTCCAAAGCCCATGCATGACAGTAACCTGATTCAAGGCCCCATTCTCCCGATTTTTTCTAACAAATCTCCCACTTTGCTCTTCTGAAATGTTGGCATGTATGTGTAAAGTACAGCGCTAATAAATATTCAATATTTGTAAAGCACTACCATATCACCTCGTAAGGTTTCAAGGCACTGGGGGACGTCAGGGAGATTAAGTGAGCAATTGCCCAGAGTCACATGGGGCTGAGCTGCCCCAGCGATCAAACCGTGAGCCCCGCGCTCCGGAGTCAGCCGCGCTGGCCGCTGTGCCACACCTCTCCCTACAGTAATTCAAAACAAACAATAGGCCTGACCTTGTTCTCCGGCGAAGAACCTGTAAAAAGATAGGGAAGATTAGAAATTATGAAGCTTTGGACATTGTTGCAAGCTGTGTTGCAATGAACAATTTCAGGATTGCTTTAGTGAATGCTTGCTAATGTTTGTCGTGAAAGGCTGCCATCTCATTGCTGTTGCCGTAGATGACTGTTATGTGCACTCGGTACAAGCTTGATTTTATTTTTGACCATGGATGAAAAATCTTGTTAACAAGAAAACATAGTTTATAAATTTCACTCTGAAAAACTGGATTCAGAGAAGATTCCAGTAGGTAGAAGGTTTTATTCTGATATAGTATAATTAGCCTGTTGAATGAAAGATGCCAGGATAATGGTTATATTCTTTTAAGGTTATCGTAGAAGACATAATGCACGTGCACCGCTGAACCAAGGGAGAAGAGATCAACGTAGGCGGGAGGGAGAGACAGTGGCGAATCTAGATGTTTTGCTGCCCGTAGTGATTCCTGTGTTTGCAGCCGCATGTACAGAGGGGGGTGTTGGCGATTCCTGCGTTTGCCGCACCGCAACAGCTGCAGAAAAAGGGGGGAGCCGCCGCCCCCAAAATCTGTGCCACCCACAGCAGACCGCCCACCCCTCCGCCCCACCCTTGCTACGCCACTGGGGAGAGATAACAAGATATACAAGTTCCTCTAGAGGCAAAGCACCAATTTCTCTAGATAGGCCCACCCTGATTTATTTTTAACCCCCACTTAAAACCCTTCCAGGGCATCGCCTATACCTACTGCCCCAAGCATTTTGTTCAGGACGCTGGGTTTTTAGACACTTATATACAGATTGTAACTGCGGCTTCTTTCTTGTACTGTACAATCTCATCTCAACACTTGAATAATAATGGTGCTCTTTCTTATCTTTTTTTTAAACTGTTTTAATATAAAATTGTTATTTTTTAACTAACTAAAAACAATAAATTCTTTGACTTGAATTTCTCTAGAAGGAAGTAGGGAATGCGCAAGTTTAAGTGAAAGTGGAATTGCGATATTTCTCCCTGTGTTACAGAGCCAGTCGTGACATAACATTTTTGGTGGAACAACTACAGCGATGGAAGACAGAATGGTTGGGGGACCCATCTCGCACTCTCTCTCTCCCTCTCCATATCCAATTCCCCTTTCCCTTCCTGGCCCTCCTACGTCCTGGTGGCCATACAGTAGCGAGAAAGGTAGAGGTGGTTGTGCAGGAGAGGAATTGGGAGCCAGGAGCTAGGACTTCTGTTTCGTTCCCACAGGATCAAACCAGGTTAGTGCTTGGCAGTACTTTGGTCAGAAGACTTTAAAGAAAAGCAATGCAAACAGCTTCTTGAGCTGTTTTGGCAGGTTGAGCATGAGAGACCCGAATAATGTTCAGACACATCTTACAAATAATTTACAGTTAGAAATGATAGCACAGTCAGTCTCGACAGGGCGCACTTCGATTATAGTGTTTGCCAACGCCTCCTTTGCAGCTGCAAGAACAGCTGCATCATCAGATGTCTGTCGAGGCAAATCACTCTTTTCCTCCAAACGATCCCTAACATCACTCGGCGTAACAGGACGCAACACTTGATTCACTTCTGCCTAGTTGGGTTTGTAACATTCAGAAATGGCCTGCCGCTCTTCACAGATATTAGAAAATAATTTCTTAATGTTTCCTATGTCTGCAGAGGGCCAAGGATCACAAGTGGCAACTCACAGTCCTGCACCAAGTCCCGGGCATTCTCATAGAGGAAGGATGACACTGCCGACTTTGGAGCCGGGGAACAAGGTTCGAGTTTCGGTGTCTGCTCAAATCCTGGGATTCTGCCAGATCACTTAATCTCCCCGATCCTACCAAAAAAAATGAATGCGTCCTTGTGTAATGTAACTGGTGCTAATGTAAAGTGCTCCAATACCTTCAGGTCAAGTTCGCACTATATAGAACTGCAAAAAATGAAATAAAATGAGGCATCCCGGAGATCATCATTATCTATATCACTGTATAAGGGGGGTATGTTGTTCATTTAGGGGGTTCCTCTCAACTTTTCTTACTGTTCTAATTATTTGATTCAGACTATCCATGGTTATAGTCTGTCTACGTGGTCTACCTGGTCAATGCCTAGTATCAGCTAGGTATGGTGCTGAGCATGTATGGGTTCTAGAAAAGGCATATAGGGTCACTGAGTCAGCCTTCTGTCTTGCCCGCACTGAATCACCCTTCAGTGCTCTGCCACCTGTCATGCTGCCACTGGTATGGCTCGCTGCACCCACCGCACTTGCTGTATCTGCATGTGCTTAATTTGTCAGTACCCATTCCAACAGTGCCATCAGCAATTCTACATTTCCATGTGCCACCACCAGTGTATCTTCATTATTTAATGCCAGGGAAACTCAAGACATTTGATAGCTCAACCTTCTTGTCTCTGACTGGCCCTGAATTTTCAATGTTATTTGGGGAAACTAATAAGGAGGAGGCAGTGCAGTAGGTGTACTAGCCCTAAACGTATCCTTCAAATGGGTAATTTGGTAATTGAGTCTCTCGTAGTCACTTTGATATTCCATTTCTCAGACTCCCATTTTTACCTTGAGCCTAGGCAGCACATGCGCTTTCTCTTCGAGACATGCTGTATTCATGCTGTGCGTTACAACAAACAAATGATGGACGGAATGCTGACAATGCAGACATTCTCCCCCAGTCAAGAGATCTGGGTTAAATCCATCGTTCTTTTGCCCACTACACCACCCCAGTTTAGACATGGCCATATGCAAATCAGTCTTGACCCTGTGCCTCATGGGAACAGTCCAGCCCGAACTGCCAAGCCATGTCTTCCCTGGACCGGAATCAAGCATCCTAGGACCGGTTTCTGGCTATCAGCCGTCATCAGCCAGGATAGCTTGACTCCAGTGGTGTAGTGAGCACGGGTCCCACGTCTGGGAATACCCATCCCACTTAGGGCGAAAAGCGTTACAACAAACAAATGATGGACGGAATGCTGACAATGCAGACATTCTCCCCCAGTCAAGAGATCTGGGTTAAATCCATCGTTCTTTTGCCCACTACACCACCAGAGTTTAGACATTGCTATATGCAAATCAGTCTTGACCCTGTGCCTCATGGGAACAGTCCAGCCCGAACTGCCAAGCCATGTCTTCCCTGGACCGGAATCAAGCATCCTAGGACCGGTTTCTGGCTATCAGCCGTCATCAGCCAGGATAGCTTGACTCCAGTGGTGTAGTGAGCACGGGTCCCACGTCTGGGAATACCCATCCCACTTAGGGCGAAAAGCGTTACAACAAACAAATGATGGACGGAATGCTGACAATGCAGACATTCTCCCCCAGTCAAGAGATCTGGGTTAAATTCATCGTTCTTTTGCCCACTACACCACCAGAGTTTAGACATGGCTATATGCAAATCAGTCTTGACCCTGTGCCTCATGGGAACAGTCCAGCCCGAACTGCCAAGCCATGTCTTCCCTGGACCGGAATCAAGCATCCTAGGACCGGTTTCTGGCTATCAGCCGTCATCAGCCAGGATAGCTTGACTCCAGTGGTGTAGTGAGCACGGGTCCCACGTCTGGGAATACCCATCCCACTTAGGGCGAAAAGCGTTACAACAAACAAATGATGGACGGAATGCTGACAATGCAGACATTCTCCCCCAGTCAAGAGATCTGGGTTAAATCCATCGTTCTTTTGCCCACTACACCACCAGAGTTTAGACATGGCTATATGCAAATCAGTCTTGACCCTGTGCCTCATGGGAACAGTCCAGCCCGAACTGCCAAGCCATGTCTTCCCTGGACCGGAATCAAGCATCCTAGGACCGGTTTCTGGCTATCAGCCGTCATCAGCCAGGATAGCTTGACTCCAGTGGTGTAGTGAGCACGGGTCCCACGTCTGGGAATACCCATCCCACTTAGGGCGAAAAGCGTTACAACAAACAAATGATGGACGGAATGCTGACAATGCAGACATTCTCCCCCAGTCAAGAGATCTGGGTTAAATCCATCGTTCTTTTGCCCACTACACCACCAGAGTTTAGACATGGCTATATGCAAATCAGTCTTGACCCTGTGCCTCATGGGAACAGTCCAGCCCGAACTGCCAAGCCATGTCTTCCCTGGACCGGAATCAAGCATCCTAGGACCGGTTTCTGGCTATCAGCCGCCATTGGCCAGGATAGCTTGACTCCAGTGGTGTAGTGAGCACGGGTCCCACGTCTGGGAATACCCATCCCACTTAGGGCGAAAAGCGTTACAACAAACAAATGATGGACGGAATGCTGACAATGCAGACATTCTCCCCCAGTCAAGAGATCTGGGTTAAATCCATTGTTCTTTTGCCCACTACACCACCAGAGTTTAGACATGGCTATATGCAAATCAGTCTTGACCCTGTGCCTCATGGGAACAGTCCAGCCCGAACTGCCAAGCCATGTCTTCCCTGGACCGGAATCAAGCATCCTAGGACCGGTTTCTGGCTATCAGCCGTCATCAGCCAGGATAGCTTGACTCCAGTGGTGTAGTGAGCACGGGTCCCACGTCTGGGAATACCCATCCCACTTAGGGCGAAAAGCGTTACAACAAACAAATGATGGACGGAATGCTGACAATGCAGACATTCTCCCCCAGTCAAGAGATCTGGGTTAAATCCATCGTTCTTTTACCCACTACACCACCAGAGTTTAGACATGGCTATATGCAAATCAGTCTTGACCCTGTGCCTCATGGGAACAGTCCAGCCCGAACTGCCAAGCCATGTCTTCCCTGGACCGGAATCAAGCATCCTAGGACCGGTTTCTGGCTATCAGCCGTCATCAGCCAGGATAGCTTGACTCCAGTGGTGTAATGAGCACGGGTCCCACGTCTGGGAATACCCATCCCACTTAGGGCGAAAAGCGTTACAACAAACAAATGATGGACGGAATGCTGACAATGCAGACATTCTCCCCCAGTCAAGAGATCTGGGTTAAATCCATCGTTCTTTTGCCCACTACACCACCAGAGTTTAGACATGGCTATATGCAAATCAGTCTTGACCCTGTGCCTCATGGGAACAGTCCAGCCCGAACTGCCAAGCCATGTCTTCCCTGGACCGGAATCAAGCATCCTAGGACCGGTTTCTGGCTATCAGCCGTCATCAGCCAGGATAGCTTGACTCCAGTGGTGTAGTGAGCACGGGTCCCACGTCTGGGAATACCCATCCCACTTAGGGCGAAAAGCGTTACAACAAACAAATGATGGACGGAATGCTGACAATGCAGACATTCTCCCCCAGTCAAGAGATCTGGGTTAAATCCATCGTTCTTTTGCCCACTACACCACCAGAGTTTAGACATGGCTATATGCAAATCAGTCTTGACCCTGTGCCTCATGGGAACAGTCCAGCCCGAACTGCCAAGCCATGTCTTCCCTGGACCGGAATCAAGCATCCTAGGACCGGTTTCTGGCTATCAGCCGTTATCAGCCAGGATAGCTTGACTCCAGTGGTGTAGTGAGCACGGGTCCCACGTCTGGGAATACCCATCCCACTTAGGGCGAAAAGCGTTACAACAAACAAATGATGGACGGAATGCTGACAATGCAGACATTCTCCCCCAGTCAAGAGATCTGGGTTAAATCCATCGTTCTTTTGCCCACTACACCACCAGAGTTTAGACATGGCTATATGCAAATCAGTCTTGACCCTGTGCCTCATGGGAACAGTCCAGCCCGAACTGCCAAGCCATGTCTTCCCTGGACCGGAATCAAGCATCCTAGGACCGGTTTCTGGCTATCAGCCGTCATCAGCCAGGATAGCTTGACTCCAGTGGTGTAGTGAGCACGGGTCCCACGTCTGGGAATACCCATCCCACTTAGGGCGAAAAGCGTTACAACAAACAAATGATGGACGGAATGCTGACAATGCAGACATTCTCCCCCAGTCAAGAGATCTGGGTTAAATCCATCGTTCTTTTGCCCACCACACCACCAGAGTTTAGACATGGCTATATGCAAATCAGTCTTGACCCTGTGCCTCATGGGAACAGTCCAGCCCGAACTGCCAAGCCATGTCTTCCCTGGACCAGAATCAAGCATCCTAGGACCGGTTTCTGGCTATCAGCCGTCATCAGCCAGGATAGCTTGACTCCAGTGGTGTAGTGAGAACGGGTCCCACGTCTGGGAATACCCATCCCACTTAGGGCGAAAAGCGTTACAACAAACAAATGATGGACGGAATGCTGACAATGCAGACATTCTCCCCCAGTCAAGAGATCTGGGTTAAATCCATCGTTCTTTTGCCCACTACACCACCAGAGTTTAGACATGGCTATATGCAAATCAGTCTTGACCCTGTGCCTCATGGGAACAGTCCAGCCCGAACTGCCAAGCCATGTCTTCCCTGGACCGGAATCAAGCATCCTAGGACCGGTTTCTGGCTATCAGCCGTCATCAGCCAGGATAGCTTGACTCCAGTGGTGTAGTGAGCACGGGTCCCACGTCTGGGAATACCCATCCCACTTAGGGCGAAAAGCGTTACAACAAACAAATGATGGACGGAATGCTGACAATGCAGACATTCTCCCCCAGTCAAGAGATCTGGGTTAAATCCATCGTTCTTTTGCCCACTACACCACCAGAGTTTAGACATGGCTATATGCAAATCAGTCTTGACCCTGTGCCTCATGGGAACAGTCCAGCCCGAACTGCCAAGCCATGTCTTCCCTGGACCGGAATCAAGCATCCTAGGACCGGTTTCTGGCTATCAGCCGTCATCAGCCAGGATAGCTTGACTCCAGTGGTGTAGTGAGCACGGGTCCCACGTCTGGGAATACCCATCCCACTTAGGGCGAAAAGCGTTACAACAAACAAATGATGGACGGAATGATGACAATGCAGACATTCTCCCCCAGTCAAGAGATCTGGTTAAATCCATCGTTCTTTTGCCCACTACACCACCAGAGTTTAGACATGGCTATATGCAAATCAGTCTTGACCCTGTTCCTCATGGGAACAGTCCAGCCCGAACTGCCAAGCCATGTCTTCCCTGGACCGGAATCAAGCATCCTAGGACCGGTTTCTGGCTATCAGCCATCATCAGCCAGGATAGCTTGACTCCAGTGGTGTAGTGAGCACGGGTCCCACGTCTGGGAATACCCATCCCACTTAGGGCGAAAAGCGTTACAACAAACAAATGATGGACGGAATGCTGACAATGCAGACATTCTCCCCCAGTCAAGAGATCTGGGTTAAATCCATCGTTCTTTTGCCCACTACACCACCAGAGTTTAGACATGGCTATATGCAAATCAGTCTTGACCCTGTGCCTCATGGGAACAGTCCAGCCCGAACTGCCAAGCCATGTCTTCCCTGGACCGGAATCAAGCATCCTAGGACCGGTTTCTGGCTATCAGCCGTCATCAGCCAGGATAGCTTGACTCCAGTGGTGTAGTGAGCACGGGTCCCACGTCTGGGAATACCCATCCCACTTAGGGCGAAAAGCGTTACAACAAACAAATGATGGACGGAATGCTGACAATGCAGACATTCTCCCCCAGTCAAGAGATCTGGGTTAAATCCATCGTTCTTTTGCCCACTACACCACCAGAGTTTAGACATGGCTATATGCAAATCAGTCTTGACCCTGTGCCTCATGGGAACAGTCCAGCCCGAACTGCCAAGCCATGTCTTCCTTGGACCGGAATCAAGCATCCTAGGACCGGTTTCTGGCTATCAGCCGTCATCAGCCAGGATAGCTTGACTCCAGTGGTGTAGTGAGCACGGGTCCCACGTCTGGGAATACCCATCCCACTTAGGGCGAAAAGCGTTACAACAAACAAATGATGGACGGAATGCTGACAATGCAGACATTCTCCCCCAGTCAAGAGATCTGGGTTAAATCCATCGTTCTTTTGCCCACTACACCACCAGAGTTTAGACATGGCTATATGCAAATCAGTCTTGACCCTGTGCCTCATGGGAACAGTCCAGCCCGAACTGCCAAGCCATGTCTTCCCTGGACCGGAATCAAGCATCCTAGGACCGGTTTCTGGCTATCAGCCGTCATCAGCCAGGATAGCTTGACTCCAGTGGTGTAGTGAGCACGGGTCCCACGTCTGGGAATACCCATCCCACTTAGGGCGAAAAGCGTTACAACAAACAAATGATGGACGGAATGCTGACAATGCAGACATTCTCCCCCAGTCAAGAGATCTGGGTTAAATCCATCGTTCTTTTGCCCACTACACCACCAGAGTTTAGACATGGCTATATGCAAATCAGTCTTGACCCTGTGCCTCATGGGAACAGTCCAGCCCGAACTGCCAAGCCATGTATTCCCTGGCCCAGAATCAAGCATCCTAGGACCGGTTTCTGGCTATCAGCCGTCATCAGCCAGGATAGCTTGACTCCAGTGGTGTAGTGAGAACGGGTCCCACGTCTGGGAATACCCATCCCACTTAGGGCGAAAAGCGTTACAACAAACAAATGATGGACGGAATGCTGACAATGCAGACATTCTCCCCCAGTCAAGAGATCTGGGTTAAATCCATCGTTCTTTTGCCCACTACACCACCAGAGTTTAGACATGGCTATATGCAAATCAGTCTTGACCCTGTGCCTCATGGGAACAGTCCAGCCCGAACTGCAAAGCCATGTCTTCCCTGGACCGGAATCAAGCATCCTAGGACCGGTTTCTGCCTATCAGCCGTCATCAGACAAGATAGCTTGACTCCAGTGGTGTAGTGAGCACGGGTCCCACGTCTGGGAATACCCATCCCACTTAGGGCGAAAAGCGTTACAACAAACAAATGATGGACGGAATGCTGACAATGCAGACATTCTCCCCCAGTCAAGAGATCTGGGTTAAATCCATCGTTCTTTTGCCCACTACACCACCAGAGTTTAGACATGGCTATATGCAAATCAGTCTTGACCCTGTGCCTCATGGGAACAGTCCAGCCCGAACTGCCAAGCCATGTCTTCCCTGGACCGGAATCAAGCATCCTAGGACCGGTTTCTGGCTATCAGCCGTCATCAGCCAGGATAGCTTGACTCCAGTGGTGTAATGAGCACGGGTCCCACGTCTGGGAATACCCATCCCACTTAGGGCGAAAAGCGTTACAACAAACAAATGATGGACGGAATGCTGACAATGCAGACATTCTCCCCCAGTCAAGAGATCTGGGTTAAATCCATCGTTCTTTTGCCCACTACACCACCAGAGTTTAGACATGGCTATATGCAAGTCAGTCTTGACCCTGTGCCTCATGGGAACAGTCCAGCCCGAACTGCCAAGCCATGTCTTCCCTGGACCGGAATCAAGCATCCTAGGACCGGTTTCTGGCTATCAGCCGTCATCAGCCAGGATAGCTTGACTCCAGTGGCGTAGTGAGCACGGGTCCCACGTCTGGGAATACCCATCCCACTTAGGGCGAAAAGCGTTACAACAAACAAATGATGGACGGAATGCTGACAATGCAGACATTCTCCCCCAGTCAAGAGATCTGGGTTAAATCCATCGTTCTTTTGCCCACTACACCACCAGAGTTTAGACATGGCTATATGCAAATCAGTCTTGACCCTGTGCCTCATGGGAACAGTCCAGCCCGAACTGCCAAGCCATGTCTTCCCTGGACCGGAATCAAGCATCCTAGGACCGGTTTCTGGCTATCAGCCGTCATCAGCCAGGATAGCTTGACTCCAGTGGTGTAGTGAGCACGGGTCCCACGTCTGGGAATACCCATCCCACTTAGGGCGAAAAGCGTTACAACAAACAAATGATGGACGGAATGCTGACAATGCAGACATTCTCCCCCAGTCAAGAGATCTGGGTTAAATCCATCGTTCTTTTGCCCACTACACCACCAGAGTTTAGACATGGCTATATGCAAATCAGTCTTGACCCTGTGCCTCATGGGAACAGTCCAGCCCGAACTGCCAAGCCATGTCTTCCTTGGACCGGAATCAAGCATCCTAGGACCGGTTTCTGGCTATCAGCCGTCATCAGCCAGGATAGCTTGACTCCAGTGGTGTAGTGAGCACGGGTCCCACGTCTGGGAATACCCATCCCACTTAGGGCGAAAAGCGTTACAACAAACAAATGATGGACGGAATGCTGACAATGCAGACATTCTCCCCCAGTCAAGAGATCTGGGTTAAATCCATCGTTCTTTTGCCCACTACACCACCAGAGTTTAGACATGGCTATATGCAAATCAGTCTTGACCCTGTGCCTCATGGGAACAGTCCAGCCCGAACTGCCAAGCCATGTCTTCCCTGGACCGGAATCAAGCATCCTAGGACCGGTTTCTGGCTATCAGCCGTCATCAGCCAGGATAGCTTGACTCCAGTGGTGTAGTGAGCACGGGTCCCACGTCTGGGAATACCCATCCCACTTAGGGCGAAAAGCGTTACAACAAACAAATGATGGACGGAATGCTGACAATGCAGACATTCTCCCCCAGTCAAGAGATCTGGGTTAAATCCATCGTTCTTTTGCCCACTACACCACCAGAGTTTAGACATGGCTATATGCAAATCAGTCTTGACCCTGTGCCTCATGGGAACAGTCCAGCCCGAACTGCCAAGCCATGTCTTCCCTGGACCAGAATCAAGCATCCTAGGGCCAGTTTCTGGCTATCAGCCGTCATCAGCCAGGATAGCTTGACTCCAGTGGTGTAGTGAGAACGGGTCCCACGTCTGGGAATACCCATCCCACTTAGGGCGAAAAGCGTTACAACAAACAAATGATGGACGGAATGCTGACAATGCAGACATTCTCCCCCAGTCAAGAGATCTGGGTTAAATCCATCGTTCTTTTGCCCACTACACCACCAGAGTTTAGACATGGCTATATGCAAATCAGTCTTGACCCTGTGCCTCATGGGAACAGTCCAGCCCGAACTGCAAAGCCATGTCTTCCCTGGACCGGAATCAAGCATCCTAGGACCGGTTTCTGCCTATCAGCCGTCATCAGCCAAGATAGCTTGACTCCAGTGGTGTAGTGAGCACGGGTCCCACGTCTGGGAATACCCATCCCACTTAGGGCGAAAAGCGTTACAACAAACAAATGATGGACGGAATGCTGACAATGCAGACATTCTCCCCCAGTCAAGAGATCTGGGTTAAATCCATCGTTCTTTTGCCCACTACACCACCAGAGTTTAGACATGGCTATATGCAAATCAGTCTTGACCCTGTGCCTCATGGGAACAGTCCAGCCCGAACTGCCAAGCCATGTCTTCCCTGGACCGGAATCAAGCATCCTAGGACCGGTTTCTGGCTATCAGCCGTCATCAGCCAGGATAGCTTGACTCCAGTGGTGTAATGAGCACGGGTCCCACGTCTGGGAATACCCATCCCACTTAGGGCGAAAAGCGTTACAACAAACAAATGATGGACGGAATGCTGACAATGCAGACATTCTCCCCCAGTCAAGAGATCTGGGTTAAATCCATCGTTCTTTTGCCCACTACACCACCAGAGTTTAGACATGGCTATATGCAAATCAGTCTTGACCCTGTGCCTCATGGGAACAGTCCAGCCCGAACTGCCAAGCCATGTCTTCCCTGGACCGGAATCAAGCATCCTAGGACCGGTTTCTGGCTATCAGCCGTCATCAGCCGGGATAGCTTGACTCCAGTGGTGTAGTGAGCACGGGTCCCACGTCTGGGAATACCCATCCCACTTAGGGCGAAAAGCGTTACAACAAACAAATGATGGACGGAATGCTGACAATGCAGACATTCTCCCCCAGTCAAGAGATCTGGGTTAAATCCATCGTTCTTTTGCCCACTACACGACCAGAGTTTAGACATGGCTATATGCAAATCAGTCTTGACCCTGTGCCTCATGGGAACAGTCCAGCCCGAACTGCCAAGCCATGTCTTCCCTGGACCGGAATCAAGCATCCTAGGACCGGTTTCTGGCTATCAGCCGTCATCAGCCAGGATAGCTTGACTCCAGTGGTGTAGTGAGCACGGGTCCCACGTCTGGGAATACCCATCCCACTTAGGGCGAAAAGCGTTACAACAAACAAATGATGGACGGAATGCTGACAATGCAGACATTCTCCCCCAGTCAAGAGATCTGGGTTAAATCCATCGTTCTTTTGCCCACTACACCACCAGAGTTTAGACATGGCTATATGCAAATCAGTCTTGACCCTGTGCCTCATGGGAACAGTCCAGCCCGAACTGCCAAGCCATGTCTTCCCTGGACCAGAATCAAGCATCCTAGGACCGGTTTCTGGCTATCAGCCGTCATCAGCCAGGATAGCTTGACTCCAGTGGTGTAGTGAGAACGGGTCCCACGTCTGGGAATACCCATCCCACTTAGGGCGAAAAGCGTTACAACAAACAAATGATGGACGGAATGCTGACAATGCAGACATTCTCCCCCAGTCAAGAGATCTGGGTTAAATCCATCGTTCTTTTGCCCACTACACCACCAGAGTTTAGACATGGCTATATGCAAATCAGTCTTGACCCTGTGCCTCATGGGAACAGTCCAGCCCGAACTGCCAAGCCATGTCTTCCCTGGACCGGAATCAAGCATCCTAGGACCGGTTTCTGGCTATCAGCCGTCATCAGCCAGGATAGCTTGACTCCAGTGGTGTAGTGAGCACGGGTCCCACGTCTGGGAATACCCATCCCACTTAGGGCGAAAAGCGTTACAACAAACAAATGATGGACGGAATGCTGACAATGCAGACATTCTCCCCCAGTCAAGAGATCTGGGTTAAATCCATCGTTCTTTTGCCCACTACACCACCAGAGTTTAGACATGGCTATATGCAAATCAGTCTTGACCCTGTGCCTCATGGGAACAGTCCAGCCCGAACTGCCAAGCCATGTCTTCCCTGGACCGGAATCAAGCATCCTAGGACCGGTTTCTGGCTATCAGCTGTCATCAGCCAGGATAGCTTGACTCCAGTGGTGTAGTGAGCACGGGTCCCACGTCTGGGAATACCCATCCCACTTAGGGCGAAAAGCGTTACAACAAACAAATGATGGACGGAATGCTGACAATGCAGACATTCTCCCCCAGTCAAGAGATCTGGTTAAATCCATCGTTCTTTTGCCCACTACACCACCAGAGTTTAGACATGGCTATATGCAAATCAGTCTTGACCCTGTGCCTCATGGGAACAGTCCAGCCCGAACTGCCAAGCCATGTCTTCCCTGGACCGGAATCAAGCATCCTAGGACCGGTTTCTGGCTATCAGCCGTCATCAGCCAGGATAGCTTGACTCCAGTGGTGTAGTGAGCACGGGTCCCACGTCTGGGAATACCCATCCCACTTAGGGCGAAAAGCGTTACAACAAACAAATGATGGACGGAATGCTGACAATGCAGACATTCTCCCCCAGTCAAGAGATCTGGGTTAAATCCATCGTTCTTTTGCCCACTACACCACCAGAGTTTAGACATGGCTATATGCAAATCAGTCTTGACCCTGTGCCTCATGGGAACAGTCCAGCCCGAACTGCCAAGCCATGTCTTCCCTGGACCGGAATCAAGCATCCTAGGACCGGTTTCTGGCTATCAGCCGTCATCAGCCAGGATAGCTTGACTCCAGTGGTGTAGTGAGCACGGGTCCCACGTCTGGGAATACCCATCCCACTTAGGGCGAAAAGCGTTACAACAAACAAATGATGGACGGAATGCTGACAATGCAGACATTCTCCCCCAGTCAAGAGATCTGGGTTAAATCCATCGTTCTTTTGCCCACTACACCACCAGAGTTTAGACATGGCTATATGCAAATCAGTCTTGACCCTGTGCCTCATGGGAACAGTCCAGCCCGAACTGCCAAGCCATGTCTTCCCTGGACCGGAATCAAGCATCCTAGGACCGGTTTCTGGCTATCAGCCGTCATCAGCCAGGATAGCTTGACTCCAGTGGTGTAGTGAGCACGGGTCCCACGTCTGGGAATACCCATCCCACTTAGGGCGAAAAGCGTTACAACAAACAAATGATGGACGGAATGCTGACAATGCAGACATTCTCCCCCAGTCAAGAGATCTGGGTTAAATCCATCGTTCTTTTGCCCACTACACCACCAGAGTTTAGACATGGCTATATGCAAATCAGTCTTGACCCTGTGCCTCATGGGAACAGTCCAGCCCGAACTGCCAAGCCATGTCTTCCCTGGACCGGAATCAAGCATCCTAGGACCGGTTTCTGGCTATCAGCCGTCATCAGCCAGGATAGCTTGACTCCAGTGGTGTAGTGAGCACGGGTCCCACGTCTGGGAATACCCATCCCACTTAGGGCGAAAAGCGTTACAACAAACAAATGATGGACGGAATGCTGACAATGCAGACATTCTCCCCCAGTCAAGAGATCTGGGTTAAATCCATCGTTCTTTTGCCCACTACACCACCAGAGTTTAGACATGGCTATATGCAAATCAGTCTTGACCCTGTGCCTCATGGGAACAGTCCAGCCCGAACTGCCAAGCCATGTCTTCCCTGGACCAGAATCAAGCATCCTAGGACCGGTTTCTGGCTATCAGCCGTCATCAGCCAGGATAGCTTGACTCCAGTGGTGTAGTGAGAACGGGTCCCACGTCTGGGAATACCCATCCCACTTAGGGCGAAAAGTGTTACAACAAACAAATGATGGACGGAATGCTCACAATGCAGACATTCTCCCCCAGTCAAGAGATCTGGGTTAAATCCATCGTTCTTTTGCCCACTACACCACCAGAGTTTAGACATGGCTATATGCAAATCAGTCTTGACCCTGTGCCTCATGGGAACAGTCCAGCCCGAACTGCCAAGCCATGTCTTCCCTGGACCGGAATCAAGCATCCTAGGACCGGTTTCTGGCTATCAGCCGTCATCAGCCAGGATAGCTTGACTCCAGTGGTGTAGTGAGCACGGGTCCCACGTCTGGGAATACCCATCCCACTTAGGGCGAAAAGCGTTACAACAAACAAATGATGGACGGAATGATGACAATGCAGACATTCTCCCCCAGTCAAGAGATCTGGGTTAAATCCATCGTTCTTTTGCCCACTACACCACCAGAGTTTAGACATGGCTATATGCAAATCAGTCTTGACCCTGTGCCTCATGGGAACAGTCCAGCCCGAACTGCCAAGCCATGTCTTCCCTGGACCGGAATCAAGCATCCTAGGACCGGTTTCTGGCTATCAGCCGTCATCAGCCAGGATAGCTTGACTCCAGTGGTGTAGTGAGCACGGGTCCCACGTCTGGGAATACCCATCCCACTTAGGGCGAAAAGCGTTACAACAAACAAATGATGGACGGAATGCTGACAATGCAGACATTCTCCCCCAGTCAAGAGATCTGGGTTAAATCCATCGTTCTTTTGCCCACTACACCACCAGAGTTTAGACATGGCTATATGCAAATCAGTCTTGACCCTGTGCCTCATGGGAACAGTCCAGCCCGAACTGCCAAGCCATGTCTTCCCTGGACCGGAATCAAGCATCCTAGGACCGGTTTCTGGCTATCAGCCGTCATCAGCCAGGATAGCTTGACTCCAGTGGTGTAGTGAGCACGGGTCCCACGTCTGGGAATACCCATCCCACTTAGGGCGAAAAGCGTTACAACAAACAAACGATGGACGGAATGCTGACAATGCAGACATTCTCCCCCAGTCAAGAGATCTGGGTTAAATCAATCCTTCTTTTGCCCACTACACCACCAGAGTTTAGACATGGCTATATGCAAATCAGTCTTGACCCTGTGCCTCATGGGAACAGTCCAGCCCGAACTGCCAAGCCATGTCTTCCCTGGACCGGAATCAAGCATCCTAGGACCGGTTTCTGGCTATCAGCCGTCATCAGCCAGGATAGCTTGACTCCAGTGGTGTAGTGAGCACGGGTCCCACGTCTGGGAATACCCATCCCACTTAGGGCGAAAAGCGTTACAACAAACAAATGATGGACGGAATGCTGACAATGCAGACATTCTCCCCCAGTCAAGAGATCTGGGTTAAATCCATCGTTCTTTTACCCACTACACCACCAGAGTTTAGACATGGCTATATGCAAATCAGTCTTGACCCTGTGCCTCATGGGAACAGTCCAGCCCGAACTGCCAAGCCATGTCTTCCCTGGACCGGAATCAAGCATCCTAGGACCGGTTTCTGGCTATCAGCCGTCATCAGCCAGGATAGCTTGACTCCAGTGGTGTAGTGAGCACGGGTCCCACGTCTGGGAATACCCATCCCACTTAGGGCGAAAAGCGTTACAACAAACAAATGATGGACGGAATGCTGACAATGCAGACATTCTCCCCCAGTCAAGAGATCTGGGTTAAATCCATCGTTCTTTTGCCCACTACACCACCAGAGTTTAGACATGGCTATATGCAAATCAGTCTTGACCCTGTGCCTCATGGGAACAGTCCAGCCCGAACTGCCAAGCCATGTCTTCCCTGGACCAGAATCAAGCATCCTAGGACCGGTTTCTGGCTATCAGCCGTCATCAGCCAGGATAGCTTGACTCCAGTGGTGTAGTGAGCACGGGTCCCACGTCTGGGAATACCCATCCCACTTAGGGCGAAAAGCGTTACAACAAACAAATGATGGACGGAATGCTGACAATGCAGACATTCTCCCCCAGTCAAGAGATCTGGGTTAAATCCATCGTTCTTTTGCCCACTACACCACCAGAGTTTAGACATGGCTATATGCAAATCAGTCTTGACCCTGTGCCTCATGGGAACAGTCCAGCCCGAACTGCCAAGCCATGTCTTCCCTGGACCGGAATCAAGCATCCTAGGACCGGTTTCTGGCTATCAGCCGTCATCAGCCAGGATAGCTTGACTCCAGTGGTGTAGTGAGCACGGGTCCCACGTCTGGGAATACCCATCCCACTTAGGGCGAAAAGCGTTACAACAAACAAATGATGGACGGAATGCTGACAATGCAGACATTCTCCCCCAGTCAAGAGATCTGGTTAAATCCATCGTTCTTTTGCCCACTACACCACCAGAGTTTAGACATGGCTATATGCAAATCAGTCTTGACCCTGTGCCTCATGGGAACAGTCCAGCCCGAACTGCCAAGCCATGTCTTCCCTGGACCGGAATCAAGCATCCTAGGACCGGTTTCTGGCTATCAGCCGTCATCAGCCAGGATAGCTTGACTCCAGTGGTGTAGTGAGCAAGGGTCCCACGTCTGGGAATACCCATCCCACTTAGGGCGAAAAGCGTTACAACAAACAAATGATGGACGGAATGCTGACAATGCAGACATTCTCCCCCAGTCAAGAGATCTGGGTTAAATCCATCGTTCTTTTGCCCACTACACCACCAGAGTTTAGACATGGCTATATGCAAATCAGTCTTGACCCTGTGCCTCATGGGAACAGTCCAGCCCGAACTGCCAAGCCATGTCTTCCCTGGACCGGAATCAAGCATCCTAGGACCGGTTTCTGGCTATCAGCCGTCATCAGCCAGGATAGCTTGACTCCAGTGGTGTAGTGAGCACGGGTCCCACGTCTGGGAATACCCATCCCACTTAGGGCGAAAAGCGTTACAACAAACAAATGATGGACGGAATGCTGACAATGCAGACATTCTCCCCCAGTCAAGAGATCTGGGTTAAATCCATCGTTCTTTTGCCCACTACACCACCAGAGTTTAGACATGGCTATATGCAAATCAGTCTTGACCCTGTGCCTCATGGGAACAGTCCAGCCCGAACTGCCAAGCCATGTCTTCCCTGGACCGGAATCAAGCATCCTAGGACCGGTTTCTGGCTATCAGCCGTCATCAGCCAGGATAGCTTGACTCCAGTGGTGTAGTGAGCACGGGTCCCACGTCTGGGAATACCCATCCCACTTAGGGCGAAAAGCGTTACAACAAACAAATGATGGACGGAATGCTGACAATGCAGACATTCTCCCCCAGTCAAGAGATCTGGGTTAAATCCATCGTTCTTTTGCCCACTACACCACCAGAGTTTAGACATGGCTATATGCAAATCAGTCTTGACCCTGTGCCTCATGGGAACAGTCCAGCCCGAACTGCCAAGCCATGTCTTTCCTGGACCGGAATCAAGCATCCTAGGACCGGTTTCTGGCTATCAGCCGTCATCAGCCAGGATAGCTTGACTCCAGTGGTGTAGTGAGCACGGGTCCCACGTCTGGGAATACCCATCCCACTTAGGGCGAAAAGCGTTACAACAAACAAATGATGGACGGAATGCTGACAATGCACACATTCTCCCCCAGTCAAGAGATCTGGGTTAAATACATCGTTCTTTTGCCCACTACACCACCAGAGTTTAGACATGGCTATATGCAAATCAGTCTTGACCCTGTGCCTCATGGGAACAGTCCAGCCCGAACTGCCAAGCCATGTCTTCCCTGGACCAGAATCAAGCATCCTAGGACCGGTTTCTGGCTATCAGCCGTCATCAGCCAGGATAGCTTGACTCCAGTGGTGTAGTGAGAACGGGTCCCACGTCTGGGAATACCCATCCCACTTAGGGCGAAAAGCGTTACAACAAACAAATGATGGACGGAATGCTGACAATGCAGACATTCTCCCCCAGTCAAGAGATCTGGGTTAAATCCATCGTTCTTTTGCCCACTACACCACCAGAGTTTAGACATGGCTATATGCAAATCAGTCTTGACCCTGTGCCTCATGGGAACAGTCCAGCCCGAACTGCCAAGCCATGTCTTCCCTGGACCGGAATCAAGCATCCTAGGACCGGTTTCTGGCTATCAGCCGTCATCAGCCAGGATAGCTTGACTCCAGTGGTGTAGTGAGCACGGGTCCCACGTCTGGGAATACCCATCCCACTTAGGGCGAAAAGCGTTACAACAAACAAATGATGGACGGAATGCTGACAATGCAGACATTCTCCCCCAGTCAAGAGATCTGGGTTAAATCCATCGTTCTTTTGCCCACTACACCACCAGAGTTTAGACATGGCTATATGCAAATCAGTCTTGACCCTGTGCCTCATGGGAACAGTCCAGCCCGAACTGCCAAGCCATGTCTTCCCTGGACCGGAATCAAGCATCCTAGGACCGGTTTCTGGCTATCAGCCGTCATCAGCCAGGATAGCTTGACTCCAGTGGTGTAGTGAGCACGGGTCCCACGTCTGGGAATACCCATCCCACTTAGGGCGAAAAGCGTTACAACAAACAAATGATGGACGGAATGCTGACAATGCAGACATTCTCCCCCAGTCAAGAGATCTGGGTTAAATCCATCGTTCTTTTGCCCACTACACCACCAGAGTTTAGACATGGCTATATGCAAATCAGTCTTGACCCTGTGCCTCATGGGAACAGTCCAGCCCGAACTGCCAAGCCATGTCTTCCCTGGACCGGAATCAAGCATCCTAGGACCGGTTTCTGGCTATCAGCCGTCATCAGCCAGGATAGCTTGACTCCAGTGGTGTAGTGAGCACGGGTCCCACGTCTGGGAATACCCATCCCACTTAGGGCGAAAAGCGTTACAACAAACAAACGATGGACGGAATGCTGACAATGCAGACATTCTCCCCCAGTCAAGAGATCTGGGTTAAATCAATCCTTCTTTTGCCCACTACACCACCAGAGTTTAGACATGGCTATATGCAAATCAGTCTTGACCCTGTGCCTCATGGGAACAGTCCAGCCCGAACTGCCAAGCCATGTCTTCCCTGGACCGGAATCAAGCATCCTAGGACCGGTTTCTGGCTATCAGCCGTCATCAGCCAGGATAGCTTGACTCCAGTGGTGTAGTGAGCACGGGTCCCACGTCTGGGAATACCCATCCCACTTAGGGCGAAAAGCGTTACAACAAACAAATGATGGACGGAATGCTGACAATGCAGACATTCTCCCCCAGTCAAGAGATCTGGGTTAAACCCATCGTTCTTTTGCCCACTACACAACCAGAGTTTAGACATGGCTATATGCAAATCAGTCTTGACCCTGTGCCTCATGGGAACAGTCCAGCCCGAACTGCCAAGCCATGTCTTCCCTGGACCGGAATCAAGCATCCTAGGACCGGTTTCTGGCTATCAGCCGTCATCAGCCAGGATAGCTTGACTCCAGTGGTGTAGTGAGCACGGGTCCCACGTCTGGGAATACCCATCCCACTTAGGGCGAAAGGCGTTACAACAAACAAATGATGGACGGAATGCTGACAATGCAGACATTCTCCCCCAGTCAAGAGATCTGGGTTAAATCCATCGTTCTTTTGCCCACTACACCACCAGAGTTTAGACATGGCTATATGCAAATCAGTCTTGACCCTGTGCCTCATGGGAACAGTCCAGCCCGAACTGTCAAGCCATGTCTTCCCTGGACCGGAATCAAGCATCCTAGGATGGGGTGGCGTTAAGCTATCCTGGCTGATGACGGCTGATAGCCAGAAACCCGTCCTAGGATGCTTGATTCCGGTCCAAGGAAGACATGGCTTGGCAGTTCGGGCTAGACTGTTCCCATGAGGCACAGGGTCAAGACTGATTTGCATATGGCCATGTCTAAACTGGGGTGGCGTAGTGGGCAAAAGAACGATGGATTTAACCCAGATCTCTTGACTGGGGGAGAATGTCTGCATTGTCAGCATTCCGTCCATCATTTGTTTGTTGTAACGCTTTTTGCTCTAAGTGGGATGGGTATTCCCAGACGTGGGACCCGTGCTCACTACGCCACTGGAGTTAAGCTATCCTGGCTGATGACGGCTGATAGCCAGAAACCGGTCCTAGGATGCTTGATTCCGGTCCAGGGAAGACATGGCTTGGCAGTTCGGGCTAGACTGTTCCCATGAGGCACAGGGTCAAGACTGATTTGCATATGGCCATGTCTAAACTGGGGTGGCGTAGTGGGCAAAAGAACGATGGATTTAACCCAGATCTCTTGACTGGGGGAGAATGTCTGCATTGTCAGCATTCCGCCCATCATTTGTTTGTTGTAACGCTTTTCGCCCTAAGTGGGATGGGTATTCCCAGACGTGGGACCCGTGCTCACTACGCCACTGGAGTTAAGCTATCCTGGCTGATGACGGCTGATAGCCAGAAACCGGTCCTAGGATGCTTGATTCCGGTCCAGGGAAGACATGGCTTGGCAGTTCGGGCTAGACTGTTCCCATGAGGCACAGGGTCAAGACTGATTTGCATATGGCCATGTCTAAACTGGGGTGGCGTAGTGGGCAAAAGAACGATGGATTTAACCCAGATCTCTTGACTGGGGGAGAATGTCTGCATTGTCAGCATTCCGTCCATCATTTGTTTGTTGTAACGCTTTTCGCCTTAAGTGGGATGGGTATTCCCAGACGTGGGACCCGTGCTCACTACGCCACTGGAGTTAAGCTATCTTGGCTGATGACGGCTGATAGCCAGAAACCGGTCCTAGGATGCTTGATTCCGGTCCAGGGAAGACATGGCTTGGCAGTTTGGGCTAGACTGTTCCCATGAGGCACAGGGTCAAGACTGATATGCATATGGCCATGTCTAAACTGGGGTGGCGTAGTGGGCAAAAGAACGATGGATTTAACCCAGATCTCTTGACTGGGGGAGAATGTCTGCATTGTCAGCATTCCGTCCATCATTTGTTTGTTGTAACGCTTTTCGCCCTAAGTGGGATGGGTATTCCCAGACGTGGGACCCGTGCTCACTACGCCACTGGAGTTAAGCTATCCTGGCTGATGACGGCTGATAGCCAGAAACCGGTCCTAGGATGCTTGATTCCGGTCCAGGGAAGACATGGCTTGGTAGTTCGGGCTAGACTGTTCCCATGAGGCACAGGGTCAAGACTGATTTGCATATGGCCATGTCTAAACTGGGGTGGCGTAGTGGGCAAAAGAACGATGGATTTAACCCAGATCTCTTGACTGGGGGAGAATGTCTGCATTGTCAGCATTCCGTCCATCATTTGTTTGTTGTAACGCTTTTCGCCCTAAGTGGGATGGGTATTCCCAGACGTGGGACCCGTGCTCACTACGCCACTGGAGTCAAGCTATCCTGGCTGATGACGGCTGATAGCCAGAAACCGGTCCTAGGATGCTTGATTCCGGTCCAGGGAAGACATGGCTTGGCAGTTCGGGCTAGACTGTTCCCATGAGGCACAGGGTCAAGACTGATTTGCATATGGCCATGTCTAAACTGGGGTGGCGTAGTGGGCAAAAGAACGATGGATTTAACCCAGATCTCTTGACTGGGGGAGAATGTCTGCATTGTCAGCATTCCGTCCATCATTTGTTTGTTGTAACGCTTTTCGCCTTAAGTGGGATGGGTATTCCCAGACGTGGGACCCGTGCTCACTACGCCACTGGAGTTAAGCTATCTTGGCTGATGACGGCTGATAGCCAGAAACCGGTCCTAGGATGCTTGATTCCGGTCCAGGGAAGACATGGCTTGGCAGTTCGGGCTAGACTGTTCCCATGAGGCACAGGGTCAAGACTGATTTGCATATGGCCATGTCTAAACTGGGGTGGCGTAGTGGGCAAAAGAACGATGGATTTAACCCAGATCTCTTGACTGGGGGAGAATGTCTGCATTGTCAGCATTCCGTCCATCATTTGTTTGTTGTAACGCTTTTCGCCCTAAGTGGGATGGGTATTTCCAGACGTGGGACCCGTGCTCACTACGCCACTCGAGTTAAGCTATCCTGGCTGATGACGGCTGATAGCCAGAAACCGGTCCTAGGATGCTTGATTCCGGTCCAGGGAAGACATGGCTTGGCAGTTCGGGCTAGACTGTTCCCATGAGGCACAGGGTCAAGACTGATTTGCATATGGCCATGTCTAAACTGGGGTGGCGTAGTGGGCAAAAGAACGATGGATTTAACCCAGATCTCTTGACTGGGGGAGAATGTCTGCATTGTCAGCATTCCGTCCATCATTTGTTTGTTGTAACGCTTTTCGCCCTAAGTGGGATGGGTATTCCCAGACGTGGGACCCGTGCTCACTACGCCACTGGAGTTAAGCTATCCTGGCTGATGACGGCTGATAGCCAGAAACCGGTCCTAGGATGCTTGATTCCGGTCCAGGGAAGACATGGCTTGGCAGTTCGGGCTAGACTGTTCCCATGAGGCACAGGGTCAAGACTGATTTGCATATGGCCATGTCTAAACTGGGGTGGCGTAGTGGGCAAAAGAACGATGGATTTAACCCAGATCTCTTGACTGGGGGAGAATGTCTGCATTGTCAGCATTCCGTCCATCATTTGTTTGTTGTAACGCTTTTCGCCCTAAGTGGGATGGGTATTCCCAGACGTGGGACCCGTGCTCACTACGCCACTGGAGTCAAGCTATCCTGGCTGTTGACGGCTGATAGCCAGAAACCGGTCCTAGGATGCTTGATTCCGGTCCAGGGAAGACATGGCTTGGCAGTTCGGGCTAGACTGTTCCCATGAGGCACAGGGTCAAGACTGATTTGCATATGGCCGTGTCTAAACTGGGGTGGCGTAGTGGGCAAAAGAACGATGGATTTAACCCAGATCTCTTGACTGGGGGAGAATGTCTGCATTGTCAGCATTCCGTCCATCATTTGTTTGTTGTAACGTATTCACGCTGTGGGCTTACAGTCCGCCCATTGCCTTTGTATTCGTCTATTCGACTCTCATTAAAAAATGCTTGCTTCCTAGTGGTTAATCCTTCCTCTTTGTCCCTCCTTTTTGTGTTTGGTTTCCTCCCACAGAGCACCTCTCAATTACTGTTAACATTACTCTTCTGTGTTTAGGTAGTCATTTGGGGTACTATTATTATTTTTTGATTCCTGTTCATGTCACTGTTTGCCCATCCTCAGTGGTTCAGCTTCTGCACCCGCCACTTAATCTCCCCGTCCCGTTCAACTACTGAGATGAAGCGTCAGACGCTTCAGATGCTGTTTTCGAAATTGCTTCTTTGATTTTCTCTGACTTCAAGCTGCAAGGATTTCACCCAAATCCCTGCCGCTTTGTTGTTTGTTGCTTTAGCGCACTTTGGTCACCTGACCTTCAACTGCCCAACCTTGCAGCACATTTAAGGGCAAAGCTTGGGCAACTCGTGTTGCGTTTACTCTGATGCTTGTTTATATAATGTGAGCTCGAGCGACCTGAAGGTGTCAAAGGCTTACATGAGCACTAGTAACATTACGCAATGTCAGATTAGTTTTTGGTGGCATTTATATAGAGAAAAATCAATAGCCCCAGCAAACATCTCGTATAAGGTTATGACAGCTGTAGCCACATCAAGTCAAAAACGTATAACAAATATTGGAATGTGTTTCTTCGCCAACAAGGGGATTACCCCGCAACTTTTTCAAGGCTCCTGAGTCCTGTATTTGCTTAGTTTTTCAGATTGGTGATAATTCCGACCCACACGGTCTGTAGGTAAAGTAAATAGTAAAAAAGATCCATAAACCAGATCCCGAATCTAGGTCTGGTACCGTCGATGTGAACGGTGATCTCATGTCGCGTATCTTCACGAAACCTCGAGTACGAGAGGTTTCGTGAAGATACGCGATGTGAGATCCCCGTTCACATCGACGGTACCAGACCTAGATTCGGGATCTGGCTTATGGATCTTTTTAGGTCTCGCCTTGGAAGCGCATGCGCTGCATGCGCTGTATCAGCGAGACCTAAAGTGATCTCTATATGTTGGCAAGCAGCCGGTAGTTTCTCCTGTCGCTTGCCATTTGCTAAATGTTGTTATCGCAATTCTTACCTTTGTTTTCAGTGGCTGTTGATGTCCAACTGACTTCCGCGTAGTCCGGAAGCAGCGGCCACCAACTACATTTTTAGTGCGCACTGTTCGGACTTTTTGTTTGTCTTGCGCATCTCTGCCTGACCTAAACATGGCAGCGGCGCATACGCAAGGAGCCGGTGTGCGCGAGGGGTGGGCAGTGCATGCCACTTGTTCTTCTTTTCCTTGCTTTTGGTACAGTGCTCCAGCCTACAAGGAGCGCTTTGTTTACATAGTGGGATACTTCAATGGAGAGCGCGCGTGGTTCAAATGTTCCCATATCAGAGTCAATGTTACACAAACGGACGATAACTTAACATCACTCGTGGGACACAGACTTCTTGCCTGGGCGCAGAGGGGCCTTATGAAATGACATGAATCAAAGAACTCTCTCCAATCTATCAAACATACTAACGGGTGAGCGCTGCTCACTCACTCCACAGCAGCGGTTTGGAGTGTCCCCAGAAGTGGGCATGGGAACAGAAAAAAAGAATAATATTTTAAGGCAAGAAGAGCGGCGCTTGTGTTCAATACACGGGGAGCTATAAAACAGGATAAAAAGCGAAGAATACAATGTTTTTCTTCTCGCCTGGGACTGCTGTCAGCATTTTAAAAAGTGTTTTTTTTTACTTTTTTTTTTAGTTTTAATACAGACTCTGAGATGTATTCTTGGCAGCTCTGGGTAAAACCTCAATCGGTGGCACAGAACTGGGCAACTAATTATTCTATTTAGGGCCCCAGTTCAGACACCCGTGCTATCCTTCAGTGCTTCACTTTGGTTAGAGAATAGGAGAGTTGCTACTTTCAGAGCATTGGTTGCAAAGAAGCACAATTTATATATCTAGCTATATAAAAAAACAAATGAATTAATATAATTGTAATGTAATATAATATAATAGTTCATCAAGAGCATGCTCCTCTACTAACATTTAATCCCAGGCTCACACGTGCGCGGCGGCGTGGACGCAGAAAGGCGCTGGTGTAAAACATGGCAGATAGCATTGGCAGTTATTTTGACACTGCAAACGTTTAGTGCAAGGTATCCGAGGTGCTGGCAATTGGGAAAAGTAACGGCGTGTTTCCGGACAGTTATCCTGAATTTAAAAAACACATCAGGCTCTCTCCCCACCGCTGTAGAAAGGACAAGGATTTCCTCAGTCCGAGTCGTATTTTACACAAATGTTTAACTGAGCTCCTACAATATAAAATATTGGCGACTATGTGCGCAGACATGCATATAAGTATGGAAACATGCGTGTGCATGTATATGTATAATGTAATATTCTATTTGCTGTTCTGAAGCGTTGTCCATCCGCATGTGAGGGCAAATAGAAAGATATGTGAGCTCATATATGTATGCATGCATGACCACGCTCATGTATGTACTGTGCGCCCACAAACATGTAATAGCCGTATGACTGTAAATATCTGTCGATTGCGTCATTTTTCCTGCTCGGGTGTACGTTTATATGGTCACAAAATATGTGTATGAATATTTTGTTAGGAACACATATGGAGTGTGTGTATAACTGCATGCGGGCTACTCACCTCTCCGTGTATATGTGATTACACACATGCACGCGGGTATATTTATATATAATATATATTTGTACTACATGAACAAAATATGCATATATAATGACATGCATTTATAGCATAACATAAGCATTTGTAGCATAGCATGTTTACAAAGCGCATGTTTGTCCGTGGGTTTCTTGGCGCTAATAAAAGTTGAGCATATGTATATGAGCACCCTATGTATAACGATGTCTACATGCATGTCTGTACCTCTGGACACTGTTGCACATATATGTGTATTACTGTACACAGAGTGACATGTATGTATTTTCATACATACAGTTGTGGGTCAGAATTATCACCACTCTGAAAAACTAAGCAAATACAGGACTCAAGAGCCTTGAAAAAGTCGCGGGGTAATCCCCTTGCTGGCGACGAAACACGTGTTGGCTTGTAAATTGTATGGCTTGTAACCTGTGTTACATACGGAAATCCAACGAGCGAAAAAGAAGAATAAAAGAACAAAAGTAACACATTCCAATACTTGTTATACGTTTTTGACTTACTGTGGCTACAGCTGTCATAACCTTATACGAGATGTGTGCTGGGGCTACTGATTTTTTGTATTAAAAGTGTGGCATCGGCGGCACAAATTTGGGAAGGCTAGTGGTTCTCCCCACCTTACAGCACCATCAGATATTTATTTACTGAAACCCAGATAGTGAGTGAATTCACCCTGGTAGCGCCATCTCCCTTAATAGCATACCACTGTCCGTTCGCAAGTGCATTTTTATAGAGGACAAACTCGACTGACTAAAAAGTATTGAAGTGCTTTACAAAAGGCCAGTTACTTTACGCAAGGTCAGGTAATTTTTTTTGTTTTTAGGTGCGCGGAGATTAAGTGATGCCGACACCACCCCTGTTGATTCATTATTTCTGCTCTACCTGACAAATGGGAGCAGCATTCATCCCTCCCACCTCCTCACTGCGGCACCCCAGGGACTGTGTGGCATTTTTTATTATTATACAATGTGAACTCGAGTGACCCGAAGGTGTCGGAACGCTTTACATGAGCGCTAGTTACATTACCCAAGGTCAGATGAATTTTTGGGAGCATTTTTGTAGAGTGTGACATCGACTGACCCGCAGGTATTGGAGCGCTTTGCAAAAGCGCCAGTTACATTACACAAGGTCAGGTACATTTTTTGTCTTTAGGTGAGCGGAGATTAAGTGATGCCGATGCCGCCCCTGTTTATTCCTTATTTCCCCTCTACCTGACAAATGGGAGCCTTTGGTTGTTGTTGCTGTGTCCAGTGCGCCTACACCGAGGGGGCTGGGACAGAGGGCGGGCCCGGGGTTTGCTGGCAAACGGATGGTGCGAACAGTGTTTTGAATGGAAAACTCTGGAGAAGGGTGACTGGTAAATAGAGCCCTGGGGGAGGAGGGATGTGACTTCTCTGACATTGGAAAGACTTATTGAGAGGGCTCCAAAAAGTGCTACCAGGCCAGCCTAGAGCTACAGTGCATGTGCGCGGGCGCGCGCGCCGCGCTTTACCGCGATTACTTTCACTTTCGCGGCCGCTTTGATGTTTGATCGTGATCGCGATCACTTTCACTTTTGCGGCCGCATGGCCGCTTTAGCCAATAGGTCTTGCTTTTGGGACCTTATAAGTATTTAGTTATGCAACTGTTGCATGGCTAAACACTTAAAAGGTCCCAAAGGCGAGACCTATTGGCTATGCCAATGCTTGTTTCATAGGCTGTTCAATACTCTAGTGATGCCGTCACACACAAAATGTTATGGTGCTGTTGATTTGTTTTACTTTCCTGCTTGCATTCCGAGTTGTGCTCAGTATTTATCTGCGTGTCGCTCGTGTTTTTTTCCTCAGTGTCACAATTTTGGGCAGAGCATTCTCGCTCTGACATTCAGCCGTATTTTTAAACAGTTGTGCACTGCATCTGTCTGCCATCCCCTTCTAGTTTGCACGAAGGCACCGACGAAATATGAAAAGTTACATAAACAAGATGATACTTTATATCAGTTGTAAATGCGATGTAGCCTTAAAATCCTGTAGCAGTTTAACAAATGAGAGAGGCACGCTGCCCTTTAGCTCGCATAAAGCGTGTGCGAATAGAAAGGCGGCGTCTGTTTCTCTCGTTTGCTAAACTGCTACGGTATTTTCATTCTGCATTGTGTTTGTGGTTTATTAAAAAAGTATACCCTCATTTATTCAAACATTTACATTTCTCGGTGCATTTATGCACATCGAAAGGCTTTGTATCTCTTTTCTAATTGTTTTTTGGTAATGTGCCTGCCTTTTAGATGCCCTAAAAACACATTTCCCCCCCAAAACTTGTAACTATTTACTTTACAGAAACTAAAATATACCTGAAACACACCAGATGTGGTTTAGTAGCTACATCAAACTTATTTGCAGCTTGTAAACTCGGGTCATATCTCGGTGGGAAGTTTCCCATCCTATAATTTTGGACAATTCACTAAAGGTTTGCATGCCCAAACAAGACCCATATGAAGTTCACGAGAGCGATAGCAATCTTTACAGATATGGGTCTGCTTTCACAACACAACCAGAAACTATTCAGCCCTCCTCAGCCACCCCTCCCTTCTTGTCGCACCCTCTCCCTTCTTGTCGCACCCTCCTCACTTCCAATACAATGAAGTGCCAGCGCTTTCCAAAGAGCTTGCGTGCTGGCAGCGTGTCGCTCTGCCCTATTAACCCCTTCAGTGCCCATGACGAGATAGTCTCGTCATGGAGCGCGGTTGCGCTGTGCCCATGACGAGACTATCTCGTCATGAACCCCGCCCGCTAATGAAACGCCCGGCACAGGGCGTGGAAAGGGCGGGGCACTGATGAAACAATTTACCGAAACAATGTGCCTACACACTCCCTTTCCAACCCCAAAAAGCTTTTATAATACACAATCACACCTATGTATACAATAAAAAGGCGAAAGAAATAAAAAAAACTGACCGTCTTTGCAGCCCAATTGCAAATTCGGCAAGCACTTTTCCTAAGTTCTATTAGCCTGTGCTCCACCCTTTTCAGTACATTACTCCTGAAGGGTTACACGTTTTCTTGCTAGTGTTGACTCCTGGGATCCACTGGCGTAACGAAAATTGAGGGGGCCTCCCTGCACGGTACGAAGAGGGGTCCCTTCCAGCCTCAATCAGGAGCTCTCTGGCCAGAGTGCAGTGCTGAGGGGGCCCCCTGGAGCTTGGGGCCCCCCGCACCGTGGGGGCCTGTGTTACGCCCCTGCTGGGAACGCGCGCCTTCCTTATGATTAATATGCCATGTACGGCACACACTTTTCCCTAGCTTTATTAAGCGTGTTCACCGCCCTTTTCAGTTCACTAGTCCTGAAGGGTGACACTTTTTCTTGCCATTGTTGTTTAGTCCTGGGAATGCGCGCCTTACTTATGTTACCATGCCATGTATGAGTATATGGATGCCTTGCCTGTCACATTGTTTAACTGCACCAGGTTATTACTCCCACTTCCCTTCACAGAACATACCTGCCTATGCTTCTGTATTATGTTACAATCACGACATGCCACACCAAAAGAGTCACATATAAAATAAGAGTCAATTTTATTTGCATGGAATTACTTACACACAATGTAATCAACAGCACTGCAATTGACACCAACCCACTTCTCTGCACAACTATGATTTACACAACTTCACCCAAAACCACTCTACAGTGCTCCATTCTACAACACCGCACTCTACCTCCAGTCAACAAGACACACATCTACAATTTTCCACTCAAAAAAGCAAAAAGTGCATTAAACTATACTCCAAAATCACACTCTAATCCAATCTATATCAATCAGCTCAACAAAACTCTACATCACTCTATACAAATCACATCTATACCAATCAAGTTGACACTATACAACTCTACAATACTACTCCACTCAACAACACTCTATGCAACACCCTCTATGCCACTCCATACCACTTTAGTCCACTTTAATATAGAACACACTAATTCACCCTACACCTCCACTCTATGCCACTCGACTATACTAAAAGACACTTACCTTTACACCTCTCTACTCTATAACATTACACTCTCCTACTATACTACACTATATACTACTCCACTCTATACCACTCCACACTCACAATCTACTCCACTCTACTCTACAACACTCTGCTCCAATTTAAACAACACCCTTTACACCATACACATCTATTCTACACCACTCCACAACACTCTATACAACTTAACAACACTCAACTCCACTCAAAACTGTACTCCACTCTAACAATCAACTCCACTCAACACTAGACACTTCCACTATACAACAGTTTATTACATATATTACACAACACAACACTACATGCCATTCAGCTCTACACCACTAAACTACACATCACTCTATGAGACTATATTGTACGCAACGTTACAAAACTTCACTCAACACTCCTTTACACCGCAAACTTTTAGCCATACTAAATAGCCAGCACACTAATATACAGCAAAATTAAAACATATTGGCAAAGTCATCAGCGATACCTATTGGCTATGCCAGTCCTTGTATTTTAGGTCGAGCCTGAGCCAGTGCGCAAGCGCTGCTCTGGGGATGATCTGTGGTAGTTCAGTACAGGAGAGAAGCCCCACCCACTCCCCCGCCTATATTTTTCATTGGCGTATGTAATTGTCCTTCGTAAATGCTGGCTTCTGATTCCTAAATAGGCTTGTTAGTCCCTCCTTAGTACGGCCATGTCTTCATTTGTAACCTCCCATGGCTACTGGCCCCTTTACTTGGTTGTTACACGGTACTTGTACTATTTTCTTTATTGAATTTCTCCTGCTGCAGGTGCAACAACATCCTTTGCTTACATTTAGCACGCCATGCGTGCTTTTACTTTTAAAGCAGCCGGGACAATGGCGGCCGCTTCGAATCCAATGCCTTAGGTCTGAATTTTTTTTTTAAATGTCCCTCTTCCGTCTTCAAAAATGTTGCCATGTATGGTTTTATATTTTAATGTGTGCTATCCGATATGTTCCCCAAATCACACCAATTCGAGTTGGCGCATATGATTAAATGTCAATCGAATTCGAACAAGAATAAAGAATTGTTTACTTAAATTTGTTTTTTTTATTAAACCAGACGCCAGAGACCTCTATTCCGGGTGACGCCCTCGGTCTCGTGTGATGACGTCATTGGGCGGAGCAGGGTTTGAAGTTGTTGTGGTCATGGGGCGATGTTGCTCTACGGCAGAACCTGCTGACTATAGGCTGCAAGCCCAAGATGGCGGGCGACCTGGTGCAGGATGAATTCACCGCTCCAGGGTCAAGGGCTGAGTCGCTGGAGTGCCAAAGACCAAGGGTTCAGCAACTATTCGATGTCTCACTCACGGTGCAGGGGGCTTTGGATCCGCTCCCTATCTATGGAACTAGCAATGGGGACCAGCGCATTTGGGTACAGCTGAGAGGTGCTAGCGAAGCAGTGCGGAGGCCTAAGGTGAGAATTGAGTAGAGGGGTCACTAGGGCAGGGAGCCAGGAGTGGGGTGAGGGGCAGAAGCTGGACGAGGAGCAGTGGCCAAGGGCGAAGTCGGAGTGCCAAGAGTGAAGGGTACAACCACGTATGAAATGTAGAGAGGATATGGAGGGGTGTCAACAGTGTTGGAGAAGGTATCTTGTGGAACACCTGACATCATTAGGGCTCCGATGTAGCACGCCGGAAGCAAGATTGGCTTCCACCAGCTTGACAGGCAGAGTGGAGACTGTTTACTGGCATTGGACGCAATCGGGTGTGCTTCTGATAGCTGAATGGAGTGGAGGTATGCTGCTGCTGATCACTGAAGGCTGTAGAAGTACGCTCCAGCTCATGTGGCAGTGTGTGATGCTGCATGTCACTGGTGCTGTCTCTCACTGGAAGCTGTGGGGAATAGCGCCTCGTCTCACTAGATGCTGTGGGGTTGCACAGTGCTTGACTGGAAGAAGTGAGATTGTGCCTCGCTTCATCGTAGGTTGTTGGGTTAGGTAATTTGCTACTCTGGATACTGTGAGATTGTTCCTCACTTCCTTGGTTGCTGTGCCATTATGTCTTGCTTCATCAGATGCTGTTCAACTATCACTGTTGGGTTGCTCCACGCCTCACTTACCATTCTTGGACTGTGCCATGCTTCACCATACGCTGTAGGACTAGCGATTTACTGGACGCTGTAGGGTTGTGCCATGCTTTCCCAGACGCTGTGATCTTGTGCTAATCTTTCTTGGATGTTGCGGGGTTGCTCTGTGCGTTCTTGGATGTTGCGAGGTTGCTCTGCGTGCTCCTGGATGCTGCAGGATTGCTCTGCACATGCCTGGGTGCTGTGGGGTTGTTCTGTGCTTTCTCTGGTGCTGTGGGGTTGCTCTGCACTTTCACGGCTGCTGTGGGGTTGCTCTGTGCTTTCTGAAGTAGAGTTGCTCTGCACGTTCCTGGATGCTGGGGGATTGCTCTGCACTTCACCAGAAGCTGTGAATTTGCGCCATTAAGGGGGGGATGTGGGGTTGTGCTGCACATTCCTGGACACTGTTGTCTTGTGGCCTGCTTTCTCGGATGCTGTGGTGTTGGGCCACATTTCCAGAGTGCAACTTGGCTGCTCTGCATTTTCCTGGATGTTGTGAGGTTGCTCCATGCTTTCCTGGATGCTGTGGGGCTCCTCTGCACTTTACCAGATGATGTGAAGTTGTGCCATTCTTTCTGGGGTGCTGTGGGGTTGGACTGCACTTTATGGGATGTTGTGGGGGTTCTCCCCACTTGACCGAGTACTATGAGGTTGCACCACTGTAAAGAAGGTGTGGCTTCACCAAAAAGGCAGCGCTTGTTAAATTCTTTTCAAGAAAATACTTTATTGTCAAAGAGAGGCATGCATGGGAGTGTGTCCTCACTCAAAGGTCAAACTGTAACTGGCTGAAGTTGCATTCTGATCTCGTTGAGAAGGGACTGTGACATGTGGCACATGTTTAACCATAATCATGTTATTAATGGCGGGTGCCATCCACGAGAACAAACAGTTGAATGTCTAAGAACACTTTGTAACCTCCTATGGTTACTGGGCCCTTTACTTCGGTTGTTACACGGTACCTGTTATTTAGTCTTGTAAGCACTATTTTCTTTATTGAGTTTCTCCTACTTTAGGCACGATGAGGCGCTTTGCTTCCATTCAGCGCACCATGCGCGCTTTCACTTTCAAAGCAGCTGGGACAATGCAGCCGTTTTTTTGCAATGCCATAGGTCTTGCATTTAAGTGCGTAAACGCCTCTGGCAGGTTTTGTATACACATAAATAAAAGGCATTATCATTTACATTGTCAATAGCTCAAACTCGCAAATGCGAGACCTGTTGCGCTGCAAGAGCTTGTTTTACTTCCTCATACCACTTTAAGAAAACCATCCATTGGTCAGCATCTAATTTTCTTTTGGGTTCTTTTAATCTTTTTTCAGAGATTAATCAAATGCTCTACATCAAAGGTGCCTTCCTCTGGAAAGGACTTCTGCCCATCCTCTTTAGTGAGGCAAACCCACTGTTCTATATACCAACTTTGCATGCTGTTCGTACATTGCTTGGGCAGTAGTCCCTTTAGCAGAGGCCTGCTCTTGTTTTTACTTCTTAGTCCCCATTTCGCTGACTACACCTTCTTTCACCACCAGGAAGACATCATTGTGTAACAGCTCATCCCACGGAGGGAGTGGGCCAAAATGGTAAACAAGCATTGGCAAAGCCAATAGGTCATGCCTATGTGAGATTTATTGGCTTTGCTAATGTTTTTTTTTTAGCTATGTTGCAAATGGCTGAAAGTAATGTTAAATAGCTGTATGACTCAGCCAGCGTAGTTTGCGTGATAGCACTTTTTTCAATAATGCTGCAATGCAGCTAGCACAGCTGTTTAATATGGCTAAAAAACCTTGACAAAGCCAATAGATCTCGCCCAGGCTAGACCTATTGCCTTTTTCAATGCTTAGTATGCAATGCCTTATGGTAAGTTATAAGTATTTATACAGTGTTTACAAAGGCTGAAGTGCTAATGTTATAGCATGGTGTATGCCCTTGCCAAGGTGTTAGCGTGTGCAGATTCAGAAGCATTCTAGGACCATGCAAAAATTGTGAAAATGTGCCATACCGATGCTCTGAATGAAACATAGGTTGTAGATCGACAGAAAACTCCAATAGGTTACAGATTGTATTACAGTGATACTTTAGGCTATGTGTTACTTTGGGTGCAATGGTTAAAAAAGAGCCAAAAAAGCACTCCTGACTGCTTGTTTAGTAGTAAAATATAGCAATAATCGATGTTCGGTGGGTTTGATAGAGCTTTTGGACCCTGTGCCACTGCACCTGCTGCACCATTTAAATCATGACCCTACTGCCTGCAAGGTAATTGCTTGTGCGACTGCTTGTTTAGTAGTAAAATAAAGCAATAGTCGGTGTTAAGTGGGGTTCTTATAGTTTTTTTGGCCCCTGTGCCACTGCTGCACCATTCAAATCATGGGCCCAGGGCCTGCAAGGTAACTGCACCTGTGACTGCTTGTTTAGTAGTAAAATATAGCATTAATCAGTGTTCAGTGGGGTTTGTAGACCTTTTGGCCCCTGTGCCACTGCACCTGCTGCACCATTCAAATCATGATCCTAGTGCCTGTAAGGACAAATGAGGAAATCGTTGTTATCCGGTAACATGTGTGTTCCGAAAAAGGCATAGCTGCAGACCAAATTCATAATTATTATGTAGCTGAACATAAACACAAAAGCTTTCATTAAAAGTGCCTTTAAACTTATGCAGCTCTCCAAAACGAGTCACCACATATGTCATAAATAAAGCATATGCTTTACACATCAAAGTGAAAACCAAGCATTGTTAAATTGTGTTACAATTGTGGCTGGCTATGTCCTGTGAAAATATCTTATTCTGTGTTTGACTCTGAATGGGCCATAACCAGAGTTAATTGCCCAAGATCACCATGTGTTAGACTGATGGTGAGACTGAAATGCGGTTTGGAACTTTGTTCCTAAAAACAAAGCCAGTTTCATAAATTAAATAGACTCACCAAAGAAGAGGAATTTTGCCAAAAACATCAAATGTTTTGTTCAGATGAAGAATGAAATACCATCTGAGATGGCTATGCCCAAAATATTTTTTTTTTAAAAAGAGCACAAGCAGGCTCTATGGAGAAAGTACGCTGCATTCCTCTTTCCTACAAATGCTCACACTTTGAAGTCAGCCGAAAGCAAAATAAACACCAGGTTCACACGAAAACACAGCTTGACATTTGACCTCGATCTTTGAATACCCAGTACATGTGTCAAGATAAGAACAAGATTTAAAGGCCTGTTTATTACAGAAAACGAGTTTGTGGAAAAATACTGTAAACATAGCTTTAGCATGGAGAGGTACAAACTCAAGTTGCGCAGCCTAAAGCAAATAAAGGTATCAAATTGAAAGCCAGACAACTTGAGTTACAAACCACAAAGCCAATAGCTAGCCATGGGCAGAATGCATTCCCAGGTCAACTTTCAGAAAGTCCCCAATATGTCTTTCGCTTACCAGGCAGTGACCAAAAAAGGACTAACCGCTCTTTCCAATCTGTTCTTGTGGAGGAAGGGAGGAAAGTATCTTGATTGCCTGGCCTTTGACCCGTTGTTTTCAAATTTCTCTGGTGCAGCTGTGTCAGCGTCCCTCTGTCACTCTCTCATTCTTTCACTAACATTGGTGTTGGAGTCCTTTGTCCCTTCCCCTTCTAACACCTTCGCTAGAACCTTCTGCTCTAGACCGTGGATTTCACTCACACTTCTGACTTCCTAATCCTCGAACTCCCCAATACTTACCAAAAATAGGTATGTCTCGACAACATCTGCCCAGACTGCACCTTCCAAGTTCTCTTTAATACCTTTATCACTGGGTGAACACAGTCAAACTTTGTATGTCAGAAATATGAAAGGACGCTCGCAGTGTCTGATATGATCAGTGACTGAAACTCCAGGCTGCACACCACCCAATATCGACGAATAGGACACATTACAACGCAAATTTTTACAGCGCATGCCTTTACAACGCAGTTTTTACATCGCAACATCCATTACAACGCATGATTTTACAAAGCATGCCATCACAACGCATTTTTGAAACTACGCGTTCAATGTGTCATGTGTACATGCGTTGTAATGTCATGCGTTGTAGTGACATGCGTTGTAATGGCTGCGTTGTAATGGCATGTGATGTAAAGGATGTGTTGTAATGACTGCGTTGTAAAGGTAGTGCGTTGTAATGACTGCGTTGTAATGGTTGTTTCCCAATATTGACCCACCGTATCTGGCCTCAAGTTCAGAGAATTCTCCAGCTTACCTTGCCAGCTGGGGATTTTGGGTGGTCTAGCCCATCATCTTTCTCTCTCTCTTTGTGTCTCATTCCTGACCTTCCTTTGTTTTTTTCTGAGTCTAAGTGGCAGAGTCGGTCCCTGCATCCCTTTAGTAGGTACAAATTGACACCATATCTATGGGGATAAAAGTGTGTTGGGGCCACAATCAGTTCCAGCATCTGCAGGAACAAAAGTGCATGGAAGCCACTATCTATGCCAGAATCTGCAGGAAAGAGGTGAGTTGTGATGGAAGTGGCCACAATCTTTCCCAGTATCGGCTGCAACGAAGTGCATTGTGGCCACAGTATGTCCTGGCATCTGCTGGGCTTCTGAGAGGATGGAAGGTAATGTGGGAATGTGGCCACAAGCTTCAGTCTCGAATGAGATATGACCCAGTCTTACTCTGGTAGCACCACTAGAATCTGGAACTCCCTGCCTCCCTCACTCTGTCTAACCACCTGCCTGGCAACCTGTAACAAGGACCTCAAGCTCCTTCCATTTGATAGATTTCTTGGTTAATTCATGCTCGACAAGAATGAAGCACTCTTTCCACTGCGCCCTGATCTGCCTTCATTGAACTGTGCATGTCCTCTGCCCAGTCGGTGCAACTGTCTCTTGTGGTAACTCCTCTACACATCCACCAATATAAACCTCTGAGTTTAACTACTGTTACTGTAACCCGCTGTAACCCTGCTTTGCCCCGTTTTGTAAAGCACTCTGATGCCTTCGGACCATGTCACTCTATATAAAATTACAAAAAAAAGCTGTGCCAATATCTGAGGAAAGGAATGGAAGAGAGGAGAAGTGAGGGGAGGGAAGAGGAGGAGAGGAGGGGAGGGAAGGGGATAGGAGAAGAGGGGAGGAGGAGAGCAGAGAGGAGGGGAGGGAAGAGGAGGAGAGGAGGGGAGGGAAGAGGAGGAGGTGAGGGGAGGGAAGAGGAGGAAAGGAGGGGAGGGAAGAGGAGGAGGTGAGGGGAGGGAAGAGGAGGAAAGGAGGGGAGGGAAGAGGAGGAGAGGAGGGGAGGGGATAGGAGAAGAGGGGAGGAGGAGAGCGGAGGGGAGGGAGGGGAGAGGAGAAGAGAGCAGAGCAGATCAGAGGAGAGGAGAGGAGATTAGGGGCAGGGGAGGGAAGAAGAGAGGAGAGGTGGGCAGAGGGAAGCGGTGGGGAGGGGCGTGGGGAGGGGAAGTGAGGTGAGGAGAAGGAAGAGAAGAGGAGAGGAGAGGAGGGGGAGGGGAGGGGAAAAGAGAAGAGGGAGAGGAGCGGAGAGGAGGGGAGAGGAGAGGAGAGCAGAGAAGAGCGGAGCAGAGGATAGGAGACGAAAGGGGGGAGGGGAGGGGCGGGGAGGGCAGAGGAGAGCAGAGGAGAGGAGAAGAGAGGAGAGGAGAGGAGAGGTAAGGAGAGCAGCGGAGGGGTGGGGAGAAGATGGAAGAGAGAAGAGGAGGGGGGAGGAGAGGAGAAGAGGGAAGAGGAGAGGGAAGAGGAGAGGAGAGAGGAGAGGAGAGGAGAGGAGAAGAGAAGAGAAGGGAGAGCAGAGGAGAGGAGAGCAGAGGAGAGGAGAGAAGAGGAGAGGACAGCTTGAAAGAGAGAGCAGGGAGAGGAAGGACGTGTGGCTGCTTTGAAAATTTTTACCAGGGCTACTTTCGGGTCCAGTCTGGCCCCACTGTTGAGACCAAAGGGGACCCTCTCATCATTTACAGTTGCACCCAGATGAATGCCAACTTTAGCTGACAAAGGGCAGAGTTTCCCTTAAAAGGCTGGTGCTCAGAGCACCAAAGGCTGCTGAAACTACTGCTGTTTACTGCTTCCCTCTGAGCCCAGCTCTGAGAGCTGCAGGGCCCATTTCCTCCAATTATGGCTTCTCCTAACTAACCAATTTACAGGCTGATGTGAAAAGCTTTCTCCGATGCGCTGCTCACTTATACCTTTCACCTGAACTCTTTTTCCAGCCTGCTTTGTTTTTTATAATCACAGAATTAGTTATAACGGGGGCTGCTTTTTTTGATCCTGCCAGTGCATTAGGGATGTACCCTGAACCCTTGGGTTGGACATGGGGTCTTCGGGGCTCAAACGCTTTCCTCTTCTGCCCCACCCTGATAACTGAAGTACAACACATCAAAAGCCATCGAAGCAATTGCCTAGCTACCTTCTAATGATGGCGTGCAAAAAAATTAAACAAGCATTGGCAATACAATAGGACTGGCTATAGTGTGCTGCACACTGCACTCTCATTGGCCCACCGCTCCCCCAGCATGCCACTCACACAGGCACACCACTCAACCCACACACACACACCTGCACCCTGTACTCACGGGCAGATCGCTCACTCTGCACACTACACACCCGGCACTCACACAGGCACATCGCTCCCCCAGCATGCCACTCACACAGGCACACCACTCAACCTACACACACACACCTGCACCCTGCACTCACAGGCAGATCGCTCACTCTACACACTACACACCTTGCGCTCACACAGGCGCACCACTTATCCTACACTCATACAGGCACAACGCTCAACTCACACACTACACACCCTGCACTCACACAGGCACATCACTCAACCTACACACTATGCGTACACTCACACAGGCGCACCGGTGACCTTGCACTCACACACGCACACCACTTACCCTACACTTATACAGGCACACCACTCAACTCACACACTGCACACCCTGCATCCGCACAGGCACACCTCACAACCTACACACTACACACCCTGCACTCACACAGGCACATCACTCAACCTACACACACACACACCTGCACCCTGCACTCACAGGCAGATCGCTCACTCTGCACACTACACACCCGGCACTCACACAGGCACATCGCACCCCCAACATGCCACTCACACAGTCACACCACTCAACCTACACACACACACATGCACCCTGCACTCACAGGCAGATCGCTCACTCTGCACACTACACACCCGGCACTCACACAGGCACATCGCTCCCCCAGCATGCCACTCACACAGGCACACCACTCAACCCACACACACACACACTTGCACCCTGCACTCACAGGCAGATCGCTCACTCTGCACACTACACACCCGGCACTCCCACAGGCACATCGCTCCCCCAGCATGCCACTCACACATGCACACCACTCAACCTACACACACACACACCTGCACCCTGCACTCACAGGCAGATCGCTCACTCTACACACCTTGCACCTTCACACTATGCCATGCACTCACACAGTTGCACCGCTTACCTTGCACTCATACAGGGACACCATGCAACCTTCATACTATGCCCTGCACTCACACAGTTGCACCGCTTACCTTGCACTCATACAGGGACACCACTCAACCTTCATACTATGCCCTGCACTCACACAGTTGCACCGCTTACCTTGCACTCATACAATAGGACTGGCTATAGTGTGCTGCACACTGCACTCTCATTGGCCCACCGCTCCCCCAGCATGCCACTCACACAGGCACACCATTCAACCCACACACACACACCTGCACCCTGTACTCACAGGCAGATCGCTCACTCTACACACTACACACCTTGCGCTCACACAGGCGCACCGCTTACCTTACACTCACACAGGCACAACGCTCGCCCTGAACACCACTTATCCTACACTCATACAGGCACAACGCTCAACTCACACACTACACACCCTGCACTCACACAGGCACATCACTCAACCTACACACTATGCGTACACTCACACAGGCGCACCGGTGACCTTGCACTCACACACGCACACCACTTACCCTACACTTATACAGGCACACCACTCAACTCACACACTGCACACCCTGCATCCGCACAGGCACACCTCACAACCTACACACTACACACCCTGCACTCACACAGGCACATCACTCAACCTACACACACACACACCTGCACCCTGCACTCACAGGCAGATCGCTCACTCTGCACACTACACACCCGGCACTCACACAGGCACATCGCACCCCCAACATGCCACTCACACAGTCACACCACTCAACCTACACACACACACATGCACCCTGCACTCACAGGCAGATCGCTCACTCTGCACACTACACACCCGGCACTCACACAGGCACATCGCTCCCCCAGCATGCCACTCACACAGGCACACCACTCAACCCACACACACACACACTTGCACCCTGCACTCACAGGCAGATCGCTCACTCTGCACACTACACACCCGGCACTCCCACAGGCACATCGCTCCCCCAGCATGCCACTCACACATGCACACCACTCAACCTACACACACACACACCTGCACCCTGCACTCACAGGCAGATCGCTCACTCTACACACCTTGCACCTTCACACTATGCCATGCACTCACACAGTTGCACCGCTTACCTTGCACTCATACAGGGACACCATGCAACCTTCATACTATGCCCTGCACTCACACAGTTGCACCGCTTACCTTGCACTCATACAGGGACACCACTCAACCTTCATACTATGCCCTGCACTCACACAGTTGCACCGCTTACCTTGCACTCATACAGGGGCACCACTTAACCTTCATACTATGCCATGCACTCACACAGGCTGCAGAGACACAAGCATCACTCACACTGCACTCAGACACATTGCTCACCTTCGCTCACAATACACATGGCTCACCCTGTACTCTCAGTACACAACATTCATAATCGTGAGCACTGGATTTATGCGATTCTGGGGGGCTTGCCGCATCACACTGGATTTGCCTCATTTGCCAATTAATATACAACCACACATGAAATACTGCCTGGGACTCTATGAATGGTCCGGTCACTGGAAGGGTTGAAGTAGGAGCTCTCCTACATTTTATGGGCAGCACACCCATGTCCGGAGCCGGGGCGGTGACTGCCAGGTTCTACTGTCAGGTTCTGAACCTGGAGAGCTCAAATTTGTTTTATGCAGACAGAGCATTGAAAACCAACAAAATTTTAAGCAGCGTTGGCCGCTACCACGAGGCCATACTATCTAAGCAACACTCCCACTTGTATCCATATTTTTATCACTAAAGAAATGCCTCTTTTCAGATCTATGTCTCTTATTCTTATATGGGGAGAGGAGTCCCGGCGTTCATGCTACATCTTGTGATTCTGGGCAAATCAATCAATCACTCATTGCCTAAAAAATGATTCTGATCTTGTGTAATATATCTGGTGCTGCAATTAAGACTGTCCTTGGACCAAGTTTGCTCTGTATAAAAACTGCAAAAAATAATTTTAAATATTCACTGAAAAAACCAAAGGTTACAGGGACAAAATAGGAAGCAAAAAGAATTTTTAAAAAACCTTAGAAATTCACACAAAAAAACCAAAGGTGACAGAGATGTTATAGTTAGGATCAGATTTCACTCGTACAAAACCAGTGAAATTCAGCTGTTAACTCGTGTCCCTGCAATGCACTGCTTATGACATAAATCATGACATGGTCAGTGACATCACTGATGACATCCAAGGTTTTCTAACTAGCACTCGCATTTACAGAGTGGTGGAGAAAGGGAGCTTGGCCTCTAACCAGGTCTTAGGAATCCTGCTGGGTAGGAATTACAGGAAGTACTAGGAGGGCTTCTTGGTCCCCAAGGTCCCTCAGGAGTAAACTGGACTTCCCGCCCCAACCATTAGTGCACGATGAGCTGCGTTTGCAGAGTGATCAAGAAAGGGGGTGTAGCCTCTGAAGGCCTCTTAGCAATCCCTCTGTATGGGACTTACTGGAGATAAGAGGAGGGGCATACTTGGGGGCCATCTACCCCTCCTGTTACATCCAGTAACTCCCACACAGCAGGATTATTGACACCTGGTAGGAGGCCATGCCACCTTTCCCCCCCACTCTGCAAACGTGCCTCCCAGTAGGGGTATGAAGTCTCTTGGCTATTGAGGGTCCATGGGGGCCAAATACCCCTCCTGTTACCTCCAGCAAGTCCCACACAGTGGCTTTGCTGAGAAGTTTTCAATGGCCACGCCCCTTTCTCCACCACTCTGCAAAAGCACTTTCTGGTGCTCTACTAGTTGGTGGTTGCAGTCCCCTTGGCTCTTGAGGGTCCTTGGGGCCAGCTAGTCCTCCGGTTACCTCCAGTGAAACCTACATAGCTGGATTGCTAACAGGTTGTCAGACACCATGCCCTCTTTCTCCACCACTCTGCAAATGCACCTCCTGGCGCACTACTGGTTGGGGTAAGATGTCCACTTTAGTGCTGAGGCCCTCAGGCAGCAAAGGGACCTCATCCCCCCACCAGCAGCGCACCAAGAGGAGCGTTTGCAGAGTGGTGGAGAAAGGGGGTATGACCTCTGACCACCTCTCAGCAATCCTGCTGTGTAGGGCTTACTGGAGGTAACAGAAGGTTGTTGGCCCCTAACGACCCTCAGCAGCCAAGGAAAAATGAATGTGTCCATCTGTAACAAAACTGGTGCTCATGTAAAGTGCTCTGATACCTGGTGTCTCGAGTCTAGTTTGCGCTATATAAAACCAACCAGCAGTGAGCCAGGAGGTGCATTTGCAGAGTGGAAGAGAAAGGGGGTGAGGCCTCCTGCCAGTTGCGGGATTTGTTTTTTCTTTCTATGATTTAGGAATGGGGCCATGTGGCCCCCCTTCCCTGGACTGTTTTGGAACCCAGGGACCCCAGCCCCCAGGGCCTGTCCCTTTTTATAAAAAAAAACAAAATAAACTAAGGGAGCCTCATGGGCCATTTTAGCCCACTGCAACCCCATCATCGGGCTTGAACCTTTAACATTTTTTTTTTTAAACAAGGGAGGCTGCGGCTTGGCCCCCCTCCCCATCCAGCTCTCCGCCTCCTGCAGGAGCCAGCATTGCTTTTACACAAAGCGAGCTGCTTTAATGAAGTTCCCTGTGTGTAAAAGCAAAGTGCTCCGCTTTGAGCGAGCAAGAGCAAAATGCTCTCACTTGCTCAAAGCAGAGCACTGTTTGCCGTGGTATGGCAGGAGCGGTGCTCCAACCATGCCATAGCAAACTGCAATGTCCTGGGGTGGGCAAGCCAGGACACATTGCTGTAGCCAACCTGGGGGGTGGCGGTCCCCAGGACCATCTAGAGCTCCAAGAGCAGGGTCGTGTGGCCCCCCTTCCATATATAAAAATTTGTCCCGAGGAGGTGGTGGTTCCCAGGGCGGTGGTCCGCAACGTACCCCTTCCTTAGTGTATTTGTGCCCCAGGAAGGAGGCAGTCCACTGGGCAGCTGTGGAGGCCGTAGGACCTCCCCCACTTTTATTTTATCGGAATGTGCCCTGGGGAGGTGGTAGTCCCCAGGGCTGCAGGGGAGATATATATATATATATATTCACTGAAAGAACCATAGAACCATAGGTTTCAGGGGTGTTATAGTTAATTGGACATTTCACTCATACTAAACCATAGAAATTCCCCCATTACCGTTAGTTCAGCTAACTATAACTTGCGCGCCCGCAATGCACTGCTGATGACGTCACATATTACATCACTCATGACATAGCCAGTGACATCACTCATGACATCACTGATGACATCTCAAATGACATCACTGATGACATCATCCTTGTGATAGAGTGGCAAACCTCCTCTCACCCTAATATAACCTTTGATACACACACTCAAAAGTACAAACTAACATTTTCAAAACAATGGACATACCAATACCAGTTACAACACCTATTCAGTAATTCAAAGATCTACACACACATCCACTCATTCACTAACAGTCCCTATACAGTCACTCATACATGTACTCACTCATCATATGTACTCATACACCTTTACATCCTGTTACACACCGCCACTCATCCATAGAGTTACTCACAGACATAGTCACACATGCAAAGTATCAAACATCCATTTACTTGCATATACAGTTATACACACACTACCACACTTACTTCTACAGAAACTTACACATACTTACTCTCTTAAACAATCACATATAGAAACACCTACTTATTTGTACAGGAACTCTTCCAATCTCTCACTCTCACATATACTCACTTATATACACCATTACTCACATATACCAGTTTAAAACATATGTAGTTACTCATAAATACACTATTGAGACAGTCATTCACTCACTAACACACCCATACACACACTCATCCACCTATACAGTCCTGAACACATGCTGTCTTCAACACATACAAACAGTGAGTCACTATGCACTTAGTAATATCCCCACCGAACCATACAGACACTCAGACACTCATACTGATACTCAAAAAACCAACTAATAACCCATATAGACACCCATGTAGCTACTCACAACCCATGCAGCCACTTATACACAAAGTGAGAGACTGATACAGATATTTACATATTTAAATATTACTCACTAACCCATGTTTTTACTAAGATACCCTTAATCAGTCAGTTATACAATCAATATTACCAAAAGAAAAATCATCCATTTAGACACTTATATACCCATTTATTCTTCCATCGACCTTGAGATATACATATATAAAACATATTTAATTTTCAGAAAACACACATTCACTGGATGATGTCATTAGTGATGTCATTTGAGATGTCATCAGTGATGTCATGAGTGATGTAATCTGTGACATCATCAGCAGTGCACTGTGGGCGCGCAAGTTATAGTTAGCTGAACTAACTATAACGGGGAATTTCTATGGTTTTGTACGAGTGAAATGTCCAACTAACTATAACACCCCTGAAACCTATGGTTTTTTCAGTGATTTTCTAAGGTTTTTTAAATGCTAATTTCTATCTATAACGTGCCTGAAACCTATGGTGATTTCAGTGAATATATATATATTTATTATACTATGTATACATGTGAAAATGTTTCGGTCCGCCTGTTTGCCTCGGTGGCACAGAAAAAATGGGTGGAACTGATGTCAGCACACCGACGAGGTCCTCTTATGGCTCCGATGACGTCATACGGTGTCGCGAGCGGAGCCGTGCTATTATGATGTCCTCGTTGACGTGGGAGAGCTAGGAAAGAATTTCCGTGGAATGCTGGTGCAGGGGATATTCACCTAAGTGTTCAGGCTAGTCCTTTGGGAGCAACTGTTTATGTTTCCACTCCAGAAACCGAAACCAGTGATCCAAGGGCGGAGGCCCTGCAGATGGCACACGAGGTGGGGTGCCCAGTTGTGTGCACCGGCGGGGCAGTGAAGTGACAAGCACCACAACCCACAAAAAAGGTAACAAGGGCACTGAATAACACAGGATCTTCTCTTTGTATCTGGCAGGAACAACAAAGTTAAAATGCCCTAGTACCAAAATGTAGAATTAGTGCTACAACGGTCTTCAAGAGGACCTGCGATGCCGCTTCTGCCTCCCGTAACCTGGAGGCGGCACATGAGTCACGCGGTACGGTCATACTGCGGTGGGACGCACACTCGACCTCTCATGGAACTGCTCCACACTTCAGGAAGGATGCTTTCCATTAGCTATGTTTTCTGATGACGTGTCGCGCCGGCCCCGTCCAACAACAGAACTCCTTTAGATCCACACAGACTCTTCCACTTTCTCACCGGAAGTGAAACTAGGCCACGCAGACATTTTCACAATGCAACAACTGGGAATGCACTTTTCGGTAAAAAAAAACACATTGCTTCCTCCTAATTAATCAAATAAACATCTCACTGAAGAACAGGGGTCAGCTTCGATCGGTACACAGCCGTTACAACAACGTTTCTACTTCGCGATACCATTACAACACATGCATTACCGCGCATGCGTTGTACATCGCGAAGTCATTACTACACATTTTTTTAGAACGCATGGTCATTTACCACGCATGCCTTTACAACAAATTTTGTTGTAAAGGTATGTATGGTAAATGACCATGCATTCTAAAAAACATGTAGACGATCCATGTTGTTCTAAGGAAACAGAGGCTGTTCCGTTTCCTCACAACGACGTGCACCGCCCCTCAGAGACGACGTGAAGTGGGAACCACGAGGAGAGAGGAACCATGAGGAGTGAGAGGTAAGGGGGATTGGGAATGGGGTGGGGATTTTTTTTTCGAGGGTTTATGGTAGTGAAGTGGTGTTTGGGTAGTGTAGTGGGTCGTTGTGGGGTAGTGTTTTAGGGTTTAGGGTAGTGCAGTGGTGTTTGAGTAGTGCAGGGGGTCATGCTGGTGGTAGTGTTTAAGGTTTAGGGTAGTGCAGTGGTGTATGGGTAGTGTAGGGGGTCGTGCTGGGGTAGTGTTTTAGGGTTTAGGGTAGTGCAGTGGTGTTTGAGTAGAGCAGGGGGTCATGCTGGTGGTAGTGTTTTAGGGTTTAGAGTAGTGCAGTAGTGTAGGGGGTCATGCTAGGGGTAGTGTTTTAGGGTTTAGGGTAGTGCAGTGGTGTTTGTGTAGTGTAGGGGGTCATGCTGGTGGTAGTGTTTTAGGGTTTAGGGTAGTGTAGTGGTGTTTGTGTAGTGTAGGGGGTCATGCTGGGGGTAGTGTTTTATAGTTTAGGGTAGTGCAGTGGTGTTTGGGTAGTGTAGGGGGTCGTGCTGTGGATAGATTTAGGGTTTAGGGTAGTACAGTGGTGTTTGGGTAGTGTAGGGAGTCGTGCTGGGGGTAGTGTTTTAGGGTTTAGGGTATTGCAGTGGTGTTTGTGTAGTGTAGGGGGTTGTGCTGGGGGTAGTGTTTTAGGGTTTATGGTAGTGCAGTGGTGTTTGTGTAGTGTAGGGGTAGTGCTGGGGGCAGTGTTTTAGGGTTTAGGGTAGTGCAGTGGTGTTTGTGTAGTGTATGGGGTAGTGTTTTAGGGTTTAGGGTAGTGCAGTGGTGTTTGTGTACTGTAGGGGGTCGGGCTGGGTTCTAGTGTTTTAGAGTTTAGGGTAGTGCAGTGATGTTTGTGTAGTGTAGGGGGTCGTGTTCTAGAGTTTAGGGTCATGCAGTGGTGTTTGGGTAGTGAAGGGGGTCATGTTGGCGGTAGTGTTTTAGGGTTTAGGGTAGTGCAGTTGTGTTTAGGTAGTGAAGGGGGTCGTGCTGGGGGTAGTGTTTTAGAGTTTAGGGTAGTGCAGTGGTGTTTGTGTAGTGTAGGGGTCATGCTGGTGGTAGATTTAGTGTCTGGGGTAGTGCAGTGGTGTTTGTGTAGTGTAGGGGGTCGTGCTGGGGTAGTGTTTTAGGGTTTAAGGCAGTGCTGTGGTGTTTGTGTAGTGAAGGGGGTCGTGCCGGGTGTAGTGTTTTAGGGTTTAGGGTAGTGCAGTGGTGTTAGTGTAGTGTAGGGAGTCGTGCTGGTGGTAGTGTTTTAGGGTTTAGGGTAGTGCAGTTATGTTTGGGTAGTGTAGGGTGTCGTGCTGGGGGTAATGTTTTAGGGTTTAATGTAGTGCAGTGGTGTTTGGGTAGTGGAGGGGGTTGTGTTTTAGGGTTTAGGGTAGTGCGCCCAACCAGCCACAATATCCGTGGACAAAGGGCATCCTGACTCTTTTGAACGCTCCGCCAATTGAATAATTTGGGTCAAGGGCCCTACCACGTCTAAGACCTATCAATTCCTTTCTTGGGATCCCTCATATACTTGGAGAAAAAGGTACATAGTTTCTCATCAATTTCAGGCGTGTGTGCCACCTTCCCCTTCAGTGAGGGCCTGGGGCATTCTCCCCTCATCCTATTGCTGACCTCCCTTTCAAGAAGTTGATGGATTTTCCCCACCACATACTCTGCCACTTTGGTGTCAGGGGTCCACTCCGCCGACCTAGGATGGTAAATTTGGGTAGGCTCGAACATGTCTGAGTGGACCCCGTCCCCAACCCGGGACTGAGAGAAGTGGGACTCTGGATGCCAGGGACGCCCCGAGTCCTTATCCTCATCGGAGGAGAAATCGTCCTCCGATACACCCTCTCCCTCTAAGGGAAACCCACCGTCGGGGTCTACAATAGTGGTGACAGCGTCGTAATTTTCTCCGGACTCCTCCTCCCGGCAGGGTGCATGTTTTAGCATTCGCGCACTTTTGAGGAAGGTCTCCATAAGTTTATCAAATCCTTCCAAGTGCCCCGCGCTATGCTTAACGGCCCTTTTATTCCCCATCAGGGAGCTACTGGGACACGGCACCACCAGATCTGGGTCACTGAACACCCCAGGGATGCTTTTCGCCAGCTTATCAACCTGATCCCTAAGAGAAGCTAGCGCCCTAGAAATAGCCAGAGAGATGGCTTGGTCCACTGCCGGAGGGAGAAGTTGGGGGGCCATTCCTCCTCCACTTCCTGGGAGGAGGAGTAAAAATGGTCTTCTGGTGAAGAGATGATAGCAGAGGGTGTGAGCACAGAACAAATGCCCTTAAAATCCTTAAGGCAGCCCCCTCGCCGGTGCTCCATCAGCTGGGCTTTCCCCGAATCTGTTATAAGAATAGACTGAGGCACAATAACAATTACCACCACCAGGTGGCGCTGGTCACTAACGTGGCCATGTGGGGAAATCACCGCATAGCGGTGTCAAAATTAGGCAAGGGTTAGTCGGGAATCAAGCGGACACTAAAGGAGTGACCGGATTCCCAAACGCGCGTAAAGACCAGCAGGAGCGCTCGACGGAGCTGCCTCGCTCGGACCAGATGCGCCTGACAGGATCTCACCGCGCGCAGAGCGCACAGTGGGAGAAACTGCGAGGGGGAGAACGCTCTCGGGCAAGAGCCTGCTGCGCAGTGAATATGAAACAATACCAAGGCAATAATGCTAATAATTTGCACAATAAACCTGTGAATTGGTATATCCATGATTGGCTTATTTGGTTTGCCTGTTAGTCCCTAGTAGCGTGGCCTGTGTGTGCCCAGGGCTGGTAAACCAAATGCTGCTGGTGGGCCTGCAGCGCTGAGTTGCGCCACCCACAGAATCAGCTTGCAAAGTGTGTCTCAGACCTGCCACTGCAGAGTCTGTGTGCCGTCCAGAACTGCCTTCTTGGCTGTGAAGTGCACCCACTTTCCAGCCCCTGAACCTTCTCTTGGCATCATGTAAGTCACCCCTATGGTAGGGTGCATTGTATGTGTAAGGTAGGACATGCCTTGGTGTGTGTAGCATGTCCTGGTAGTGAATTACACCCAATTTCGTTTTTGACTACTGTAAGGCTACCTGTTCTCCATAGGCCAGAATGAGCAGTTTGACTATTACATTCTACAGTCCTAACTGACCCAAGGAACATGGTAGAAAAACGAATTTAGTATGCATGAGCTCAGAATATTAAAATACATCTTTTAGTGAAGTTTATTTTTATATTCTGTGTTTGAAAATACCACTTTTAGAAAGTAGGTATTTTCTTGCCTAAGCCTTCCAGTGTTCTCTGCTGTGATGTGTACTGGCTGTCTGCTTTTGGAGGGTCAGGGCAGGCTGAGCCAGACCTGGGTTGAATAGAGAGATCTGCATCTGGAGTATGGGGAGGGGTAGCTCCTTGACCTGAATAGGGCTGTGCCTGACAAGGTGAATGCTGGCTCCACCTCCTACTGTGCGTCTGATGGCAGACCCCCTCTTTCTGAAAGGAAGGATGCAGCCTGGTAAACAAAGTGCTCCAGTACTGAGCAGAACTGGTTCTGGCTGGGTTCAGTGACTTGTAGACTTTTGGGGTATAAACATCTGTGCTGAAACCCCTACAATTTGTATTGCTCCTGGACAACAAGACGAACCTCTGTCCGTGTAACTGAAGGAATCTGCTGGAGGTGACTATCCTTGTGCTTGTGTGCTGTTACTTGGATTGGCCTGCAGTGGTTATCATTGGACTTGGAAGAAGAGGGAAAAGGACTTTGAGAGAACTTTTTATTTATCTTGCTAAAGCAATCACCCAAGGGCTAGTAGAGAGTTAGCCTCCTGTTGAAGTCTCAAGCACATCAGACTTCACCATCAGCCTCCTGTTTCCTCCCAGCGAGGATTTCTATCTGCAAGTGAGGCTCCTGTGAATTCCAGGGCCTCTAGTTCTACTACCGAGAATAGAGTGCTGAAATCGTCGCTAATGCCCGTTTGCGAGCCGCCGCAGCTGAGAGCGCCCGAAAAATCATCGCGCTGCTGCCGCTGAGTGCTTGCAACCAAAAATCATCGCATCGCACGTTTGCGGGCTGCCAAGTGCTTGCTAAACCCAAAGATTATCGCATCGCACGTTTGCGGGCTTCCTAGTGCTCGCTAGCTCCAAGAGATCATCGCATCGAGATCGTCGCTTCACGACATCGCAGCGCGGACATCGGACATCCACCATTTTCATCGCATCGCATCACAATCGTCGCTCCCTGCCGGAGCGCCATTTCTTCGCATCGCAACCTGATCACACACGCAACAGGATCGTCGCATCATCTTCTCCCTTCCGGCAAGGAGTCATTGCATCAACGGCCTAGCGTGAGGAAGTTTGTCGCATCATCTCCGCACGCATCAGCCGATCGGCGTATCATCATCCCTCGCGGCAAGGATTCAATGCATCGCCGGGCTCGCGTGCAGAAAATCATCGCTACAGCTTCTTTGCGACATTTTGTTGGTTTTGCTACGAAATCCAGGTACTTTGTAAGTAAAAAGGTGGCAGAGACCACTGCTTTGAACTGAACTCCTCTTTGCACACTCTGAACTATCTTTGCAGCATTTCAAGAGTAATCCTAGTTTACATTATTGTGTCTTTTTACCGTTATTGGTCTTGTGTTAAGTCTATATATAAAGATACTTATTTTTTATAACTATTTGTGTGGTGTCCCTTTGTAGTGTTCTTCACTGTGTTACTGTGTATGGTCATAAATGCTTCACACACTGCCTCTGAGATAAGCCTAGCTGCTCGTGCTACGTTACCACAGGGTTGAGCAGGGGTTATCAAAGGGTGTAGCCCTCTTACTCTGACTTAGGAAGAAGGGTCCCTACTTGGACAGTGGCCAGCCATTGCCAACTAGAGACCCCCATTTCTAACACATCAAACTTGTGAAAATCTATAAGCAGGGACCTTGCAGTGTGATCTTCATCTGGAACCTGGATGCCTCACTGGACCTGCGTCTGGAGCCTGGAGTGGGATGCGGAGGTGCTTTGGAGTCGATGAGCCGTGGCAGTAGACATTGAGGCGTGGCGACCGCCCTTACCTGGTGGTGAAGTCTGGCAAGGCGCACGGAGACACGTTGCTGACCTGTGTGAGAAGATCGCCTTGAGCCCCTTGGAGATGTGAATGGTAGACGCCTTCCTGTGCACCAACATAGGAAGGTCTGCATTGCATACTATGATCCACCACTACACCAGGAAGCACAGAGGGGATTACCAACGGTGGGCGTCACCTCTCTGCATCACAAGCCGGATGAATTTGCGCTGGCCGGACACTGTGGAGGGCGAGGACCCTGAGGAGTACGAACTTGTGTGGTGGGAGCGCTGCAACTTCATGCCTAAGGGGGCCCTGCTGCATCACCTGCACCGGGAGGTTCCCCAGCGGACTTGGCGGCAACTGCTGTACCCAGGCTTGTGAAATCCCACCTGACTGAGGCTCCTGCTGGCTGAGTCACAGATTTGGAGATAGTGCAGCTGAATGCGCCATGGTGTCAATGTTCAGGTAAGGAGAAGGAGGGACACGTAGCTGAGGAGGACCTGGGGTCGAGTCGCCCAGGCCTAGCACCTGGTGTGATACACCCCCAGTGGCGGCTCATCCACAATGATGGAAGAGCATCACCCCACTGCTTACAAGCAGACTCAGGAGAGCAGGAGCAACGAAGACACAGGACCTGGCCTCAAGGTAAGATGTCTTTCATTTAAATATTTACAACACCCGCTCACGCACCCACCCCTGCATCCCCACCCCATCCAGTGTCCTCTCCGGCATTTCCTGCCTCCCAGCTGTCCAGTCCTCCCTGCAGCACTTCTCTATGGCAGGCGCTGTGCGCCCATGCACAGCGGGCATACCACTGGTGTGCCAAAGGTATATATGACGTTACAAAGCATTCCATTACATCGCATTCCATTACAATGCATTCTAATACTACGCATATTGCAACAGTAGGGAAAGTGCTGGATAGCGGAGATGAAAACATTACTATTCCCACTTCAGTGAGTGCAACAGTAAAGCTAACCCTTGCACCGCAAAACACACCCTGGACCCTAAAATTCATCTTTGACCCCCCAAAAGACACGACAAAATTCATATTTTACCCCATAATACACCCCAAATTTCATATTTTACCCGATAATACACCCCAAATTTCATCTCTGACTCCCGAAACCCATACCCACCCTAAAACTTAGAATACATAATTCCTAACCTCACAATGCGTTGGAATGGAATGCAATGTAAAAGCACCTGCGTTGTTATAATTGCATTGTAAAGGCATTACGATGTAATGCCTGCATTGTAATGGACATCTCCCGTGCCAAAGACAAGCCCATCTGCATCCGTCTGCCCCTGGACCGCGCTCAGCAACAAGGCCCCTTCCTCTCAGACACTCCACCCCTACGACGCCAGTACCCTCCTCGCCATCATCCCTGGACGACACATCGTCTGCCAGGACCAACCTCTGCTCTGGGCTGGACATCGCCATCGCCATTGCCATCACTGACGGCCACTAAATCACCTGCAAGGACCACCCCGGCCGTCCAGGAGGAGGCATTGCCATCACCTACAGAAGCAAACTCCAACTGACCACGCTCTCTAATGACACAACGGTGACCATAGAACACCTCAACTTCCAGATCCGAACCAACCACATCCTCTGTGGCACCCTCATCTGCAGCCCCCCCGGGCCAACGGACCCCCATTCTCTGATACCACTGTAGACCTCATTGCATCCCAGGCCCTCCTATCCACCGATGACATTCTACTCGGGAAACTCTACTTCTACCTGGACAATCCCAATGACCAGAACACCACCCCTTCCTGGGGAAGCACGCCAACATCAGACTCAAGCAGCTAGTCACCGCACCAAGCCACATCGAGCATGTCTCCTCCACCAGCAGGAACTTTAACTACAGCCACACCACTGGACTCTCCGGGACCGACCATTATTGTATACATCACATCTTCACCATGCCCACCGTACACCATCGCCATAAATGCCCTTCTCACAGCTGGATCAAGGCCACCGAAGAACCTCTCGTTAACTCCCTCAGCTCCACCACGCCGCCAACGCTTACAGGTGATAACACCACTGTGCACACCCTCCACCTATGGATCTCCAACTGTGCCAACAACCTGCCACCCCACAAGAAAAAGACAAGGCAAAATCTAGCACAACATTGCGCCGTACTTGCAAAGTGACGCATGTAGGCATATGCGTGTCCTTGTGAAGCCCTATGCCACATCATACCTGCATCAGGGATGATGTATGCAGGGTGTGCGTTCACACGCGACGAGGCCTCATCGGCGTGGCACAGTGAAATCCATCAGATTTCATTGCAACAATTGTAGGACGGCACTGTATCAGTACCTTACGAGTGCCCAATGGCAGGCGTAAGGGTGACGCAGTGCCACATGAATAGGCTGGCCCCATGCATTGCTGGAGTTGCGTCATGCTAGTGACACAACTGCAGCAATGCGTGACTTTAGCGCAGACTGATACATCAGCATTCCAGACATATCTGTCATTACTTGCGTCATGGAGTGCTGTCCAGTGAATACAGCGCATCCATGGTGTCTCAAGAACGGCGTAGTAAAAAGTGTTGCAACGCTGTCTTGTCGCAGTGCTGCAACAATTTTATTGATGGTGCGCATCCCTGCCCTGTAGTTTTGTCATAGGCCAGCACAGCAATATTGCTTGCAGCGTTGTCCAGCACCAAAACCTGCTGAAATGAGGCTCCAGGTGTTATCCCCATTTTTAAACCCAGCAATTTTGTGGTATTAAAAAGCTGCCTCTAACTGCAGTTAGAGGCATTTTTTGGGGTCCTCCTACCTTCAAGGATTCCATTGTACATATCACTAAGTGGGGTTAGTGGCTGTTTTTGCACGGGAACGCCTCCCTTGCATTTCATTTTCGCTAACAGAAGTGGCGATCTTTTCTATGGACGTTTTTGCCGGAAAACTGCTGCTAACAGAGGTACATACGGTGATGTAAATATCGCCGTAAAACCGTCAAAAATGTGCAGCTAAGTCGGCATTAACTCCTTGTATATATGCCACCTAGATTCCCTTTCATAGTTGTCAATAAGCACAAAATATCATGTGTTATTTACAGTTATCAGCTGATGACCTCACTAAGGACTAAAATGAAGTGAATATAAATCTTTCTGTTCTCAGGTAACTGTTCCTTTACTTGTGACCATAACTAAAACCACAACTTAGGTATGGACAGAGCCATGCCACACTGCCAGATCCAGGGCAATGTTAACATTTTTGGGACCCTGTGCGAGACTCACTTTTGGGGCGCCCTGTACGGATCAACTTTGAATTCATTACTGATGGTCAGTTTATTCAAACCCCTTTAAAGCAAACCAATGTTACATTCTATGACACCTCATAAACAGCACCATACATCATGCCTTATCAGTGTTCACACTAAATATTTGAACTGATAGAAGCCATCTTGCTTTATAGGTATACAAGTAAAATGTCTTTACCAGCAACCTAAATTATCATATTGAGAATGTGAATTTACAAGCACTTGTTTCTTCATGTTTATGTGTTTACTTTATAAATGCTAATGTTCGTGTGTGCCTTAACATGCACTGTTATATCCTATTAATCAATTGAGGTGTTTGAAGACCACAGAAGGTTAAGGGCCTCATTAATGGGGAATTGGCATAGGGCAGCGCCGCAAGTCTGCTTGCTGCGCTGCCCTACACCAATGTGAAAGGGCTGGAATGCAAACAGTATTTATGAAATACTGTGCATTACTGTCCTTTCCTTGAGCTTGCACACAATTTGCTGCCTAGCTCAGACACAGTCACCCTTGTACCATGATGCAAGGGTTCCTCCGTTGCAGGCAGGATCGTTTTTGTGCAGGAAGGAGTAACATCCTGCACAAAACAATACCAAGAGGTGTTTTCCTCTTTCTCTGTGTGTTGCTGAATCCAGCACACATGGAAAGAGGAAAAAACGAGGAGAAACACAAATATTTCTTCTCATTACACCTGTTCTGGGGAGATGTAACCTTTTGACGCTGCCCCGGGTTTACGTGATTAAGTAAATCTGGGGCAGTCAAATTCCATGGGTGCTGCAAAACCCACTGCAGCTCCCTTGGAATGCCTCCTTAACGCAGAGTAAGTCAACACAGTGAATCGCGCTGCTTTTTCTTACTCCATATCTATGAGGTAATGCAAACTCACACAGGGTAGCTTTGATTCGCCTCACAGATATGATCGAGAGTCTTACGCTGCCGGAGTGTCCAAAAAAGTGATGTTCCGGCAGCGCAAACCTCTCATAAATACGTGTCTTAGTATTTAGCACTTACACACATTTTAAATGAACTATAGTTCTAATACTTCACTGCACATTTCTGCTGCATCCTGCTGCAAAGTGTAGCCTCGTTCTGAAGTTGGCACAACAAAGCAAGGATTTGAGAAAGTAGTAGAGTCAGCTCCTGTTGTAGTAAACTGTATCTCTCTGTCCGGGACATCTCACAGGCCTTCCTACAAGACTTTCTTGGCTTCTTCTCATTAGTAGTCAACTCTCCTTGGCCTACCTAGGACTTGCTCTGCGTCTAGTGCTATTCGTCTGCTTCATTGGCTGTCTGTGGACAAACGTATAGAGTTATGTCCCTCTGTATTTCTTTTAAAATCTTGAACTCCTCTTCCCCAGGTACTCTGGCAAACCTGCTTGCACCATACACCCCTTGTCAACTTCGGTCGATGGGGCAGCATTTGGCGGTTATCCCTCGAGTGAGGAGGGTACGCACCGGGGAGCGTTACTTTCGTACTTTGGCAGCCAAACTTTGGAACGCGCTTCCTATTTCCATCCACAGCTTGAAGAATTACTTGGCATTTCGTAAAGCAATTAAAACGTACCTCTTCCCTCTGTTGTAGGCCTCGTCCCTGTTAGTGGCTGTGCAGTTTTCTGCTATCAGCGCCGGGACGTCCCTCTGCTGGAGCAGCTGTGCGCTCTACAAAACCGCATAACATAACATAACATCTACAAGGTTTTATTTTTGGCACGTGTTACCTCTTCGTTTCACTTGTATTGAAAGGAATTGAACAAAAATTATTGGAAAATGTATGGATTTTTACATTCCATTCTCTACCTAATTTAGGGCCAAGCTCTGGTCCATTGAAACTGCAGCTGCCTTGCTTCGTTTCTGAATGCTTTCTGGTTGTTCTGCATTAAAACGATATTAGACTTTCAAGTGCTCTCCCAATTGTGTTCTCTTCTACAATATGATGCCCTGATCTGTACAAGTGAATTGTCTTCACCAGGTACAATCATTTTCAGATTGTGTGTTGCCCATGCTCAATGGTAATGTACTCCATTAAAATGGTCAACTTTAGCTTAGCTCCATTATCGACCACAAATCAAAAATTTCAGTTTTCTTGATACTGGGCGTTGATGCCATCTTGTTGCATGCAGTGAATATTATGACATTCACAGTATTATACCCAGTGGCGGGCCGTGACCTTGAACACTGGAGGGGTGTCGGGGGGGGGGGGGGGGGGCGAGAGACAAACCCAGTAGGGGGCAAAAAACAATTTAAAAAAAATGTAATTACCGCGTTTCGCTCCATGTTTTGTTCTTTGTTCATGAGTCAGCTCGCCTGCACCTCAAGGAGCCTCAGGCCTTCCGCAAATCCGGACGCTGCTCTCATGCTGCACATAAGCAGCTTGACAGCAGCGCCAGGATTGGGGGGAGCGGGCTGCCTCGAAGCTCCAGCAGGCCAAGGAGGCCTGTGCCTGCTCTACACCCAATGTAATCCTTTCTGATGAAATGTTTTCTATTTAAAAGGAATTTACCTCTTTTTCTCTCCATCATTAGCTTCTCTGTTTCATCTCTCTCTCTGCATTTCCTTCTCTAATCTAACCCTATTTATCTCACCTTCCGCACTCTCCCTCTGTACATCTCTCTGTCTCATCCACATCTCCACCTCTTCCCTACCTCTGAACTCGTTCTCGTCATCGCCCTCTCTACCTCTGTATGAGCCTGCCCTCTCTTTCACAACCTCACCTTTGTCTTTCTACATCACCTCTTTCCTCATAACACTTTATTTCATTTTCTTCCCTTTACCCCTCCCTCCACTTTTCACTCTGCTTCACTGCTCACTTCACTTCACTTTCTTGATTTTTGTCTCTATACTTCTTCTTTTGTTCCTCTCGCTACCTTACTGCACTCTCTCTATATATACCTTGCACTCTTCTGTCAGCATCTCACCTCATTACCTATCTCCCTTCAGCTCTAACTCTCTCTAACTTACCTCTTATTCTTCCTGAGCTCCTCTTTACCTCACTCCTTGGTCTCTCTCGCCCTTTCCCTGTTTCTTTATTTCCTTCTCCCTATCTCTTGGTCTCTACCTTGCTCTAAAACCACACTCCTCACTTTAACTCCCTTTCTGTTCCTACTTTCTACAGTTCTCTGTCTTTAGTTATTGCTACCTCACTTTTCATTCCTTGCCTTATATCTTACAAAACCTAACTAATATCTACCTCATCTCTTACACTACCTCCCGTCTTCCTCTATTTCACCACCTTCACCTGTCACCATTCACTTTAGCAGTCAATCATTTTCCTGCCTGCTGCCTCCACCCCTTTCAGTTACTCGCCAGAGAAGGGGAGGGGGGTTCACTGTCTAGACAGAGAAGGGCCAACGTAGAAAGAGAATAGGAGGGCAATAAAGTGAAAGAGAACTAAGGAGAGAGAGAGACCATTGAGAAGTGGCCCAGTGCTTGAATAATACTATACACTAATTATCATTACATGAGTGTGTGTATGCACATGCTATGATAATCCAGTCACTCATCCCTACTGTTTCTATCCTAAAACGGGAGTAGCAGGTGGTTAGACACCGAATACCAACATCTAGCACCAAAGGACATGATTTTATCAATGCTTGTTTAAGCTCCATACTGGCGCTTTTTGGCTGAAGGACATGGGGCCGTTTTATTGTAAATAATTTCCTGCATAGCCGTGTTCCTGAAGGTTTAACATAGAATTTAACATTGGTTTGCTTTAAAGGGGCTTGAATAAACTGACCATCAGTAATGAATTCAAAGTTGTTCTGTACAGGGCGCCCAAAAGTGAGTCTGGCACAGGGTCCCAAACAATGTTAACATTGCCCTGGATCTGGCAGTGTGGCATGGCTCTGTCCATACCTAAGTTGTAGTTTTAGTTATGGTCACAAGTAAAGGAAAGTTAACTGAGGACAGAAAGATTTATATTCACTTCATTTTGGTCCTTAGTGAGGTAATCAGCTGATAACTGTAAATAACACAGGATATTTTGTGCTTATTGACAACTATGAAAGGGAATCTAGGTGGCACATATATAAGGAGCTAATGCCAACTTAGCTGCACATTTTCGACGGTTTTACGGCGATATTTACATCACCGTATGTACCTCTGTTAGAAGCAGTTTTCCGGCGAAAACGTCCATAGAAAAGATCGCCACTTCTGTTAGCGAAAATGAAATGCAAGGGAGGCGTTCTGATGCAAAAACAGCCGCTAACCCCACTTAGTGATATGTACAATGGAATCCTTGAAGGTAGGAGGACCCCAAAAAATGCCTCTAACTGCAGTTAGAGGCAGCTTTTTAATACCAGAAAATTGCTGGTCTTAAAAATGGGGATAACACCTGAGGCCTCATTTCAGCAGGTTTTGGTGCTGGACAGCGCTACAAGCAATGTCGCTGCGCTGCCCTGTGACAAAACTACAGGGCAGGAATGCACACCATCAATAAAAGTGTTGCAGCACTGCGACAAGACAGCGTTGCAACACTTTTTACTACGCCCTTCTTGCGACACCATGGATGCGCTGTATTCACTGGACAGCACTCCATGACGTAAGTAATGATATATATGTCTAGAATGCTGACATATCTGTCTGTGCTAAAGTCACGCATTGCTGCAGTTGTGTCACAAGCATGATGCAACTCCAGCAATGCATGGGGCCAGCCTATTCATGTGGCACTGCGTCACCCTTACGCCTGCCATTGGGCATGCGTAAGGTACTGATAGAGTGCTGTCCTACAATTGTTGCAATGAAATCTGATGGATTTCACTGTGCCACGCCTATGAGGCCTTGTCGCGTGAGAACGCACACCCTGCATACATCATCCCTGATGCAGGTATGATGTGGCATTGGGCTTCACAAGGTCACGCATATGCCTGCATGCGTCACTTTGCAAGTACGGCGCAATGTTGTGCTAGATTTTGCATTGTCTTTTTCTTGAGGGGTGCCAGGGTGTTGGCACAGATGGAGATCCATCGGTGGAGGGTGCGTACAGTGGTGTTATCACCTGTAAGCGTTGGCGGCGTGGTGGAGCTGAGGGAGTTGACGAGAGGTTCTTCGGTGGCCTTGATCCAGCTGTGAGGGGGCATTGATGGCGGTGGTGTGCTGTGAGCATGGTGAAGACGTGATGTATACAATAATGGTCGGTCCAGGAGAGTCCGGTGGCGTGGCTGTAGTTGAAGTTCCCGCTGGTGGAGGAAACGTGCTCGATGTGGCTTGCTGCGTAATGCCTTTACAATGCAATTACAACAATGCAGGTGCCTTTACATTGCATTCCATTCCAACGCATTGTGAGGTTAGGAATTATGTTTTTTAAGTTTTAGGGTGGGTATGGGTTTCGGGGGTCAGAGATGAAATTTGGGGTGTATTATGGGGTAAAATATGCATTTTATGGTGTGTTTTGGGGATCAAAGGTGAATTTTAGGGTTCAGGGTGTGTTTTGGGGTGCAAGGGTTAGTTTTACTGTTGCACTCACTGAAGTGGGATTAGTAATGTTTTCATCTCCGCTATCCAGCACTTTCCCTACTTTTGCAATATGTGTAGTATTAGAATGCATTGTAATGGAATGCAATGTAATGGAATGCATTGTAATGGAATGCATTGTAACGACATATATACCTTTGGCACACCAGTGGTATGCCCGCTGCGCATGGGCGCACAGCACCTGCCATAGAGAAGTGCTGCGGGGAGGACTGGACAGCTGGGAGGCAGGAAATGCCGGAATGGACACTGGATGGGCTGGGGATGCAGGGGTGTGTGCGTGAGCGGGTGTTGTAAATATTTAAATGAAAGACATCTTACCTCGAGGCCAGGTCCTGTGTCTTCGTTGCTCCTGCTCTCCTGAGTCTGCTTGTAAGCAGTGGGGTGATGCTCTTCCATCATTGTGGATGAGCCGCCACTGGGGGTGCGTCACACCAGGTGCTAGGCCTGGGCGACTAGACCCCAGGTCCTCCTCAGCTACGTGTCCCTCCTTCTCCTTACCTGAACATTGACACCATGGCGCATTCAGCTGCACTATCTCCAAATCTGTGACTCAGCCAGCAGGAGCCGTAGCCAGGTGGGATTTCACAAGCCTGGGTACAGCAGTTGCCGCCAAGTCCGCTGGGGAACCTCCCGGTGCAGGTGATGCAGCAGGGCCCCCTTAGGCATGAAGTTGCAGCGCTCCCATCACACAAGTTCATGCAGCTCAGGGGCCTCGCCCTCCACAGTGTTCGGCCAGTGCAAATTCATCCGGCTTGTGATGCAGAGAGGTGGCGCCCACCGTTGGTAATCCCCTCCGTGCTTCCCGCTGTAGTGGTGGATCATAGTATGTGATGCAGACCTTCTATGTTGGTTCACAGCTCCAAGGGGCTCAAGGCGATCTTCTCACACAGGTCAGCAACGTGTCTCAGTGCGCCTTGCCAGACTTCACCACCAGGTAAGGGCAGTCGCCATGCCTCAATGTCTACTGCCACGGCTCATCGACTCCAAAGCACCTCCACATCCCATGACAGGCTCCAGACGCAGGTCCAGTGAGGCATCAAGGCGTGGCAGCCAGACTCCAGACGTAGGACCAGCGGGGTCTCCGGGCACCAGAGTCTGTCTGCGCTTTCAAAGTTTTGGATGCAATGGTGTTGCAAAGAGTGCAGAATGAGAAGTGATGCATCACTGGTGTTGCACCGCGATGCACCTCTTTTCATGAATGTAGCCCAGCATTTCCTTTTCCCCTGGGACTCTGGCTGGTCAGCCTGGATGTTGGAGGGCTTCATGGGGTTGCTGATCTGTGCTGCACTTGGCCCTGGCTGCTCCATTCTGCATTCCATTGTTTTTTTTGCCTATTTTTCATTGGAGGTGGACTGATATGCTATTTTGGATATCGAGGCAAAAAGAAAATTACGTTGGGCTGACTAACGTGAGTTTTTTTGCCGCAAATGGGCCTTTTGTTGGTTTTTGTCTGCTAACGTCGGAATTCCTATCGCCATCAGGCAATTTTCACCACTGATCCCTGAAACTATCTCCATGTAGCCACTTCTTGTACATATGTCACTAATCAATCAATCAATCAAGAAACGTATAAAGTGCACTACTTACCCGTGGGTGTCCCAAGGCACTGGGAGGGGGGGGGGGGATGCTACTGCTCGAAGAGCCAGGTCTTGAGGAGTTTTCTGAAGGTGAGCAGGTCTTGGGTCTGCCGTAGGTGGGTGGGGCGGGCGTTCCAGGTCTTGGCGGCAAGGAAGGAGAAGGATCTGCCGCCGGAGGTCGTGCGTCAGATGCGTGGGACAGCGGCCAGGGCGAGGTTGGCGGAGCGGAGCTGGCGGGCGGGGTGTAGAAGTTGAGTCTGTTGTTCAGGTAGCTGGTCCGGTGTTGTGGAGGGATTTGTGTGCGTGGGTGAGGAGCCTGAAGGTGATCCTCTTGTCGACGGGGAGCCAGTGCAGGTCTCTCAGGTGGGGGGTGATGTGGTTGCGGTGAGGGACGTTGAGGATCAGTCAGGCGGAGGCGTTTTGTATGCGTTGTAGTCGTTTTGGGTGTTTGGTTGGGATTCCTGCGTAGAGGGCGCTGCCGTAGTCCAGTCTGCTGCTGACGAGGGCCTGGGTTACTGTTCTTCTGGTCTCCATGGGGATCCACTTGTAGATCCTGCGAAGCATGCGGAGGGTGTTGAAGCAGGAGGAGGAGACGGCGCTGACCTGTTTGGACATGGAGAGAGAGGAGTCAAGGACGAATCCCAGCTTGCGTGCGTGGTCCGTGGGTGCTGGGGGGGTCCCCAGTGTGGTCGGCCACCAGGAGTCATCCCACGCGGATGGGGAGGGGCCAAGTATGAGGACTTCCGTCTTGTCCGAGTTCAGCTTCAGGCGGCTGTTCTGCATCCACTCTGCGACGGCGTTCATTCCCTCGGGGAGGTTGGCTTTGGCGGTATCTGGGTCCTGGGTGAGGGAGAGGATGAGTTGGGTGTCGTCGGCGTAGGAGATGATGTTAAGGTTGTGTCGGCGGGCCACTTGTGCGAGGGGTGCCATGCAGACGTTGAACAGCGTCGGGCTGAGGGAGGATCCCTGGGGAACGCCGCAGATGACGTCGGTGGCTTTGTATCGGAAGGGCTGGATGCGGACTCTCTGGGTTCTGCCGGAGAGGAAGGAAGTGGTCCAGTCTAGGGCTTTCGCTTGGATACCGGCTTCTTGGAGGCGTGTTCTTAGCGTGCGGTGGCAGACAGTGTCGAATGCGGCTGACAGGTCCAGGAGGATGAGGGCAGAGGTTTCGCCGTTGTCCAGCTGGCGTCTGATGTCGTCTGTGGCGGCGATGAGGGCTGTCTGTGCTGTGGTTCCTTCTGAATCCAGACTGGGATGAGTCAAGGATGTTGTTGTCCTCTAACAAGGCGATAGTTTACATCGGTACACAGCGGTAAGAAAACTGCAGCTGACTAGCGTTAGCGCTAGTTATCGCCAGTCCTTGTACATATCCCCCTAGGTGTGTTGTCATTTTATCATTTTGTAAATGAAACACATGACTCAAAAAGCAACAGTCTTTTCACTCACTCGTATCTCTATCCTGGGAAGGAGTTAGAGCCAGACACGCAAACATTTAGAATAGCGATTTCCAAATAGAGTTTTTTCAGAATCGCTATTTTGTAATTGCTAGTCTTAATGTGTGAAACTTTTCTTTTTTAATTGATGATTCCTATTGAGTCGCAAATCGACCTAACTCATGAATACCTTGTGGAGGTCCTCCTGTTTATGAATGCATTACCACTTCACTTCTGTAGTCAGTAGAACATTACTATTTTGCAAACGGATTCCAGTAGTTAAACATCAATACATACCATTCAGATTCAGTATTTGGAATGGACGGCCTAAACACGCCTCTTCGAAATACCAAATCAGAAATGGATCACAAACGCCATTTGCGATTCCGTAACTTGTTACCAAATCGCAATTTGCTGTTTGTACACAACAAAAAGTATTTTTGCGATCGCGAATGGCTCGATTTGTTAAAATCTTAAATTATAGTGCCCATTCCAAGTCATGTACTACAGCTTGTGGACTAGGAAAAGACAATCCATGCTCGCCAGCACCTGCATAACAGCAAGTATAGCTCAGTCCTGATGTGAGCAAGGTGTCCAACAAAAGTGAAACAGATGAATGGTTAAAAATGGAGGCCTAGATTTACTAGCACTAGGGTGACACTAAGCCACAGAAAGCTTCACATGCTATTTAATATCCAGTGCAAAAGGATTTTGTGCTGGAGAGCTGCACTTTCTCAGTGCTGTGCCGCTGGGGATATTGCTGGGTTGGATCAGTGCAAATACTAGTAGGTTTTGAGGCTAAGCTCGTTCTGCTAAGATAGTCAGGCCGAATTTGCATTAAAAGCCAAATGCCTAAATACAGTTGCAACAAACAAGGGAAATGTGTGCATTTCTCAAAACACTGATGCATTGTATGTGTGCTACAGTGCACAGCACACACTGAATGCATAGAAACCTTATGAGTTTGTCTACACTTAACAAATTGTATTGGAGGGGTGTTCCTCCAGCACAAGTCTTATTCTAGAAAGTGCACATTCGCCTATGCACCATGCCACGGGGCTGTGCGTCACGAAAGGCGTCATTGTTTGAACACTAGCGCAGGTTATGATATCAGCAGTGTGTCAGTCTTTGTAGATGTTGTGCTACCCTGTGCGTTCCCACTTGTGCAAAGTAGGACTGTAAATGTGGATGCTGAATTGCGTTGCGTGAAAAATTAGTAAAAGCGGGCGAATGGGTGTGCTTAAAATACACAAACAGAAAACGAGCTCTGGAAAGTTACAGGATTTCAGCATTAAGTATTCAAAGTTAACGCCGGTATTGCCTTCCTCAGAAGGAGTCATCCACAGCACCGCTTTCTGTTTTGTTCAAATTATGTATTGAATTGGAATAGCACTTGAACAGCACTTCATAGCACATTGTGATGAGTTGCTAAAGTGCATTAAGGACACCTCTTTAAAGAACACTGCATTTTGATGCTGAAGCATTGCACTTTCATTGGAAGAAACCAAGGACCTCATTTACAAAACATTGCTGTGGGGAAATGTTGCAAGCCTTCCTGCTGCGCTGCCCTACGGCAAAAGAAAAGGGCAGGAAAGCGCTGTATGTATCAGATGCAGCACATGCCTGTCTCATCGCAAGCACTGGCGCACAATTGGCTGCCATGCTCCAATGCAGGCACCTGCGTTGTGGGAATGATTGTTTTTGTGCAGGAAGGATGACCTTCCTGCTCAGAAACAATCAATGAAGGCAATTTCCTCCTATGTGTGCTGCTTAATGCAGCACACATAGAAAGAGGAGACAACGAGGAGGAAAAAAGTTCTCCTCGTTGTGCCTCCCCTATGCCTCCGTTGGGGAGGCGTAGGCTTTTGATGCATTCCCAGGGTTACAGAACTGTTGTAAACCTGGGAATGTATCAAATGCCATGGCTGCATTGCCTCACACCATATCTACACGGCCATGAAAAGCCACACAGAGTGGCTTTACTTGGCCTCATAGATATGGCACTGCACTGTATGCCGCTGGGCTTGTAAATGAGGCTCCATCTACTTTCCCAATCACACCTCGACTTTGTCTTCCCCTTAGACCCTGTGCAAGGTGTATACTACATACATGCACACACACACCACGGGGGAGTGCTTAGTGAAAGATGGTTGTAAATGCTGTGTGTCTTTGCTCTGTGTCTTTCTGGCATTAGGAGTAACCAGAGTGGTACTCTTAGTCTGTCTTGGATTGTAGCACGTGTGGGGGGGTGTTTGTGTGTAAGAACCTGGTGTGCAAGAACCTGAGATTACATTAGCTGGCCACTCTACTAATAGACTCATATTCACTTAAAATTCCATAATAATTCCAAATTACAACAAAAATGACATTAGAAACATTGCTTACTGCCTGTCTAGTAGTCACAAGGCAGCTTCCACGTTATTTCATTAAACTCCACAAATGTAAGTCAGTACATCCATGTCTCCTTCTAAGGTATTGTTGGGTTATTTCTAATTTGCTTCATCTTCAGCCTGAAACGCTGCTGAACCTAGAAAACTTTTGAGAGCTTTTTAGGTCTCGCCTACCAGACAGCCAAGCCATTGTGGAATTTACTGTGGGTTATGGCCCACTCATTGCTTACCATTGGTTGGCTTTATTAAAATTCTAATTTGTTTGCTTCTCATTCAATGCCTTGCCTTCATCCTCTTGTGCTTATCCCTTCCCTGGAGCATAGACTCTTTACCATCCTTTTGATTGGCTGACTTTGTATCTCAAGCTGGAAAGACAGACTGATCCTTAACTTGTTCTCTTCTTAGACACCTGTCAGATATTTGGCAGCATGTCTGAGGGAAGGTAGGCCTTAGACTGCATGGCTGAGTGTGTTAAATACTTGCTTAGGAATGTTATCTGCTGGCCCTGAGTTTGAATCCCAGCAAGGCTAACTCAACCGTCAATCCTTCCAAGACTAGAAAATCGATTACCATGAAATTGGACATGGTGTTATTTACACCTCTTAAAAATCACTGGTTTGGTATGAAGCGATATATAAAATGCAAGTATTTGAAGAGAAGTAGCTGAGCAGAAGTTTCCCCAACTTAAAACGTTTTCACAGAAAGTTAGACAGAACTCTTTGAGAGGGCTCCTGTGCAACCTCTTCAGAGTGACCGTCAGGAATATTTAACAAACTCCGATGGAGAAGGAAAGTTTCAACCAATGTAAATAATGATTCATACAAGAGGTGTTATTGAGACCTAACCAATGTCTACCTCCCCTCTCTCAATAGACCTTTCTCTACCCCAACATCTCTCTACCTCACTCTCATGACCTCACGTTCTCTCCTACACCCGCTGTGTCTACCTCAACCTCAACTCTCTACCTCATTCCTCTCAGAATTTCTGTTTCCATCTGACCTCCCGGTACATCGCCACCATCTACTTTAGCTCTCTCTCAAACTGATCTTTGTTTAAATCACCACTGTATCTCTCTCTGCATCTTTCTATACCTCACCCCTCTCGACCTTTTTCTTTATAAAAGTCACATCTCTCTGACCGCCACATCCATGTCTCTGTCCCATACCAGTCTCATCTCCTTCTCAATTGTCCTCACCATTTGTTCAATCCATCACCATTGCCCCTCTCCTTTTCTACTTCCACTCCACCTCACTCAATAATGTACTCTGTTCTAGATACATTTCTTACTCTAACTTTACCTCCATTTCTCTTTATCATTAGCTTCTCTGTCTCATCGCTCTCTCTCTGCACTTCCTCCTCTAATCCAACTCACATTCTATATCCAGCGGTGTAGCTGGGAGAGGGGTTGGGGGGGCGGGCACCCCCTGGCGGCACTGTTTTTTGGGGCGGCGGAGGGAGCAAGTCGTGTCTGTCTACTACCAAAATCCACTCGTGTCGTCCGTTGGCCACCCCACCCCCACTCCCGCTCCTACCTGCACAGAGTGGCAAACTTAGTGTCCGCCCTATCTCTCTACTTTACTTCTTTCTCTTTGCATATCTTTCTACCTCATCCATATGTCTCTAGCTGACCCCTACCTCTCATCGCACTCTTTTCATTGACCTCTCTCTGTACCTGCACGTGAGCCTCACCTCGCTTTCAGTGCCTCACCTCACTTCATCCCTTTTTTCTTTGAATTTAATTTCCCTTCCGTCCCTTCACCACTCCTTCTATGTTTCTCTCTGCCTCAATGCTCACTTTTCCTGACCTGTCTTTCTATACTTCTTATTTTCTCCTATCACTAACTGATATTCTCTACATTCCATTTATCTATCATTCTATCACTACCTCGCCTCACTAAGTGCCTACTACTAGCTCTTTCTGTCTCTATCTCCAACTTAGCTCCTTTTCTTCCTTACCCGCTCTCTAGCTCAACCCTTGGTATCCCCCACCCCGCTCCATCTCTGACTACATTTCCATCTTTATCTCCACCTTCTCCTGTCTGTGGCCCTTCCCCATTTCAGTTTCTTGTCCCAGTAGGAGGTGACTATATAGACAGAGAAGGGCCAACATAAAGAGAGAGAGAGAGGCAGGGCAGTGAAAGAGAACAAGGAGACTATGAAGATAAGTCACCCAAAGCATATATGTTAATACTACACACTGCTTAACATCCACTAAGTCACCCTTACTGTTTCTTTCCTATAATGAGAGTAATAGGTTGTTGGCCTTGAGTGCCATGTAAAATAGTGCAGTTCCAAGACAAAAAAAATCTAGATACGTAAGCAAAAAGAAATTGCCTTTATCAATGCTTGTTCAAGCTTTGTATTGGTGCTATTTGGCTGGTGGACATGGGACAGCTTGAGCTTTCAGATCTTTTTTTATTGGACTATTTCTGAAAGTTTAACATAAAACTCAATATTGCTTGGCATCAAAAGGGCTTAAATAAACTGGAAATCGCACCAGGTCTGGCAGAGCAACTGCGTGACGTGACACTGTCCCTATCTTAGGTATGGAAGGGGACAGATATCCGAGGACAGAAATATGAAGAGCTTAGTGATGTAGTCAGCTGGTATCTGTAAAAAGGCACAGGCATTTTGTGTTATTGAAAATTGTGAAATAGAGCCTTGGAGGGCTGTCATTTTAGCACTTTACAAGAGAAACACCGACAACACATGGCTCAACAAGCAACAATCTTGATTCTCTCAAGTGTCTGTATTTTGGCAAACACTTCAATGTCTTGGATCAGTGTAATACAATTCACTCTGTGACAGGAACATGAGATACCCTTCCAAGTGATGTACCGCAGCATGCGGACTGTGGAAAGACATCCATCCTGCATCTGCGTAAAGCCAATCCCTGACATGAGTTGTGCTAACATTAGAGCTCATCAGTGGACTATAGCTCAGTTCTGATGTGACAAGGCATCCAGTGAAAGTGAAACCAAACAGCTAAAAGTTAGCCCTGGATATACTAAGGCTTTGCTCCAGTGCTAGCGCCACAGCAAGCGATACAAAGTTGCACATACTACCCACTATCCAGTTCAAATGGTGTGAACATTTGCAAGTTTTCAAAAGGCCTGGAAGGAGTTCGCGGAGTTCCACATAGCGGAACTCCATGAAGGGACCAAAAAACTCTGCCATGCTGCGTGGAGTTCTGCACGTGCTAGAGTGCATTAAGTTGTGCCGTTCACACTGATTTTTAGCACCGGGTGTTTGTGCTGGAAAATTAGCGCAAAATTGCACCAAGCACAGAGCAAGAGGGCGCTGTTTCTTTCTGCCACTCAAGCAGATTTTCTACTCGAGGGGCGGCTTCCTCAACGCCAACGGATGGTTTCTCAACATGAGCGGTCGCAACCATCCGCATTCACTCGCATTCAGAAATCTCTCTGGGAAGTGGTCTAGCATTGGATTTTCCTCGCTTGCACTCGCCAACTTAATGTTGGCGAGCGAGAACAAAACTCAGGTCTGCGAGTTTTTCGCAGCTCCACGTGCCCAACGGAGTGTGGAAAACTCTGCAAACTCTGCGAACGGAGAGTAGTTCACCGCCTAGACCTACTTTTCACTAGGGTGCCAAGGTCAAATTCCATATTATTATCAAAGTACAGCAAAACTTCCATGAGAAACAATGTTTACTGTCTCACCGCATGTGTGTTACTATGATTTTATACAGGGAAAGAACTCTGCTGATAGTCACAAGGCAGCTGCAGTGCTTTTTCACAAATGTAAACCAGTGCGTCCATTTCTCACTCTAACCTATCAGCTTGGTTATTTCGGATTTCCTTCAACCTCAGGCACTGCTAAACCGAGGAAACTTGTGTTTCACCTACAAGACAGCATAAGGTGTCTAGTTGTAAAAAACCTATTGCAGGCTTACAAAGAATTTACAGTGGCCTTATGGCCGGTCCATTGCTTACCATTGTATGACTTTACTGTCACACATTTGTTTGCTTCCTTTTTGATGGCTTGCCTTCCTTCTCTTTTCTTTGTCCTTCCCCTGGAGCATAGCCTCTTTAACATCCTTCCAAATGGGTGATCGACCAAAATATAGAATCCAAAATATAGACAGGAAAGAATATCGACTCTAAAATATAGATAGGACAGAATATCGAATTATCAAAATATAGATAGGACAGAATATCGAAATTGGGGTATGAAATATCGATTTCCATAATATAGAATTTAAAAATATAGATTTTCATAATATCGATTTTTTTTTAGTGTTATGTATGGTAGTATATGTGTTAAAATGATGTATTATTTTTGTAATGTATGTTTCATTTTTTTAAACTAATGAATGTTATGTAATTATAATTTTTGTGTAATTTAATTCCGTAGCGGGTTGTGGGTTTATAGGGGAATAGGGTGGGAAGTAATTTAATTATGGTAAATTAAATATTAATTGTATTTATATGTTTTGATAATTAATTGATTGATAATTAATTATTAATTGGTAATTATTTTTTATTAATTGTAATTAATTTATATTTAATTGATTAATTGGTAATTATGTTAATTGTATTTTTTATTATTAGGAGCGGGTTGTGGGTTCATAGGGGAATTAGGTGGGAAGTAATTTAATTGTAATAAAGTAAATATTTTTATTTATTTATGTGTATTGATAATTAATTGATAATTAATTATTAATTGGTAATTATTTTGTATTAATTGGTAATTAATTTGTATGAATTGCTAATTAATTGTTATGAATTGCTAATTAATTTTGATCAATTGCAAATTAATTTTTATTAATTGATTAATTGATAATAATGTTAATTGTATTTTTTTATTATTGGGAGTGGGTTGTGGGTTTATAGGGGAATTGGGTGGGAAGTAAATTAATTGTAATAAAGTAAATATACATTTTTATTTATATGTATTGATAATTAATTGATAATTAATTATTAATTGGTAAGACATTTTTATTAATTGGTAATTTTTTTCAATGGTAATTAATTTTTATTAATTGGTAATTATTTTTAATTAACTTTTTATTGGAATTAATAATTATTGTAATCTTATTTTAATATTAAATCATTACTTTCCCTACTGCTGCACTCTCAGGTGTGGGAATAGTATTTTTTTCCCTCCTGCTATGCAACTCTTTCCCTACTTTTGCACTCACTGGAGTGGGAATAGTAATTTTTACCCTCCCGCTATCCAACTCTTTACCTACTGTTGCACTCACTGGAGTGAGAATAGTAATTTTTACCTTCCCGCTATCCAATGATTTCCCTACTGTTGCACTCTCTGGAGAGGGAATAGTAACTTTTACCCTCCCGCTATCCAACGCTTTCCCTACTTTTGCACTCACTGGAGTGGGAATAGTAAGTTTTACCCTCCCGCTATCCAACGCTTTCCCTACTGTTGCACTCACTGGAGTGAGAATAGTAATTTTTACCCTCCCACTATCCAACGCTTTCCCTACTGTTACACTCTTTGGAGTGGGAATAGTATTTTTTACCCCTACACTATCCAACGTTTTCCCTACTGTTGCACTCACTGGAGTGGGAATAGTAATTTTTACCCTTCCGCTATCCAACTCTTTCCCTACTGTTGCACTCACTGGAGTGAGAATAGTAATTTTTACCTTCCCGCTATCCAATGTTTTCCCTACTGTTGCACTCTCTGGAGTGGGAATAGTAATTTTTACCCTCCCGCTATCCAACTCTTTCCCTACTGTTGCACTCACTGGAGTGAGAATAGTAATTTTTACCCTCCCGCTATCCAATGATTTCCCTGCTGTTGCACTCTCTGGAGTGGGAATAGTAACTTTTACCCTCCCGCTATCCAACGCTTTCCCTACTGTTGCACTCACTGGAGTGGGAATAGTAATTTTTACCCTCCCGCTATCCAACGCGTTCCCTACTGTTGCATTCTTTGGAGTGGGAATAGTCATTTTTACCCTCCCGCTATCCAACGCTTTCTCTACAGTTGCACTCATCAGAGTGGGAATAGTAATTTTTCCCTTTCCGCTATCCAACGCTTTCCCTACTGTTGCACTCTCTGGAGTGGGAATAGTAATTTTTACCCTCCTGCTATGCAACTCTTTCCCTACTTTTGCACTCACTGGAGTGGGAATAGTAATTTTTACCCTCCCGCTATCCAACTCTTTCCCTACTGTTGCACTCACTGGAGTGAGAATAGTAATTTTTACCTTCCCGCTATCCAATGATTTCCCTACTGTTGCACTCTCTGGAGAGGGAATAGTAACTTTTACCCTCCCGCTATCCAACGCTTTCCCTACTTTTGCACTCACTGGAGTGGGAATAGTAATTTTTACTCTCCCGCTATCCAACGCTTTCCCTACTGTTGCACTCACTGGAGTGAGAATAGTAATTTTTACCCTCCCGCTATCCAACGCTTTCCCTACTGTTACACTCTTTGGAGTGGGAATAGTATTTTTTACCCCTACACTATCCAACGTTTTCCCTACTGTTGCACTCACTGGAGTGGGAATAGTAATTTTTACCCTTCCGCTATCCAACTCTTTCCCTACTGTTGCACTCACTGGAGTGAGAATAGTAATTTTTACCTTCCCGCTATCCAATGCTTTCCCTACTGTTGCACTCTCTGGAGTGGGAATAGTAATTTTTACCCTCCCGCTATCCAACTCTTTCCCTACTGTTGCACTCACTGGAGTGAGAATAGTAATGTTTACCTTCCCGCTATCCAATGATTTCCCTGCTGTTGCACTCTCTGGAGTGGGAATAGTAACTTTTACCCTCCCGCTATCCAACGCTTTCCCTACTGTTGCACTCACTGGAGTGGGAATAGTAATTTTTACCCTCCCGCTATCTAACGCTTTCCCTACTGTTGCACTCACTAGAGTGAGAATAGTAATTTTTACCCTCCCGCTATCCAATGCTTTCCCTACTGTTACACTCTTTGGAGTGGGAATAGTAATTTTTACCCCTACACTATCCAACGTTTTCCCTACTGTTGCACTCACTGGAGTGGTAATAGTAATTTTTACCTTCCCGCTATCCAACGCTTTCCCTACTGTTGCACTCTCTGGAGTGGGAATAGTATTTTTTACCCTCCCGCTATCCAACGCGTTCCCTACTGTTGCACTCTTTGGAGTGGGAATAGTCATTTTTACCCTGCCGCTATCCAACGCTTTCTCTACTGTTGCACTCATCAGAGTGGGAATAGTAATTTTTCCCTTTCCGCTATCCAACGCTTTCCCTACTGTTGCACTCTCTGGAGTGGGAATAGTAATTTTTACCCTTACACTATCCAATGCTTTCCCTACTGTTGGAGTCACTGGAGTGGGAATAGTAATTTTTCCCTTCCCGCTATCCAACGCTTTCCCTACTGTTGCACTCTCTGGAGTGTGAATAGTAATTTTTACTCTCCCGCTATCCAACGCTTTCCCTACTGTTGCACTCTTTGGAGTGAGAATAGTAATTTTTACCCCTATGCTATCCAACTTTTTCCCTACTGTTGCACTCACTGGAGTGGGAATAGTAATTTTTACCCCTACGCTATCCAACGCTTTCCCTACTGTTGCACTCACTGGGGTGGGAATAGTCATTTTTCCCTTCCCACTATCCAACGCTTTCCCTACTGTTGCAGTCTCTGGAGTGGGAATAGTAATTTTTACCTTCCCGCTTTCCAACGCTTTCCCTACTGTTGAACTCTTTGGAGTGGGAATAGTAATTTTTACCCCAACTCTATCCAACGTTTTCCCTACTGTTGCACTCACTGGAGTGGGAATAGTAATTTTTATGCTCTCACTATCCAACAAAATCTCTACTTTTTGTACATTACTTTTATTATTTTTACATTTTAAGATTTTTTATATTATATTATGTATGTTTTATTTAATTGTTTTTAATATTTAATTCCTTTTTATTATTTTTAATACATTTAAAAAATTCGATATTTTAGCTAACTATATTTTAACATTCTATATTTTGGAATCGATATTTTAGTACTTACCTGTTTTTAGATAGGGAGTCCATATTCTGTCCTTCTATATTTTGGAGTCGATATTTTGGGCATTCTATATTATGTCCCTCGATATTTAGTCACTGAACCAGGGTTTTGGGTTTTCTAACAGTGGGCGGATTTGTGCCAACTCTGCTTTCCGTGGAGAACGCGGAGTAGGCACAACTCGGCACACGCCGCGGCGGAGCGGAGTTACCCAGCCCCCGCTTCCACCCCTGCAGGAGAATTACATTAAATATACTCTAAAGGTTAAAAAAAAGAAACACTTACCTTAACTGCGGCGTCCCCGGGCTGCAGTCCTCCTCTTCCTTGTTTTCACGATGATCTCCCCAACTCCGTGGACCTCCGCGTAGTGCCGCTCCGCCAGCTCCGCCCAGGCTTAGTGTTTTCCAGCTCTTTCCCTCGTGTGCTTCTCCTCCAGCAAACATCTAAATATCCGCCACGAGGGCCTGCTATCTCCTTCTGGTGTGATTCTCCCCTGCCGAATTCCCCCACCCCTCCATGCCCTGTGCTGCTCTCTATTGTGTGTTTCTCCACCGGCCCCCATATGTTGCTCACTCTCTCGTGTAATGCTTTCCCCTCCCTCCCCACTTGGCTTTAATTATATTTTAACCCATCCATCCCTCCCGCCCCTGCTCCTTGTCCCCCCACCTACTCCTCGGTTGTTCTCCCTCCCCCATATATTTTTGCAGGGCCATGCAGCAAATTGCTGCCAGCCCCTACACCTTAAAAAACACAGTTTCTTGCTCGGTATTTTTTTTTATTCTTATTCATCTCGGATTGGTAAATAAAAGAAAATGGCACCCGCATAATTTCGTTGGCACGTGCATGTGTGGTGCCAATGCACGCGCTTGCATGTCAACAGGCGCGCAACACCCATTGGACTCAAAGGGCTTCAGCCCCCCCCCCCCCCCCCCCCCCGTCGTGTGTGGCAGCCCGGGATGAGACACCTTCCCGGGCAAAAAAGCAGCCGCACCCGAGCACTTCACAGGTCTTTAAAAGACCATTTGCATGTTAATGAGGCCTCGCTGTTGTTTCACCCCTTCTAAGAGCCCCTGCAGCTCCACTCTGCCTATTGCTTAAAGTTCAGCCCCCCTCCCGAAATTTTTGCTCAGCCCCCCCCGAAATTTGGCTCTAGTTGCGCCTCTGCATGTCAATGTGTGCTCACGCTTATGAAATAACTTCACTCCTTTTTTATTGCTTTTTATGTTTATTTTGCCCAATGACGCACAGCGTTGGCAAAGCAGATTGGTCCAAAAGGCGAGACCTATTGGCTTTGCCAATGCTTGGTATTATATTCTTCTGGCTGTTTGAGAACGTGAAATTAAGTTTGAGCAAATTAAAGTGAACGTCAATGAATGTGCACTTCATAGACATGTCATCCAAAGAAAGGGTGGAAATACTGCCTCCCGTGGCTTATTGATCTTGCACATTTTCGGGAAATATATAGAATACATAACAAATTGCCAACAAGATGACAGTTCTAAGTCAGAATTATTTTATTGGCCTAAAGATAGACTGAGGCTTTTATTACCTGTTATTTTTCCCGTTAGTAGTGTCAAGTTTTCCCTCGTAAAGGCGCCAGGTACAGCGCAGACTCTGTTCCATTCAGGAGCTTCCATGGAGTGTCAGCCCAGCTAATCACCACTGACAGCCAATCACATCACAAGCACCAACGCCTGGAGGCCTGGCAGCTTCTCGCTGGAACTTTACAAGTGGTTGTCTCATTTAACGTGCCCTGCCACAGACACATTCGATATTAAGATACATAATGGCGCATACAGGGAGCAGACTGCACCCGGAGGGGGGATCACCCTGACATGCACACCTAGCAAGTACCGGCCATGCTGTGCCCCAGTTCATGCTGAAATAAGACTTATACATCATTTCCAAGATGACTATAGACCTAATGTCAAAAACTAATATAGCAGATTAAACCCCCAAGGAGAGAAAGCAAGGTTTATTGCAGACAGGCCTCTAACAGCACGTTCGGGCGTTATGCATTATTTCTGAGGTGCCGTCTTACAGGAAGCCACTTTGCTTCAATCACTGCCGAGAGCGGCCTTACCAGGAATAAACAGCGGCTCCTCGGAGAGCAGCGCCCCCTCTGCCCGCAGAGGAAAACAAAACATAAAATGATGATGAAACAGTTTCATTCTCACTTTACTTTTCGTCAGTAGCCGAGTCTTGGTGGCGGGGCCTTACTAGGAATGGTGGACACTTCTGTCAGTGGCCAGCATCCTTAGGACGGCCAAACCGACATGCGCACTGACTGCATTGCTGGGTGGAGAACATCAGCAGGCAGAAGCTCCCAGCCCCCGATGGGGCGCAGCACCAGCCTGATCCGCCCAATCCCATCGCTGCTCTCATGGGTATTAACACCATGATAGCAGCGTCTGGATTGGCCGCAGGGGAATCTGGCAGCATCAGCCTGCACCCAGAGGAGAAGGAGAGCAGCGATCAGCAAGTAATTTCTTTTGTGTGTTTGTTTTGTTACTGCCCCTCCGTGTTGGCTTCACTTTTCCCCGACACCAGCCGCTACTGGGAATAAATAGCATTGGAACAGTAGCTGTGACTTTAGTGCACTGCCCACTGCATGCAGCAGTTTCATTAAGCAGGAGTCCTAAATGCCATATTTGCACGGTATGTGTGTGGTAATATCCTGATTGACTCAGCTATAGGATGGTAGATTTTGACCAGATGCCATGAGATAGTAATGCCTTGGTCTATCACAAATAAATGTGATGAATTATTAGGATCCCTTCGGATTCCTGACTACATTCATGGATAGAAGGAGCATATGTGATACTTTGATAGGATCAATGCCGATTCTGGAGCCCATTCAAGTCTAGAACTTGCATATGTGATGATTTATTGGGATTATTGAGGAGTCTAGAGCCTGTTCAATTCTAGAAGATTCATAAGTGATGAACTGTTGGGACCATTACATATTTTGCACCCTGCATCAACTCTATAAGTTGCATATGTGGTGCATTATTGCGATCACTAGGGATTCTGGATCCTGCTAAAATCTAAAACAGCCAAAACAGGGCAAAAGGCAGTTTTTGTTTTCATTATTGCATTGAAAATCACAACAGATTCATGAATTTGCAGCAATTTTTTTTAAAATACGCAGTATCCCGCGTTTATTACTCTTTCAGCCCCCAGATGAGCCAGTTCCTGGGGGAATATATATTATTAAGCAATGGGGAGGCAGTGCGGGCGCTCTCTCCATGGCCAGTTTGAGCCCCGGGGACCACCACCTCTCTGAGGCTTAATACAGAAATATGAGGGGGGCTTGAGAGGCCCCGGGGACCACCACCTCCGCAGGGATTGCAAATAAGAGGGGGGCTGTTCAAACACCCCTCCTGTATTTAAAACTGCCCCAGAGACCGCCACTTCCCAGGGCATGGAATAAAAAAGGGAGGGGGGCTACGCAGCCCCCCGCCCATGCCATATTCGGCCCCGGGAACCACCACCTCCCTGGGGCAGGCCTGTGCAAACAGAAAGGAAGGGGGCCATGCAGTCCCCTTCCTGGAACAACCAACGGCACTGGGGACTGCCATCCCCCAGGGCTGGCTCCCTATTTCCTGAGTGCCCACCGTCAGGAAATAGCAGATTGTTCTTGCTCGGCATGAGCTTTGACAACTCCCACCAAGCGAGAGCAAACTGTAAGTCCGCTTCCAGCAGGAGAGCGCAGGAAAACTGCTCCCGCTTGCTGGGAGCAGACTTTTCATCTGTTTTCCTGCCCACAGACAGGAAAACAGATGATAAAATTGCTCCCACTCGCAGTGAGAAGCTTTTTTTGATGCTCCCTATGTGTAGGAACAATGCCTGCTCCTGCTGGGGGCGGAAAGTCGGCTGGAACTGCAGGGGCTTTAATGATCTCCTAGCGGTCCCAACCGCTTGAGACTGGATGCCCTAGGTGGGCTCCAGTGCACCCAGCATGAAAAGGCCGGGCCCTGCAGCATGGGGTCCCCGGTGTCCGAATCTGCCTGGGGTGGGAGGTCGCACAGCCCCCATCCCTTGGACAAATAAAAAAAACAGAGCCTATGATTCTCCCTTTAATTACCCTGAGTATGCAAATGCCCAAGCCCCGCTCATAATGGCCCTCCCCGTTTTCCTTAGTAGTATGCAAAAGTCTTCCCGCCTTTTCTCAAGTTGATGGACAGTTTACCAAAAGGCCCCCGAGTGTGTACTTACTTCATATAGTTAGGAGGAAGTGCCCTTGCTTAGTGGAGATACACCTCTTGTAGTCTCATCGTCTTCTCTTAACGAGGATTCATGTTATCACAGATTTGTAGAGGAAGACGCAGCAGGAACAATCACATTTGCGAAATGACATGAACAATAGGTTACTGGTGACATTACCTCATGGTCCTTTAAGCAGCTGTAGTGTAGAATAAGCATTAGTTATTTACCCAACGAGGTAGCACTTACTATGTAACCAGTAGAAAGTACTACAGTGGGGTAAATATTTTCAGAAAATCTGTGGACTCTTCTTGGAATAAATGAGGTTCCATTCTGGTCCTGATGCTCGTTTCACATTCAAATTAAACCTTAAAGGGAAGCACTTACAATTATCAACACAGCAGGTGCCTCAGTTGAAGTTCCACTTCTGTAAAGAACAATTGATCCTAACGTCTTGGGCTTGGTGAAGGCAAAGCAAGTGTGTTTCCTCTCATATTCCATGGTGAAACCAATATGGAATCCTTAACGGAGGGGAATGCAACGTTGATCTGTTAGAGAACAATCCGATCTGTATTGACTGTGACGAGTGGTTTCTCTCTTGTCTTAAGAGCAGAGTCCATGCTTCTCCCTTTTAATTACCCTTCGGATGCAAATAAAAATCATCTGCAAGGTCCACCCATTTGACCCTGCCCCGCTTTTCTTAGTAGTATGCAAAGGTCTTCCCGCCTTTTCCCACGTTGACGGACAGCTTACCAAAAGACCTCCGAGCACGTTTCACCCCGATTTTGGTGGCACGTTCTTAATGCAGAGGAATTTTGAGGACATCTCCAACAAGCAAAGAAGCACCTAGTTCATATAGTTAGGAGGAAGGATCTTTGCTTGGTGGAGATTCCTCCCTTTGTAATCTCGTCCTGTTCTGTAGACGAGGATTCATGTTATCACTGATTTGTGGATCAAGGACACGTAGAGCTCCCGTCATGCTCCGTGGCTGAACTTATTTCGGTTGAGGAGGTAGCGTAGCCGCTGTGTAGTTTCGCAGTCTGCCAGTTTTGCTGGATTGCGTCGAGCCCTAGGGAGAATGCAGAGAGCAGAGTAGAGTGAAAAACAACTTGAGGCTTTGCAAGGTTTGCCAGTCCTGCTTGAAAACAAGTTGCTGGGGGAGCCGGTGACTGGAGAGTGCGCTGACTGCTGCAGATAGGCAGATCTGTAAGGAGCGCTGCAGTGCAGCAACAATATTCTTTTACCGGCAGGATCAGACTCCCGGCGAACTGTGAGTGGTTACATTGGTGCACTGGAGAGGTGGTTGCATCAGCTGCGTTTGCTAAATTTGCCTTAATGCATCTATAATATTAACTATTAATGTGCTTGACGGAATATGAAGCAGAAGCCCAGCGAGAGCTGAATTTCCGCGGACGCTACTGGAAGGCCCGCCAATATGGGGAAGGGGAGCTCCCAGAGAAGGCGTTGGCGGAGATTACACGACACTCTCGTTTCAACACCTACATTTTAGAGGTGCAGAGTCAAGAGGGAATCGCCCAAAGAGACACGTTAGATATTCTGGAGACATTCACCTCACACTACAATACACTATACACATCTCAGAGACGAGGGGAGCTCGATCTAGAGGACTTTTTAGGGGCGGTAGCGATAGGGTGGCTAGGAGATGCGCAGCGTGAATTCTTATGTCATCCGTTCGAACTGGACGAAATACGGGAGGCGATTATGCAATTAGCAAATGGAAAGGCACCAGGGTCGGATGGGTTACCGGCGGAGTTTTACAAGACTTACATAGACATAATGGCGCCGGTCCTAAAAGAAATATATGAGGAGTCCATGGAGAGAGGAATGTTGCCTCCTTCGATGAGAGAGGCGACGGTCACATACCTGCTAAAACCGGGAAAGCCCCCTGACTCATGCGACTCATACAGACCACTATCACTCATAAATTGTGATGCCAAGATATTGGCCAAAGTATTGGCAAACCGCTTGTCCCTCCTGATGGAAAAACTAGTACTACCAGACCAGTCAGGAATTGTGCCGGGCAGGTCGACCTCGCACAATCTCAGGACGCTTTTTTCGTTAACACAAACAGTAGATCCCGAATTCCCTCTGGCCGCGGTCTTCCTTGGCGCTACAAAAGCGTTTGATTCAGTGGAGTGGGATTACTTGTTCGGAGTTTTGTGGAGGATGGGGTTCCCGCAACTGTATATGTCATGGCTTCAATTACTATATTGTCAACCCACAGCCCGAATATTAATAAATGGCCATCTGTCCCCCCGGGCCTCTATCTCAAGGGGCACTCGTCAGGGATGCCCCTTGTCGCCGCTGCTCTTCACTCTTGCGGTTGAGCCTCTAGTGGCGCGACTGAGACAAGTTCATAATGACAAGGCGTTCCGCTGCTGTATGCGACAAATATTAATATCATTATATGCTGACGACATAACATTATACATAAGAGACCCACAGAATAACATAAATCCCATATTGCGAGAATTTATACGATTTGGACAGCTATCTGGGATAGGGATTAACTGGGGGAAGTCCCAGGTATTCCCGCTTACGCGGGCGGTGACCCCTTTTCCGCTGGACTTCCCGCTGGAATGGTGTCAGGGGGAGTTGAAATATCTTGGAATCTGTATAACTAGAGATAAAGAGGAAACTCTTCGGGCAAACTACGGTACGGCTGTGGAGCGCCTGAAAGGCAGTGTTATGCGCTGGATGGCGCTGCCCCTGTCCATGGCGGGTAGAGTCTCACTCATTAAAATGGTGGTACTCCCGCAATTCTTGTACCTGTTCCTCAATAACCCTTACCACCCCGGACGATTCTTTTTTGCCACGCTGCGTTCGGAGTTAACGCGGTTGGTCTGGGGCGGCAAGCAGCCACGGTTGAAGTGGTCCATATTGACGAGACCATGTGAACAGGGAGGGTTTGATGTCCCTGACTTTGAGGTATACTTCCTTAGCGCTCAGGCGCACTATGCATATTATTGGATGCATCCTCCACGATACATGCCACAAATAGCGGTAGAAGACTGGCTTGCAAACCCGACACCCCTTAACGGGATTATATACAGCCACTTCGTGAAATAACGCCGTGCTTCACCACTGTAACGAGCACAGTATCGGCCTGGCACCGGATAAAAACCTTACCGAAAGTGCCTCTCATTTATACTCCTGAAATGCCACTGGTAAATCATCCTGACTTCACGCTATTGGAGGAAAAGGGGTTCCGGGATCTGTGTGGCAGGGCGCAGATCAGAACATGGGGGGACCTCTTTCGTGAGGGAAGCTTCCTTACATTAGATCAATTTCGCCCAGAGGCGGCTCGTACGCCACTGGACGTTTTCTTATATGTATGGCTATGGCAGGGTATGAAGTCGCTCCTTCCGGAGTTCCCACAGGAGCCTATGAGATTAGAACCATTGCATAGGATGCTGCGGTCTACCGACGGCAAGCATCTAGTGTCCGGACTATACGCCACGGTGCGAGCCCTTAAGTCGGAAACAGATGATAGGTCCCGGCAGCGCTGGGAGAGGGATGTGGGAGAGGAGGTCACCGCTGAGCAGTGGAGGTATTGCTGCCTACAGACGGAACAGATCTCGGCTAATAGTCGTTTCCGGATGATCCACTATAAATTCCTGCACCAGTTATATTACACACCGGTCAAAAAAGTACGCTTCCACCTGGCAGACAATAATCACTGTGAGAGATGTGGTATGTCGGGAGCAGGGTTCCTGCATCTGGCGTGGGAATGTGCGAAAATAGCAGAATACTGGGACGGGGTGTTTGTGGCGCTGGAGGAAATGATAGGGATTCAGCTAGACAGAGACCCCATGGTGGCACTCATGGGATACACGGCGCAGATACCGAAACAGTGCAGAAAACTGGCTGCTATAGCGCTGCTGCTGGCGAAGCGTAGAGTTGCTTGTCGATGGGGCAGGGGCGGAGCCCCGAAATTTAAGGAATGGCTCGCAGACATAACATATTGTCAGGAACAAAATAACATGTACGCAGAATTGCTGCCACGCAGGTCCCAACCCAGAGACATTTGGGGACCACTGGTGAAATATCTGCTATCACACAGCACTGCAGTGGTGGAGGCGACGGGGTAGGGGTTGAGACGGGAGGGGAACGGGATGGTAGACATTTGTAAATCAATTGGGAATGATCATGGGCCTGGTGAGGAAAGAAAAATGGGATTGGATTGGATGGTGGATGCCTGCAGCATATTGGAAGATCAGGAGAGAATACAAATGTTCTGGCAGTCGTGAGGTACTTAACAGATGTCGACACCTTACTTGGGCTGGGCTGCTGGTCACCGGGTACTCTGAGTATGTCATAGCTGTGCTTAACGAACCTGTAATGAGAAACGTAAGAACTGTATCATGTTTTGCCACTATAGACCTATGAATGATGTAGTAAAACTCTTGACTGCACGTGAATTGTAACACTGCGTACAGGCTTTAAACTATAAATAAAGTTTAAAAAAAACAACAAAAAAAAAACTATTAATGTGCTTAATGGCTTTGCTGGTCTAGGCTGTTCTGAGACACCAGAAGTTTCTCATGATTATTGTACCTACACCTATTGTGCTCTGTCTCCCGCTCCGCGCTATACATACTGTACATACTGTATTAAAGTAAATGAGAGGCATGCCAAAAAGGCAATAGGAAAGTACCTTCTATGGATACAATACTTGGATAAAATACCTCTCGGGCAGTGATTAAGGCAAGAGTAGAAAAGAGGAGGACAGAAGCCAGCCTGAATTTAAGGAAAGGAAAACAAGGAGAGAGGAAACACGGTTAAAAAAAAAAGAAAGACTGATGCAACCTGTGGTGAGACATTAGGTCTTATCCCAGGGAGAGGGATTAAAGGGTGGTTGCAGAGGATGGTCTGTGTAGCACTGATGCGGCTTGCTGCCACCGTGCAATACCACCAGCTTTAGCCCTGGCCCCTGATCCTCCTCCGCCCTACCTATGTGGTGAAAAGAAGTGCAAAGTAAGGATACTACAGCAGATGTTTATATATATTGTCAACTTTTAACTACTACCTGCTACCTCGATGGAACGTATTTCAAGAGACTCCACAATGAAAACGCGTACAGCCAAGCGGAACCTCAAATGGAAAAGGCTAGCATTCTACAAGCATCCGAACAAACCCGAAAAAAATCGCCCTCAAGTTTTGGATCAACAGCCTCATTCTCCCAAGGGATCCTGGCATAACCTCTCGCAAGAAGCAAGTACTAGAATGGAATCTAGTTTAAGTTCTGAAGCAGTCTCTCTTTCTACCTCCACGGCAGCAGCTGGCATTTCCACAACCTGTAAAGCCTCCCTACTTATACCACCAAATGTAGAAAGAGGAAAACAACCATACCCATTATTCTCATGGGCTGTTACCAAAGAGACTCACGAGGAAAGTTTCCCAAAGTCCAATAATACTCAGATGGCCACCGCGCCTCCAGCCGCTCAAACAACGGAGCCTCTGAGATCTAACGATTTAATCCAACATGGATTAGAGGCGGCAACCAACTCCATCTTAGATTCCCCACTGCTTCCTTCAATAGCGTTGACCCTGAGTCAGATTTTATGCAAGCTGCGTGGGATGAAGAGCCCGCAATAGAAAGCCCAAAAGAAAACGAATGAACAACTGAAGCAAATTAATGAGAACATCAAGCAAATAGCATCTCTCATGACTCAGGTAGAGCTGAAAGTCTCCACCCTGGAAGACACTTCTAGTAATCAAGAAAAGACATCTCAAAAAATGCAGATAGAATTGGAAGATCTTCAGCTAAAGATCAATGTTATCGAAAACAGAGCTCGGCGCACAAATCGTGGGAATACTTGAGGACCGCGAGTCTGGTTCATCTGCGATAAAGTTGATTTCTGACTCGATTCATAGACATGTATTACCGGAAAAAAGACAGCAGAAAGGGGAGATCTCACCATTGTCCGGGCACATCGAGTACCAACAACCCGACCTACGAATGCCAAATCCCTCAAACAATTTTGGCAAATTTTGGCGATGTTGGGATCAAGGACCAGGTTCTATCGCAGGCAATTTCTAAAAAATCTTTTTCCACAGAAGAGAATCATTCATCTCAAATCTTTTCGGACATGTCGATTCTAGCAACATGAAGACGCTGAGAATTTATAGAACTGTATGATGAATGTAAACATTATGGGGATTCAACTGGAATTATGCATCAATCTAAATTAAGGGTGCGATTTAAAGAGCGATCACATGTATATATGTCTGTGGAAAAGGCCAACATTTTTTTGCGTATAATAAAAGAGGAAGGAGGGTGAGAAGGGGGAGCTTTCCAAAATTAAATTTCAGCCCAGGGGATCCACTAGAGGGGGAATGGAAGGGGTGTAAGGTAGAACTTTCACTTTCTAAGGACGGCAAAATAATTCTTCAATGAACTCAAGCCATTTGGCTGCTCCTCTTGGAAATGAGCTCACAAATACAATTCCAAGGTATTCACGGAAGGGGAAGGCGGAGAAGGGGTGCGGGGAGGTTGAACATTGGACTCATGATGGGTAAGGCCTTTAAAGGGGGAGGTGGGAGATTGTCAGGGCATGAGTATTTGCGGGTGATTGGGTGAAAAATAGAAAAATTGCAGTTAGGGTAATAAGAAAATCTTTAGGACAAATCTTAGCCTGGTTATATTACTCATATGTGTCGAGAGGTGGAAGGATGGCAAAGAAAAAGGCCAGTGAAGAAACAGGCTCTTCTTTGAGGCAGTATGTCAGATAAGCAAATGATTCGGATAGCCTCTTGCAATATTAATGAGGCCAATAATCAAACTTAATTGAAATCTACGCTTCAAAGTGGCTGGTATCGGCCCAAATACACATTATTTTACTCCAGGAAACACATTTGAAAGCAGATTCTACTCCTCCTGGATTACCTAGTTATATTTCACAAGCTTTTTTTGCATCAGCAGGGGCAGCAATTGGGGGAGGGTCGCAATTTTGTTCACATGCCATTGCCAAGGGGAAGTCTTACAGCTCATTAGAGACTCCAGCACTAGGTGGATTATAGTAAGCTGGAAGATGGGAAAACAGATCTTACAGATCAACAGCTTCTATGGCCCAATAGAGGATGATACAGCAGCCCTCGAGGAACTTAAGAACGTTGTCTGAAAACTTCCTGGCTACATCATCCTCGGGGGAGATTTTAATCTGTTACAGAACTTAAATCCAGACTCTTTACGCAAGAATAAAGTTCAAAATAAACCTAGAGCAGCTAGATGTTTGGCTACTTTGATTCAAGGTTTTGCCTTAATTGATCCCTGGTGAGTCCAATATCCCCGGGTTCGTGAGTATACTTGCTTCTCTGAGAGATTTAACTCTGCTTCTAGGATTGAATTTTTCTTAATTTCTCATCGATGGGAATGGGGTAAGGCTTCTATCCTCTCAAATCCATCCTCTGACCATTCAGTCCCAGAAATAAAAAACTATTTAATTATGCAGGAATCTCCTCTTTAGATAGGTCCCTGTTAACTGAAGAAGAATGGGTTACCACTGTGCGTGTTAAGATTAAGGAATTGTTGGAAAGAAATAGGGGGTCTGCTTCATGCTTTTTGTATCTGGGAAGCTTGCAAAGCTTTCATCAGGGGAGAGATAATATCATATAAAGCCAACATATCTAAATTGAAGAACATCCTTATGACTTTACAGTGTGAACTAGTTCAATTGACTCTGATGTAGACAACTGACTATTCCCAAGCGACGAAAGCTAGGCTAGAAAAAGTTAGACAGGACTTAAGGAATTAATATCACTCTGAGATAATTGTCAATCAGAAAACATGCTCTCAAAAATTATATGAAGAAAGCGAGCAAAAAACCAATGACCATGTCATGAGTGACGTAAATGTGAGCTCATAAGCAGTGCATTTTAGGGACAGAAGTTACAGTTAGCTCAGGTAACTATAACTGCTGAATGTCACTGGTTTTGTATGAATTAAATCTGTGTATAACTATAATGTCCCTGTAACCATTGTTTTTTTTGAGTGATTATATATATCTTACCTACTGGCAGTCGCCAGTAGATAGTTAGGACCTAGTTTCCATAGGAAAAGATTTTTTTGTTTTGGTACTGTTTGAAGAATCTTCACAAGATTTTCCAAACTAATACAATGCTCACTTCAACTGCTATCCTGAAAGTTTCGCGGTGATCCGTCAAGTGGGGGTGCCTAAAAGCACATTTACCTCATGTTAATTCCCATATGACCTTTAGACATGGTTACAGCCTGAACTGCTGAATGGTATTACACCAAATTTGTCTGGATGGTAGATGTTGGTTCAAGGAAGTGCCGTTTTGTGATTTGGTATAAATCCGTTCAGTAGCTACTGAGAAATGTAAAGATATTCCCAGTTGTATATAAGGGGATGCGGTGGATCCACGACCCCTTCCGATCTCGTGCTGAGATCTGATTGGCTGCCAACACTTCAAATCAGTAAGTGTTGGCAGCCATCTTGTGACTCGTTTCAAAAGAATCACAAAAAAAAAGATTTAAAAAAAAAAAGAAGAGGGGGCAGGGTAGAAACACTGTGACCCCCTAGGCCTCTTGGGGTCCCTGTTTTTTTTTTTTAAACATTTCAGTTGGAGTCGCGCTGGAATCCTGACTTCTGCTGAAATTTTAATAAATTAAGCGTTGGCTCCGCGCTATGTTTAATAAAGGCCCACGGGTGAGCCAGGTCCCAGCGGCAAGTTCTTATAGTAAGCCCATGCAGCACCCCCTGCGCCCGGGGACTGCCACCTCCCGGGGGCAAAAATGTATAATGTGGGGGGGGCGTGGCTTGCAGCCAAGCAAGATGGCCGCATCCTAGTTGGGCTCCGAGGGTGAGATCGACTCCCCGGACATCCGTACCTTATCCGAACGCTAATCCGGCCCCGGGTTCCCTGAGCGTGTGGCGGAGAGCAAGCGGCGCCGCCTGATCCGACTCCCGAGTCTCTCCGGTGCCTGGAGCGGAGACGACGACTCCCGTGGATTTGAGGCCTACCCTGGCGTGGTGAGCTGGGGCCTCGAGTGGTGAGAGGACCCCGCGTAGAGAACGGCTGGCCGGGATTTGCCTTGAGGCGGGGGCGGAGCGCTGCCTGGGCGGCCCGGGGAGGCACCACATCCTGGCCTGGAGATCCGGGTTTTGCCCCCGCTGCGGGGCCTGACTGCCATACATGCGCTGAAGCGCGAACTCTGCCGCCCGCCCCGGGGGCCTGGGAAGTGGCGGCTCCTGCCTTGGATTGACGCCGGTGGGCCCTCCGGAGCACTCACCGTCGGCCGGGACCGGCGCGGGGGAATGCATGCAGTGACCCTGCCCTAATTCGGACACAGTCCCGCCTAAGACGCCGCTGTGGACCCTGAGGTGTGCGGCCTGGGGCGGGGGATGTGCCGGTGCTGCCTGCGCGGACCGCGGCCTGCCCGGGGAGAGTCTGGGAACACCTCCTGGCCTGGAGCTCCGGTTCGGCCCCCTGCTGCGGGACTACCGTGTGTGCGCAGAAGCACGACCTCTACCGCCTGTCCCGGAGGCCTGGGACACAACCACTATTGCCTTGGACCGACGCCGGTGGGACCTCTGGAGCGCTCGCCATCTGCCCGGTGTCGGACGCGGTCCCGCCTGAGGCGCCGCTGTGGACCCTGGGGTGCGCACCCCGCTTCGCCGATTCTCCAGCGGTCCGAGGGAGGGTGAGTTTGAGGACGCCTTCTGCCGGGACCATGGGCGGGAAGGGCGCCAGAGGGACCTCGCAAGGCAAGCTTGATAAATTTGCCTACACCAAGGACTCCCCTGCATTGCCGGACCGGGGCGTGCGGGCCGAGAAGGTGGTAGCGGACAAGGAGGTGCCGAAGGTGACGCTCGAAGACATTATGGCGGCCCTGACGCAAGTACAATCCACTGTGGGGTCAATCTCTACAGATGTGTCTCTGCTTCGCGCGGATTTCCAGAAAATGTCCGCCAGGGTCGCGGACGTGGAGCAGGTGACGGAGACCCTAACCAAAGACTCGAACTACCTCCTTCAAAAGGTGTCACAGTTGGAGACGGAGAACAAACGTATGGCGGCCCGGCTGGACGACCAGGAGGGGCGCTCCCGCCGTAATAATGTGCGCATCACCGGGATTCCCGAAAGTGAGGGGCATCAAGCCATGGACCTCTATGTTGAAGACTTGATCAAGTCCAAGCTGCAGCCCAGGGGCCTCTCGGCCTTCTTCTCGGTGGAGCGAGCCCACAGGGTACCGGGTGGCCGACCAAGAGTGGGTGCGCCTCCGCGGCCGGTCCTGGCCCGCCTGTTCAACTTCCGTGACAGGGACGCTATTCTCCAGGCGGCGCGGGTGGCGCCGCCCCTCCGTCTCCAAAACTCCACGGTGTCCTTCTTCCCGGATTATACGGCGGCGGTGGCGGCACAGCGACGAAGCTTCTTGGAGGTCAAGAAGAAACTGAGGGCCCAGGAACTCCCATACGCTATGCTCTTCCCGGCGCGGCTCCGTGTGGTGGCGGAGGGCAAAACCGTATTCTTCGAGGAGGCTCATGACTGGCTAGAGGGGTGGCGACCGGCCAAGGGCCCCGGGCGCTCGAGCCGCAGGACGCGGCACCCCGGCAGTGCGGAAGACTCTGATGGTCACGACCGGTGAATGGAGGAGGTTCGGGAGGAACCTACCGGATGAAATCCTGGCCCGAACTGCCTTCGGCGCGAAGTTGGGGACTGACATCCATGGCACGGCACTACTGCACCGGCCTACTTTCTACAGCCACAGGGCATGAACGATGGGACCTGGGGATTGGGGATGTCATGGTCTTCCTCGGACTCCACGCTCCTTAAAGCGCAAGTACTGGTTGGGGTTATGGGGATTGAGCACTCTGCTGAGTTGGGGTGGCGGGCAGTTTTGAGTCCGTGTGGCAGGGAGGCAGGGTGGGGGGTTGGGGGATTGGGGAAAGTTTACTAGTTATGTTCTTTTGTTTGGGTTTTGGAGGACACAGGCTCACGATCTACACCAAGCGCGATCCCAGTGCGCGTCCTATGTCTCACCCCATAATGTCCACATCCGGCTCCGTCCTGTCCTAAAGCCACCATAATGTCCGACTCGACGCATGACACATCCCACAACACCACTCTGACCCCGGTGCAGCCCCTCTCTCTGCTTACGTGGAATGTGCGGGGATTGGGAGACAAGATCAAGCGGGGCCTGGTTTTGCATAGTATTAAGCGGTGTGCCCCGGCAGTGGTCTTACTCCAGGAAACCCATCTCACTGGCACCACTACTAAAGCGCTGGACAGGTGGGGGTATAAGATGGTGGCACACTCGGAATTCACCTCAGGGTCCCGGGGGTTGGCATACTGCTGCGTAAACAGTCCCACCTCATCGTGATCAGTGTGCACACGGACGGGGCCGGACGCTTCGCGGCGGCTCACACTCAATGGGAGGGGAGGCCCCTCAACATAGTATCTGTCTATATCCCGCCTGGGTTGCATGCTGTGGCGTTCCCGGCGCTTAGCGAATTTCTGCTTGCACTACCGGAGGGAGAGGTGCTCCTGGGGGGTGATTTTAATGCGGTGATGAATGACCTCACTGACCGGTCTCCGCCTCGTGTGCGGGGTGGGGGGGTGTCCCGCCTTGCGAGCTTTGCGGCGGCGATCGGGTTCACAGATCTCTGGCGGCGGCACCACCCAGCGGCGCAGTGTTACACGTGCCACTCCGGGGTGCACGATAGTCTAACCCGCATTGATCACTTTCTGGGCTCTCCGGGTTGCCTCCAAAATATTGCAAGTATAGATATTAGACCCAGGGGTATCTCTGATCACTCCCCGATACTTTTGCAATACACTAGCTACCACATGATGCGTCGCCGCATTTATCCGATACGCCCCAGCTACTTGCGTCTACCGAAGATTGGCAAGTCACTAACGCGAGCGTCGCAACTGTACTTTCATGAAAATGCCGCCTCGGTCGACTCCCCTACGATTCTTTGGGAGGCGTATAAGACAGTGGTGCGGGGCCAGGCGATGGCCGCCGTCGCGGAGTACAAGCGCGAACAGATAGCGGAATTGAGGTCGCTGGAAATTGAACTCCGGGCAGCGGAGGCCCGTCAGGCCGAGGCCTCTTCCTGTGAGGCCTCGCGCGACCTGCATGTGGTGCAGACGAAGTACAAGGAGCACCTGAGTGAGCGTGTCAGACAGCGCCTAGAGGCCTCGAGGCACATAGTCTACGATGTAGGCGATAAAACTGGTAGGCTTCTCGCGTGGCTTGACAGACGTGACGACGGCTCCCGAAGCATTGCGCGGCTGGACACTGCAGAAGGGCTGACAACGACGGACCCACGGGCCATAGTGTGCGCCCTGGCGGAGCACTTTCGGGGAGTGTACTCCTCCACCTCCTCCATGTCAGAGGAGGTGGCGCTGACTTATATTCAAGACCTGCAGATGCCCAAGCTCTCCCCAGAGGCCCGGGAGACTCTGGAGGCCGAGCTCACGCTTTAGGAGCTACAGCGGCTATTGGCGCATTACAGCCCGGTAAGGCGTTGGGGCCTAATGGTGTTCCGATAGAGCTTTATCAGCGGCTGCCGGAGACACTGGCCCCGCACTTGCTAAACATGTTCACGCACAGCTTGGAGTTGGGAGAACTCCCCGTTGACCAACGGACGGCCACCATTGTGGTGATACCGAAACCGGGTAAGCCGCCAGACCAATGTACCTCTTATCGTCCCATCTCGCTGATCAACGCAGAGGCCAAGATCCTTGCGAAATTGTTGGCCATCTGGCTCACACCCCACTTAGTTGACATAGTGCACCCGGACCAGTCAGGTTTTTTGCCCGGGAGAAGTACATCCCATAATCTGAGACGGCTCCATGGTGTGCTGGCCCGGGTGGAGCGGTTACAGGAACCGGCTGTCATTCTCTCACTTGACGCGCGCATGGCGTTCGACATGGTGGAATGGCCCTTTCTCTTTGCGGTGCTGGCGCACCTGGGGTTTGGACCGAAATTTTGTGCCTGGGTCCGGCTCCTCTACACTAAGCCACTGGCCCATGTCGCGGCCAACGGACACATGTCGAAGGATTTTCCTCTGGCGCGTGGCACGCGTCAGGGCTGCCCACTGTCGCCACTGCTTTGTGCTGGAGCCGCTCGCGGCTTGGATACGGTGGGAGCCCATGATGAGGGGCCTTCGGTGGTCCGCCGACTGGGAAGACCGCGTCTCCCTCTATGCGGACGACATACTGCTTTACCTGTCTTCCCCTAGACGTTCCATCTTGACATTACTGAACATCTGCAACATATTTGGCCGGGCATCGGGCTATACGATAAACTGGTCGAAATCGATCCTCCTGGTGCTACGAGGCCCCCCTCCGAGGCTACCGGCGGGATGTCGGCTACAGGTGGTGGAGGGGTCGTTCAAATACTTGGGGGTGCATGTGACGCTGGATCAGGCGGAGTTTTTCAGGCGTAACCTAAGCCCCCAGATGGACCGTCTCCGGCGTGATGTGCAGCACTGGGGAGCGTTGCCTCGGACTCTGGTGGGGAGGGCCGCGCTCTTCAAAATGATGGCCCTGCCGCGGTTTCTGTATGTGTTGGAGAATACCCCGTACCCGGTGCCGCCGACCAACTTCCGCACGATAGCAGCGCAGGTTTCCAGCTTACTCTGGGGAAATAAACCGGCACGCATTGCGCAATCAAAATTGGTTCGCGGGTGGTACGATGGGGGAATTGCGCTCCCAGATATCCAACTCTATTACTGGGCAGCGCAGCTTAAGGTGATCAACCAGTGGCTTCACGCGCCTCAGTCTGATCCCGCATTTAAGGCGGACAGGGAAGTGTTGGGGGAGAAGGGTATGCTCTCCCCTCTATATGATGCCCGACGGGCCTCGCAACTGATTGGCCCCCTTAGGCAAACTGTAGCTATCTGGCATGCGGCGAGGGCCAGGTTGGGGTGGCGGGGGGTCCTGACTCAACTTACGCCCCTTTGGGACGCCAGGCAGTTGGGCCGTTTAAGGGACAGCAAAGGTTTCGACGCTTGGGACAATATCGGAATCTCGGTGGTGGGCGACGTGTGGCAAAAAGGGGCGATCGTCCAGTTCTCATATTTACAACAGCACTATGAGCTGGCTCCCTCAGAATGGTTCAGATACCTCCAGATGAAACATGCACTGATGGCGCAACTGACTCCTGGCGCCCAGGTTCCGGAGGCGTCCCCGTTAGAGGATAGACTGTTGACGGAGTACATGCCAAAGAAGGCTACGTCCTTCACGTACCGCAAGCTGATTAACAACATGCCAGACCCCTTGGGGCTCCTGAGGGAACGGTGGGCTGCGGAGATCGGTGACTTTGATGACCCGGAGTGGCGTGAGGCGCTGGCCTCGCCGCGCTAGGCAGGTATATCATCGCGACTGCGGCTGGTGCAGCTGCGTATTTTGCATCGCTCGTACTTCACCAGACGCTTGTTGCACAAGATGGGTAGAGCGACTCACCCCTTCTGCCTGCGGGGATGTGGGGAGGAGGGAACCTTTTACCACACTGTCTGGGAGTGTCCCATCCTTCAGGTGTTCTGGAAACGGGTGCTGCGCACAATGTCACAGGTGTGTAGGATATCGCTGGTGCCGGAGCCCCGGCGCTGTTTGCTGAATGTGTGGGAACCCAATGATCTTGATCGTCAGGCGCAGGGCTGGGTGTCGCTGGGGATCATGACGGCCAAACGGAATATAGCCCAGAGGTGGGGAGCGGTGGAGGCGCCGTTGCTGTCTGTGTGGAGGAGGGAGATGGACGCAGCCATGTTTGCTGAGCGGTCAGTGTTTGTCAGGCGGGGATGCCCTCGCAAGTGGGCCAAGGTTTGGGGGGCATGGAACATGTACAGGGGAGGAATATGTGATCCGCCGCCTGTGTCTGATGAATACTCCTCTGATTCCGATGGTTGAGTTGGTCTGTGGGGTGCTGGGGAGCGGGGGAGACGTGGTCCTTATCTCTGCATTAGCGGTGGGATTGATTGTGACATTATGCATTTGGGTGGCAATTTGTCATAAGATTTTTGAGCATGGGCTGTCTCGATGTCCTCATGTTCTAACTGTTGTGAAAACAATAAAAATTTGACACAAAAAAAAATGTATAATGTGATGCGGGGGACTGCCACCTTTCCGGGGCTATGTTATGTTAGGGATTTTTTAAAGCACATGGCTGCCTGTGGCTTCCAAGCATTGGGTGTGAAAGTTGGTGGCAGAGGTGCAAGTTGGGCCTTTATTGTGGGAACAACCATGCCTTGAGCATTTTCCTGCAGCTGGGTTCTTCTTCCAGCAATCTCAGCTCCCTGGGCATGGAGTTCCAGAGCTTCGGGACCAGGTGTGAAAATGATCTGCCTCCCCATCTTGACCTCTTGTTTCTTAGCGTCCCCATAAGGCGGTCTTGTGATGACCTAAAGCATCTCTTCAGTGCATATGGGGAGAGGAGATTTCTGATTTTAATCGGGCCCCTGCCATTCATTTCTTTGTGAGCCAGGCAGAGAAATTTAAACTTGATCTTGGCTTCAATGGGCAGCCAGTGAATGAGTTTCAGGGAGGTCTTTAATGATTTGTGTTTTGGGATTTCTAGAAGTAGCCTGCCTGCCACATTCAGTGCAACTTGCAGTCTGTTAGTAACATATTTTAGTGAGCCCAGATACAGTGAGTTGCCACAGTCCAGGCGGAAAACCTCAAGGGCTTGGATCACAGTTCTTCTTAGCTCGTCAGGGATAAGCCCTATTATCTTCTGGATCATTCGAAGTATGCCATAGCAAGTGGCCATTCATTTTTTGCTTGATCTTCCATCGTTAGTGTTTTATCCAACCACATGCCCAGATTCTATATAAAGGATGTGGGGATGGGAGGGTTTCACCAACCATCCGGCCAACTAATCACAGGCGTGGGACAAGGATTTTTCCCTAGGATCAGTAGTTCTGTATTGTCCTAGTTTAATTTCAGGCAATAGTTGGCCAACCGGTTAGCCACCTTTTCCAGAAAGGTGGTGTTTGTTTCGAGTTCGGCCCACCCGCCGCCGATACCACCAGTTGCATGACATCTGCATAGGAGACAATAGACAGCCCAAACGCCTGTATGATTTTCATCAACAGACGCATGCTTATGTTGAACAATATGGAAGTAAGCGACGAGCCCTGTGGAACTCCACATAAGGCTGGCATTGTATTAGAGAGACAGGTGAATTCCATGATCTGAAATCACTCAAAAAGGAGGTAAACCACTAAAAGGATGTGGCAGAAAAGACTACTAAAAAACATAAAAAAACTTATAAGAAATAAAGTTAAAATAATGCACTTAAAGATGTATGCATATCAGAACACATAATTATGTAAACACATAGGTTGTACCCTCTACACAGTCTAGTATGCATTAACTGGGGTGACAATCTTCCACTGAACAACCCGTCAAAGGGATGTGAGGTCATGCATCAGAAACACCAGCATTTCTCTTTTACTGCTGAAACGGCACAGCATCATCAAACGTGACATTTTGTTCCCTTTGTATAGCCAGCTTCTCCTTATTCCACCACTTATCATCCTCAAACATGACCACATTTCTTTTAACACACACAACCTTCTTGGGTTCCGAAAATTTCAGATTTCAAACTGACTCCCACCCATTCCTCTTCTTTGACCTGCAGACGTCAATCACACTCCTTAGACACATACCTACTTTGCGTACTCTCCCGCTTAGCACCCACACATGACATTTTTCATCCAACACCATTTAACTACTCATCCATGGACACACTAGTCTATTTGCTGAACAGTCTCCCTTTCAGCACAACAAACGGTGACAAGCCAGTGTACACACAAATCTTCCAATTCCTTATACCAATCCAATCCTCTTGCTAAAGACAATTGTACATTGTCTTTAATCCCACGTTTGCACCTCTCCACTAAACTATTTCTTGTGGGATGATATACGAGGTTGTCACAATGCTTCACACCCCACCTTTCAATGAACTTGCCAAATTCTACAGATGTAAATTGAATGCCATCGTTAGTCACAATTTTCATGGGAGCACCTTCAAGCATCAACAATTCATGCTAAATTTTGATTACTTTCCGCAGTATTGGCATTCCAAACAATTTTCACCTCAGGGCAACAAGAACAATAATCCACTAACACAATTCCATATTTCTTTCCATCTCTCAATGCATTGATGGACCCAATTATATCCATTCCTAATTTAACCCAAGATTTCTCAAAAATCAAATCAAAATCAAATCAGGTGTTTGTTAAGCGCGACTACTCACCCGTAAGGGTCTCAAGGCACTGGGGATGTGGGGGGGGGGGGTTCGCAGGTTCCAGTCCATCAAGGAGGGGGTTTGTCAAAGAGCCAGGTTTTGAGGTTTCTTGCGAAGATGGGGAGCCATGTTATCTCTCTGAGGTGGAGCGGAAGGTCGTTCCAGGCTCTGGCCACGAGGAAGGAGAATGAGCGGCCTCCTGATCTGGTCTTTCTGGTGCAGGGGACCACTGCGTAGGAGAGCTGGGCTGATTGTAGGGTCCTTTGGGGTGCGTGGAATTTGAGTCGGCTGTTCAGGTATGCTGGTCCGATGTCGTGGAGGGCCTTGTGAGCGTGGGTTAGCATCTTGAAGGTGACTTTAGCTTCGATGGGGAGCCAGTGGAGTGTTTGCAGGTGCTGGGAGATGTGGCAGTGTCTTGGCAGGTTGAGGACCAGTATTGCGGCGGCGTTTTAGATGTTCTGTAGCTTGCGGGTGAGGTTTTTGTTTATTCGGACAGAGAGTTAATTGCCGTAGTCGAGCCTGCTGGTGACCAGGGCCTGAGTGACGGTCTTTCTGTGTTCAAGAGGGATTTCTCCTGCACTGGAACAGCCTAAATGGGACTGGGAACAGTTACTTGAGACTTATAACAGAGAGTCCACACAAGATACTTCCTCACCCAGTGCTCCACATCCTTGTCCAACCCCGGCCACCAATGTGTATCTCTAATTCTTCTTTTCATGGCCCTCATACCTACGTGACCTTTATGAGCTAATTCCAACACCTCCTTGCAAATCACTTCAGGAACCACCAGTACATATGCTCTCCGTACAATGCCCTCCGACACACTCAATTCCTCGAAAACTTCTTTGTACGTTTAACACACATCCTTCACATTTCTCTTGGTCACCCTACATCAAAATATGAAATTAACTCTTGCAACGCCACATCTTGTCTCACCGCTTCCTTCCATTCCTCTTCCACAATGCCACCCATCTCATCAGAAGTAGTACAGGCTACTATGCACCATTCATCATCTTTGTTGACCTCTTCCTCCATTTCCATTCTCAAACCCAACCTTGACAAACAGTCCGCAAAAACGTTCTTTATCCCTAGTAAATACACCAGTTTAAACTGAAAATCCTGAAAGCGATAGTACCATTTGGTAATTCTGGGAGTCGATTTGCCCGCTCCCTTTGTGGTAAACAAATTGAGCAAAGGTTTGTGATCCATGCGTAGAGTGAACTCCACTCCTCACAAATACTGTCAAAAATGGTCCACTCCCCACCAACACGCAATGCTTCCCGTTCAATTATAGAATAAGTGCTTTCCGCCCCTCGCAGGGCTCATGACGTAAAGGCTATGATTTTGTCCTTGCCATTCCTCGTCTGTATGAGCACAGCACCCAACCCATGTTGACTAGCATCAGTTACAACAACACACAGATCACAAGTGTCAAACGCTTTGAGCAGAATAGCTCCAACAATTCCATTATTGATTACATCAAATTCTTTGTTCAAATCACTTGACCATTCAAACTTGACATTATTCTTGAATAACATCCTCATTCCTTTTGTTCTGTCAGCACACAAAGGCACAAAAAGTGCATACAATTCCAATATGCCAAAGAAAGACGGCAGTTGATCCTTACATTGGGGTGCTAGAAATTCCTTGATGGCTTTAACCAAACATTGTTAGGTTCCACCCCATCAGCAGACAATTTGTGCCCTAAATAATCTACACTGGACACACCAAATTTACACTTGCTTGATTTACGAGTGACACCTTTATCTTTAAGTATTGTCAGCACTTGTGCCAACCTTTCATCATGCTCTCCTTCATTTATGCCATAGACTAAAATTTGTCTTGAAAACACCTAACATTATCCACGCCCTTGAACATTGCCTCGATCACACACTGAAATACAGACAAAGCTGAGGCCAATCCGAAAGACATGCGTTCAAATCTGTATGCCCCATTTGGTGAAACAAACAATGTCAAATGACGTGAATGCCTGTGTAGTGATATTTGGTGATACGCTGCAGACATATCAAGGGTAGAAAAACTTTTGCCCCTTTCACTATTATCAGCATTTCAGTAATGGTTGGCAAAGGATTCCTATCAATCTATATCCTTTCGTTCAAATCTCTCGAATCAATGCACATCCTAAGGTCCCATTGGGCTTCCTGGCCAAAACTACTGGTGAAAGCCACTCCGAGGTCACTATGGGCTCAATTATGTTTTGCTGACATAATTTTCCAGTTCTCTCTTCAACTCCTCTTTCATCGAAATAGGGACATGTCTCACTTTATGCATTACTGGTTTAACCCCTGCCTTTATCTGAATTTGGTGCGTAAACCCTTTAATCTTGCCAAGTTTGTCCTCAAACACATCAGGAAAAGCTTAAGTCCAAACACATTTTTCTACAGACATTACATGTGCCACTTCCTTACATAACAGAACTTGTTCACGACTGTTGGAATCTAACACAATTGCCAAATTACCTTCATCCAGCCACCCCAGTAAATTACCCCCGACAACAGCTACATACACAGTACTATAAGCCACATTGCCTTTAAATTCTAAACAAGCATACAAATCACCCAACACTTCAATGGCTTTCCCTCCATAGGCCACAGGTTTCACCATGGACTTTCTCAGCTGAATATTGCTTATTCTTTTCCATTCTTCCACACCTATTAAAGTAAACAAAAACCCTGAAACAGCCATCATGTTGATGGTGACACCATTGACCATGTTCATACAGAGAGGCTGCCTGCTATATGACTCAATTACTGACAAAACATCCTCACCCACTCTTCCAGTTAAATTTTACTCACTACAGTTTTCATCCTAATCCATCATGAACACTGCGCTTTCTTCATACGAATCAGTTTGACCACCCATGTCTGCACTGCCTCCGACAGTATTCACACTTTTAGTGGCTTTAACTTCCCTTTTCCATTTAGCCTTACACACTTTCATAAAGTGCCCCTTTTTCCTACATTTGCTACACCATTTATCTATGACAGAGCACATGGGAGAATTTCCCAAATAAAATTTGCTACCACATCGATAACATTAAAATGTTTTTCTCTTTTCCTCAGACTTGGGACAGTTTTTCTTAGTCTTTTCTCGTGACTGCAATGTATGAACATGCGTACTGATGTTCATCTGCTCCATAAATTTTGTAGTTGATCCTATTCCACTTGCCAACTTGATCGCCTTATCCAAGGTAAGATTATCAACTGTAAGAAGTTTCTCCTTTTTACTATTCGATTTCTCTACCACTTGATCACGTATGACTTCATCTGAAAGATCTTAAACTCAAATGTGGCAGCTAGAATTCTTAAATCACTAAATAAAACTTTCCACCGACTCACCAGGCATCTGATGCCTCATAAAATTTATATTGTTCCATTATGATATATTTTTTTTTAAGCATAGATCCAGCACCTTTTTGACAGATGCACATCTCCCTCTCCCAATACAGACACAGCAGGCAGGTGTTTTAAAATCATTCTCCCTTCAGTACCCAAGGAATGATGTAAAATTGCACAAACGCTTGTGTGAAAACCCCACCTTCAATTGCCTCTAAGTAGGCTTCAAAACCCTCCTTCCATTGTTCCTAATCATCTAAAGGCAAACCTGGTGCTGATAAAAAAAAGTAACAGGAGGATTCCATTCCATTCAATTTGTAGAGCGCGCGGCTACCACCAACGGTGGTGTCCCGGCTCTAGGCAGCGGAAAAAAACCAAGGGGAGAACAGAGAGAGCAAGAGCAATAGTACGTACTGTCAGAAACAGGGGTTTTGCCTTTCTTGCCCCCACTCTGTGGAACAAACTGCCTTTACATCTACGTATCATCTCTGACCATAACCATTTCCTCCAGAATCTAAAAACATGGTTGTTTGACCATTAGCTCTGTCTCTCTTATGCTGACAACCTAAGAGCTGTCCGCCAGCGCCATGAGACCTTTGGGTCATGTGTGCGCTAAATAAATGTTCCTTGATTTGATTTGATTTGATTTGATAAGGCAGATCAAATAGCCAAGTCTTCAAGGCCTTCCTAAACGCAGTTTCCATCTCTGCTTTACGAAGATTTTCAGGCATGGAATTCCAAAGGGAGCAGGTCTCACCGTGAAACCTCGCCCCCCAATCCTAGTTTTGGTAAAGTGAGGAATCCGGAGCAATTCCAGAGAGCTGGATCGCAGGGTCCTAGTTAGGCTATACTTCTGGAGTCTCAGCTTCAGGTAACCTGGGCCAAAATCTCTGGAGACTCTCAAGGCCAAAGCCAGAGCCTTAAACTCTATTCTCCTCCTGACTGGGAGCCAGTGCAGGCTGCACAGATGAGGGGAGATGTGATGACGGAGCGGCGCATTTCTGATAAGCCTAGCCGCGGCATTCTGTATGGTTTGCAGTTTTCTCATCAGATACGCTGGAAGGCCAAGGTACAAGCTATTTGCGTAATCCAGCTGGGATGTGAACAACGTGCAGTCTGTCAGCAGAAGATGCAGGAATCTCCACAGGGCTTTCAGCTTCCAGAAACAGGAAGCAGAGACATGCCTAATTTGGATCTTGCATAAGAGTGTGGAATCAAATTTGAAGCTTAGGTTTCTGGCAGATGTGACAGGTGTGGGCGGGGGATTAAGTTCTACCGGCCACCAGAGATCGGCCCGTGGTGGGGAAGGTTGATTAAAGAACATAATCTCCATTTTATCGGTGTTCAACTTCAGGTAACTGTCAGTCATCCATGAAGTAATGTCCATCAGGCATTGCCTGAATCTGCCAAAAGCGACCTCTGCGTGATCTTTGAAGGAGAACACTAACTGGGTGTCATCAGCATATGCAATTACTCGTACTTCACAGTGCTCAACTACTGATGCCAGAGGAGTGAGATACACATTAAATAGAGTGGGGCTACGTGCCGAGCATTGAGGGACACCACACACAAGAGGACTGGAGGAGGAAACATGAGGGCAGAGAAAAACTTGTTGTGACCTGGTTGTAAGAAAGGAGCGGAACCAGGCTAGAGGGGTTCCTGTAACTCCAAGTAGTGCCAGTCTTTCTAGCAGAATCTGGTGTGATACGTGTCAAATGCTGCTGATAGGTCCAACAGCACTAACATGGCACAAACGCCCTGGTCTAGCGATTCTCGTATAGTTTCCGCCACTTCTAGTAGGGCAGTCTCCGTACTGTAACATGCCCTAAAACCTGATTGAGAATCATGGAGGTAGTCATTGGCCTTCAGGAAGTTGGATAACTGCTGCTGAACTTCCTTCTCAAGGATTTTTGCAGGTGCAGGCAGGAGAGAAATCGGCCTGAAATTTTTATGTATAGCGGGGTCAGCATCCTCTGTTTTAAGAATCGGCACAACATAATCAATCAATCAATCATGGCATTTGTATAGCGCACTACATGCCCGCGAGGGTCTCAAGACGCTGGGGGGTAAGCTGCTACTGTTCGAAGAGCCAAGTCTTGAGAAGTCTTCTGAAGGTCAGAAGGTCTTCGGTCTGCCGTAGGCAGATGGGGAGGGTACTCCATGTCTTGGCGGCGAGGTGGGAGAATGATCTGCCGCCGGCAGTCACTCTTCGGATGCGGGGGACGGTGGCGAGGGCGAGGTCTGCGGAGCGGAGCTGGCGGGTGGGGGTGTAGAGGCTGAGTCGACTGTTGAGGTACGTTGGTCCTGTGTTGTGGAGTGCCTTGTGTGCGTGGGTGAGGAGTTTGAAGGTTATCCTCTTGTTGACAGGGAGCCAGTGTAGGTCTCTCAGGTGGGGTGTGATGTGGCTGCGGCGAGGGATGTTGAGGATCAGGCGTTCTGGATGCGTTGAAGCCGTTTCAGGAGTTTACCCTGCGCTCCTGCGTAGAGTGCGTTTCCGTAGTCCAGTCTACTGCTGACGAGGGCTTGGGCGACCGTCTTTCTTGTTTCGGTGGGGAGCCACTTGAAGATCCTGCGAAGCATGCGGAGGGTGTTGAAGCAGGAGGAGGAGATGGTGTTGACCTGCTTCGTCAAGGAGAGGGTAGAGTCGAGGATGACCCCTAGGTTGTGTGCGTGGTCGGTGGGAGTTGGGGGTGTTCCTAGTGCAGTCGGCCACCAGGAGTCGTCCCAGGCCGAGGGGGTGGATCCGAGGATGAGGACCTCCATCTTGTCCGAGTTCAGCTTTAGTCGGCTGATTCTCATCCAGTCGGCAACGGCCTTCATTCCTTTGTGGAGGTTAGTTTTGGCAGTGTGGGTGTCCTTGGTGAGGGTGGGGATCATCTGGGTGTCGTCAGCATAGGAGATGATGTTGAAGTCGTGCCGTCGTGCAATGTGGGCGAGTGGGAGAGTGGTGCCATGTAGACATTGAACAACGTTGGGCTGAGGGATGAGCCTTGGGGTACGCCACAGATGATCTCGGTGGCTTTGGAGCAGAAGGGAGGGAGGCGGACGCTCTGTGTTCTGCCGGAGAGAAATGAGGAGGTCCAGTCCAGGGCTTTCTCTTGGATTTCGCCGTCGTAGAGGCGTGTTTGTAGTGTGCGGTGGCAGACCGTGTCGAAGGCGGCTGACAGGTCCAGGAGGATGAGGGCCGCGGTTTGTCCGTTGTCTAGCAGGGACCTGATGTCATGTGTAGCAGTGATGAGGGCAGTTTCGGTGCTGTGGTTGCTGCGGAACCCGGACTGGCACGGGTCCAGGATACTGCTCTCCTCAAGGAAGCTGGTCAGTTGTTTGTTGACGGCCTTTTCGATGATCTTCGCCGGGAACGGGAACGGGAGCAGAGAGATGGGTCGGAAGTTCTTGAGGTCCTTGAGGTCTGCCTTGGGTTTCTTGAGTAAGGCGTTGATCTCTGTGTGCTTCCAGCTCTCCGGGAAGGTCGCTGTCTCGAAGGAGATGTTGATGGTTTTCTGGAGATGGGGTGCGATGGTGCTGCTGGCTTTGTTGAAAATGTGGTGTGGGCAGGGGTCGTCCAGGGATCCGGAGTGGATGGTGTTCATGATCTTGATGGTGTCGTCGTCGTTGATGTTGCCCTGGCCTCCTGCTGCTGACCGAAACTCCAGCAGGGGAGGCCTGGACAATAGGTTTCCTGTCGCAGGGAGGTGTAAGTACCTCCCCAGACAGGCAGATGTGTATTGGGGCTGGGCGGGAGCACTCTCTGGTGCTTTGAAGTCCTGCACTGGGGGCACACTTGGTGTCCCTGTGCATAGTCCAGTTCAAACCGGTTCAAGGCCTACCTGCCCCTGCTCTGGCACAGAACTGGACAAAGGAAATGGGTGTAACCACCCCTCTTTCCAAACCCTCCCATAGGTGGGTCCCCAGAGTATGTCCAACCCCCTTTCTTAGTATAAGTATAGGAACCCAGTCCTTGATACTTTGGATTACCCTGGACGAAACTCTGCAACATATATCCTGGACCTTCGACTTTCTATTTCGACTAGAAGACTGAAGAAATCTCCCTTGGGGTCATGGAGTGACTCCCCTGCTTGGCAGGCACCAAAGAAGCAACTGTCTGGTCTGCAACTCTGAAGCTCCCGCCAGACGCGTCACCAGAGGTGGATTTCCAGACTTCCCCGAGGCTACCCTGAGTCCACAGCAAAGCTGAGGCCCGTGGCTATCATGGGCGATGTGGAACCGTAACCGTGCTTTGGGCTCTGAGTAGCCCCGGCCTTGGGCACCGACAGCACTGAAGATCTCTGGCCTCCACTCCACGAGTGACCCGTGGGCCAGTTTCCGGTGCGACTGATCGAGGCTCTTTTGCGATCGCTAGCTCGTTGGCTAGTGGGTCCCCACGAAGGCAACTCCTTTTCTACTTGGACTTTCCTGGTTGCTCCAGATGTGCCCTGACTTACCCTCACTGGGTGAGTCCCCCAGACCTTTCTGGTCTGCACTGACGTCCTTCTTCTATTTCCACTTGATTTGCTGTTGCCAAGGCTTGTTGGGTCCATTCTGGTTGCCAAGACGCAGCACTCAACAGACTTCATGGGACAGCTCGAATCCAGCTCCTGGTCACCATCAACGTCTCCTGGACCTCGTGGCTGAAGAGTCAAGACAGCCGTCAACTCACCTGAAGCACCCGACATCTGTGGGCATTGGACTATCGTGCCCCCGGTCACTGGTAAGTGACCCAGACTCTGTCCCATCTGCTTTCAGGTCCCTTCCATCCTCGATACAGACTTGTATCTCTTCGGACACTTCTCTTCACGGCAGCAGCACTTCTTTGCCCGCTTCCATTGAAAATGACGTCGCGACCCGACACCAAAAGACACCTATGCACCCGGCTTCCCTGGGTGAGGTAACTCGAGTACTCCGGTGCTCCCGTGGGTGTTGGCCCTAGACACCTCTAAGTACAAAAGGGTTTGCTTGTAGTCATAATATAAGTGTCCTTAACCTGTATTTTTCCAACCGCGACTTTCCCCGCAGAAGACAACGGCGGTTCACGCATGTGTTCTAACACTGCACGGGTCCCCCGTGGTTCCCCTATGTCACTACCTTGGGTGGTTCCTTGGGGCCCAAACGCTTCTAAAGGCTCTAGGCCTTGAGTCTAGTTCAGTCGTGGTTCTTATACCACTTTATTGGTATATGGTTTGGTATGCCCCTAGGGCCCAAACGTGTATTTGTGCTTTTACTGTTGAATACTGACTTGTATCTTAAGTACTTCAAACTCCAGCCTCATAAAGAGACTAGAGGGGTGTGTTTTATCTTAAATACATATATTTTGAATATATACCTGGTGTGGTTGTCCTTTCATTTGGTCATTTAAGAGATTATAGACTGGTAAAACAAGCTGCTTTACATTCCTTCAAGACTTAGCCTGAAGGCTGCTCTCCATAGCTACCACTAGGATAGCTTTCAATAAAGGTTGTCTTTAACCTATCACCATAAGGGGTTGTTTGGACTGGTACAAGGTGCCCACTTTAATTAGTGGACAGCATATACCAGGCCAACTTCTCACACCCCTGTTGTCTCTGTCTGCACCTCTCATGCCTCTTTCTGCAGTTCTCTTGCCTCCTTCTGCACCTCTCTTGCCTCTTTCTGCAACTCTCGTGCCTCTTTCTGCAGTTCTCTTGCCTCCTTCTGCACCTCTCTTGCCTCTTTGAACACTTCTCTTGCCTGTTTCTGTGCCTCTCTTACCTCTTTCTGCACCTCTCTTGCCACTTTCTGCACCTCTCTTGCCTCTTTCTGCACCTCACATGCTTCTTGCTGTACCCCTTTTGCCTCTTTCTGCACCCTGTTCACTCTTTCTGCAGCTCTCCTTCCTGTTTCTGCACCTCTCTTGCCTCTTTCTACACTTCTCTTCCCTCTTTCTGCACCAGTTACTTCTTTATGCACTTTTATTGCCTTTTTCAGCACCCCTCTTGCCTCTTTCTGCACCTCTGTTGCTTCATTCTGCACTTCCCATGCTTCTTTCTGCACCTTTCGTGCTTCTTTCTGCACCCCTGTTGTCTCTTTCGGCAACTCTCTTGCCTCTTTCTGCAGTTCTCTTGCCTCCTGCACCCACCTCTTGCCTCTTTCGGCAACTCTCTTGCCTCTTTCTGCAGTTCTCTTGCCTCCTTCTGCACCTCTCTTGACTCTTTGAACACTTCTCTTGCCTGTTTCTGCACCTCTCTTGCCTCTTTCTGCACATTCTTGCCTGTTTCTGCACCTCTCTTGTTTCTTTCTGCACCCCTCTTGCCTCCCTCTGCATCCCTCTTCCCTCTTTGTGCAACTCTCTTGCCTCTTTCTACACCTCTCTTCCCTCTTTCTGTACCGCTCTTGCCTCTTTCTACACCCCTGTTGCTTCTTTCTGCACTTTTCTTGCCTCTTCCTACACCCTAGGTGCCTCTTTCATTCCGCACTTCTCTTCCATCTTTCTTCACCCCTTGTGCCTCTTTCTGTACCCTTCTTCCCTTTTCCTGCACATCTCTTGTTTCTTTCTGCACTGCTATTGCCTCTTTCGGCACCTCTCTTGCCTACTTCTGTACCTCTGTTGTTTCTTACTGCTCTTGCTTCTTTCTGTACCTCTCTTGCAAATTTCTGTACCTCTCTTGCCTCTTTCTGCACCTCTCTTGCCTCCTGCACCTCTGTTGGTTCTTCCTTTACTGCTCTTGGTTCTTTCTACACCTCTTTTGCATGTTTCTGTAACTCTCTTGCCTCTTTCTGCACCTTTTGACCTCTTTCTGCACCTCTGTTGCTTCTTTATGCACTCCTCTAGCTTCTTTCTGCACTTCTATTGCTTTCTGCAACCCTCTTGGCTCTTTCTGCACCCTTCTTCCCTCTTTCTACACCTATCTTCCCTCTTTCTGCACCTCTCTTGCCTCTTTCTGTACCCATGTCCCCTATTTCTGCACATCTTTTGCCTATTTCTGCAACTCTCTTGCCTCTTTCTACAGTTCTCTTCTCTCTTTCTGCACATCTGTTGCTTCTTTCTGCACTTCTCTCACTTCTCTTGCCTCTTTCTGCACCTATGTTGCTTCTTTCTGCACTTCTCTTGCTTCTTCCTGCACCTCAGTTGCAAATTTCTGCACCCCTCGTGCCTCTGTGTGCACCTCTTTTGCTTCTTTCTCCACCCCTATTGCCTCTTTCTGCACCTCTCGTTGGTTGTTTCTGTACTGCTCTTGTTCCTTTCTGCACCTGTATGAACAAAATGCAAGCTGTGCACACGTTTGATAGGTGTAAAATGCGTATTAGCATAATATATCGACAAACAATCATTGAACAAAGTAGTTGCAAGAACAATGGACCACAGGAAACAGGATTATATTCAGTCTCTCTGTTTATGTAGAGTTAGGAGATCCAACCAGCCAACACGTGTTTCGTCAAAGGGCACAAAACCCCAGACTTCTTCAGGGCTGGTGAAAAAACATACATGAAGTACGTATCACAAACAAATTCTTTAAATAACATTTCAGACATGTCCATTCTTAAATATCCATTAGTGGATGGTGGGAAAAGGCACCTGTTAAAAAGTGATTGCATCCTGTTAGGGGATCCAGAATGATAGATTGAAATGAAATTCAGTGAAAATGCACAAATATCGTATAAGAAGAATAAATTCCCTTATAACTGGATAGCAAGAAACTCAATCAGTGAAAATCATAATTAAGAATCACGTCTGCGAAACTTGACAAAACACCGAGAGATGGTGTAATAATCGACATGCATAAAGTTGCAAACTTCCAAAATAATGTTAAGTGCCGGTGTGACAAACTGCAAACACATATCACGATAAGTAAACCATCTATTGTGAGTCTATTGTGTGTTACAAAGTAAAACTATGTCTATTCGCGTCACGTGATTAAGGGGTATTCATAATGCCCCACATCTATAGGAAAACATGCGAACGGTTTGTTAAAAACCCCTACCTTCTATATGCGTAGCAGGTATATCAGACCTATTGGTCAGGAAGAAAATCAGTAACCGTAAGGGAACATCAAGCTTTGCATGTCCTCAAATTATTAAGTGTGAGACGCATATCTATAACTCTTGAAGGTAAACCCAAATAAGGCTTACCTTAAAACCGGTGATAATTCCGACCCGGTAGGTCTTAAAGGAAAATGTGAACCGTCTACGTCCTCCGAAAATAAATGGCCATTCAAGTGTTGCCAATAAAAACCGCTTCAAATCTGTAAAGTGCACATAGTACATATAAACCCTTTTGTTGTGAACTACGTTATCCGAATTAAATCCATCCAAATGATGTCCAAATCAGTAGAGGCTCCCCCTTACCTAGGACGAGTACATCCCGAACTCTTAAGCCTCAATCAACTCGCGTGAATTTCCTTCGGTGTTTGCAGCGTGCGCATACCCGGAAGTTCCTTTTAACTTGTGCGTCCGTAAAAACACTAGAACGTGTGCGTCAGTCAAAACACTAGATCGTGTATGGTGATAGTGCGCATGCGTAACGTTACGTGCAGCGCATCTCGGTTTTTGTCAAGTGGCATCATTTTAAAAGAATAATTTGAAGTTACTAGGAATAGAACTTTTGTTTGGGTTATACATGAAAGTCAAGCTGCTCTAACACATACAGGAAAAGTCCAAACTAGGTGTTATAAAAAAATATATACATAGACAAAAAGACAACATTCCAGAATCATTGTAAGTCTTAAAGGCGGAACAGATAAAGGCAACGAGATCTCATGTCATTACTGTTGACTATGACACATAGGGTGAAAATAATAGCAGCTGAAGTTCCCCATGTTTCTAATAGGACAGATTCAAAGCCTTAGAGTCCTTTACTTTGTAGTGTAAGAGAGAAACATATGATGATGTAGAAACGAAAACAAGATCACGAATTACATGTAAAGGTATACACACATATAAATAATGATATTACATACAGTCATGATGAGAATGTCCGCAATTGATGTGGTGGTCATTCTAATTCCCTATGAGACAGTAGTACGATACCCGGGAAAATATCTTGTATGCATGTAATTGAGAACACACCTAGATATTAATATATAGCGTTCTTTTGTTATTTTTAAGGAAATCAAAATCCCTTGGGAGGCGTGCTGGAATAAAATCCCGTTTGTATTCATTTAGTATTTCAGCTCCCTAAGAAATAGTGCATCTCACTATCGCTGTTAAAACCTAGGTCATAAGTGCGTAAACGCATAATCCAAAAGGCTTCAAGCCTCCTCAAATTCAGCTCCCTATTGCCCCCTCTCGGGTTTTGTTTACAGATATCGATTCCGTAGAACTTAAACTTCTTACTTGCATCTTGTGTGGGACATTCCCAAACATGCAATGCCATGGGGTATCTCGAATCCTTGTGTTTCAGAGCCCTAATGTGTTCCCCAATTCTTTCTTTTAGGCTCCTAATGGTACTGCCCACATATTTGCCCCCACATGTGCATTCCAGTACATAAACCACAAATTTGCTATTGCAGTTTATGTTCACTCTTATGTCATATGTCCTATTGGGGCCTTCGAAACCTTTCTTCTTGTCTTCTGCCCATCTGCATGTACCACAACACCCGCATTTGAAAAAGCCAATCGATCGTGCATACCCGATAGGTCCCCTAACGGTACTGGTCAACAAGCACCTCACAAATTGGTACAATGACAGTCTGCTTACCTTAGAAGAAATGACATACCTCAAGGTATTCAGACCTAATTACCCATGCATCTACACACTTCCTAAGGTACATAAACATCTCGCCTTCCCTCCGGGTAGACCCATAGTGGCAGGAATTGGAGGACCTACGGAGAGACTCGCGGAATGCGTAGATATATTCCTGTCCCCACTAGTCAAGAATTTACCATCGTACATTAGGGACACAAAACACATTGTGAATATACTATCAGATCTTAGATGGGAGGAAGGTATGATCCTAGTCACGATGGATGTTGTGTCGCTTTATACAAGCATTGAACTTGATTTGGGTATCAAGACCCTAGAAACCTTTCTTTTTAGAAGAGCGGCGTCTCAATGGAAACATACTGAGATGCTGGTTAATATGATGCGTATCATCCTGAACAATAATGTCTTTCTATTTAATTCCCAATGGTTTAGACAAAAGAAGGGAGTCGCCATGGGTTCTAAATTTTCTCCGAGCTTTGCTAATTTGTTTATGGGAAAGTTGGAAGGAGACTGGATATGGGGGCCTGGAGGAGGCAGGTTTCAAGATCACATACTTTATTGGGGGCGCTACATTGATGATTGCCTGATGATTTGGACGGGCACCCCAGAGATCTTGGCGGAATTTTTCACATACCTGAACTCAAACAACTTATTCATGCAGTTTACACAGGTCTCAAGTGACACATGTATCACCTTTCTGGACATTGAGATTTTTATCAAAGATAATAATCTACATACCAAATTATATAGGAAAGACACCGCGTGTAATGCAATCCTACACGCTAGCAGCGCACATCCACCACATCAGATTAATGCTATTCCGTTTGGGGAATTTACAAGGGCCAGACGCAATTGTAGCATTGACACAGATTTTGCTTCCTGCCTACACGATATGGGTGCCAGATTTAGTCAAAGAGGGTATCACAAATCAACCATACACAGAGCAGAAAGCAGAATTAGGAACATAGACCGAATTAATACTATCCTAGACAAAGAGGTGAAAAGCACGGACACAGTGGTTAGATTGATTACTAATTATGATACCTACAGCAGGGCTCTCTTTAAGAGCATGAAAAAACACTGGTATATTCTTACTAGCGATTCCTCTCTTACTAAATCTGTCTGTAATAAACCACAGATCACTTACCGCAGGGGCCAAACACTTCGAACCCGTCTTAGTCCTAGTTACACTTGTAATGTAACCAAAAACACTTGGTTGACTGCACGATCGATTGGCTTTTTCAAATGCGGGTGTTGTGGTACATGCAGATGGGCAGAAGACAAGAAGAAAGGTTTCGAAGGCCCCAATAGGACATATGACATAAGAGTGAACATAAACTGCAATAGCAAATTTGTGGTTTATGTACTGGAATGCACATGTGGGGGCAAATATGTGGGCAGTACCATTAGGAGCCTAAAAGAACGAATTGGGGAACACATTAGGGCTCTGAAACACAAGGATTCGAGATACCCCATGGCATTGCATGTTTGGGAATGTCCCACACAAGATGCAAGTAAGAAGTTTAAGTTCTACGGAATCGATATCTGTAAACAAAACCCGAGAGGGGGCAATAGGGAGCTGAATTTGAGGAGGCTTGAAGCCTTTTGGATTATGCGTTTACGCACTTATGACCTAGGTTTTAACAGCAATAGTGAGATGCACTATTTCCTAGGGAGCTGAAATACTAAATGAATACAAACGGGATTTTATTCCAGCACGCCTCCCAAGGGATTTTGATTTCCTTAAAAATAACAAAAGAACGCTATATATTAATATCTAGGTGTGTTCTCAATTACATGCATACAAGATATTTTCCCGGGTATCGTACTACTGTCTCATAGGGAATTAGAATGACCACCACATCAATTGCGGACATTCTCATCATGACTGTATGTAATATCATTATTTATATGTGTGTATACCTTTACATGTAATTCGTGATCTTGTTTTCGTTTCTACATCATCATATGTTTCTCTCTTACACTACAAAGTAAAGGACTCTAAGGCTTTGAATCTGTCCTATTAGAAACATGGGGAACTTCAGCTGCTATTATTTTCACCCTATGTGTCATAGTCAACAGTAATGACATGAGATCTCGTTGCCTTTATCTGTTCCGCCTTTAAGACTTACAATGATTCTGGAATGTTGGCTTTTTGTCGATGTATATATTTTTTTATAACACCTAGTTTGGACTTTTCCTGTATGTGTTAGAGCAGCTTGACTTTCATGTATAACCCAAACAAAAGTTCTATTCCTAGTAACTTCAAATTATTCTTTTAAAATGATGCCACTTGACAAAAACCGAGATGAGCTGCACGTAACGTTACGCATGCGCACTATCACCATACACGATCTAGTGTTTTGACTGACGCACACGTTCTAGTGTTTTTACGGACGCACACGTTAAAAGGAACTTCCGGGTATGCGCACGCTGCAAACACCGAAGGAAATTCACGCGAGCTGATTGAGGCTTAAGAGTTCGGGATGTACTCGTCCTAGGTAAGGGGGAGCCTCTACTGATTTGGACATCATTTGGATGGATTTAATTCGGATAACGTAGTTCACAACAAAAGGGTTTATATGTACTATGTGCACTTTACAGATTTGAAGCGGTTTTTATTGGCAACACTTGAATGGCCATTTATTTTCGGAGGACGTAGACGGTTCACATTTTCCTTTAAGACCTACCGGGTCGGAATTATCACCGGTTTTAAGGTAAGCCTTATTTGGTTTTACCTTCAAGAGTTATAGATATGCGTCTCACACTTAATAATTTGAGGACATGCAAAGCTTGATGTTCCCTTACGGTTACTGATTTTCTTCCTGACCAATAGGTCTGATATACCTGCTACGCATATAGAAGGTAGGGGTTTTTAACAAACCGTTCGCATGTTTTCCTATAGATGTGGGGCATTATGAATACCCCTTAATCACGTGACGCGAATAGACATAGTTTTACTTTGTAACACACAATAGACTCACAATAGATGGTTTACTTATCGTGATATGTGTTTGCAGTTTGTCACACCGGCACTTAACATTATTTTGGAAGTTTGCAACTTTATGCATGTCGATTATTACACCATCTCTCGGTGTTTTGTCAAGTTTCGCAGACGTGATTCTTAATTATGATTTTCACTGATTGAGTTTCTTGCTATCCAGTTATAAGGGAATTTATTCTTCTTATACGATATTTGTGCATTTTCACTGAATTTCATTTCAATCTATCATTCTGGATCCCCTAACAGGATGCAATCACTTTTTAACAGGTGCCTTTTCCCACCATCCACTAATGGATATTTAAGAATGGACATGTCTGAAATGTTATTTAAAGAATATGTTTGTGATACGTACTTCATGTATGTTTTTTCACCAGCCCTGAAGAAGTCTGGGGTTTTGTGCCCTTTGACGAAACACGTGTTGGCTGGTTGGATCTCCTAACTCTACATAAACAGAGAGACTGAATATAATCCTGTTTCCTGTGGTCCATTGTTCTTGCAACTACTTTGTTCAATGATTGTTTGTCGATATATTATGCTAATACGCATTTTACACCTATCAAACGTGTGCACAGCTTGCATTTTGTTCATACGAGTGGGCTTTTGGTCCATCATTGGAGGGTTTTAGGGGTAAATTTTCCCTCTCCTGTGGCACCATTGCAGATTTATTCAGGCTCATACATTAACGTGATCTACAGTGCGCTCAGTAGGGACCTGACATAAAAATAACACCCCCTTATTTTTGTTCCTTTCTGCACCTGTGTTGCAAATTTCTGCACCCCTCTTCGCTCTTTTTCCACCTCTCTTGCCTCTGTCTGTAGCCCTCTTGACTCTTTCTGCACCTCTGTTGTTTCTTACTGCTCTTGCTTCTTTCTGTACCTCTCTTGCAAATTTCTGTACCCCTCTTGCCTCTTTCTGCACCTCTCCTGCCTCCTGCAACTCTGTTGGTTCTTTCTGCACAGCTCTTGCTTCTTTCTGCCCCTCTGTTGCTTCTTTATGCACTCCTCTTGCTTCTTTATGCACTTCTGTTGCTTCTTTCTGAACCCCTCTTGCCTCTTTCTGCACCCTTCTTCCCTCTTTCTACACCTATCTTCCCTCTTTCAGCACCTCTCTTGCCTCTTTCTGTACTCCTGTCCCCTCTTTCTGCACATCTTTTGCATATTTCGGCAACCGTCTTGCCTCTTTCTACAGTTCTCTTGCCTCTTTCTGCACCTACCTCTTGCCTCTTTCAGTAAGTCTCTTACCTTTTTCTGCAGTTCTCTTGCCTCCCTCTGCACCTCTCTTGCCTCTTTGAACACTTCTCTTGCCTCTTTCTGCACCTCTCTTGCCTCTTTCTGCACCTCTCTTGCTTCTTTCTGCACCCCTCTTGCCTCCTTCTGTACCCCTGTCCCCTCTTTCTGCATATCTTTTGCCTACGTCTGCAACTGTCTTACCTGTTTCTAGAGTTCTCTTGTCTTTTTCTGTACCTCTGTTGCTTCTTTCTGCACTTCTCATGCTTCTTCCTGCACATCTGTTGCAAATTTCTATACCCCTCTTGCCTCTGTGTGCACCTCTTTTGCTTCTTTCTGCACCCCTATTGCCTCTTTCTGCACCTCTCTTGGTTCTTTCTGCACTGCTCTTGCTTCTTTACGCACCTCCGTTCCAAATTTTTGCATCCATCTTGACTTTTTCTGCACCCCTTTTGCCTGTTTCTGCAACTCTTGTACCTCTTTCTGCGCTTCTTTTGCCTCATTCTGCCCCTCAAGTGCCTCTTTTTGCACCTCTGTTGGTTCTTTTGCACTGCTCTTGCTTCTTTCTGTACCTTTCTAGAAAATTTCTGCACCCTTTGTGCCTCTTTCTGCAACCCTCTTACCTGTTTCTACACCACTCTTGCCCCTGTCTGCACCCCTGTTCCCTCTTTCTGTACCTCTTTAGCCTGTTTCTGCAACTCTGTTGCATCTTTCTGCCATTCTCTTGCCTCCTTCTGCACCTCTGTTGCTTCTCTCTGCACTCCTCTTGCCTCTTTCTGCACCCTATTATGCCTCTTTCAACACCTCTGGTGCTTCTTTCTGCACTTCTCTTCCTTCTTTCTGTACCCCTTGTGCCTCTTTCTGCACCCTTCTTCCCTTTTCCTGCAGGTCTCTTGTTTCTTTCTGCACTGCTAGTACCTCATTCGGCACCCCTCTTGCCTACTTCTGTACCTCTGTTGTTTCTTACTGCTCTTGCTTCTTTCTGTACCTCTCTTGCAAATTTCTGTACCCCTCTTGCCTCTTTCTGCACCTCTCCTGCCTCCTGCAACTCTGTTGGTTCTTTCTGCACAGCTCTTGCTTCTTTCTGCCCCTCTGTTGCTTCTTTATGCACTCCTCTTGCTTCTTTATGCACTTCTGTTGCTTCTTTCTGAACCCCTCTTGCCTCTTTCTGCACCCTTCTTCCCTCTTTCTACACCTATCTTCCCTCTTTCAGCACCTCTCTTGCCTCTTTCTGTGCTCCTGTCCCCTCTTTCTGCACATCTTTTGCATATTTCGGCAACCGTCTTGCCTCTTTCTACAGTTCTCTTGCCTCTTTCTGCACCTACCTCTTGCCTCTTTCAGTAACTCTCTTACCTTTTTCTGCAGTTCTCTTGCCTCCCTCTGCACCTCTCTTGCCTCTTTGAACACTTCTCTTGCCTCTTTCTGCACCTCTCTTGCCTCTTTCTGCACCTCTCTTGCTTCTTTCTGCACCCTTCTTGCCTCCTTCTGTACCCCTGTCCCCTCTTTCTGCATATCTTTTGCCTACGTCTGCAACTGTCTTACCTGTTTCTAGAGTTCTCTTGTCTTTTTCTGTACCTCTGTTGCTTCTTTCTGCACTTCTCATGCTTCTTCCTGCACATCTGTTGCAAATTTCTATACCCCTCTTGCCTCTGTGTGCACCTCTTTTGCTTCTTTCTGCACCCCTATTGCCTCTTTCTGCACCTCTCTTGGTTCTTTCTGCACTGCTCTTGCTTCTTTACGCACCTCCGTTCCAAATTTTTGCATCCATCTTGACTTTTTCTGCACCCCTTTTGCCTGTTTCTGCAACTCTTGTACCTCTTTCTGCGCTTCTTTTGCCTCATTCTGCCCCTCAAGTGCCTCTTTTTGCACCTCTGTTGGTTCTTTTGCACTGCTCTTGCTTCTTTCTGTACCTTTCTAGAAAATTTCTGCACCCTTTGTGCCTCTTTCTGCAACCCTCTTACCTGTTTCTACACCACTCTTGCCCCTGTCTGCACCCCTGTTCCCTCTTTCTGTACCTCTTTAGCCTGTTTCTGCAACTCTGTTGCATCTTTCTGCCATTCTCTTGCCTCCTTCTGCACCTCTGTTGCTTCTCTCTGCACTCCTCTTGCCTCTTTCTGCACCCTATTATGCCTCTTTCAACACCTCTGGTGCTTCTTTCTGCACTTCTCTTCCTTCTTTCTGTACCCCTTGTGCCTCTTTCTGCACCCTTCTTCCCTTTTCCTGCAGGTCTCTTGTTTCTTTCTGCACTGCTAGTACCTCATTCGGCACCCCTCTTGCCTACTTCTGTACCTCTGTTGTTTCTTACTGCTCTTGCTTCTTTCTGTACCTCTCTTGCAAATTTCTGTACCCCTCTTGCCTCTTTCTGCACCTCTCCTGCCTCCTGCAACTCTGTTGGTTCTTTCTGCACAGCTCTTGATTCTTTCTGCCCCTCTGTTGCTTCTTTATGCACTCCTCTTGCTTCTTTATGCACTTCTGTTGCTTCTTTCTGAACCCCTCTTGCCTCTTTCTGCACCCTTCTTCCCTCTTTCTACACCTATCTTCCCTCTTTCAGCACCTCTCTTGCCTCTTTCTGTGCTCCTGTCCCCTCTTTCTGCACATCTTTTGCATATTTCGGCAACCGTCTTGCCTCTTTCTACAGTTCTCTTGCCTCTTTCTGCACCTACCTCTTGCCTCTTTCAGTAACTCTCTTACCTTTTTCTGCAGTTCTCTTGCCTCCCTCTGCACCTCTCTTGCCTCTTTGAACACTTCTCTTGCCTCTTTCTGCACCTCTCTTGCCTCTTTCTGCACCTCTCTTGCTTCTTTCTGCACCCCTCTTGCCTCCTTCTGTACCCCTGTCCCCTCTTTCTGCATATCTTTTGCCTACGTCTGCAACTGTCTTACCTGTTTCTAGAGTTCTCTTGTCTTTTTCTGTACCTCTGTTGCTTCTTTCTGCACTTCTCATGCTTCTTCCTGCACATCTGTTGCAAATTTCTATACCCCTCTTGCCTCTGTGTGCACCTCTTTTGCTTCTTTCTGCACCCCTATTGCCTCTTTCTGCACCTCTCTTGGTTCTTTCTGCACTGCTCTTGCTTCTTTACGCACCTCCGTTCCAAATTTTTGCATCCATCTTGACTTTTTCTGCACCCCTTTTGCCTGTTTCTGCAACTCTTGTACCTCTTTCTGCGCTTCTTTTGCCTCATTCTGCCCCTCAAGTGCCTCTTTTTGCACCTCTGTTGGTTCTTTTGCACTGCTCTTGCTTCTTTCTGTACCTTTCTAGAAAATTTCTGCACCCTTTGTGCCTCTTTCTGCAACCCTCTTACCTGTTTCTACACCACTCTTGCCCCTGTCTGCACCCCTGTTCCCTCTTTCTGTACCTCTTTAGCCTGTTTCTGCAACTCTATTGCATCTTTCTGCCAGTCTCTTGCCTCCTTCTGCACCTCTGTTGCTTCTCTCTGCACTCCTCTTGCCTCTTTCTGCACCCTATTATGCCTCTTTCAACACCTCTGGTGCTTCTTTCTGCACTTCTCTTCCTTCTTTCTGTACCCCTTGTGCCTCTTTCTGCACCCTTCTTCCCTTTTCCTGCAGGTCTCTTGTTTCTTTCTGCACTGCTAGTACCTCATTCGGCACCCCTCTTGCCTACTTCTGTACCTCTGTTGTTTCTTACTGCTCTTGCTTCTTTCTGTACCTCTCTTGCAAATTTCTGTACCCCTCTTGCCTCTTTCTGCACCTCTCCTGCCTCCTGCAACTCTGTTGGTTCTTTCTGCACAGCTCTTGCTTCTTTCTGCCCCTCTGTTGCTTCTTTATGCACTCCTCTTGCTTCTTTATGCACTTCTGTTGCTTCTTTCTGAACCCCTCTTGCTTCTTTCTGCACCCTTCTTCCCTCTTTCTACACCTATCTTCCCTCTTTCAGCACCTCTCTTGCCTCTTTCTGTGCTCCTGTCCCCTCTTTCTGCACATCTTTTGCATATTTCGGCAACCGTCTTGCCTCTTTCTACAGTTCTCTTGCCTCTTTCTGCACCTACCTCTTGCCTCTTTCAGTAACTCTCTTACCTTTTTCTGCAGTTCTCTTGCCTCCCTCTGCACCTCTCTTGCCTCTTTGAACACTTCTCTTGCCTCTTTCTGCACCTCTCTTGCCTCTTTCTGCACCTCTCTTGCTTCTTTCTGCACCCTTCTTGCCTCCTTCTGTACCCCTGTCCCCTCTTTCTGCATATCTTTTGCCTACGTCTGCAACTGTCTTACCTGTTTCTAGAGTTCTCTTGTCTTTTTCTGTACCTCTGTTGCTTCTTTCTGCACTTCTCATGCTTCTTCCTGCACATCTGTTGCAAATTTCTATACCCCTCTTGCCTCTGTGTGCACCTCTTTTGCTTCTTTCTGCACCCCTATTGCCTCTTTCTGCACCTCTCTTGGTTCTTTCTGCACTGCTCTTGCTTCTTTACGCACCTCCGTTCCAAATTTTTGCATCCATCTTGACTTTTTCTGCACCCCTTTTGCCTGTTTCTGCAACTCTTGTACCTCTTTCTGCGCTTCTTTTGCCTCATTCTGCCCCTCAAGTGCCTCTTTTTGCACCTCTGTTGGTTCTTTTGCACTGCTCTTGCTTCTTTCTGTACCTTTCTAGAAAATTTCTGCACCCTTTGTGCCTCTTTCTGCAACCCTCTTACCTGTTTCTACACCACTCTTGCCCCTGTCTGCACCCCTGTTCCCTCTTTCTGTACCTCTTTAGCCTGTTTCTGCAACTCTGTTGCATCTTTCTGCCATTCTCTTGCCTCCTTCTGCACCTCTGTTGCTTCTCTCTGCACTCCTCTTGCCTCTTTCTGCACCCTATTATGCCTCTTTCAACACCTCTGGTGCTTCTTTCTGCACTTCTCTTCCTTCTTTCTGTACCCCTTGTGCCTCTTTCTGCACCCTTCTTCCCTTTTCCTGCAGGTCTCTTGTTTCTTTCTGCACTGCTAGTACCTCATTCGGCACCCCTCTTGCCTACTTCTGTACCTCTGTTGTTTCTTACTGCTCTTGCTTCTTTCTGTACCTCTCTTGCAAATTTCTGTACCCCTCTTGCCTCTTTCTGCACCTCTCCTGCCTCCTGCACCTCTGTTGGTTCTTTCTGCACGGCTCTTGCTTCTTTCTGCATCTCTTTTGCCTGTTTCTGCAACTCTCTTGCCTCTTTCTGCACCCCTCTGGCCTCTTTCTGCCCCTCTGTTGCTTCTTTATGCACTCCTCTTGCTTCTTTATGCACTTCTGTTGCTTCTTTCTGAACCCCTCTTGCCTCTTTCTGCACCCTTCTTCCCTCTTTCTACACCTATCTTCCCTCTTTCAGCACCTCTCTTGCCTCTTTCTGTACTCCTGTCCCCTCTTTCTGCACAACTTTTGCATATTTCTGCAACCGTCTTGCCTCTTTCTACAGTTCTCTTGCCTCTTTCTGCACCTACCTCTTGCCTCTTTCAGCAACTCTCTTACCTTTTTCTGCAGTTCTCTTGCCTCCTTTTGCACCTCTCTTGCCTCTTTGAACACTTCTCATGCCTGTTTCTGCACCTCTCTTGCCTCTTTCTGTACCTCTCTTGCCTCTTTCTGCACCTCTCTTGCTTCTTTCTGCACCCCTCTTGCCTCCTTCTATACCCCTGTCCCCTCTTTCTGCATATCTTTTGCCTACGTCTGCAACTGTCTTGCCTGTTTCTAGAGTTCTCTTGTCTCTTTCTGCACCTCTGTTGCTTCTTTCTGAACTTCTCTTGCCTCTTTCTGCACCTCTGTTGCTTCTTTCTGCACTTCTCATGTTTCTTCCTGCACCTCTGTTGCAAATTTCTGTAGCCCTCTTGCCTCTGTGTGCACCTCTTTTGCTTCTTTCTGCACCCCTATTGCCTCTTTCTGAACCTCTCTTGGTTCTTTCTGCTCTGCTCTTGCTTCTTTATGCACCTCCGTTCCAAATTTTTGCATCCATCTTGCCTTTTTCTGCACCCCTTTTGCCTGTTTCTGCAACTCTCGTGCCTCTTTCTGCACTTCTATTGCCTCATTCTGCCCCTCAAGTGCCTCTTTTTGCACCTCTGTTGGTTCTTTTGCACTGCTCTTGCTTCTTTCTGTACCTCTCTAGAAAATGTCTGCACCCTTTGTGCCTCTTTCTGCACCCCTCTTACCTGTTTCTGCACCACTCTTGCCTCTGTCTGCACCCCTGTTCCCTCTTTCTGTACCTCTTTAGCCTGTTTCTGCAACTCTGTTGCATCTTTCTGCCGTTCTCTTGCCTCCTTCTGCACCTCTGTTGCTTCTCTCTGCACTTCTCTTGCTTCTTTCTGCACCCTATTATGCCTCTTTCAACACCTCTGGTGCTTCTTTCTGCACTTCTCTTCCTTCTTTCTGTACCCCTTATGCCTCTTTCTGCACCCTTCTTACCTTTTCCTGCAGGTCTCTTGTTTCTTTCTGCACTGCTATTACCTCTCTCGGCACCCCTCTTGCCTACTTCTGTACCTCTGTTGTTTCTTACTGCTCTTGCTTCTTTCTGTACCTCTCTTGCAAATATCTGTACCCCTCTTGCCTCTTTCTGCACCTCTCCTGCCTCCTGCACCTCTGTTGGTTCTTTCTGCACAGCTCTTGCTTCTTTCTGCATCTCTTTTGCCTGTTTCTGCAACTCTCTTGCCTCTTTCTGCACCCCTCTTGCCTCTTTCTGCCCCTCTGTTGCTTCTTTATGCACTCCTCTTGCTTCTTTATGCACTTCTGTTGCTTCTTTTTGAACCCCTCTTGCCTCTTTCTGCACCCTTCGTCCCTCTTTCTACACCTATCTTCCCTCTTTCAGCACCTCTCTTGCCTCTTTCTGTACTCCTGTCCCCTCTTTCTGCACATCTTTTGCATATTTCTGCAACCGTCTTGCCTCTTTCTACAGTTCTCTTGCCTCTTTCTGCACCTACCTCTTGCCTCTTTCAGCAACTCTCTTACCTTTTTCTGCAGTTCTCTTGCCTCCTTCTGCACCTCTCTTGCCTCTTTGAACACTTCTCCTGCCTGTTTCTGCACCTCTCTTGCCTCTTTCTGCACCTCTCTTGCCTCTTTCTACACCTCTCTTGCTTCTTTCTGCACCCCTCTTGCCTCCTTCTGTACCCCTGTCCCCTCTTTCTGCATATCTTTTGCCTACGTATGCAACTGTCTTGCCTGTTTCTAGAGTTCTCTTGTCTCTTTCTGCACATCTGTTGCTTCTTTCTGCACTTCTCTTGCCTCTTTCTGTACCTCTGTTGCTTCTTTCTGCACTTCTCATGCTTCTTTCTGCACCTCTGTTGCAAATTTCTGTACCCCTCTTGCCTCTGTGTGCACCTCTTTTGCTTCGTTCTGCACCCCTATTGCCTCTTTCTGCACCTCTCTCGGTTGTTTCTGTACTGCTCTTGTTTCTTTCTGCACCTGTCTTGTAAATTTCTGTACCCCTCTTGCCTCGTTCTGCACCCATGCTGCTTCATTCTGCACTACACATGCTTCTTTCTGCACCTGTCTTGCTTCTTCCTGCACCTCTCTTGCCTCTTTCTGCAACTCTCTTGCCTCTTTCTGCAGTTCTGTTGCCTCCTTCTGCACCTCTCTTGCCTCTTTGAACACTTCTCTTGCCTGTTTCTGCACCTCTATTGCCTCTTTCTGCACCTCTCTTGCCTCTTTCTGCACCTCTGTTGCTTCTTTCTGTACCCCTCTTGCCTCCCTCTGCATCCCTCTTCCCTCTTTGTGCGACTCTCTTGTTTCTTTCTGCACCTGTCTTGTAAATTTGTGTACCCCTCTTGCCTCGTTCTGCACCCATGTTGCTTCATTCTGCACTACACATGCTTCTTTCTGCACCTGTCTTGCTTCTTTCTGCACCTCTCTTGACTCTTTCTGCAACTCTCTTGCCTCTTTCTGCAGTTCTGTTGCCTCCTTCTGCACCTCTCTTGCCTCTTTGAACACTTCTCTTGCCTCTTTCTACACCCCTCTTCCCTCTTTCTGCACCACTCTTGCCTATTTCTGCACCTCTGTTGCTTCTTTCTGCACTTCTCTTGCCTCTTCTTATACCCTTCATGCCTCTTTCAGCACCTCTGGTGCTTCTTTCTGCACTTCTCTTCCTTGTTTCTGCACCCCTTGTACCTTTTTCTGCACCCTTCTTCCCTTTTCCTGCACGTCTCTTGTTTCTTTCTGCACTGTTATAGCCTCTTTCAGCACCTGTGAGAAGTTGGCCTGGTATTTGCTGTCCACTAATTATAGTGGGCACCCTGCACCAGTCCAAACAACCCCTTCTTGATGATAAGTTAAAGACAACCTTTATTGAAAGCTATCCTGGTGGTAGCTATGGAGAGCAGCCTTCAGGCTAAGTCTTGAAGGAATGTAAAGCAGCTTGTTTTACCAGTCTATAATCTCTTAAATGACCAAATGAAAGGGAACCACACCAGGTATATATATAAAATATATGTATTTATTTCTAAACACACCCTACTAGTCTCTTTATGAGGATAGATGTCCAAACACATAAGTTACACTTCAAATATTACAGTAAAATAGCACAAATACACATCAGGCCCTAGGGGCAAGCCAAACCATATACTAAAATAGTGGTATAAGAACCACTGCATAACTAGACACAAGGCCTAGAGCCTGTAGAATTGCTGGGACCCCAAGGAACCACCCACGGTAGTGACATAGGGGACCCAAAGGGGCCGTGTACAGTGTGAGAACACAGCCGCGAGCTCCTGTTAGCTTCTATGGGGAAAGTCGTGGTTAGATTTTTAAAGATTAGGGACACTTAGAGATGAGCCAGGACCAAACCCTTTTGGAATTAGGAAGTTCTAGAGTCAACACCCATGGGAGCACCGGAGTACTCGAGTTACCTCACCCAGGGAAGCTGGGTGCATAGGTGTCAAATGGTGTGGGGTCGCTTCGTCGTTTTCAATGGGAGCTGGCAAAGAAGTGCTGCAGCGTGTGGGATTCCAGCTTGCTATTGTTTTACCAGATAATCTCAATTGAGTGACTAACTGAAAACCACTAAAGGTACCCTAGGTACATATAATACAAGCTTTAGAATACAGTAAGTTCTATTGAACTTAGAGTTGTGTGTTAAGGGCTTAGCACACCCTTTCTACAACTCAAGAGAGTTTAGTAGGCCACACTAGAGTAGGTAGTGCAATACACCACACCACACTAGTAATGTCTTCAAGGCCAGGAACCAGTGGGTCCCTGCCAGAATCCAATGATCTTCTAGTTTCCAAGTATGATAACCTCCCATTCTTGGAACTGAGAGCATTATGTACAGCTAGGAAACTGAAGACAGGCACAAGTCCAACCACCCAGCATCTCATAGATGTTCTCAGGCTGGATTATCTCAGAAGACCTATAGGGGTAGGCAGAGTGGGTGGGACAGCACCAGAGGAAGGGCCTAGGGGTGGAACACCCCATGACCTGACCTCTGAGGCTGGCCAGGCATATGACAATGATCTGGACCTGGAAAATCCAATTCCCCTAGAAGATGATGGAGAGGACCACAATGGACCCCTCTTTGTCCCTCCTGGAAGAGTTGGTGGGCCTAGAAGGTCAAGATCTCCCTCAGTGGAGTCTAACCATTCTTACTCATCGATAGGGACCTCTATTTCCTCTTATAGGAGGGAAACCTCTCAGGAGAGGAGGGAGAGATTGCTTAAGTATGAGGAAGCTCAGCTGGAAATCAGAAAGAGGCAGGTAGCCCTAGATAAGCAGGCCCTAGAGCTCTGCAGAGCTAGGAAAAAGTTGGGACTCGAGTCACATGGTGGCAGCAACATCCCTAGAGATAGGGAGAGGCCTTATGACCATAGAAACCTGAATAAGATTGTCCCTCCCTACCAGAGTGGGGATGACATCCACAAATGGATAACTGCACTGGAAAGGGCCTGTAAATTTCAAAGGGTCCCCCAGGAGCAGTGGGCAGCAATCTTATGGCTCTCCTTTGTAGAGATAAGCTCCTCGCGGTTAGAGAGGAGGAAACAGATGATTACAACAGTCTGAAGAATGCCTTGATTGATGGGTTTGGCCTAACCACTGAGCAATACAGGTTAAAGTTCAGAGATACCCAAAAGGCACAGAATCAAGACTGGGTAGACTTTGTAGATTGTGCTACTAAGGCTCTGGAAGGTTGGTTACTTGGCAGCCAAGTGCATGACTTTCAAGGATTGTACAATTTGATTATGAGGGAGCAGATCCTTAATAATTGTCAGAATCAGCTGTTGCACCAGTACCTGGTGGACTCAGATCTGACCTCTCCCCAAGAATTGGGAAAGAAGGCAGACAAGTGGGTCAGAACCAAGGTGAGGCAGGTTAAGACAAGAAGTCTTCACAGGGGCCCCAAACATCTTCTTCAGGGGGGATTCACAGTCTAACAAGGGAAAAGGCCAAAAGAAACCATGGTGCAAAATTTGTAAGAAGAAAACTCACTGGACCAGTGACTGCACCAAGTCCAAATAATCTACTCCAGCCACCATCGCCCCTAAGGCAACTGTTCCCCCTAGAACAGTTACAATTGGTAGTGGTAATGTCCAGAATAAGGGTGTAGTAGGGTTGACCCTGGGTTCTGAGATGGACTCTGGCCTAGTCAGAGTTCCAACTCAGGCTGTTCTAGTCTGTGATGGAGGTATGGATATGTCCTCCTTTGTGAGTCCCAGTAATCTGGGGAAATACAGACAACAGCCTTTAATAAATGGAAAAGAGGCTTTGGCATTCAGGGACATAGGAGCAAGTGTCACATTGGTGGCAAAAGATGTTGTGGATCCTGGGCAGATTATACTTGGTGAAATGTACCAAGTGACCAATGCTAGCAATGTCAGAACAGACCATTCTCTGACGGTTGTTAACTTCTCCTGGGGAGGGGTAACTGGCCTTAAGAAGGTTGTGGTAAGTGCAGACCTACCAGTACAGTGCTTGCTTGGCAATGATCTAGAAACTTCAGCTTGGGCTGAAGTGGAGCTCAGGACACATGCAGAAATGTTAGGGATCCCTGCTCTTGTCTTTGCTGTGACTAGGTCACAGGCCAAAATGTCTAACACTGGACAGGCCCTGGATTCTGGAATAATGGACCAGGTGCCTCCCAAGAGGAGAAGCAGTAGGGTTAAGGCAGTGCCTTCTCCCCTGCCTCAGAGTGCAGATCAGTCTCCTCAGGGAGATGATCTTGAGCCTGCAGAAGGAACTGTCCCAGAGGAGCCTGAACCTGGCCAGGTTGAGTTCTTGGGGACAGGGCCCCTTCCAGGTCTGATCTGAGCCAGGAGCAGAAAAGCTGCCCCTCTCTTGAACCCCTCAGAAAGCAAGCTGCTGATGAGGCTTCTGGGAATGCTAGTGGCACCCATAAGATTTATTGAGATGATGCACTCCTTTACTCAGAGAGTAGAGACCCCAAGCTTGGTGCATCCAGGAGGTTGGTTAAGTGTAGGGGCTTCCTAGTGACACTAGCCCATGATATTCTCCTAGCAGGACACCGGGGCCAGAAAAAGACGTGGGACAGAATTGTACCTCACTTTCACTGGCCCCACACGTCTGAAGACACTAAGGAGTTTTGTTGCTCCTTTGTAATCTGCCAAACCAGTGGCAAGGCAGGTGGAACCACAAAGGCCCCCTGATACCACTACCTGTGGTGGGGGTTCCCTTTGAGAGGGTTGGGATTGACATTGTTGGTCCCATGGATCCTTAGACAGCATCTGGGCACAGGTTTATACTGGTGGTGGTGGACCATGCCACCAGGTACCCAGAAGCCATTCCCCTAAGGACCACTACAGCACCTGTAGTGGCAAGAGCTCTCTTGGGTGTATTCTCAAGAGTGGGCTTTCCTAAGCAGGTAGTATCTGACAGGGGTGCAAACTTCATGTCTAGTTACTTAACTGCTATATGGAAGGAGTGTGGTGTGAACTACAAGTTCACCACATCCTATCACCCACAATGCAATGGTTTAGTTGAAAGATTCAACAAAACATAAAAGGGCATGATCAAAGGTCTCCCAGAAAAGCTTAGGCGCAGATGGGACATCCTTTTGCCTTGCCTTTTGTTTGCCTACAGGGAGGTGCCACAAAAGGGGGTTGGTTACAGCCCTTTTGAACTTTTGTTTGGCCATCCTTTTAGGGGTCCTTTGTGTATGGTGAAGGAGGGATGGGAGTTACCTCTCAAACCCCCTAAACAGGACATAGTGGACTATGTACTTGGTCTCTGCTCCAGGATGGCTGAGTATATGGAAAAGGCAACCAAAAACCTTGAGGCTATCCAGGAATTACAAAACGCCTGCCATGACCAAAAGGCTGTACTGACTGTTTACCAGCAAGGACAGAAAGTGTGGGTGTTGGAGCCTGTGGCCCCAGCAGCCCTCCAGGACAAATGAAGTGGCCCCCATACAATTGTTGAACAGAAAGGGGAGGTCACCTACTTGGTAGACCTTGGAATCCCTAGGAGTCCCCACAGAGTACATCATGTCAACAGACTTAAACCATATGTTAACAGGGCAGACATGGGCTTCCTCATGGCTACTGATGAAGGACAGGAGGAAGAGAGTAGCCCACTCCCTGACCTGCTTTCTCAGAACCCTGATGATGGGTCAGTTGATGGTGTAGCCTTGGCAGGCAGCCTCACTGCCCAGCATCAAACTGACTACAGAAAATGTCTCAGTCAGTACTGACATATGTTTTCTCTGACTCCAAGTCAGACCACCTGGTGCACTCATGAAGTGGACACTGGGGACAGTCTGCCTGTAAAGAATAAGTTCTACAGGCAACCTGACCTTGTCAGGGACTGTATAAGGACAGAAGTCCAAAAGATGTTGGATCTGGGAGTTATTGAACCCTCAGATAGCCCTTGGGCTAGTCCAGTAGTCCTGGTACCTAAACCTCACAACAAAGATGGCAAGAAAGAGATGAGGTTTTGTGTGGATTACAGGGGTCTCAATGCAGTCACTAGGCCCGATGCCCCTCCCATCCCCAGGGCAGATGAGCTAATAGATACTTTGGCCTCAACCAACTTTCTAAGCACATTTGACCTGACAGCTGGCTACTGGCAGATCAGATTTGCTGATGATACAAAGCCAAAGACAACATTTTCTACCCCTAGTGGGCACTATCAGATTGTGGTAATGCCCTTTGGTTTGAAGAATGCACCTGCCACTTTCCAAAGGTTGGTGAATCAAGTCCTTACAGGCCTGGAAGACTCTAGTGCAGCATATCTAGATAATATTGCTGTCTTTAGCTCCACCTGGGAGGTTCACCTGGTCCACCTGAGGAATGTTTTGGAGGCCCTGCAAAAAGCAGGCCTAACTATCAAGGCTACTAAGTGCCAGATAAAGCAGAGTCAGTTTGTGTACCTGGGCCACCTTGTAGGTGGAGGCCAGGTTCAACCACTGCAGAGCAAAATCCAGACCATAATGGACTGGGTTGCTCCAACCACCCATACTCAGGTGAGAGCCTTCTTAGGCCTGACTAGGTACTACAGAAGATTTGTCAAGGGATATGGATCAATAGTGACATCCCTGAATGACTTAACCTCTAAGAAAATGCCCAAAAAGGTTCAGTGGACAGTTATCTGTCAAAATGCATTTGATGACCTGAAGCAGGCCATGTGCACTGCTCCCATTCTGCAAAGTCCTGACTACTCCAAAAAGTTTGTTGTCCAAACAGATGCATCTGAGTTGGGGGTAGGGGCTGTACTGTCACAGTTGAATGATGAAGGTCAGGATCAACCAGTAGCTTTCATAAGCAGAAGGTTGACCCCCAGAGAGAAACGTTGGTCAGCTATTGAGAGGGAGGCCTGTGCTGTGGTTTGGGCTCTGAAGAAGTTGAGGCCATACTTATTTGATACGCACTTCATTGTTCAGACAGACCATAAGCCCCTCTTATGGCTAAAACAGATGAAGAGTGAAAACCCCAAACTTCTCAGGTGGTCCATGTCCCTACAGGGGATTGACTATACAGTGGAACGTAGACCTGGGAGTAACCATGCCAATGCAGATGGACTCTCCAGATATTTCCACTTAGAACATGAAGACTCAACTGGTTAAGGTTAGTTTAATGTCCCTGCATTTGGGGGGGGGGGTTGTGTAGGAGAGTAGGAGCTGCTTCACATGTTTAACCCCACTTTTTTCTGGTGTTTCATTGTTTTTTTACCTTAGTCTGGCTGGAAACCTGCTATTCAGGGCCCCAGCCTAGCTGCTTCCTCTCTAAATTGGTTGCATGTACTTTAGGTACACCACAGATTGGATCCTGAGGTACCCTTGAGAGTCCCTAGTGAATGGTATACGATGTACCCAGGGCATAGGTACCCCAGAGGCCTACCAGGGGCTGAAGCATGTATTATGCCACCCCTGGACAGCCACCCAAAATGACACCACAGGTCTGCTACTACAGCCTTGGGAAGGTGGTGCATGCACACCTTACAGAGGTATAGGTTCACTATACCTCACCTATCACTGCCCAGTCACCCCTATGGCAGGCCTTATCAATCCTGAAGGCAGGGTGCTTGGTTATATGTGAGAGGGTGCCCAGGCATGAGCTGAACCCCTCTGCAGCCTTTGGAATCTCTTCTCCGGGGTTGTCAGTGGTGCACCCTGACTCTATACTCTTAAGTGCATTATATCTTAAACGGTTAATGCTAACTTTGGACTGGCTGCATGGAAACATGTTGTGTTTGGTGTCAAACTCCTTGGAATCATACCCCAACATCAGTTCTTGATGTGAGGATATGATCCCACCCTTCTAGAGGGAGAGACATGGCAGTACTGGTATACCCAGTAGAAATCTAATAGAGCCCTGGCATCACTAAATGGATGCTGCAGCCACAGACACGGGTCTGGCCTCCTGCTGCTGACCGAAACTCTGGCAGGGGAGGCCTGGGCAATAGGTTTCCTGTCACAGGGAGGTGTAACCACCTCCCAGACAGGCTTATGTATATAGGGGCTGGGTGGGAGCAGTCTCTGAGTGCTTTGAAGTCCTGCACTGGCGGCACTCTTGGTTTGCCTGTGCATAGTCCAGCTCAAACCGGCTCTGGGGCTTCCAGCCCCTGCTCTGGCGTGAAACTGGACATAGGAAATGGGTGTAGCCACCCCTCTTTCCAAACCCTGACATAGGTGGATCCCCAAAGGTAGTCCAACCCTTTCCTTAGGTATAAGTAAGGAACCTCTGTAACCAGAACTTTAGATATCCCTGGACGAAACTCTGAAGCTGAATCCTGGAACTTTGACGCTCTACTCAAGACTAGAGGGCTGAAGAAATCTCCCTTGGGGTCAAGGAGTGACTCCCCTGCTTGGCAGGCACCAACGAAGCAATTTGCCGATCTGCATTTCCGAAGATCCTGCTGGACTCTGAAGTATTTGCAGCCCAGGAAGAGGATTTTCAGACATCTCCGAGGCCGACCCGAGTCCCCAGCAAAGCTGAGACACGCAGCCCCCCTGAGTAGCGTGGGACCGGAACTCCTGGTCACCGTGCACTTTTGCAAGTGCATTGACTTCTCGATGTCTCCTGAAGTTGCGCTTGGGCTGAGTTGTAGCCCCCAGAATCCACTGAGGATTGTTGGCCTAGTCACCCCGAGTGACCCTTGGGCCGCCATTTTGTGTTTCATCTCGAGGTCCCTTTGAGATCCCTGGTCCATCGACTAGTGGGTCCCTGAGGGGGTAACTTTGAATTTCCTTGGGCTTCTCTGGTTGCTCCAGACATGCCCGACTCCCTACCAAGTGGTGAGTCCCACAGACCTTGCTGCTCTGCACCGAAGCAACTTTCTCGTTTCTGCATGGGTTGCTGTTGCCAAGGCTTGTTGTGTGCAATCAAGGCACTGACACTCCAGCACTCGACATCCTTTATGGGACAGCTCGAATCCAGCTCCTGGTTGTCCTCGACGCCTCCTGGTCCTCGTGGCTGAAGAGTCAAGCTTCACCTTCTTCACCTGAAATCACCCGACATCGGTGGGTATCTGCCTATCGCCTTCCTGGTCACTGGCTAGTGACCCAGACTCTGTCCCCTCTGCTTTCAGGTTCTTCTCATCTTCGATCCAGGCTTGGATCTCTTCGGACACTTCGCATCTGCCCGGCAGCAGCACTTCTTTGCCAGCTCCCATTGAAATCGACGACGTGACCCAACAACATTTGACACCTATGCACCCGGCTTCCCTGGGTGAGGTAACACGAGTTCTCCGGTGCTCCCATGGGTGTTGGCCCTAGAACTTCCTAAGTCCCAAAGGGTTTGGTCCTGACTCACTTCTAAGTGTCCCTAATCTTTAAAAAGCTAACCTCGACTTTCCCCATAGAAGCTAACTGGAGCTCGCAGCTGCGTTCACACACTGCACACGGCCCCGTGGGTCCCCTGTGTCACTACCTTGGGTGGTTTCTTGGGGTCCCAGCGATTCTACAGGCTCTCGGCCTTGTGTCTCGTTAAGTCGTGGTTCTTATACCACTATTTTAGTGTATGGTTTGGCTCACCCCTAGGGCCTGACGTGTATTTGTGCTATTTTACTGTAATATTTGAATTGTAACTTATGTGTTTTGACCTCTAGTCTCATAAATAGACTAGAAGGGTGTGTTAGTAATAAATACATATATTTTATATATATACCTGGTGTGGGTGTCTTTCATTTAGGCACTCAAGAGATTATAGACTGGTAAAACAAGCTGATTTACATTCCTTCAAGACTTAGCCTGAAGGCTGCTCTCCATAGCTACCACTAGGATAGCTTTCAATAAAGTTTGTCTTTAACCTATAACCAATAAGGGGTTGTTTGGACTGGTACAGGGTGCCCACTATAACTAGTGGACAGCATATACCAGGCCAACTTCTCACATCTGTTGCTTCTTTGTGCACTTCTCTTGCTTCTCTCTGCACCTCCATTGCACATTTCTGCACCCTTTGTGCATCTGTGTGCACCTCTTATGTTTCTTTCTGCACACCTATTGCCTCTTTCTGTACCTCTCTTGGTTGTTTATGTACTGCTGTTGTTTTTTTCTGAACCTGTCTTGCAAATTTTTGCACCCCTCTTCCCTCTTTTTGCACCTCTCTTGCCTCTGTCTGTACCCCTCTTGCCTCTGTCTGTACACCTCTTGACTCTTTCTGCACCTCTGCTCCTTCTTTCTGTACTTCTCTTGCTTCTTTCTGCACCCCTCTTGCCTCTTTCTGCACCGCTGTTGCTTCTTTCTGCACTTCTCTTGCATCTTTCTGCACCTCTCTTGCAAATGTCTGCACCCCGCATGCCTCTGTGTGCATCTCTCTTGCCTCTTTCTGTTCCTGTCTTGCCTCTTTCTGCACCCTTCTTGTCTCTTTCTGTACCTCTTTTGCTTTTTTCTGGACTTCTCTTACCTCTTTCTGCACCCCTTGCCTCTTTCTGTCCCTCTGTTGTTTCTTTCTGCACTGCTCTTGCTTCTATCTGCTACTCTCTTGCACATTTCTGCACTCCTATTGCCTCTTTCTGTACCTCTGTTGATTCTTTCTGTACCTCTCTTGCTTTTGTGTGCAATCCTGATCTCTCTTAGTGCACCTCTATTGCCTGTTTCTGCAACTCTCTTGCCTCTTTTTGCACTTTTCTTGCTTCTTTCTGCAACTCTGTTGCTTCCTTCTGCACTTCTCTTGCCTCTTTCTGCACCTCTTGCCTCTTTCTGCACCTCTTTTACTTCTTTCTGCATCTCTGTTGTTTCTTTCTACACTTCTCTTACTTCTTTCTACTCCTCTCTAGCTTCTTTCTGCACCACACTTGCCTCTTTCTGCACCCTTCTTCCCTCTTTGTGCAACACTCTTGCCTCTTTCTGCACCTCTCTTGCCTCTTTCTGCACCACTCTAGCCTTTTCTGCATCTCTTTTGCTCTTTTCTGCTCTTTTTTGCTTCTTTCTGTACCCCTCTTGCCTCCTTCTGCACCTCTGCTGTTTCTTACTGCACTGCTCTTGCTTTTTTCTGCACTTCTCTTGCAAATTTCAGCACCCCACTTCTCTCTTTCTGAACCCCTGTTCCCCCTTTCTGCACCTCTTCTGCCTATTTCTGCACCTCTGCTGCCTCTTTTTGAACTTCTCTTGTCTCTATATGCACCCCTGTTGTTTCTTTCTGCACTTCTCTTGTTTCTTTCGATACCTCTCTTGCTTCTTTCTGCACTTCACTTGCCTCTTTCTGCACTTCTCTTGCTTCTTTCTACACCCCTGTTGCTTCTTTCAGCAAGTCTCTTGCCTCTTTCTGCACTTCTCCTGCCTCTTTCTGCATCTTACTTGCCTCTTTCTGCACTTTTCTTGCTCCCTTCTACACCTCAGTTGCTTCTTTCAGCACCTCACTTGCTTCTTTCTGCACCCCTTTTGCCCCTTCTGCATCCCTCTTACCTATTTGTGCAACTCTCTTGCCTCTTTCTACACCTCTCTTCCCTCTCTCTGCACCACTCATGCCTCTATTTGTACCTCTGTTGCTTCTTTCTGCACTTCTCTTGCCTCTTTCTGCACTTCTCTCACTTCTTTCTACACCTCTATTGCTTCTTTCAGCAATTCTCTTGCCTCTTTCTGCACTTCTCTTGCCTGTTTATGTACCTCTCTTGCCTCTTTCTACTCCTCTCGTGCCTCTTTCTGCATCCCTCTTCCCTCTCTGTGCAACTCTCTTGCCTCTTTCTACACCTCTCTTCCCCTCTCTGCACCACTCTTGCCTCTTTCTGTACCTCTGTTGCATCTTTCTGCACTTCTCTTCCTTCTTTCTGCACCCCTTGTACATCTTTCTGCACCCTTCCTCCCTTTTCCTGCACATCTCTTGTTTCTTTCTGCACTGCTATTGCCTCTTCCTGCACCTCTCTTGTCTCCTTCTGCACCTCTGCTGGTTCTTTCTGCACTGTTCTCGCTTCTTTCTGCACCTCTTTTTGACTGTTTCTGCAACTCTCTTGCCTCTTTCTGTACTTCTCTTGCCTCCTTCTGCACCGATGTTGCTTCTTTATTGAACTTCTCTTCCTCTTTCTGTACTCTTCTTACCTCTTTCTGCACCTCTGTTGCTTCTTTTTACACTTCTCTTGCTTCTTTCTGCACTTCTGTTACTTCCTTCAGCACCCCACTTGCCTATTTCTGCACCCTTCTTCCCTCTTTCTACACCTCGCTTCCTCTTTCTGCACCTCTCTTGTCTCTTTCTGTTCCCCTGTTGCCTATTTCTGCACATCTCTTGCCTATTTCTGTAACTGTCTTGCCTCTTTCTACAGTTCTCTTATCTCTTTCTGCACCTCTGTTGCTTCTTTCTGCACTTCTCTTGCCTCTTTCTGCACCCCTATTGCTTCTTTCTACACCTCTCTTGGTTGTTCCTGTACTGCTCTTGTTTCTTTCTGTACCTGTCTTGCCAATGTCTGCACACCTCTTGCCTCTTTCTGCACCCCTCTTCCCTCTTTCTGCACCTCTGTTCCTTCTTTCTGCATTTCTCTTGCTTCTTTTGTACCCCTTTTGCCTCTTTCGGTACCTCTGTTGCTTCTTTCTGCATTTCTCTTGCTTCTTTCTGCATCTCGGTTGCAAATTTCTGCACCCCTCGTGCCTCTGTGTGCACCTCTTTTGCTTCATTCTGTACTTCTCTTGACTCTTTCTGCACCACTGTTGCTTCTTTCTTCACTGCTCTTGCTTCTTTCTGCACCTATGTTGTTTCTTTCTGCACTTCTCTTGTTTCTTTCTACACCTCTCTTACTTCTTTCTGCACCTCACTTGCCTCTTTCCGCACCCTTCTTCCCTCTTTCTGCACCCCTGCTGCCTCTTTCTGCACCCCTCAAGTCTCTTTCTGCATCTCTTTTGCTTGTTTCTGCTCTTCTTTTGCCTCTTTCTGTACCCCTCTTGCCTTCTTCTGCACCTCTGTTGTTTCTTACTGCACTGCTCTTGCTTCTTTCTGCACATCTCTTGCAAATTTCTGTACCCCTCTTGCCTCTTTTGGCACCCATCTTCTCTCTTTCTGCACCTCTGTTCCCTTTTTCTGCACCTCTTCTGCCTGTTTCTGCAACTCTGCTGCCTCTTTCCGAACTTCTCTTGCCTCTTTCTGCACCACTCTTCCCTCTTTCTGCACCTCTTTTGCTTCTTTCTGTACCTCTCTTGCCTCTTTCTGCACCCTTCTTCCCTCTTTCTGCACCTCTCTTGCCTCTTTCTGTACCTCCCTTGCCTCTTTCTGAACCTCTCTTACCTCTTTCTGCACACAGATTGCTACTTTTAAACTGACCTCAGGCTCAGCAGTGCACACGTGCAAGTGCAAAAAAGGGCTGCTGGACTCTAAACTGCAATGCCCTATTATATGCTAGGGACTTAGAGGTAGTTTTAAACCTCCTGCCCTATTATGTACTAGGGCCTTACAGAGGAGGACATGCCAATCACAGGGGTACCCTAACCCATAGTGTACCCTTGTGTATGTAGGTGTTTTCACTGTATTCTACGTTTCTTTCAGCATAGCACTGGCTCTGTGCCCAGGGTCAATCAGAGTCAGTTACCACCAGTATAAGTGTGAGAAGTTGGCCTGGTATATGCTGTCCACTAAATAAAGTGGGCACCTTGTACCAGTCCAAACAACCCCTTATGGTGATAGCTTAAAGACAACCTTTATTGAAAACTATCCTAGTGGTAGCTATGGAGAGCAGCCTTCAGGCTAAGTCTTGAAGTAATGTAAAGCAGCTTGTTTTACCAGTCTATAATCTCTTGAATGACCAAATGAAAGGACAACCACACCAGGTATATATTCAAAATATATGTATTTAAGATAAAACACACCCCTCTAGTCTCTTTATGAGACTGGAGTTCGAAGTACTTAAGTTACAAGGCAGTATTCAACTGTAAAAGCAACTTTACACGTTTGGGCCCTAGGGGCGTACCAAACCATATACCAATAAAGTGGTATAGGAACCACGACTGAACTAGACTCAAGGCCTAGAGCCTTTAGAAGCGCTTGGGCCCCAAGGAACCACCCAAGGTAGTGATGTAGGGGACCCACGGGGAATGCGTGCAGTGTTAGAAATGGGGAAGTCGCGGTTGGAAAATTATGAGTTAAGGACACTTAGCAACCCCTTTTGGTCTTAGAGGTGTCTAGGGCCAACACATTCACGGGAGCACCGGAGTACTCGTGTTACCTCACCCAGGGAAGCCAGGTGCATAGGTGTCTTTTGGTGTCGGGTCGCGGCGTTGTTTTCAATGGAAGCTGGCAAAGAAGTGCTGCTGCCGCGAAGAGGAGATGTGTCTGAAGAGATCCAAGCCTGGATCGAGGATGGAAGGAACCTGAAAGCAGAGGAGACAGAGTCTGGGTCACTTACCAGTGACCAGGGGTACGATAGACCAATGCCCACAGATGTCGGGTGCTTCAGGTAAGTTGACTCTTCAGCCACGAGGTCCAGGAGGTGTCAACGATGACCAGGAGCTGGATTCGAGCTGACCCACGAAGTATTTCGAGTGCTGCGGTGAATGGGCCCAACAAGCCTTGGCAACGGCAAGTCAAGTGGCAATAGAAGAAAGACGTCGGTGCAGACCAGCAAGGTCTGGGAGACTCACCCAGTGAGGGTAAGTCTGGGCATAATTGGAGCAACCAGGAAAGCCCAAGCAGAAAAGGAGTTACCTTCGTGGGGACCCACTAGCCAACGGGCTAGCGATCGCGAAGGAGCCTCAAGCAATCGCACTGAAAACTGGCCCACGGGTCACTCGTGGAGTGAAGGCCAGAGATCTTCAGTGCAGTCGGTGCTCAAGGCTGGGGCTACTCAGAGCCCAAAGGACAACTTCGAGGAAGACCAGGAAGATGATGTACCGGCAAATGTTTACCGTGTCCAAGGGTCCCGGTTCCACATCACCCACGATAGCCACGGGCCTCAGCTGTGCTGTGGACTCAGGGTAGCCTCGGGGAAGTCTGGAAATCCACCTCTGGTGATGCAAAGACTTCGGCGTCCGGCAAGAGTTTCAGAGTTGCAGACCGGACAGTTGCTTCTGTGGTGCCTGCCAAGCAGGGGGGTCACTCCTTGACCCCAAGCGAGATTTCCTCAGTCTTCTAGTCAAAATAAAAAGTCGAAGGGCCAGGATATATGTTGCAGAGTTTCGTCCAGGGCAATCCAAAGTCTCAAGGACTGGGTTCCTATACTTATACTAAGATAGGGGGTTGGACATACTCTGGGGACCCACCTATGGGAGGGTTTGGAAAGAGGGTTGGTTACACCCATTTCCTTTGTCCAGTTTCAAACCAGCGCAGGGGCAGGTAGCCCCTGCAACCAGTTTGAACTGGACTATGCACAGGGACATCAAGTGTGCCCCCAGGGCAGGACTTCAGAGCACCAGAGGGTGCTCCCGCCCAGCCCCAATACACATCTGCCTGTCTGGGGAGGTGGTTACACGTCCCTGTGACAGGAAACCTATTGTCCAAGCCTCCTCTGCCGGAGTTTCAGTCAGCAGCAGGAGGCCAGACCCGTGTCTGTGGCAGTGGCATCCATTTTGTGATGCCAGGGCTCTAGAAAGTCTTTACCGGTTAGACCAGTGGGTACATGTCTCTCCCTCTAGAAGGGTGGAATGCTAACCCCGCTACCAGAACTGGCGGGGGGGGGGTAATATTCCAAAGTGTTTGACACCAAACACAACATGTTTCCGTGCAGCCAGTCCAAAGTTAGCATTTACCATGAGGTTATAATGCACTTAAGAGTATTTGGTCAGGCTGCACCACAAACAGCATCAGAGAAGGTACTCCGAACGCTGCAGAGGGGCTCTGCTCATGCAGGGTCACCCTCTCACTTAAAAACCAAGCACTCTGCCTTCAGGATTGTTAAGGCCTGCCATAGGAGTGACTTATAGGCTTTATATGTGTGTGCAGTGGTAGTGATATAGGTAGCCTATACCACAGTAAGGGATGCATGCACCACCTTACCCAGGCTGCAGTAGCAGACCTGTGGTGTCATTTTGGAGTGCATCCCAGGGGTGGATAATACATACTTCAGCCCCTGGTAGGCCTCTGAGGTACCTATGCCCTGGGTACATAGTATACCATATACTAGGGACTTATAAGGCACTCCAGAATCCAATTAGAGATGTACCTAATGTACATGGAAACTATTTTAGAGAGGAAGCAGCTAGGCTGGGGTCCTGATTAGCAGGGCCACAGCCAGACTAAGGTAAAAAAAAACAGTGAAACACCAGCAAAAAGTGGGGATACCCATGTGAAGCAGATCTTACTCTCCTACAATAAGTCAGAAAAAAGTTGGGGGGTGCACAGGCCAGAGGAGGATTTTGCAACAAGGCCTCTTTCTGCACCTCTGTTGGTTCTTTCTGCATATCTCTTGGTTCTTTCTGCACCTTTCTTCCTGTTTCTGGACTTCTGTTGCCTCTTTCTGCATTTCTTTTGCATTCACTGAAAAAATATTTTCATTAAAAAAAACTAGAAATTCACTGAAAAAACCATAGGTTTAAGGGACATTATAGTTAGAAATTAGCTTTTAAAAAACCTTTGAAATTCACTGAAAAAAACATAGGTTTCAGGGACATTATAGGTAGAAATTAGCATTTAAAAAACTTTAGAAATTCACTGAAAAAAACACTGGTTTCAGGGACGTTATAGTTACGAAACCAGAGAAATTCGGCTGTTAAAGTTAGTTGAGCTAACTATAACTCGCGCCCCGCAATGCACTGCTGATGATATTAAATATTACATCATTCATGACATGGTCAGTGATATCACTGATGACATCACTAATGACATCTCAAATAAGGATTTCAGGCGGTTTTCTAAACATATCTTGGGGCAGCTGTTGCTCGCTATCCCCGGGCATTTACTGGTTTTCCCTAACTGAAGAAAAATTCTCATACGAGACCAATAATAAATTAGTAGATTAGTGAAGGGGATAAATAGGATCATAGCTTTAAGATCCATATGTATTGACTAAATGCCTTTCGGGGTCACTTTAAAACGTGAATAGCCCCCCCTTAGCTGCTAAACCTCCTGGGTAGATTGCCACACACTACTTGTAGAATGGAAGCTCCAGAATTTACTACTTCCAGAGATCTGAAGTCTGATGGCATTTTACAAAGTGGTTTCCATGGCGATTTACCTTCTGACATGCAGCCTGAAGATGACAGTAGTGTTTTAACAACTGTACCAAAACATTTGAGAAGGTTTGCAGGATTCTTTTTTTAAACATGACACATGTTTTCCCACCTTTGAGCAAAGAGAATATTTCATTTCTTTACCATATTTTAAAACTCACATCATGCATATCAAGAGTGAAGCTCTGCATAGAACCATATACTAATTCAGCACTGGTAAAAGTGAGGAAACACTCTCAGCTCTCTTATTTACAAATAGCATGTACATCTTTAATCGAGGGAAAAAGATTTTTGTGACTCACTGTGCTTTTTCCAAAGAGAAGCATGGCTTACTCCTGGAAATACATAAGTAATTCACATCTAAGCGTGGCATAACACACAAATATTCACATAAAATGCTTTGTGAATCAGGCCATGACATTCAGGTGTAATTTACATCTAAGATAGGAAAAAGACACAATTACATGCAGTAAAAGCGTTGTCACTACAAGACCAAAATATTCAAGTTACCACCCACCATGTTATCTTTTTATTGTACTGCAGTATTTACTCATATGCTAATACATGGGTTGTTCCACTGTTTGCATAAACCACCCTGTTCGTGTTGCGATTAATGGGAGTTAAAAGGTTCAACTACCAGGACTGTAGTGGGCAGTTCTTTATTAGCGTGCCAAACACCACACCTACAGCTTGGCAAAATGTAACACACAGGGTCGGGTTTAGCGCTGGTGGCGTCCGGTGCAACAGTGTTTATTGGAGACCCCCTATCCATGGTGGAGGTGGTGACCACCTCCACCACAGATTCCCTCAACACCATCTTTTACCGTGCCCCTCAAGTCTCCATAAATACTCTCTTTCAGATGCATTTCATTAGTTACATTGCGCCACTCATGCCAGTGTAGGGTGTCAGAGCACTTTGCTTTACACACACATTACACAGAGACAATCAATCATGCATGTGTAAATTGGTGTATAGGAAATGTTACATAAGCCAGAGGACTAGAAGGTGTGGGAGTGACATGTCATCCATACTGGTAGGCAGTATAGTTTAAAAGTGTTTGGTCTGGAGAAGCACAAACTCTGACTTGAAAACAGAACACCACGTTTGGGGGTTCTCATTAATAATAAGAATCTATTTCTACCTAAATTAACCCTTTTTGCAACATTAATCTATGCTCTAATCTATATTTTGCAGTGCACATGCAGTATTTTGATGACAGTTAACAATTCACTGTTCTTCATTAGGATTTTAACTTCAAAATTGCTAATAACAAAAGAATGTCTCTTAGAAAAGCAGTAACCCAATGACCTATTTACATTATATGCACTTTGTTATCTGCGTGGTACACGTTCTTTGCAGCAGGCATATTAATCCTCTGTGGTATATTATGATAAGTCAAAACCTCAACTAGGCAAAACTCTGATCTCTCTCCAGCAAGAACATTAATCACCAGAGTTATCTTGACATTTTTGTTGTTGCCTGGGAATTGCTGGAGCCATGGAACGCGGCAGCAGGTGATTTTAAAACCAAAATAAACTTGCAAACAGGTTGTCCCCTGAAGTCAGAACTAGGGGGCATAATATAAATCCAGGCGATAAAATTATCGCCGCTTTAGCGGCAGAAAACTGCCGCTAAAACGGCGATAATGGGCTTGATAATATGCACTATGGAATTCCAATTGAAGCCCATGTTAAATGCGAAGGACGTCTAACATGGGCTTCAATTGGAATTCCATAGAGCATATTATCAAGCCCATTATCGCCGTTTTAGCGGCAGTTTTCTGCCGCTAAAGCGGCGATAGTTTTTTCGCCTGGCTTGATAATATGCCCCCCAGTGCGGTAGCACCAGTCGCACCGCCCTAGAGCCAGCCCTGGTAACACACGTTCTGTTTATATGGCTGAAAAAAATTAAACCACTTCTAACTTGCAACGAAAATATACTCAGAAAAGGAAACCTACTCTGAAGTGCTGGTCGACATATGTCACGCTAAATGCAAAGGTATTAACAGGGGCTGCCTAATGAATGAGTATTATCAAACGTTAATATCATGGCGGCAACAGCACTTCTTCCTCTGGGTCCCTGACATGCTCCAACCCCAGTGATTTCTTCACGATTCTTGGGGCATCGGGGAAGACACATTTTGGGGTCCCTGTTCATAACAACTTTGAATTTTATTACTCACTTTTATGTTAGTTGTAGCCAATACTTTCGGAAATGGGCTTCACGCGAAATCAGTTGAAATATGTCTTTCCAAGGACCCCAGAAATCTTTAAAATGACACTGGGCAAAGAGAGAAAGAGGTAGATGTAAGCAAGGGTGTAGCTTCGGTGGAGGTGTTGGGGTGTTACACCCCACACATAAATGCATTCTTGGCTGGTAGTTGGGTCAAGGGGAGCTGAATCGGGTCTGCTATGTCTATATCGGGTTTTCGTCGTTAGCTAAGAATAAAAGTCTAAACAATGACCTTTGCTGTAAAACAGGAAAGTGAGAGACAGAGATATACATCTGGTGGCTGAATTTCAAAATGTACAATCAGAAAACATTCAATCAATACAAGCGTTTCTGCTTGTACAAATTGTTTGATCCTAGGCAAACATTTCACGTAAGAGTCTTTCTTCCGTGTCTAAATTGTGTGATCCTAAGAGTCTCCTTTTACTTTATTATCACATATGAGAGTATTTTTAAATACTTGAGTTCAGCATGTGTGCTGTACACACACCTCATTTTAATGACCTCAGAAGGATGAGTGTACCCACCAGGATTTGAACCTCTGACCATGAGGTTATACTCAGACACCTACAGTGGGCGCTTTAGTCCGCTAAGCCACCAGACCCAGACTGTAATGTTACTCCATCTACAATAAGAATTTACGCCACGTTTAGGGTTTACATGACTACTATAGGGTGTTGTTTTTATGTTGGAGGCGAGTGAAGTTCCAGTTTACACATTACTCTAAAGACTTGAACTTATTCTGTTGCATTCAAGTACTGTTGCACTGCTGTTTACTAACTGTTTAAGACCCTTCAAGGAAGTCATTGAGTCATGCTAATAACTGTTGTAAGTGCAAACGACATGTGCCGCACAAGTGGAATGTTACTACCTTGCCTTTCCTTACATGGATAATTGATGTGTAACAGTCAAGAAACAGACATTATAATAATACATGACTACTATAGGGTTTAAATGAAGGGACTGGGGGCTACTCACAACGTGCACTTTGTAGTAGTACAGTAGCAATAAAAACACACTACAAAAATCTATTTGCAAACTGCACTTCTAAAGAACTGATGTTTTTTTTCAGTAGCACTTTAGAAATGTAGTTTGTGAATAGCATTGTTATCTTATGTTAAAAATGATTTGTAAAGCACAACAAATACTTGGAGGTGTCATTGCTGAGATCTGCAGTTAAAAAGTAGGTTATTAACCGTTAAAAAGCCATATTTTCAAAGCTTTCGCGAAAGGCTAAAGGTCTGGGATATATTTAAAATGAGCTGGGAGGGTGTTCCACAACCGAGCTGGCTTCCGCATGAAGCTCCTCCTACCCCAGGAAGCACATCTGAAGGTTGAAACAATGAAAATATTTATGTTGAGAGAACGCCAATGTCTGATACCAGATTAAACTCTGCTGTAGATGTTTCTGGCCTATGCCATGGAGGGCCATAATGCCTTAAAAATTATTCTCTGACTGACCGGTAGCCAGTGGAGCATACGTAAAGTTTCTCTGGCGGATTGAAATTTAGAGATACCCATGAGCAAACGTGCTGCTGTATTCGGAACGACTTGATGAGGAATTGCTGTTGGATATTTATAAATAGGCCATTGCAGTAATCTAGTCTGGACATGATCAATGGTATCATAAGTGTTTTCTGCAATGTCACAGGAAGATAAAGTAGAATTTTCTGTTCTGATGATAAAGAAGGCAGACGACGTGACGGCTTTAACTTGGTTGCCATATGTCAATTTATTGTCCATCTGGACTCCCAGGTTTTTTGCTTCCTTTACGGGTTCAGGCGGATTACCTAGTTCTTGAGGCCATCAGCTGGGGGACCTAAAAGAAGAGTCTTTGCCAAATAGTATGACTTCTGGGTTTCCTAAGTTTAGTTTGAGGCAATTAGAACTCGTCTATTCACTGATTGTCCGCTTGCTGTTGTTAAATGTGATTTTGGTACTTTCAATATTACTGGCTAAGGAAACGACAATCTGGTCGGCGTCCACGCAGAAAACGAGAGAGAAGCCAAAAGATTTGATCAGAGTCGCCAGAGGAGTAATGTAGTTGTTAAATAAGGTGGGACTTAGTGAAGACCCCTGGGGAACTCCACAAGGGAGGAAAAAGGGATCTGATACTAAATCTCGGGCTGACACTGAGTGTTCTCTCTCACTGTGAATGGATTTCAGGAGAGCTAAAGCTTTTCCTTTAACTCCTATGTCCAAGAGACGGTCAATCAATACAGTATGATTGACAGTGTGGAACGCCGGCGAGAGATCCAGCAAAATCAGTGTTGCTTTCCCCCCTTTATCAGGAGTGGATCTGATCTCTTCAGTGGCCACGAACAGAGAGGTCTTTTTACTATGTCCTTTTCTGAATCAAAATTGAGTCAGGTCAAGGAGTTTATTGTTATGGATGAATATGGAGAGTTGTTGATTCATTCATTTCTCTACTATTTATGCAGGGAGTGGAATCTTTGGGATGGGACGATAACTATTAGGGTCCTGCGAGCTAAGGTTCGTTTTTTTTTTACTAATGGGAGCACAGATACCTGTTTCCATTGTTTAGGAAAAGAACCTGCATTGAACATAATGTTGCATATTGTTGTCAATTGATTTGCAATGGTATTGGTAGCAATATTTACAATAGATGGAGGACAGGGATCTGATGGCGATCCTGATTTTACCAAAATGTATTAGCTCGGCTACTTGTTCGTTTTTAAGAGGGGAGAATTCAATAAATGACACATCTTCAGGTGGGATATGACCCACTCTTAGAGTCATTCGACTTGGACTTATTGTGAGTCGAGAAATTATTGACGATCCCTTCTACTTTTTGAAGAAAGATATTTGCAAGTGTATTGCGAAAGTCTTAGTTGTTTTCAATTGAGTTGGTGCCAGGAGGGGTGCAGAGTTTGTTCACTATCAGTAAAAGCTCCTTCGTTTTTTAGCTAGTTCAATTTTTATGTGAAATATTTAGATTTTTCCTGCATTATTAGTGCCTTATATTCTGCAAGATAGTATTTATACTTTATTGTTCAGTGTTATTGTAATTTGCTCTCCATTTACCTTCTTGTCTCCTGTATTTTTGCTTCAAGGCTCTTAATTTATCTGAAAACCAAGGTGCGAACTGTTTCCCTATATAATGTTTAGTCTGCTTTACAGGTGCCAGAGAGGAGACCGTGGAGCTAAGCCAACTGGAATAGCCACTAACTAGTAGCACTAAGTTTTCGTTTTTAGAAGGTTGATCTAAAGATAGAAGCTGGTTCATTTGGTTGGTCTGAACTTTATGCTAGGCCCTTTTAGTTTGACGTATATGGGGCTGTCTTGCGCAAGTGGTAACTTGGGCTAAGCTTATTTCAAAAGGTATCGCACTGTGGTCGGACCACGTTAATGGTAAGATATTAAGAATTTTCAAAGAAGCCTTATTCGTAAACATACCATCCAGTATTTGACCTGCTGAACGGGTGAGGGCATTGAACCTTTGAATAAGACCAGAGCATGCCATTATATCAACTAAGGACTCAGTGTCCTTTTCAGTTAAGAGATCTAGGTGAAAATTAAAATCACCTAAAATGGTGTATTCTGGATAATGTAGGCAGGGTTCACGGAGGGCGGCGGCCTCCTTTAAAGTAATTGTTTCTGGTGACTGGAGGGTGGTAGATAAGCATTCACTTGCTTGTTTGGGTGTTGTACGTTTAATATTGTATGCGAGCGCCTCGCATTTTAATAAGGGGGCAGGTTGAATAGAGACTTGCATGTAGTCACAGGAGATAATGGTAAATCGTCCCCCGCTCCCCTTTTCTGCTATCTAGTCTAAAAAGACCATAACCTGTGGGAATGACTGCAATGAGATCAAGGCCTGAAGTTTGATCTGCCCATGTTTCTGTCTTTAAGATAATTTCTAGATTCTGGGCATCAAGAAAGGTGTCAAATTCCACTTTATGTTTTACAAGGGAATGTTTTATAAGGGCAATGCTGAATTCTATCTGCACCTTGCAGTCATGACATGTGGACGTTGAGCTTCTGGTAATGTCAATAAGATTACATTTGATACAGTCTGTGTCCTTGCCGGAAGTATTCAACGTGATGTGCCTCGCGGGAATACTGTAGCTTGGACGGAGGTTGTTGGGAGCTGGAGATGCCAGAGAGTCTTGCGCTAAGTGCAGTCCTAGAGCGGATGGGCGCAGAGGGGCTTACATTTGGTCCACCTACTGCCCGCATCCACTGCACAGACGCGCTTCCTTCCATAGATGATTAAATAGCCCGCCAAGTTCAGGGGTGTGGCTATGAATGCCGTAGGCTTGTGCAGAAACAGATGAGTAAATAAAAAGCAGAACTGTGGTCCAGGCTCCCCTGCTGAGGGATGATACTGGTAAAACAAATCTAAATGAATAAAGCGGGAGAAAATTCAAAGCATAAAATCAAAATAATGAGGAAAGACCCTCTTTGAAATGGCGCCCGTCCTAACAGGAGCATTTTTCTTGCATATTTGTAATAATACTATAGTACTATAAGCATATACAAAGGCAGTTTGTGAGTAACCCCCAGGCCCTTCAATTTGGTGGAGACATGTGAGTTACACTTTTGGAGTAAATTTGCACTCAGTTTTTGTAAATAGCCAAAAACAGTTAACTTACTTAAAAGAATAGTAACTCTGCACCCATAGAAGAACTCCTTGAATGAGTGCAACTGCACTACTTTTTGGAATTCATGAACATTGCCATTAGCAGGCTTGGGAAATATTTAACCAGTCGAATTCACTTGGGGTAGCATTCCAACCCATCGTTGGCATCATGGAAACAGTTCATCCCAAACCTTGGTCATCTCACCACTCCAACCTGCAGCCCACTGCTTATTTTAGTTGTGAAAATTGAGATACACGCCCAACGAATCTCGCTGCCGAAGCTACACCCCTCGAGTTAGGCAAGAGAAGAAGAGAGGTTCAAATAAAGGATAGACAGAGGTGACCTAGAGAAAGACAAAATTTACTTTTAAAGGAGCACCTTGAAATGTGGGTGGCCCTGGGCAATTGCTCACTTTTGCCATGCCTTACAACGTATCTGTCCGACCCACTGGTAGGTAGGCGGAACCCTCTGCTCATTTTGAGATTGGATACTGAGGCTGGCTGAGGGGGCAGGGATCTGCCTTGTAGAGGTTCTTCCACCAGCCTGAACTTGTGTACCACCATGTGTTGAATGCAGAGGCATGCAGCCACCATGGGATATGCAGTGGAAAGACTTCACCAGCACCCTACCCTGCCTCCTTTTCGGGGAACCTTGAGAGTTTTTCATATCAAGGGGCAAATCTTTGATTTAAATTATTTTACCTCATCTCTTTTTATTCAGCTTATATTTTAGAGCGGCGCTTCTCCCTGTAGCTGCTGCTAAAGCTCTATACAAATGTATTACTATTCATCAAGTATGCCAAAGGAGCAGGCAGCCAATGTAAAGAAATAGGAAGCAGGCAGGATCAGATCTTCGAATGCACAATTCATTTGTGCACCATGCTCTTCTCACTTGCTCACTTACATGTCAGGCAAGTAAAACACTAATAGACCTAGAGACCTGCAGGTGATTGGGCGCGATATAAATCCAAAATAACAATAACAATAATATCTTTATATCTCAAGGCCGCACTCTCTGAAAAGGCACTTGCAGAGGCTGTACCCTCAGTACAATTATTATCAAAAACAGGGTAGTTCCTCCTGCGCCACGTTGACAGTCAAATAAAGTCAAGTGGCTATGATGTGTGTCGCTGGAAGATCTGAAAATCAGATCTTAGTGCCCTCACACACCTGTTAGGGTGTCAAGCTTCATCATTGGGTTTGGAGACTGCTTACTAAGAGGTACCCTGTGTAGGAGAGTAGGATCTGCTTCATATGTTTACCCCCACTTTTTGCTGGTGTTTCACTGTTTTTCGACTTTAGTCTGGCTGGGCCCCTGGTATTCAGGGCCCCAGCCTAGCTGCTTCCTCTCTAAATTTATTCCATGTACTTTAGGTACAGTACAGATTGGAGCTGAGGTGCCCTTGTAAGTCCCTAGTAAATGGTATATTATGTACCCAGGGCATAGGTACCCCAGAGGCCTACCAGGGGCTGAAGCATGTATTATGCCACCCCTGGAAAGCCACCCAAAATGACACCACAGGTCTGCTACTGCAGCCTGGGTAAGGTGGTGCATGCACCCCTTACTGTGATGTAGGTTACCTATATCTCTATATATATACACACATATAAAACTATCAGTCACTCCTATGGCAGGCCTTATCAATCCTGAAGGCAGAGTGCTTGGTTCTTATGTGAAAGGGTGCCCCTGCATGAGCAGAGCCCCTCTGCAGCATTCGGAGACCCTTCTCTGAAGCTGTTTGTAGTGCAGCCTGACCATAAACTCTTAAGTGCATTATAACCACACAGTAAATGCTAACTTTGGACTGGCTGCACGGAAACATGTTGTGTGTGGTGTCAAGCACCTTGGAATCATACCCCCACACCAGTAAATGGTGTGGGAGTATGATCCCACCCTTCTAGAGGGAGAGACATGGCAGCACTTGCATACCCGGTAGAAACTTTATAGAGCCCTGGCATCACAAAATGGATGCTGCAGCCACAGACACAAGTCTAGCCTCCTACTGCTGACCGAAACTCCGGCAGGGGAGGCCTGGACAATAGGTTCCTGTCACAGGGAGGTGTAACCACCTCCTAGACAGGGTTATGTGTATTGGGACTGGGTGGGAGCACTCTCTGAGTGCTTTGAAGTCCTGCACTGGGGGCACATTTGGTGCCCCTGTGCATAGTCCAGCTCAGACCGGTTCAGGGGCTTCCAGCCCCTGCTCTGGCATGAAACTGGACAAAGGAGATGGGTGTAGCCACCCATCTTTCCAAACCCTCCCATAGGTGGGTCCCCAGAGCTAGTCCAACCCCTTCCTTAGGTATACGTAAGGAACCTCTGTGACCAGAACTTTAGATTACCCTGGACGAAACTCTTAAGCCAAATCCTGGACCTTCGACGCCCTGCTAAAGACCAGAGGACTGAAGAAATCTCCCTTGGGGTCAAGGAGTGATTTCCCTGCTTGGCAGGCTCCAACAAAGCAATTTGCCGGTCTGCATTTCCAAAGCTCTTGCCAGACTCTGAAGTATTTGCAGCCCAGGAAGAGGATTTACAGACATCTCAGAGGCCGACCCGAGTCCCCAGCAAAGCTGTGACTCGCAGCCCTCGTGAGTAGCGTCGAACTGGAACTCCTGGTCACCGTGCATTTCTGCAAGTGCATTGACTTCTGGATGTTTCCTGAAGTCGTGCTTGGGCTGACTTGAAGCCCCTACCTGGAGCACTAAATCCACCAAAGATTGTTGGCCTGGTCATTCCGAGTGATACTTGGGCCGCCATTTTGTGTTTCGTCTTGAGGTCCCTTTGCGATCCCTGGTCTGTTGACTGGTGGTTCCCTGAGGGGGTAACTTTGAATTTCCTTGGGCTTCCCTGGTTGCTCCAGACATGCCCCAACTCCCTACCAAGTGGTGAGTCCCACAGACCTTGCTGGTCTGCACCGAAGCATCTTTCTCATTTCTGCGTGGGTTGCTGTTGCCAAGGCTTGTTGTGTCCAATCCAGGCACCGACACTGCAGCACTCAACATCCTTTATGGGACAGCTCGAATCCAACTCCTGGTCATCCTCGACACCTCCCGGTCCTCGTTGCTGAAAAGTCAAGCTTCATCTCTTTCACCTGAAATCCCCCGACATCAGTGTGCATCTGTCCATCGCCTTCTTGGTCACTGGCTAGTGACCCAGACTATGTCCCCTCTGCTTTCAGGTTCTTCTCATCTTCGATCCAGGCTTGGATCTCTTCAGACACTTTGCATCTTCACGGCAGCAGCACTTCTTCGCCAGCTCCCATTGAAATCGACGACGCGACCCGACACCAAAAGACACCTATGCCCCCGGCTTCCCTGGGTGAGGTAACACGAGTACTCCGATGCTCCCGTGGGTGTTAGCCCTAGAACTTCCTAAGTTCAAAAGGGTTTGGTCCTGACTCATTTCTAAGTGTCCCTAATCTTTAAAAATCTAACCGCGACTTTCCCCATAGAAGCTAACGGGATCTCGCGGCTGTGTTCACACACTGCACACGGCCCCCATGGGTCCCCTGTGTCACTACCTTGGGTAGTTCCTTGGAGTCCCAGCAATTCTACAGGCTCTAGGCCTTGTGTCTAGTTAAGTTGTGGTTCTTATACCACTATTTTAGTATATGGTTTGGCTCGCTCCTAGGGCCTGACGTGTATTTGTGCTATTTTACTGTGATTATTGAAGTGTAACTTATGTGTTTTGACCTCTAGTCTCATAAAGAGACTAGGAGGGTGTATTTAGTAATAAATACATATATTTTATGTATATATCTGGTGTGGATGTCTTTCATTTAGGACCTCGAGAGATTATAGACTGGTAAAACAAGCTGCTTTACATTCCTTCAAGACTTAGCCTGAAGGCTGCTCTCCATAGCTACCACTAGGATAGCTTTCAATAAAGGTTGTCTTTAACCTATAACCAATAATGGGTTGTTTGGACTGATACAGGGTGCCCACTATAACTAGTGGACAGCTTATATCAGGCCAACTTCTCACACCCTGTAAAAAGGAGTCTAAATGTTTTAAGGGGGCACTTGTGTGTCTGGAGATCATCCATGGGGTCGCAGTATCAAATCCCTGAGCTTATGTTGTAAGCCAATATTTAATGACTATAAGACTCATTGCTTATGTTGCAGCCACCTTACAGTACACAGGAAATCATCTATCTGTTGCGGTTTGGGCTTGCCCACAGTGGCGTGGGACTACGGTCCCTGAGGCGTGTTGAAAATAAACTGTCTGTTGGCAAATAAGGTACCCACCGAGGAGTGGTACTTCTACCTATGGGGAAAATAAAGGTAATGGTGAGTCAGATCTTGTGGTCTGTGTCTTATCGCTGCTCACTTACTCTCAAGTGTCCTATGTTCTTCCAATGGGAGGGTTGAGGTCTTGGCTAGTCAGATCAAGCGGTCTAGATCCTGTCAAACCCCTTTCCTGGTATATCTGGTTGATCATTATTGCGCAGATCAACAAGGGATGTGTGTGCAAACGACTGTGATAGGTACATTTGTGGATGTCTCTTCTACCATCTAGTCTACCCCTGGTCTAAAGAGAGAATGTTTTAGTTCAGACGTGGTCTGTAGCTAATGTATACAGTTTGTTCCATGGAATCTCGACGTTCAGGCCTCAGCTCACGGACGAGAGGCGGAAAATCCAGCGCTGATCCATTTCAAAACGTTTCTGTTGGTCTCCAGTACTGTCCAGTATATTTTCCCTGCCGTGTGTGAATGGGCAATGAAGTTTACACTCATCTTTGTGGTGTTTTTTAGACATCGGATGTTTGCACCAATGTTTGATGATGCGGGTCTTTACTGCTCGCATCCGCACGTACCTCAACGGACATGGGCAGTTCTTGGTATTGCAGATGGTATGGATACGTTGTGTCCAGATCTGGTTATTCCTGAGGGTTATTTCTTTTGTGGGCTTTGTCAGGCAGTATAACCCGCATTGACCACATGGGTAATGTCCATTGACAGTAGTTATATACCAAAGTGTGCTTTGTGTCTGTTTCTGCCTCACAGGTGGATGTGTATGTACCAACATATCCCGTAGATTACTTGTGCTTTTCATGGCAAAACATGGCATAGGGATGTCCAGGTTATCGGATTGTATGATCTTCCATTGCTTTCTAATCACCCTCTGTATTCTGTTGGAGTTTGGTGTGTATGTTGTTACACACGTCAGGACATCTTCCTCCTCTCTCAGTTTGGGTTCCAACATTGCCTCTCGGTTGTTATTGAGTGCTATCTTAAAGGACTTCTTTATCACTGATGTTGGGTAGTTGTGGGCTTCCAAGTTCCTGCTCAGGGAGGCTGTTTCATTCTTGAAATTAGAGGTGGGTTTGCAGTTCCTGCGTAGCCTGAAGAATTGACCCAGTGGGAGGTTGTCCCGAAGGGCCTTCGGGTGGTGAATTGTGTATTGCAGAAAATTGTTACAATCAGTGGGTTTTTTAAAGGTGTTGGTTGATAGCCGTTCCCTAATGTGATGGTGAGGTCCAGAAAGTTAATCTAATTAGAGGAAACTGTCCGTGGGACTCTCAGGAAGGGCTTTAATGTGTTTATCCACGCAAGAAGGAATTGCAGGCAGTTTTACCTCCCTTCCAAAAGTCCATGTGGTCCATAAGCGGTCATTCCAACGTGGTATTTACTATAGATCAATCGTCCTCGATGTGTCCAGGGGCGTCGTTTAATCATGTGTTACTTCCACAGTACTGGTTTACCCTGTAAAACCAGAAGGGATGTCACAACACACAATGAGTGCCAGACACGGAGGTAGAACCCCCGTGCCGAGTCGTCGTGGAAACGCCTCTGTTAAGGGAGAGTGCGACAGAGCCCCTGTAACTTCTTTGTGAGTGGAGTGATTGCAGCCTTCCCGCAACCTAGCCCATTCCGATCCCCCCTGTAGTGTCCTGAGAGATGGGGCACTAGGACCCAGACGAGGGCAGAGGGCAGGCGAGGTCACCAGACACCAGTTCCGGTCAGCGAGGGTGAGGGGCAGAACACAGGAAGCAGGGACCGAGACAGGACGTGCAGCATGCTGGCTACCAACTATATATATAATAAAACATAGAACCTGACCTGGCTGTGTGGTGATCATTGCAGCGACGCGACAACTGGCGACGAAGGTGGGATCGAAATACACGCGTCGCGGCGACTGTCGGAGCCCACCTGGTCGCGGAAAGAAATTCGGAGCCAGGAGCCCACCCTGGTCCGAAGTGCCCAGCAGAAAAAAGATCGTTGCGGGAGCCCACCCCGGCGCTGCTAACAGAAGTAAGAGCAGCGCGATAGTGAAACTGACGAGGAAACCGAAGGAAAGATTAAGATACCTCCCGCGCGTGAGTTTCAACGAACTCTCGCGAGAGGAGGCGGCCATTTTAAAGTCAGGCGAATTGAGCCAATCAGCGTCCAAGATAGACGGCAGCCATTTTGAAGGGTCAGGCAAAGTGCCGAACAGCGCGAAATCGCGCAAGAGTGCGGCGGCCATCTTGGAGTCAGGCAAATTGGGCCAATAGCAGCACAGGAAGGCCGGGAGGCCATTTTAAAGTCAGGCAAAAAGGAAAATAGACCAAAAAAAGGTCTAAATAAAAGGAAAACGACAAGAAAAAGGTGCCAAAGGAAGAACATAGCACCAGAGGAACAAGAAGGAAGAAGAAAGAAGGAAATAAATAAATAAATAAACAAAAAGAAAGGAAGGATATGGGTGACGAAGAAACAAGGAGCACACAAACTGTGTTCCGCAGGCAACTGCCATTTAACATATCGGAACCGCAAGCAGGCATCAGATGGGAGAGATGGCTACGACAATTTGAACAATACATGCGCGCAACGGACGTCGCAGAGAGCAAACAATTAGATTTGCTGGTCAACCTTGCGGGAGACGAAATAGAAGATTTAATGATGACACTACCAAGTGAAAATACGGCAGATTACAAAGGCGCGAAAGCATGCCTCACAGAGAAATTCGACCCCCAACGCAACATCGACTTTGAAAGATACACGTTCCACACAGCATGCCAGCAACCAGAAGAGAGCATGGATGACTTCGCAACTAGGTTGCGGAAGTTGGTGACATACTGCGAATTCGATAAATTTGACAATGAAGAAGCAATACGAACGCGCCTCATCGTAGGGTGCTTGTCAGTAGAGTTCAGAGCACGCATCCTGAAAGAACCAACAACACTTGAGAAAATACTGACGATGGCCCGCACAGAAGCACGGGCCACGGAACATGCCAAACAAATACAAATCGGCAAAGAAAAGGGAGAAGCGATGGCACACCGGATGACGGAACATTTCAAAAGGAACGACAACAGGGAGCAACAACATCCCAGGAAACAAGCGGTCACATGCTACAGATGCGGCTTTGATTTCCCACACGTTGGCACCTGCCCAGCAATGGGCCAGAAATGCAGAAAATGCAACAGAGACAACCACTTCGCAAGCACCTGCATAAGCCGGCAATTCAGGAACGAGAGGGGACGAACAGCAAGACCAGGGACAACAGGCACCAGACACGCCAGACACATGGAGACAGCAGAGAGAGGCTCGTCGGAAGAGTCGGATGAACAGACGACGGCTGGGAGAGAAGCACGGCTATACCTCATGTCCGACACACCAAAAGAAGGAAGACAGCAGAAACACATCCAGCTGGTGGAGAAACAGCAAATAAAAAAGACGGCCACAGTAGACATCGACGTCGGGCGCCACAGAACAAAATTTGTGTTAGACAGTGGTGCCACATGCAACATAATGTGCATGTCAGAGTACATGAAGATGAGGATAAAGCCAACGTTGTCGCCATCAAAAGTAGATGTGTTCACGTAGGGATCAAAGACACCAGTCGAAAACATGGGCAAGTTCACTGAAACGTTAACATATCAGGACATGACATGTCAAGAAGAGATACACGTGCTGAAAGGGGACATCCCAGCACCCTGCCTGCTGAGCAACGTCACGGCACAAGTCATGGGGCTGTTGGCGATGACATATCACATGACAGAAAAAGAGAACATACTGCAAGAATATCAAGAAATACTGCAGGGACTGGGGAAGCTAAAAGACAAACAGGTTACCCTACACATAAATGAAGCGGTGAGACCAGTGGCACAGCATCACAGGAGAGTGCCGATTCACCTACAACCGCAAGTGGAAGAAGAAATAAACAACCTACTGCAGCAAGACATAATTGAGCCTGCAGAAGGGCCGACACCGTGGGTATCACCGATTGTGGCAGTCCCAAAAAAAAAAACCTCCAAAATACGGATCTGTGTGGACATGAGAATACCGAACACTGCAATATCGAGGGAACGTCATCCAGGACCTCATCTGAACGACATGATCAGCCGGCTGACAGGGGCGTGCCGATTCTCAAAGCTAGATCTGTGCAAAGGGCATCACCAACTAGAGCGGGACCCACAGTCGAGGTATATAAATACATTCTCCACACACCTAGGACTATTAAGATACAAACGGCTCAGTTTTGGTATCTCGTCAGCGGCCGAAATATTTCAGGAGACAATAAGACAGGTGATATGACCAGTGCACAACAGCTTCAACTACAGTGACGACATCCTAGTGTTTGGGAAATCGGACGGAGAACATGACAGCGCCCTAAGGCAAGTGTGCAAACAACTAAAGCAGGCTGGACTAACACTAAATGGAGAAAAGTGCGAGCTAGGGAGAACAGAGCTGATCTTCTTCGGGCACATATTCTCGGAAAAAGGGATGAGGCCTGATCGCAGCAAAGTGGAGACGCTGAAGAATACAAGGCCACCGTCAGATGTGGCAGAAATAAGATCATTCCTAGGCCTGGCAAGCTACTGTGCCAGATACATACAAGACTTTGCCACGGTGAGCACGCCGCTGAGAGAATTAACGAAACAAGGCCAGAAATTTGTCTGGTCTCAACAATGCAATGAATAGTTCGAAGAGATCAGGAAGGCAGTGATGACTGTGGAGCACCTCGCATACTTGACCCTCTGCTCTGCACCGAGCTGACGGTCGATGCCAGCCCAGTGGGGTTAGGTGTAATATTAGCACAACACCTGCCGGGAAAGGAGTCACCAAGGAAGATTGTCTCATACGCCAGCAAAAGCTTGACAGACATTGAGAAGGCGTACTCCCAGCCGGAGAAAGAAAGCTTGGCGGTGGTATGGGCATGCGAGCATTACCACATGTTTGTGTATGGGAGCCGTTCACCATCATCACAGATCACCAAGCACTAGTAACAATCTACGGCAACCCAGCAGCAAAGATGCCGCCCCGCATCGAGCGCTGGGGCATCAGACTAATGGATTACGACTTCAAAACTGTCCACAAACCTGGGAAAGAGCATAATAAAGCAGACTACATGTCACGGCATCCGCTACCGCATGCAGGAAAAAAGGCCTCAATGGCAGAAGAATATTTAAATTTCGTGCTAAAGCAAAGCACGCCTGCACCAGTAACTCTAACAGAGATAGAGAGAGAAACGGAAAAAGATGACACGCTCCGAGCGGCCAGAGAAACGACAAGACAGCAAAGATGGAGACATATAAACAACAACTGCACGTGGAAGGGAGGAGTAAAAAAGGAGTAGATGCTGGCTCTACAGAAAATAAGCCGGGAGCTCTCGGAGACAAACAGTGGAATTGTAATGAGGGGCACCAGGATAGTCATTCCAAGCTCACTACGACGCCAAGTGGTCAGCATTGCACACGAGTCACACAGGGGCATTGTGGCAACAAAAAAACTGCTGTGAGAAAAGGTTTGGTTCCCGGGGTTAGATCGTCTAGTCGAAGATACGATTGCGGCCTGTCACCTCTGTCAAACAACAGGTTCGCCTGCAAGACATTGGCGTAACGAAAGTTGAGAGGGCCCTCCTGCAAGGTACATGGTGGGGTCCCGCTCCGGATTGAATCCGGGGCTCCCAGGCCTGACTACTGTGCAGAGGGGGCCCCCTGCGGCTCAGGGCCCCCCGTACCGCGGGGGATGCGGGGGCCTGTTTTACGCCACTGCCCCTAGTATGACAACCTGTTTTGTATCTCTTACGGCAGTGCCTCGTCGTGCTGTACTAGATTATGCATGATGTGCATAGCTGTAAAATGAGTATACGCAGTACGTGGTGCCGTACATGAAATTACATGATGTGCCACTTGGTTTAGTGTGCCGAGAATTAGCGGTTCAATAAGTAAGCGCTTTGCATAATATGGGTACAATGCGCGTAGTGGGTAGCGGCCCCCTCCCCTCCGAATGTACTTGAGCATTGGTACAGCACGTACGTGGTTTGGGATTCACGTAAGGTTTGTACGTCCCATAGACAGACCAAGTGCACAGCACAGTGCCCTACGATTCCTGTTTAACAAAACCTAGGGCCTGCCATACGCCTCACCACACATGACGCAACTTAAGTTGTGTCCTGCTGTGTGTACACATTCTGTATTTGGCAAAAGGCAAAGCTGGTGTAAGTGCAATCTAGATTAAATATAGACGTGACAAAAAAGGCTGAAAGTTGAGGAAGCCTGCAACACTTTCGGTTTAAGATTAGGCGTGAATGGAATTTCTATTACATTGGATTAATTGGAGTAATTACGGTAATTCAGAAAGAAGTGCCCCGTGGTGAGGGAGGGCCTCATTGGGTATTCCCACTGCTAGGACCTGGGCCATTGCTGTCCCTACACAAACTCTTGGTGCTCCCCAACTGGAACCATCACTTTTCTATTTAAAGGAACCCATGCAGTAAGGCTGAAACATTCCCATGAGAATTACAGACAAGAATTCTCATTTCAGTTCTTTAAATAAAGAATTATTAGGCACATTTAAAACAAAAGGTGTCATGAGCAAGTTTAGCAACAAAGCATGTAAGTCTTAAGTACAAAGAAGCTCTCCATGGAATACGGCACAGGTTTGCTTTCTAGAGTGGGGGTCTCTGTTGTTAAAGCAATCCACACTCATAGATAAGGCTTTAGACAAAGACGTTTATACATTCTGTGGGAATACATGAATCTCAGGATTGGACCAATGGAAAATAAGCTAGAAGGAACATTTTACAACAGAATACATTGGAGGATTCTCTCAGGATAGTAGTACATTGAGATTCAACCGTTCTCACAGTCTTGGCTGTACAGTGAAGTAGATAATTTCTTTTAACATAAACCGGGGACAGTGGGAACTGTTCTTGATTCAGTACAAAGAGGAAACTTCTCTGGGGATGCTTTCTGCTTACTTAAGTGAAAACTAGACAAATTTTTTTTAGAACAGGAATCAGCAGCAGTTATCAGCAGTAGTTATCACGTGATATGTTGTGGCATTGAGGCAAGATGGAGGACAGTGTGAACACAATCTAATGTTAGCAGCATTCAACACGGTTGCACATCCGATCCTGCTTAGTGACCTAAGCCACTTGGGTGTGCAATGGGACGGCACTGTCCTGGCTTCGGTCATTCCTGTAGGGCAACTCCTAACAGGTATTTCTTCGTCCTTTTTCATCTTCACGGAAACCATTGGTGTGCGGGGTGCCTCAGCGCTCAGTTCTGAGGCCGTTGCTTTTCAATCTTTACTTCGCCCACTGGCCACCTTCAATGAATCTTGGGGTGTGAAGGTAGTTTCTTAATGTGGACGACACGCAGTTGGTGTTCTCTTTTAAAGAACATTCTGCGGCGGCCTTTCATAATTTTAAGGAATGCCTGAAAAATATTTCTGTCTGAATGAACGGGAACTGCCTGAAACGGAATGCAGAAAAGACCGAGGTCTTGTTCTTCAGTCAGGTGTCACCTCCCCCATCAAATCTCTGGTGGCCCACGGAGCTGAATCTGCCCCCAACGTTGGCAGATACAGCAAAAAATGTGGGAATTAGGCTGGATTAGGATCTATCATTCACGGCACAGGAGCGTCACAGCTCCTCTACCTGCTTTTTCAAGCTGTGATCCATCAGGAAATGTATACGCTATCTGCAGGAGGAGAGCCAAAAGGATACGGTCTGTGCTCAGGTGACTTCACAACTGGACTATGCTAACAGCCTCTATTTGGGGCTACCTGCCCACCTGACTTGCAGGTTACAAATGATTCAGAATATCACAGCAAGGCTGATTCGGCGGGTAGCCCACCGGCACCATATCTCCCCTCACTTGAGACAATTGCACTGGCTCCCAGTAGCCAGGAGAATAGAGTTTAAGTCACTGACCCTGGCCTTTAGAGAGACTAGGGGCATAGGCCATTGCTTTCTTAGGCAGAGGTTGAATCTTTATCATCAGGAACGGGCCCTGATATCTAACCATCCGCAGCTCCTTTGCTTTCCACAATTTTTGTAAATTCCGGCAAGGTGGCATTTTCTTTTCGGTAAGAATAGAAAAACTCTGGAATACTCTGCCAGTCTACCTGCGCCAGATTGAGACAGAACTAAAGTTCAGGAAGGCTGTAAAAACCTGGGGACATATGTATCAAAAACTGTATTTGCGATTCTCAAATAGCAATTTTTGGAGAATCGCTATTTGAGAATTGCAAAACGGGATGTAATTAAAAATTCGCACATATTTTAGCGAATTCTTAATATTCCTTAATTGCGATTAGCAAATTGCAAAATCGCAATTAAGGAATACCTTCCCATTCATTCCTATGGGCCAGGAGGCCCATAGGAATGAATGGGAAGTCATTCTCAAATTGCGATTCGCAATTTGCTAATCGCAAATTGAGTATAATTTCAAAGGTGCAAGGGTGTCATGATGACACCCTGATGCACCCCTGAAATGAGCATGTGTGCGCATATGGCGCACATATATGCCATAAGGGCATGAATGAGCGCCACATGGCACCTAGAAAAATGCCAAAAAGTGAATTTTTGAAAGATTTCGCAAAATACCACCAACTTGAAGTTGGTGGTAATTTGCGATTTCTTAAGGAGAAATCGCACAACTTGGGTGCTTGTTACATAGCATTTAAGGAATCGCAAATTGCAATTTGTGATTCCTTAAATGCTTACGCAAAATTAAGGAATGGCAAAATTAGCGATTCCTTATTAGTGCGATGCAAAAAAGGCTCATACATTGCGTTTTGCGATTTTGTATTTGCAAACGCTGTTTTCTTGCGAATCGCAGCATTTGCGAATACAAAATCGCTTGATATATATGCCCTCTGGCTCCTTACTCAGGCATAGTCTCCTGGTCGATCCTTTCGTTAGTTTGCTGCTAGTGCCGGGACACCTCTTCTGAGGTAGCTGTGCTCTCTATAAATGTCTATTAGTGTTATTAGCAGAAGTTTAATTCTTAATGCTCTATTTATTGATAGAAGATCGACGCTCACAATCCCCCCTGATCATTTGAATCATCTCCCAAATTCTTAATTACACACATCATTTATAAATTTTGGATTCTCCTGCTTCGTCTCTCCTAGCTCCTTCAGGGTGTCATGAAGCTCTCTTTGCATTACTTCAACCTTGACATTGAGGGGCTTATTTACAAGCCCTGTGCACCACTTTTGGTGATGTTCTGGTAACTTACAGGGCTTAGCCATATCTACAAGTCCATGTAAAGCCACCCTGCAAGGCTTTTCATGGCCTTGCAGATATGGATTGAGGCAATACAGAACGAGTCACCGCATGCCTCACACAATGATGGGAAGACGTGCCATGGGCGTTATGGTGGGTGGTGTGGGGGAGGCGCAACGAGGAGAAATAAAAATATTTCCGTGTGTTTTTTTCCTTTTTATGTATGATTCATTGTGCAGCACACATAGAAAAAGGAAATCGCCTCCATTGATTGTTTTTGTGGAAGGTGTCATTCCTACACAAAAACAATCATTCCTACAATGCAGACATCTTTGCACAATGGTGCAGCCATTTGAGCGGCAGCGCAGTAACACAGGAGAGGAATGCGCCGTATCTCATAGATATGGTGCATTCTTGCCCTTTTCTATTGACATATGGCAGCGCAGCAGGAAGGCTTGTGGCGCTGCCATACCTCAAAAGTTTGTAAAGGAGGTCCTGAGTCTCTTCCACTGTCTTCCTTTCATTGCTGACTGCTTCTTATACTCACAATGTACCCCCTTCTGTGATGAGATTTCTTTGCAAAACTTCAGGGAAATGAGCACACAGGCAATTTTAATTAGTATGACTGAGAGGGGTTAGTATCAACTTCAAACTTCCTCCTACTACACTACCTAGTCTCTCCCCTGTCTGGACAAATCCCTTACCAATAGACCCAAAGCAGGTGTCTCCAAACAGTAGATCCATAGCTTATCAGTAGATCCCAGACACCTACAAAGTAGCTCGCAACCTTGAGTTCATTTTTAAATAACTCTAGGATACTTAAGGGAAAGCTGTGTTTACTTTACATTATTATCAGCAGGCTGCAGAGAGCAGAGCCTGATAATGAGCAATGCTCAGTCAGATTTATGGGCCAGGCTGGGTCACAGAGGTGAAGAACTGGAACACTGAAGTATTTAGTTCTTAAATAAAGCCCTTGTTGACTCAATATTGGATCATGAGAATGCTTTTAAATTATTAACTCTTCATTTTAGTTTTCCCTCTTTACAAGCAGCAGGCCTTTTGATCCCAATGGTCAGTAGACACTGTGACAGATTTAAAATTGAAAAATAGTAATTTTTAACAAATGAAATACATTTAAAGTGAATAAAACGTTTTCTATGAAACATTAAGTACTAATGTCTTAGGGGCCCCTGAACACTGCCACATTGCAGTAATTGTTATTTCCTACCACCGGGTTGCTGGATTCCTGTTTTGCCGGTCCCAGCGAATCGAGGGACTTCAAATTCCAGCACCACTTGCGCCACTAGTACTCCACGGACTCTGACGCTGAGGAGAGCGCCAGGAGGCGTTTAAATAACGGCCAGGGCTCCCGCAGCGTGGGATGCTCGTGGGCCGGGCCAAGGGCGGGCCCATCCGAGGCCGTCAGAGACCGTAAGAGGCCGGGCAGGGATATATAATATTTATACTTAGTGCCTTATATTTACATGGTCACTGATACAGCCCCAGGGGTTAAGGTACGAGGGCCTAAGGGTTAAAATTGACTCGTGTTGATATACACTGCTGATTATTGTAGATTGTTATAGATTGCTGCCGCAAGGTGTATAAGAAATAATAAATAAACGAAAAACACTGACAGGCCAGGGAGTGGTAGGGACATTGGATGCATTCTTGCCGAGTCAGCCCTCATCCACGAAATCGCTTTAACAGAGCGAAGATTGTCCCTAGAGCCACAACCCTACCTAAGTCAGCCTGTATTGCTTGAACCCTCTAATGTTACTGAACGCCTTCAGAGTTCCCCTCCAAATAGGACATCGATCAGCCACACCCCAGAAGTAAATGTCTCTACTAAGTCAAAGGCCACAATAATAAGGCCTAAAGTATCCACTAGGGAGCAGAAAAGCAAGAACAACCAGGGTAGCAGTCCCATAACTCAGACCAGAAAAAGAAAGGGACAGGACCCCATCAAGCAAACACACCCTGCACCAAAAAGAGGACGCAAAAGTAAAAACACGGGGGAGGAGGAGGAGGATGTTGAAGGGCGCTCGCATGGAGCTAGTCCTGTTAATAAAGAGCCTATTATGAGTCACTCAACCCCCCTGCAGGGTATTGAAAGCAGGGAGTTTTGGGGTAAAATGGGTGAGGTGGTTTCAGCTCTATTAGAGCCACTACTGCAAAAGTTAACCCACCTAGAAGTGACCATTGACAAACTAGAAAAGGTTGCAGGCAGTGCTCACACAAATCAGCTGCTCCAGTTGAGCTTCATGGGTCCTCAGATCACTCGGCTACACTCGACCAACACTTGCCCTTGTAAAATAAAGACCGTCCAATCAAACAGGAGTAACGGACCCATGGCAGCGCAACCTGGAACCTCAGGCCTTGGCCCAGTGACAGTATCCCAAACTGCATCAACGGACCCTTTGCCCAAGCGCCATAACACGACCGCTATGCCCATTAGCCACCATAATGCACTGGCCCCAAGTATCATTCAAGAGCGACTAATGAATATCCAAGGGACCCCTTCCCCAGTAGACCAATTCATGAATATAGAAAGGAATCCCTACCACAATCTGCACATCGACAAGAACAACAGCCACTGAGAGGCCTACCTGATATAAACACTTTGCACCTTCCACCAGAAGCAACCCCATACACAATTGTGTTGGCCAATGTCCCCATTTTGCCATATGGAGCTAGGGAACATCACTAAGAAACAAATCACTACACGTGCAAGATCGGGATTATCCACCCTGCTCTTTTCAGAATTTAAAATGGGTAGATGGGTTGGTGGGATAGGAAGATCAAAAAAGATGCTAGAGGGTGACTGTGTGGTGCTGTCCTTTGGCTCACCAGATCTTGTCCAAACAATACTTGATAGGGCGGGAAATTGGTCAGTAGAACAAACAGGGATCAATATTCTGCCATTGGGGTTCTTTTATAAGCCATCTGGCCCCATGCAGCCTCTACTAGGGGTGGACAGAGGAGGGGAGTGGAATCAACCCAGATACAATATACTAGTGAACAACCATTATGATGCCCTTCGTTCCCTGGAGGATAATGGCTGACTAGAGTCACTGATTGGGGGTTCAGTTGACAAAAGGGATATTCTAAGGGGCACTCGGACAATAGAATTCATTAACATCGGATTGATTGAACAAGAGTCTGGTGTTTCAGAGTCTCCGTACCTGTCAAATAGGAGGGTACTCACTGAGAAATGTGCTGAGAATAGCCTTTTGGCTAACCGACGAGGCACAAGTAACTCAATGTTTATGGCCCAGGCACCTCCCCCTGCTGGTAGTCCCACGTCCCAATGAGCTAGGACCGGTAGTGGTTGGGAGTGCAAGAAGTGCAGAAAGTGCGGAAAGTGAGGACTATCAAGCGGCCCCTACTCTCCGCAACAAAGAAGGGTCACTGTTGGCAAATCCATCATTTGCAACCCTAGAAGTTGACCAGCCCTTAGTTAGGAACAGCCCGATGTCCTTAGATAAAGAGACTGGAAGTTCCAGTAAGCTGTCAAATGACTCACCGAAGTTCCAAATACTGTCCTGGAACATTGCAGGCCTCCGCCCCAAATTAGATAACCCGGAGTTGGGGGCCCTTATCCAAGAAAACGATATCTGCATGTTTCAGGAAACTTGGGCCAGGGAGGACATTCATAGACTGGGCTACGCAGCTTTTAATATACCAGCCACGTTCGGGAGAAAGGGAAGCCCATCAGGGGGCCTTAGTATCTGGATTGCAACACATCTAGGATGCTCAGTGAAACAGGTAGAGACATTCTCTAGTGATATTCTTTGCACTATCTTGAGCTTCTCAGTTAAGACCAGGATAGTACTGGTTAATGTTTATTCACAGCCAGTAGGGTATGGCCAAGAGTCTGCTACCCTTGAACTTTTATCGTCATTTTTGCCTACTATCATTGATAATGATCTGGTGATCTTGGCTGGCGATTTAAATTGGCAGTATGAACCACTGAAAGACCTGGATGCAGGCGACCCCAATGAGGAAGACCTGCACTGGGCCATTCCTGCAGCCAATGTCCCGCCAACCCGACACCACTGGTCATACAGATGAACACCCTTTCACTGAATTACTCCCTCAGGGCATGCAATGGGCGGCTCAAATCTGACTCCCCAGCTAATTTTACCTATAATAGATTAGGTTGTCCCTCTATTATTGACTACATCCTGGTGAATACTAAATCCTGGCACCGGATAATTGATTTTAAGATTGTCCATAGACATGACAGTGATTTTAGAGCTGGCCTCGCCATATATCGGCGATGCCTCAAGGGCCAATCTCAAAACACCTCAGGGCTTTCTTTAACCAGTTGCAGGAGGAGAGTAAAATGGGGTGCTTTTGTCAACTACATGACAGGATAGCCTCCCTCTATCGAACCATCATCCCACACCTGGTGGTTGCAAAACAACTGAGTGAGCTTGTAGACTCCAACTGCCAATTTTCTGAAATTGCGGAACATCACCAAGGCCTAGTGCTGGCACTGGCTGATAACTTCTCCCATGTATCCCGACCAAAGGAAGGGAGAGCACCCAGGCACCGCTGCCATGATGGCAACTGCCGCAAGGCCAAGAAAACCCTCGTCACAGCCATTAAATCTAATGATAGGTTGGTAATAAAGGCTAACAGGTAATTCTATGAAAACACAATTAAGCTAGCTAAAAGAAACTGGGAAGAAGAAAAATGGGAGCGCTTGAGAAACGCTCTAACTAGCAGGGACAGGAGGACCTTCTGGAATCTAATAAATACAGACTCCAAAGAGGACAAACCAGCAATTGATCCAAACTTAGGGGCTGAAGTCTGGTGGGCCCACTTTCAGTCCCTTTACTCCAGGGTGGAGGGTGACTTAGGGCAAATTGTAATTCAATGCCCCCAGCCACAGCCCGTTTGCTTGGACACCCCTGAAATGTCTCTAACAGAGATAACGGCTGCTATTGGCCGAGTAATCCCTGCAAAGGCTCCGGGTTTAGATAAGATCCCGGGTGACCTCTATCTCACTGAACCGAGCATTTGGGCCCCGGACCTATGGACCGTATTCAATGCTATTCTTCAGGGAATGGAGATCCCTGTAAAATGGCTAGGGGTGAAAATTATCCCAATTTACAAAAAGGGATCACCCCTCCATCCTGCAAATTATCGGCTATTAGTCTTATTGATGTCACTCAAAAAATCTTTGCCCGAGTGCTCCTGGACCATTTACAAGACTGGATGGAAGAATTTTCCATTCTTAGTCCCTACCAGGCCGGTTTTAGAGAAAAAATTTCCACAATCAACCAAGTTTTCAGGTTACAACTATTGCACTGGAAAACAGTGATCTTAGAGAGTGGCAGCCCCTACATGATCTTTGTGGATTTAAAATCGGCATTCGATTTAGTTCCCAGAGAGAAATTATGGGCTATCCTATTAGACCTGGGAGTCCCTCCGTATTTAAGTCACATTCTGAAAAGACTACACGAACACAATTTCGCCCAAATCAGATTTGGGAAGAACGGAGAGCTCACTGACCGCATACCTTTAGAGAGAGGCGTACGGCAAGGGTGCGTTTTGGGCCGACCGTTTTCTGTATTTTTATAAATGGCCTAGTGGGGGCCTTGACAGCGGGAGGGGATATAGATAGATGCTCCTAAGTTGGCGGGCCGCAAGGTACCTGCCTTAATGTTTGCAGACGATACCCTCCTGCTATCAAAATCTCCTATGGGTATGCAGAGGGCTTTGGATATCTTCCACTCATTTGGAAGAACAGAGGTCTGGAGATTAACACCCAGAAAACCAAATACATGGCTTTTAATGCAGGGCACTCAAAACGTCCTAATCCCCAATTAGATAGGGAATTTTTAGAGAAGGTCCCCGTATGTGAATACTTGGGATTGTCCCTAAGTGAGAAAGCTGAATGGGGCGTCCAAATTAAGAAGGCTTATTTAAAACTGGCCTAAACAGCGGGGGGGGGGGGGGCTAGCGAAATTGCAAAGGGAGTGCGCATACAAAAAGATGGGGCTGGTGCTGGAAATATACAAGGCACAAACCAGAGGAGCCGCCTTGTATGGGGCATAAATTGGGGGCCATCAGCCATCTGAACAACTTGCCAAGATTGAGAACTCACTTTTCAGACAACTTCTGGGACTTCCTAAAAGCACACCGCTCACCCCGCCCCAAATGGATCTTGGAGTTAGCCCAATTGCATTAGAGGTCGCCCTTAGACCTTTGTTATATTGGTGCCGCCTAGGGAGTGCCCCAGAGGTATCCACGTATAGAGAGGAACTGAGGGAAGTGGCAAATCTAGATGGAGCAAGCAAAATATCTTGGCTCGCTCACATCAAGAATTCTCTAATATCCATGGGAATGGGAGATCTATGGGCTAGTTCCGAAGACAGCTGTCCGTTATCATCAAGGAAGGTTCTGATAAAGAACTATAAGGAGTATAATCTTACCCTATTGCTGGGGAGTACCAGGATTGGCACTTTGACAACATCCTTCCTAGAAGTTAAACTGCAATATAGTTTAGAACCTGTCATAGACGTTAAACAGCTGCCTCTTGCCAAGAAACTATACTTGCAGTTTAAGCATGGTATACTTCCCTTGCATGCCTTCACACGTAAGTGGGGGCGTGGCTCCACAAAAGTCTGCCCGTCATGCAATAATTGTACAGAGACCGACCTACATGTACTGTTTTTCTGCTCGGCATATAGGGTAGCAAGACATCGCTGGTTACGACAGCTGTGTAGGAAACTTGGAACCTCCCACTGCTCACAGGTTTGTAAACATGCCACTTGGAAATGAGAACAAATTTAAATGATGAGTTTTATGGAACCCACATAAGCAAAGTCAATTCTTCAGATACATTTTCTCGATACAGACATTCATTTTAGTTGGGGAAATTTAAAGTACAGAACATTTTTCTGCACTTCAAATTTCTCCCATTTGGGTTGCATATGTAACCGTGCCACATATGGCAAAAGGTATGTCCTGTGCTACAAGTACATATGACACAGTCTCTCAGTCACCCATACACAAATATTCCATTCATACTCACATAGGTTCATACATCCCCAAAGACCACACTCTCACTGACATACATGGCAGCCCTGTCACAGTGCCCCTAGTCAAAGGGTTTTCTTCAAACCTTAGCATCCGGCTGTATTGACATTAGGCTAAAAGCCAGTTAAGCCGGGTGTGGGGCATCTGGTAACAATTCACGAGTTGTTTAGCCTTCAGAAGCTCACAATGATTTTCACTGATCTGAAGTAGCTCTCACTACAGAAAAGGTTGGAGACTCCTGATCCACAGAATGATCCTAACCTTTCCGAGGCAACAGATTCTTCCAGTTCAGTTAATTCATGTGTTATGTTTGTGATGTTAGTAATATAGGTGCCAAGCTGCTCATCTATGTGAGGAATGTATGTACAGCATTCCCAAGCCTGAATGACTTTGCAATCTCCGCCTCCCTTTCTTTGCTTTGGAAGGGAGTTGGTAAAATGGAAAAGATATGTTTGAGATGGTAGGATGTGTACATTTGCTCCTCCTTGTACCTTTCATAAGGGGAACTCCTTTACCTCCCCCCAACTGCTGGTTCCTCACCATTCTGTCCCCTTTGCTTTACCTAAACCCTCTCTTTCTTGGACTACAATTCTCTGAGCTTATCAGTGTCACTCCATTCTCTAATGCTCTTGATTCATTTCTTTACATGCGTTTCCACCCTTTCAACTTCAGCATCCCCTCGTATCACTCTTATCCATCCTAGTCTTCTTTTGCAACATCTTACACTGTTATATCAATACCACATTCATCCACCACCTTCTCCATCTTGGCCTCTTTTGTCACTCTTGCTGCTTCCTTGCACATATAAAGCAACTCATTTTCCTCCTAATACCCTAAGTAATCCAGGCCAAGATTCCCTTTCACCAGCTCCTCCAATTCTGTCTTTAACTGGGATAGATTTATTCTCAGTGTAGTTTGCCCTGCATATGGTGAGCTAACTGAGAAGTCTGTGCTGGATGTCCAGCCCATAATTTCTCTGCTGATCACATTTGCCTCTAGGTAAGGAAGTATGGCCAAGCTTCCTGTGAACGTGTCTGAATCCTGAGGTAAACCTGGGCCAATTTAAATCTTGGGGCAAATCATCAGACCATGAAGGTACTGTACTCTGTTCTACAGCCAATTAATATCACGTTATGTGTCGTCTCCGATTGCAACTATCACCTTTGCTACCAGCTCTGTTGGTACGCGAATCAATCACGCACTTCTGGGTTGAAACATCGATGTGCCTGTCATAAACTGACCCTACTCTCTCCGCCCCACGTGAAATGGAAATTTAAATCCCAAGCGGAGAATTATGTATCTAGGGATGGATGTTAACCATCCGTACAGCACTGTATTTATCTCGTTCACACTTAGCACTTTTTTCGCACTTTTTTCACCATATCACTTGCGCCGTTTGAACAACTCAAATGTTCATGAACTGTGACAGCCTTCTAATGTTATCTAGACATCATAAAACATAAAAGAATATATTAAAATATCACTTAATACAACTTCAGATTCACGCAATCTTTTGGTGTGTTGTTTGTTCTTCCATCTCTTACATTTTCATTGATTATTACTGAAACGTTTGAGTACTTTTTTCTATTGTTATTATTCAGTAAACCAAGAATCAATTCTGTACCCGACAGAGCAAACATTTTCCACATTCGAATGGAGAGATAGCTCGAGGATGTGGAGCAGTGCTCCTGAAGGAATAACCTAAGATTTGTGGGCCTCCCTGAGCATGCAGAGGGACAACCCATAGTGCTGTTCCTGGAGGAATTGATTCTAAACACCCTGGAACCAAGGAAACTCTCCAAGTTCTTCATGGAAGAGCATGCCCACCAGGCATTGGCGCGTGTGCTCAAGTCCGGGGCACTACCCTGCACTATTATTGACCAGCTTTTTAACTTCAGAGACCGAGACGCACTATTGCACCATGTTCGGATACATGGAGCACCACAGTACGAGGGGAAGAATATCATGGTCTTCCCGGATTACACCCATAAGGTGCAGGTCCTACACATGGACTTTCTGCCAACCAAAAAGAGACTGCATGAGCTAGACCTCTGGTACATCCTAATGTTCCCTTCCAAACCTTAGGGTACAGCACAGTGGAAAAGTCTTCTTCTTCGTTACCCCAGGCGAGTCAAACGACTGGCTACACACACTGGGAGGAGTAAAACGGAAGCCATCCTGGAACCGCAGAACTGATGGAAGTAGGGTCAACAGGCAGGCACTTTGCAGGCTTGGAGGTCCGGACTGGGGCTTCAAAAACAAGGAGGTTCCTGGTCTGCTGGAAGGAAGATTACAGGACTCAAACTCTATGCCGGACATTTGCGAATCATTCAGGCCCAACAGGGGGAATTGTGGTTGACTGAGCGCCAGCAGAGCCCTGGGCTAGTAAGAGCAGTGGAGGAAGCTGGGATGCTCTGGTATGGGGTGAGCCACTCTGGACTATGGGTTAGTGTCCCAGCACTGGGGGTTGCCGAACAGACGATACATACAAAGACTCGAGACTGGTGCAGATTCCAATAGACTGAAGATCCACAGCTACAATGGGTACTAACGTGATATATAATTAAGATCTCAGGCAGTGGACCCACTGTTGCATTGGTAGGGAGAGTTGTTGATTATGTGTCAGTGTTACTAGGTGTGGGGATGCTTCTTATGTGGTATTGTCTAGTTCATTATGATTGCAAACCTTTTGATGTATGTTGGTAGGAAGCTATGGAGGACTTTCCATCAGACTGATGGAGCGGAGATTCACTAAAAGAATCCGCTTGTATCAAGTACCCCTGTAATACATACTAACTTTAAGTAGAAAATAGAATTAACATGCAGCTACACACTACACATGGGGAATTTGCTTCGCAATATGCATGGAATTAATCCTAACAATACGTAAAAAAACAAATCTGTAATAATATTGTGTGAAAAACGTGTTATTAATGTATTTCACGGCATGTTGCATGTATATGTAGTCAAAAGGCATGACGTGTGTTGCTTTGTCATAATTATTGATGCCGCTTTTTGCCTATGCTATGCTAGGATAACTGTTAACATGGACTAGAGTTAAGGTGGGTGGTTAGCAGTGAAGATTTCATGATTACTTTATTAATAAATGTCTGCCTTCCGTTCTTTTAGTAAATGGACAAGTCTCCATTTAGTTAGCCGAACTGTGATGAGTGAAACTTGCAGCGCGCATAAACCACGTGACTGAGTGGCCAAGATGCTGAACAAGCTGAAAGAGCATGACACGGTGAAGGACATGATGCTTGACGTGCAGCCAACTCAAGTGAACTCTGTGTGAAAATTCACAAAATGTTAACTGTATTAAAAATTGTCCTTAATTCGATACTTTCACCTCATGAGAAAATAGAGATGCAGACAGAATATGTGGGAACGAAAAGTTTGACAATGGGATAGTCAAAGAAAGCATGACTTAATGATAGGGTGATCATTCGCCCCACATTTTGACCAATACCATAGCTAGAAAGGGTAATTTAGAAACTATAGCGGGATGGAATATGTATGGTAAGGGTATAAAGAATAGGTGATTCAAGTGCGGGGTTAGAAGCGAGGGTGGCAGATGCTGCTGCTGAATTAGGCATGAGGAGAGAAGGGTGCACTGCTGATTGTCGGGTTGCAGAGAGGCCTAGCTGTCCCAGTCCTATCTTCATCCTGATCTTGGAGTCTTTGATCCCTGACTCTTTGTCTGGGGGTCCCCAGCCGCTACCTAGGCCTGGGTGATGGTTTTCCTTGTTCTTATTCTTTGGGTTGGTATCTTTGATATCTCTAAGTTATAATCCATGTTCTTTTGTCTCTTCGTCTATCTTTCTCAAATCGAGATTTGATTTATGCACATGTCTGATGTCTCTTCATCTATCCCCTCCATGCAACTTATGTTACTGGAGATTGATTATTTGTTGATGGTTTAGCATGTAATTTTTCTCATGAGGTAGTTTTAAAGACTAATGCATTTTGAGTTATCTAAATCTAATAAATTGCAAACAAAGGAGTCTGTGATTATTTTTGTCTGTATATTATTTGAATAACTGTTGCCTTAAATTTGTAAACTAATTGGTCCATCGACCAAGAAGATGGAAATTGGAACAGGAAGGTTTATTGTGTAGAATATGAACTGTCTGAAATTCAACTATTGAAAACGAGGTGGTAAGAAATGTGTAAACTTGACACCAGCACCACAGGGACTTGAGTGTATGTGTATAGGCCAAAGTAAATGAAATTATTGAGTGTTCGTCGCTGTCAAAATTATTGGGTCTGCGCTGCATCAGTTACTTGGTAGCAGAGTTATGGTTTAAATATTGATTAATTAGGTAATGGTTATTGAATATTCACTATATTTATTAACGTAAAGAGTTAGTGTTTTCGTTTATATGTTGTCCAGAAGTACAGGTGCAAGAGGTGCCTGAGGAATCCCGGGAAGGAATTGGAAGAGTGTGGTAAAGAAATCACACTGCAGAAGTACTTTGTCTGTTGTGATAATACTGAAAAGCTAGGTAGGGCTGTCGGTATTATGTTTAGGGAAATTTCTGAATGAAAGAAGAAAGTTTGTAATAGTGAAGGGTTACCGTCTTTGAAACTCTGGTAAGGGAAGCTGAGAACAGTAACAGGACAACCCTCTGTGTACCTCAAGAGACCCTATTGTGATACCTCAGTGCAATCTTGAGAGGAGTAGACAGGTTATTCCAGAGCTTGACAGAGAAGTAAGATAACACTGGTCATTATTATTGCTTGCAGTGTAAGAAAATCTCTTTGAAAAGTGAAGACTATCTCTTTATTTAGTGGAACAGACGAAGTAGCATTGTCATTTTATGTTGTTACTAACAAAATTTTGAACAAGAAAAATTCAGAAAAATATTGCCGCGAACCTTTGTAAAGGAAGGGTCAGTAGTAGGAGTGATTATGACGTCACAAGGTGCCGCGCTGGTATTGGAAAATACAGCGGGTGTTTCTCGAAGAGCAGATTGTAAAGGGAGGGTCAGTAGCAGGAGTAATACTGACGTCACAAAGCACCACGCTGGCATTGGTCAGACAGCGGGGGTAAGTGGAGTGTTGATTGGGTGACTAATGCGAGACGCGCTGACATTGGACAAGACTGAAAATCCGTAGTTTTATGAGATTGGTTAGTTGGTGTGAGACACGCTGGGCTTGGATAAAAATTGACGACTGGGAAAAGGAAAATGCGGACAGGTTTTGGTATTTTGATTGAGTAGTAAATTGCTGATTGAATAGTCTGAAGATGGGTTTGCAGAACAAACTAAAGAATCTTTTTAATAAGGACAGGCTAATTGTGAAAAAGGTGGGAATGCCTTTTCCGCCCCGAAAAACGCCCGCATCTTATATGATGATGGAGCAAGGATATCATACGTGTGTATGGTTAGAAAACTGGATGAAATATACCAAGGATGATGGAGCGTTAGCCTTTCCTGCATTTGGTACGTTTAACATAAGGATCCTACGAAATTTGAGAGACAAAATGAATTCCTTGGAGCTAAATCCTAGACTCACACTGTATGAAGCATTGGAAGAGTGGGAAGCAGAGGCATCTGAGAGAGAGAAGGGTAGAGGAGGTAGGAGGAATAGGAGATTTTTCGCAGGTTACCCATTTGAGAGACGAGAGGATCAGATGAAAAGATGGAGAAAAGCTGTAGTTACTGCAGGTTTATACCCAGTCCTGACTGTAGAGAGTCAAACTGGAGCTAAATGTAAGGAAAAACTGAAAAATCTAGAGGCGTCTAGAGAAGGTTTAGATGAAAGGGATGATGAGTTACTAGAAGAAATGATGATAAAAAGACCTCCGCCTTATGAAGAAAGTTCAGGGGGGTTGACTCCAAGTGCTCCGCAAACAGTAAACGTAACCCCATAGAGTCCACAAGTCACTGATTTAGCTAAACAAATAAGAGAGAATTAAGTTAGTCTATTAAATAAGGCTAGAATAGAACAAGTACAGAAATTAAATCAATTAAATTTGAATGCAGAAGCCCTGACAGTACCCGTGACTATTGGTCCTGTGATCCCAGTAATTGGGGAGAACTTAAATTTACAGAAAACACCTACCTTAGCAATCCCAAGAAGTAGTGTTAGGAGTAACATATGGAATAATGGGAGCTAAAGTGGACAAAATAATGCTGTATTGGATCTACCGGTTGGAAATCTAATGACTGAAACCCCAAGGAGAAGCACTCAATTAGAGCCGAGGAAATTAGGAAAAATAATAACTTCCACAGCTGGGAGTTTGACGGGTCCCTCCTCAGAAGAGCTCAGTAATTGGGTTAAGGAGATAACTAAAACTGATGTACAACCTAAAAGTGTAAATGTGAGTCAATTAAAAGTAGATTTGGAAGAAATGATTATTGGAACAATAAGTCCAGGTAGACTGGGGACTTATAATGATGAAGAGTTGTTGTTTTTGTGTAAGAGTATCACTTGCAGAGCAAAGAACTTCCCTGAGAAATTATCAGAAGTGGTGAGTGAATTTGGAGTCGATATTGAAAAATCAAAGGTGTTACAGAAAGCGTACCACATGGCTTTTACCGACAAAGATTTAGAGAGTTTAAATACATCAAGAAAGAGACTGCAGATAAAAGAATTGATGAATATCTTGAAGACATGGGGAATGATAGAAAAATGGAGAAGTAAATGGGTGAAAAAGAAGGAAGAAGCTAGTGGAAAGGGACACTCCTTGGAGTAGCCGAGCGCTGTATAAATCATGAATAACATAATATAACATAACATCCATGTTTGCAGTAAAGGAAACTGAACAGACAGAAAGAGTTTGTCCCATGAGAGAAGTTCCAGGTGGAGGATACGTCCATGTACCTTGGACTAGACAAGATATATTGTCATTTATCAATGATTTTCCCAGATTACGAGAAAAATGGTTGAGTGGTTTAAGCAAGTGGACAGATTTGTGAATGTTTCAAAGGTATTATTGAAAGATTTGGATGGTCTATTTGAAATAGTGGTTGCTGCTGATTTATGGACAGAATGTAAGATTACTCTTGATTGGCCAAAAGATGAGTATCCTAGGGATGTAAAAACAGGTGCCCCTACTGAGGAGGTGATGAAAAAGTATCATCAAGTCATTACCTTTTTGAAGAGAAAAATCAGTGCAAAGGAAACAGAATGGGTTCAAATTGACAGAACAACCCAAGAACCTAAAGAGTCGGTTCATGCCTATTATGAGAGGCTGTTACAGGTGTTTAAACAGTATAGTGGGTTTGAGAATATTGGAGATAAGGATATGGGACATTTTGTCCATCGATTTGTATATGGATTAAGAACTGAAATCAGTGCCACGATACAACAGCATATGCTGTGCTGGCAAAGCAAATCGATCAACAAAATTCTAAGATATGCAAAATATTGCAGCGACGACATTGAATCTCGTCTTAAAAAGTTAAAAGAGAAAATGAAGTGGGCACAAGTGAAATTGGCAGAACAACAAGAAACTAATAACGTTACACAAAAACAGGGGGGTCAGGATGGACAGGCAAATAGTGACATTCGTGGGAAGTTTAAAATGAGTAAGAAAGAGGCGAAGAAGAAATATCCTTGTCATGCTTGCGGGAAGTTGGGACATTGGAAGAACGAGTGTAGATTGGTACAAAAGGGTAACGGAGTAAATCAAAATTTGAATCCACAGGTGCAGAATGATGTGACTAGGCAGCAGTAACAGGTAGTTACGACCCAGTTACAGGTGCCACAACCGCCTATACCTCTCAACGTGAATACTTACATGCAGATGTACAGTGCAAGTTTGGGATTTCAAGGAGAAGAGCAGTTTGGTAAGAATCCATTAGTTATGCAGTATTTGGTGCGTTGCAGTGAGTTTGAGTTGGTTATATTGCAGTGACGGTGCCTGAGGGGGGAGGAAGAATGCCTACTTGGCTCATCTTTAGCAGTAGATCAGTCAGGTCCATTTATTGATGGAAAAGTAGAAGGAAAAGACATCACCTTCTTATTGGACACTGGTACTACCCGTTCCACTGCGAGAGCGAGAGCAGAGGAAATCCCAAACCTACCCCTCTTGGGAGAAACTATCCAAGTTGTAGGCGTTGCAAACAAACACATTAGAACTCCTGTCACAGCCCCGATAGAAGTTCAAATTGGAAATTTTAAAGACATGCATCGGTTTGTGGTATGTAATACCAGTCCTGTAAATCTCTTGGGCAGAGACTTGTTGTGCAAGATGAATTGTACTATTTATTGTACACCAGATGGTGTTGCAATAATGACACCGGATGAGGATGTCGAAATTATGATGGCCCAACGAGAGTCAGAAGTAAGTGAGTTATATTCACTACTGACAGAAGATTTACCAGAAGAGTTAAAAGGTACAGTGAGATCTGATGTGTGGGATTTCACAGGAAGGGAGATTGATTAATGAGAAATGTGGACCCCATTCAGGTGATAGTGAAGGATGGAGCAGTGTGTCCCAGTACCCCACAGTATAAAATGAGTCCAGAAGTAATTGCAGGAGTCACACCTGTGATTGATCAGATGATTGAACAAGGAATTTTAAAATAAATATTGAGCAGTCCTTGTAACTCGCCCATCATTGGTATCAAAAAGCCCAACTAAAAATATAGAATAGTACAGGATTTGAGAAAGGTGAATAAAATTGTTGTGCCATGTTGCCCGGTGGTACCAAACCCTGCTGTAATTTCGTACCAAATTCCATGTGATGCTGAATGGTATACAGTCATTGACTTGTGTCAGGCATTCTTTTCCATCCCCTTGCATGCGGATAGCCAATACTTATTTGCGTTCCGATTCGGCAGTCGTGTTTTGGCATGGTGCCGAGTTCCTCAAGGGTATACTGAAAGTCCATCAATCTTTAATCAGATCTTGAAAAAACGTTGGGAAACTCTAAAACTGCCCGGAAACTCTGTCTTGGTCCAATACATCGATGACCTATTGTTGGCATCAAAAACACGAAAGGCATGTGTAACAGACTCCATTGCTTTACTAAACCATTTAGCTGAAGGAGGACACAAGGTTTCACCATCAAAGTTAAAGTAATGTAGAGAGGAAGTTCAGTACTTAGGTCATAAGATTGAAAAGGTATTAAGGGAAGTGACCCCAGAGAGAATCAGTATTATCAAGAAAATGTATCCACCCAGAAATCAGAAGGAAATTAGGATGTTTTGGGGAATGGTTGGAAATTGCAGAGAGTGGATTTGTGGCTTTTTGTTGATTGCAAAACCCCTGCAAAGGTTGACACAAAAGGATGTGAAAGATCAAATTGTATTGGATGAAGAGAGTATGGAGTCTTTCAATCGATTGTGAAACAGTCTTTGTCAAGCGCCTGCTTTGGGAATGTCAGATTATTCTAAAGAGTTTGCATTGTACTATTGTGAAAAAGATGGATGTACGCTTGCGGTCCTAACTCAGAAGCATGGAATGGCAAGACGTCCACTAGCTTATTTTTCCACTACTTTGGACTCTGTGGCCACCGCATTACCTGGTTGTTTAAAAGCAGTAGCAGTCACTTGTGTGAGCTTGGAACAGAGTGAATCAATTGTGATGGGTTACCCAGTGAAGGTCTATGTGGCTCACTCTGTTGAGATACTTCTAACTGGTACTCGGACTCAACATATGACAAATAGTCAGCTGACTAAATATGAGAGAGTGATACTAGGTGCTGAAAATGTGACAGTGGTAAGATGCACTACTGTGAAGCCTGCCACATTATTACCAAATTCAAGATGTGAAGAAGTGAGAGAAGAAACAGAACATGATTGTTTGGAAGTGATGGAGCTTTGCACTAAGCCCAGCCCAGACATTGCAGATGAACCGTTGGAAGAATCTGATTGTTAATTGTTTGTCGATGGATCATGTATGAGGAATGCAAAGGGTGAATTGTGTTATGCTATCTTTACCTTGACTGGAACCCTGGAAGCCTCATGTCCAAAAGGCACAAATACGGCCCAAGTTGCAGAGCTGGTCGCTCTCACCAGAGCTTGTAAATTGGCAAAAGGTCTAAAAGTAACGATTTTCACTGACAGTCAGTACGGCTTTGGAGTTGTACATGACTTTGGTCAATTATGGATGCAAAGAGGATTTATGCCCTCCTCTGGCTCACCAATTCGGAATGGGAAACTGTAAAGGAATTATTCGAAGCTTTGCAGTTGCCAAAAAGAATTGCAGTTGTAAAATGTGCTGCACATAAATTCGGTGACGATAATGTGATCAGGGGTAAAAGATACGCAGATCAATTGGTGAGTTTCTGTACTCAAAATACCCTGGCCATAAATAGATCGATAGAAAGAGGAAATACCGAATGCCACTTTATGTTCACCACCACATTTGAGACTAGGGATGAGGTGAGACAAATGCAGGAAGAAGTTAGTGACAAAGAGAAGGAAAAATGGAAGAGAGCAGGTTGCAGGAAAAATGATGAAGAGATCTGGGTATATTGTGACGACAGACCAGCATTGCCAGATTCATTGCTTTCTCAATTGGCCAGGATGCACCATGGACATGTGCACATTGGACGAGATGCCATGGTAAGAATGTTCAAGCAGTCCTGGTACAATCCAAAGTTTAGGCTGATCGCTGAAAGTCTGTGCCAAAGGTGTGTTATCTGTCAGAAACAAAATCCAGGAAGGAAGACAGTCGTAAATTGGGGTGTAATTGGGAGAGCAGGAGGACCATTCACCCAACTACAAATCGATTTAATTTAGTTGCCATCATGTAATGGACTAAAGTATGTCTTGGTTATTGCTTGTCTGTTTTCTCGCTGGGTGGAAGCCTACCACAACGAGGAGGAATGAAAGTCTTCCTGTAGTAAAATTTTGTTGAGAGAATTAATCCAGAGATTCGGTTTTCCAGTCACTTTGGAATGAGATAGAGGATTGCATTTTAATAATGAAATAATTCGAATGATCTGTCCTGCTTTACAAATTGAACAGAAATTGCATTGTGGCCTACAGACCAGAGGCATCTGGTATTGTGCAACAAATAAATGACACAATAAAGTCCAGATTAGGGAAGGTGTGTGCATCCACAACACTAAAATGGCCTGATGCTTTGCCCTTGTATTGATGAGTCTCAGAAGTGTACCTGACAAAAAGACTGGAGTAAGTCCCCACGAGGTGCTGATGGGAAGAGCAATGAGACAAGCATACAAACAACCTTGCAAATAAATTGATGAACCTATCTGATGATCGTGTGCTGGACTATTGTAGAGGAATGGCTGACCTGATGCGTTCTCTGTCTCGCCAGGTTGGAGGAGATGCCACACTGACTAAGTGGGATCAAGCACACGACCTGAATCCTGGAGAGTGGGTCCTAGTGAAGAAGCACGTGAGGAAGACGTGTCTAGAACCCGTTGGAGCGGTCCTTACCAGATCATATTGGTGACGACCACAGCAGTGAAGTGTTTTGGTTTGCCAAATTGGATCCATGCAAGCCATACCCATCTAGTCCCATGTCTACTCGAAAGACCTGAAGAGCAGCAACTGAGAAACAGAAATCTACAACCAGTAGCTGAATTTTGTGAAGCTGAAGAGTCTGGAGTGACAGATTCTGATGAACATTTTGACAATGAACAGCCAAGCACAAGTCAAGTAGAATGGGAACCAGATACTGGGATAGAAGAGACTGCTGTTGAACCAGGAGAAGGTGAAACAGCTGTTGAGACAGAAGAAGAAACAGCTGAGGTTCCAAAGACCGTTCCAGAAGAAAATGACCTCTCAAAAGAACTAGAAGAAGGAGAAATAGCTAGTGAGACAAAATCAAGCGCTGAACCTACAGAGATTGAAAACCAAGAAAGTCAAGTTAAACAGATAGAAATAAGACAAAATAAAAGAAATGGTGAACACAACATGGAAGGTGATAAGATAGTGCAGGCAAAGAAACCTAGAAAGGGAGACTGTTGGCCAAGTGGTGCAAGAAGACTAAAATACAGAATAATAAGAAAAAGATTAAGAAAAAGACCAGAACAAAGCAACAAAATGTCAAGTCAGGCAGATCAGGCACATTTAGTGGAAAACAAAAGAAGAAGATCGAAAAGAACAAGAGTTCCCTGTATAAAGTACAAAGCCCCTGAATGGACCTATGTAATCCTCAAGGACTTTGAAAGTTTAGGCCTAAGTGAGGAACACGAGAGTAGAGATACTGAAAAAGAAGATGAGAAAAAATTAAGACAACCTTAATAAGAACTGTTACAAATTGAGGTGAACATTTTTTTATCAGGTCAAGACATCCGTGGACTCAGAAACAGCCAAGGAAGGTGAAGACGAACTCTCTCTCTCTCTCTATATATATATATATACATATATATATATATATATATATATATATATATTTATATATATATATATATATATATATATATATATATATTCACTGAAAAAACCATAGGTTTCACACATGTTATAGTTAGCGGAAATTTTACTGATAAAAAACCAATGAAATTCCCCCGTTATAGTTACTGCAGGCAACTATAACTCACGCGACCGCAATCCTCTGCTGATGCTAATACTGTATTTAGACACTTATTTGCCCATGTCTTCTTCCATACATTTTTAGCTATACATATATTACAAATATTTTTTTTTCATAAAGACACATATGTCATCAGCAGAAGATTGCGGTCGCGTGAGTTATAGTTGCCTGCAGTAACTATAACGGGGGAATTTCATTGGTTTTTTATCAGTAAAATTTCCGCTAACTATAACATGTGTGAAACCTATGGTTTTTTCAGTGAATTTGTACGGTTTTTTAAATGCTAAGTTACTTTACGCCATTCGTGGCGTGCGCACCCACTTAACGCAGTTCGTTCTGTGCGCGCACGGTGCGCTTCGCGCACCGTGCGCGCACAGTGAGCACGCGGTGCGCTTTGCGCACCGCGCGCCCACTTTACGCAGTTAGTGCCATGCACGCACGGTGGGCACGCGGTGCGCTACGCGCACCGCGTGCCCACGTTACGCTAGATGGGCCATGTACGCACGATGCGCTTCGCGCACCGTGCGCACATGGAGGACATATGATGCACTTCGTTTTGAAAGGTAATATTTTAATTTTTCGTATATTTTATAAGCCATGCACAAATGGTGCCCTTCGGGCACCATTTGCGCACGGGGTGGAGAGAGTGTGGATAATTTTTTTTTTTTTTTTTTAATATTTTAGTTTATCTCACGTGTGATAAGCCATGCACAATTGGTGGCCTTCGGGCACCGATTGCACACGGGGTGGAGAGAGTGTGGATGATTTTTTTTTTTTTATTATTTATTACCGTACGCGTACGGTAAACGTAATCGGCGAATTTACCGAAAAAATAAAAATTCCGTTTTTGGCCTTGGGGGATCTTTGGGGACTCCCTCAACATGCCTATGTGTGTGGGAGCTGTCTAAACAGCTCCTTTACATGTTTTTGGGCTTTAAATTTTAAAAATCACTCTCAGTGCGAGAGAGAAAATGGCGGCCGCCGCTTCCTGGTTTCGGCCGATTCGAATGTTTACTAAGATCTAAGAGCCAATCAGAATCGCGCTCGCGCACGCCACCGTACGCGTACGGTAAGCGTACCGTAAGCGCACCGTAAGCTGGCTCAGATATATATATTGATTTAAAGGCTATTTTCTCAGAATCTACTGAACAGATTTACACCAAACCTACAAAAGGCACTTCCTTGACCTGGGGACTACCTCTCTGCCAAATTTCTAGTAATTCTGTTCAGCCGTTCGGGCTGTAGCCCTGTCTAAAGGTCCTATGGAAAAATGCATGGGAAAAACGCGTTTTGGGACCCCCCTTTTATCTCAGCCCCCGCTTGACGAATCCCCCCGAGACTTTCAGGGTAGGAGCGGAGCGTAGCGCCCCACCTATTTTGAAAAATTCGCGAGGATTCGTCGACCGGCGCAAAAGTTATTCAAAATAGAATGTTGCGGATTTCCTATGGAAACGTGGTCCTAACTATAACTACCTACTGGCGACCGCCAGTAGGTAATATATATATATTGCAACGAGGACGCACTCCACCAAAGGACGGTTACCAAAACCATTTATTCAAAACTGGCAGTTTTCTCCCGAACATTTCATCTGCCTGACGCGTTTCAGAGCTACAAGCTCCTTATTCATAGGCCATTTACTGAGTCCACGGCAGTATCAGCTCCCAGCATTCTCTGCATCATTTTCATATATATATATATATATATATATATATATATATATATATATATATATATATATATATATATATATATATATATATATATATATATATATATATATATATTACCTACTGGCGGTCGCCAGTAGGTAGTTATAGTTAGGACCACGTTTCCATAGGAAAACCTCAACATTCTATTTTGAATAACTTTGGCGCCGGTCGACGAATCCTCGCGAATTTCTCAAAATAGGTGGGGCGCTACGCTCCGCTCCTACCCTGAAAGTCTCGGGGGGATCCGTCAAGCGGGGGCTGAGATAAAAGGGGGGTCCCAAAACGCGTTTTTCCCATGCATTTTTCCATAGGACCTTTAGAACGAGCTACAGCCCGAACGGCTGAACAGAATTACTCAAAATTTGGCAGAGAGGTAGTCCCTAGGTCAAGGAAGTGCCTTTTGTAGGTTTGGTGTAAATCTGTTCAGTAGATTCTGAGAAAATAGCCTTTAAATCAATATATATATCTGAGCCCGCTTACGGTACGCTTACCGTACGCTTACGGTAAGCGTACGGTGGCGTGCGCGAGCGCGATTCTGATTGGCTCTTAGATCTTAGTAAACATTCGAATCGGCCGAAACCAGGAAGCGGCGGCCGCCATTTTGTGTGTTTCACTCAGAAAAAAAACAGAGAAAACAAGGAAAGGGGGCAATGAGGAGAGTTACAGACCCCCTAACATTTGTAAGGGGGTCAAAGAAGGACAGAAAAGTACAAAAAAAACATTTATTGATTTTAAAAAAAATCACGGGGTACGCGTACCGTAAGCTTACGGTAAGCGTACGGTAAAAAAAAATAAAATAAATAAATGAAAAGCAGATTTAAGAGTTTAGAAATTAGGGAGCTCTAAAAAGAGCTGTTGTGTTTATGGAGTCATTTTTTTAGTGGTACCTACAAGTAAGTACCGATGCAGAGTCTAAGGTTCAAGAGGAAGACTCTGTTCCCTTCATCATTGAAGTGCACACCATCTCCTCTATAAATGTCTTGCATGTCGTAACGCAAGTTGTTGTGGTAAATGGCACCCATACCATAGTCACGGAGGAAAGCAGAAACAGATTTGTTGACGTGCTTTCTTGCTTTGTCAATCTGAGGACAGAAATGATTGGACCAGTTCCATTTTTGCCTTTGGCATATGTTGGAAAACACAAAGGCAGTTTTAGGGAAAAAGTGTAAACAGTTGTGCAAAGGTGTCCTTCATAAGCATTTCCAGACCTACCCCAGTCAAAGTGCCTAGGTCATTGCCACCACAGTGCACTATTATGAGGTCAGGGTGTTGGATTTGAATGAAGGATTTCACCAATGGCATCAATTGGTGCCACTTTAACCCTCTCTGACCAATCCATTTAATGTCTACATTTGGCAAAGCAAGGTCTCTCACCATATCTGTTTTCTCTGCATACTTTTCACTCCAGAAGACATAGCTGTGCCCTACAATCCACACTGTGAACATCTTCAAAGGAGAACTGGATGCACTCAGGAGGTGTCTTTCAGTAGAATGGCAATAAGAAAAGAAAGACAGTTTGGAAATGGAGGCATACATATTTTTTACAAATTAAAAAGAACTGATTGGCTGTTTCAAACCATTCCAGAATAAAAACTAGGCTGTATGTGAAAATTAATAGAAGCATGTTTTGTATTGGTACAAAAAAATGTGTAACCAAAGAACAGTACTATGGATTTGCTGTTAGGTTTGAAAAGTCAAGCACTCTTGCTCTGTGGAATTGAAACATTGTGTGTCGAACTTCTGACCTAACTGCACACAGCAGTGTTCCATGAGCTGTTGCTATGGTAGCAGGCAGAAGTCAAGTTGGGGGAAGGGTACTAGGCAGAAGTCAAGTTGGGGGCAGGGTACTTTTGGAAAAGGGTTGGTTTTCAACCAATAGAAATGTGTGATTACATTTAAAAAAAAGGGGGAAGCACTGAGATTTGAAACTTACATGTATATGTGTGGAAAAATAGAGGGAAAGTTTGCCATTATCTGGTTCTGCTGAGAGGAGACAGGTGAACACAACAGAGATCCTGGCTCTGATAATCTGCTGTTTGAGTGTCACATTTCTTTCAGAACTAACTAATTTTAAAGGTGAGTTTACAGTTTGAGAGGGTATGTATGTGGTAACTTAAGAAATGAATAATAGAAATGGGAATTTTTTTTGTTGTAGTTACACATGGTGGTTTCATAATGTGTCAGTGTGTAAAAGTGATTTACATTTGCCCCTGAAAAAATAAAAGAGCAGTAAGTGTGCTTTGAAATTGGCAAAGAAATTTCGTTTTGGCACTAATGTGAAAACATGACTCTGTGTGCATAGAAGAATTATAGACAGACATTTATTGCGTCTTGCTCTGGTGATTTCACAGTTGCATTAGATGGAAAGGGGGAGCGAATTTTTGGGGGAAGAAGCAGAGGCTTAGCACACACCCATGTCCTTGCCGTGTATAGTCATGCACAGTATGTACAAGCCAGTGGGGTTTTCAGGTTTAAGTCTGTAATGCAAATACATTCAGCATCACTAAGGCTGGTTGCCCTTGGTGGAGTGTAGGCAGTCACAGAGAATGCACATGGTGGTGGTCTGAAAAAAAAACAGCTTGGACACGTGCAATTAAATAAAGCAAAAATAGTGGTTTCATAATGTGTCAGTCTGTAAAAGTGATTTCAAATTGTAAAAAGAGATTTTCACTTGCCCCTGAAAAAATAAAAGAGCAGTAAGTGTGCTTTGAAATTGGCAAAGAAATTTCGTTTTGGCACTAATGTGAAAACATGACTCTGTGTGCATAGAAGAATTATAGACAGAGATTTATTGCGTCTTGCTCTGGTGATTTCACAGTTGCATTAGATGGAAAGGGGGAGCGAATTTTTGGGGGAAGAAGCAGAGGCTTAGCACACACCCATGTCCTTGCCGTGTATAGTCATGCACAGTATGTACAAGCCAGTGGGGTTTTCAGGTTTAAGTCTGTAATGCAAATACATTCAGCATCACTAAGGCTGGTTGCCCTTGGTGGAGTGTAGGCAGTCACAGAGAATGCACATGGTGGTGGTCTGAAAAAAAAACAGCTTGGACACGTGCAATTAAATAAAGCAAAAATAGTGGTTTCATAATGTGTCAGTCTGTAAAAGTGATTTCAAATTGTAAAAAGAGATTTTCACTTGCCCCTGAAAAAATAAAAGAGCAGTAAGTGTGCTTTGAAATTGGCAAAGAAATTTCGTTTTGGCACTAATGTGAAAACATGACTCTGTGTGCATAGAAGAATTATAGACAGAGATTTATTGCGTCTTGCTCTGGTGATTTCACAGTTGCATTAGATGGAAAGGGGGAGCGAATTTTTGGGGGAAGAAGCAGAGGCTTAGCACACACCCATGTCCTTGCCGTGTATAGTCATGCACAGTATGTACAAGCCAGTGGGGTTTTCAGGTTTAAGTCTGTAATGCAAATACATTCAGCATCACTAAGGCTGGTTGCCCTTGGTGGAGTGTAGGCAGTCACAGAGAATGCACATGGTGGTGGTCTGAAAAAAAAACAGCTTGGACACGTGCAATTAAATAAAGCAAAAATAGTGGTTTCATAATGTGTCAGTCTGTAAAAGTGATTTCAAATTGTAAAAAGAGATTTTCACTTGCCCCTGAAAAAATAAAAGAGCAGTAAGTGTGCTTTGAAATTGGCAAAGAAATTTCGTTTTGGCACTAATGTGAAAACATGACTCTGTGTGCATAGAAGAATTATAGACAGAGATTTATTGCGTCTTGCTCTGGTGATTTCACAGTTGCATTAGATGGAAAGGGGGAGCAAATTTTTGGGGGAAGAAGCAGAGGCTTAGCACACACCCATGTCCTTGCCGTGTATAGTCATGCACAGTATGTACAAGCCAGTGGGGTTTTCAGGTTTAAGTCTGTAATGCAAATACATTCAGCATCACTAAGGCTGGTTGCCCTTGGTGGAGTGTAGGCAGTCACAGAGAATGCACATGGTGGTGGTCTGAAAAAAAAACAGCTTGGACACGTGCAATTAAATAAAGCAAAAATAGTGGTTTCATAATGTGTCAGTCTGTAAAAGTGATTTCAAATTGTAAAAAGAGATTTTCACTTGCCCCTGAAAAAATAAAAGAGCAGTAAGTGTGCTTTGAAATTGGCAAAGAAATTTCGTTTTGGCACTAATGTGAAAACATGACTCTGTGTGCATAGAAGAATTATAGACAGAGATTTATTGCGTCTTGCTCTGGTGATTTCACAGTTGCATTAGATGGAAAGGGGGAGCGAATTTTTGGGGGAAGAAGCAGAGGCTTAGCACACACCCATGTCCTTGCCGTGTATAGTCATGCACAGTATGTACAAGCCAGTGGGGTTTTCAGGTTTAAGTCTGTAATGCAAATACATTCAGCATCACTAAGGCTGGTTGCCCTTGGTGGAGTGTAGGCAGTCACAGAGAATGCACATGGTGGTGGTCTGAAAAAAAAACAGCTTGGACACGTGCAATTAAATAAAGCAAAAATAGTGGATTCATAATGTGTCAGTCTGTAAAAGTGATTTCAAATTGTAAAAAGAGATTTTCACTTGCCCCTGAAAAAATAAAAGAGCAGTAAGTGTGCTTTGAAATTGGCAAAGAAATTTCGTTTTGGCACTAATGTGAAAACATGACTCTGTGTGCATAGAAGAATTATAGACAGAGATTTATTGCGTCTTGCTCTGGTGATTTCACAGTTGCATTAGATGGAAAGGGGGAGCGAATTTTTGGGGGAAGAAGCAGAGGCTTAGCACACACCCATGTCCTTGCCGTGTATAGTCATGCACAGTATGTACAAGCCAGTGGGGTTTTCAGGTTTAAGTCTGTAATGCAAATACATTCAGCATCACTAAGGCTGGTTGCCCTTGGTGGAGTGTAGGCAGTCACAGAGAATGCACATGGTGGTGGTCTGAAAAAAAAACAGCTTGGACACGTGCAATTAAATAAAGCAAAAATAGTGGATTCATAATGTGTCAGTCTGTAAAAGTGATTTCAAATTGTAAAAAGAGATTTTCACTTGCCCCTGAAAAAATAAAAGAGCAGTAAGTGTGCTTTGAAATTGGCAAAGAAATTTCGTTTTGGCACTAATGTGAAAACATGACTCTGTGTGCATAGAAGAATTATAGACAGAGATTTATTGCGTCTTGCTCTGGTGATTTCACAGTTGCATTAGATGGAAAGGGGGAGCGAATTTTTGGGGGAAGAAGCAGAGGCTTAGCACACACCCATGTCCTTGCCGTGTATAGTCATGCACAGTATGTACAAGCCAGTGGGGTTTTCAGGTTTAAGTCTGTAATGCAAATACATTCAGCATCACTAAGGCTGGTTGCCCTTGGTGGAGTGTAGGCAGTCACAGAGAATGCACATGGTGGTGGTCTGAAAAAAAAACAGCTTGGACACGTGCAATTAAATAAAGCAAAAATAGTGGTTTCATAATGTGTCAGTCTGTAAAAGTGATTTCAAATTGTAAAAAGAGATTTTCACTTGCCCCTGAAAAAATAAAAGAGCAGTAAGTGTGCTTTGAAATTGGCAAAGAAATTTCGTTTTGGCACTAATGTGAAAACATGACTCTGTGTGCATAGAAGAATTATAGACAGAGATTTATTGCGTCTTGCTCTGGTGATTTCACAGTTGCATTAGATGGAAAGGGGGAGCGAATTTTTGGGGGAAGAAGCAGAGGCTTAGCACACACCCATGTCCTTGCCGTGTATAGTCATGCACAGTATGTACAAGCCAGTGGGGTTTTTCAGGTTTAAGTCTGTAATGCAAATACATTCAGCATCACTAAGGCTGGTTGCCCTTGGTGGAGTGTAGGCAGTCACAGAGAATGCACATGGTGGTGGTCTGAAAAAAAAACAGCTTGGACACGTGCAATTAAATAAAGCAAAAATAGTGGTTTCATAATGTGTCAGTCTGTAAAAGTGATTTCAAATTGTAAAAAGAGATTTTCACTTGCCCCTGAAAAAATAAAAGAGCAGTAAGTGTGCTTTGAAATTGGCAAAGAAATTTCGTTTTGGCACTAATGTGAAAACATGACTCTGTGTGCATAGAAGAATTATAGACAGAGATTTATTGCGTCTTGCTCTGGTGATTTCACAGTTGCATTAGATGGAAAGGGGGAGCAAATTTTTGGGGGAAGAAGCAGAGGCTTAGCACACACCCATGTCCTTGCCGTGTATAGTCATGCACAGTATGTACAAGCCAGTGGGGTTTTTCAGGTTTAAGTCTGTAATGCAAATACATTCAGCATCACTAAGGCTGGTTGCCCTTGGTGGAGTGTAGGCAGTCACAGAGAATGCACATGGTGGTGGTCTGAAAAAAAAACAGCTTGGACACGTGCAATTAAATAAAGCAAAAATAGTGGTTTCATAATGTGTCAGTCTGTAAAAGTGATTTCAAATTGTAAAAAGAGATTTTCACTTGCCCCTGAAAAAATAAAAGAGCAGTAAGTGTGCTTTGAAATTGGCAAAGAAATTTCGTTTTGACACTAATGTGAAAACATGACTCTGTGTGCATAGAAGAATTATAGACAGAGATTTATTGCGTCTTGCTCTGGTGATTTCACAGTTGCATTAGATGGAAAGGGGGAGCGAATTTTTGGGGGAAGAAGCAGAGGCTTAGCACACACCCATGTCCTTGCCGTGTATAGTCATGCACAGTATGTACAAGCCAGTGGGGTTTTTCAGGTTTAAGTCTGTAATGCAAATACATTCAGCATCACTAAGGCTGGTTGCCCTTGGTGGAGTGTAGCACTGTGGACATGGGCTTTTTAAAAAATCTGAAAAGTGGTTTCATAATGTGACAGTTTGTAAAAGAGATTTTCACTTGCCCAAAAAAAAGAGCAGTTTGTGTGCATTCAAATTGGCAAAGAAATTTCGTTTTGTGACTATTGTGAAAAGAAATTTAGTAATATATTTAAATACAATAACGGATTTTTTTTTTAGTTTTTTTCAGGTATTGCTGAAGAACAGTGAACAAAATTTAAGATGCCTACAAAATCTCGAGTTCAAAAAACGCTAAAAAAAAAACTATATTTGAAGACAACTGGAGGACCAAAGTTAGTAGAAGATGCTGATGTTGGGAAAAAGAAAAAATCTTCTGGTAAGCAAAAAAAACAATTTCTAAACAAAATATTCAAAACAAAGAAAAATGTACAAAATGTCTGTTCTCGGAAAAATGTAATAAAAAATAGAGAACAGCAAAAAATTGAGAATTTAGTTAATGCAAATATACCTTCTGCAATTGAAAAGTTTAACATAAACAGAAAAACAGCATTTAAAGAGATACGTAGAAAAATGTTTCAGAGAAGAGTTATGTCCAATTTGATAAAGGATATAAAGAAATATAAGCAAAAGGCTAAATATTACAAGAGAAAAAAAGAAATTGAAGCCATTGCAGCAAAAGCATTAGAATTAAAAAGGAAACTATTCATATTAATTTTGAATAGGATGCGTACATTAGATAAAATGGTTAATGTACTGAAATCACAAAGCAAAAGCAAAAGAGTAGTGAACAGAACAAACTTTTGTAAAGTGTTTTTAGGAAAGTGGATGCATAGTTCAAGTAGTGAACCTTTTTTTAATGAAGAGAGCTATTTTCAAAGTAATAGTTTGCTGCATGCAGTTGACACCAGAGGTCGTTCATACGAAGTAAAAAATGGTTGCATAATGGAGAAGGAGATAATGGTTCCAAGAGATGAGGTACAAGTGATGGCAGATGAGGCAATGGGGAGACGTCCTAAAGCCCCAGTGTACACTTGGAATTGTAGTAGTATTTGCACTGTGCGTCAGGAATCTATTGACAGATTTCGAGAGTTTCTAAGAGAATATAGTAAAAAAAGTGTAAAACAAAAGATTAAGGTGCTTCAAAGTCTGGATCCATGCAGAGTGAGAGAGAATACTGGTTTGCAGGGTCATTCTCTTGCTTGTCTATCTAGAAAAGTGTGCAATAGTGTTTTCCATCATTTTAGGATGCTGGCTGTTCATCATACTGAAATGAGAAAGTTTGTGAGACGGTTGTATTTTGCCAAAAGTCCAGCAATAAAGTTAAATGAATTGAATAGGGCTCTGTTCCGAGGAACGGTATCAGATGTAGAGAAGGTTGTTGATGAAATTCAGTTTTGTTACTTTGGTCCTGAACAAAACAGTGCAGAGAAGGACACAGTAAATGAGGCAGAAGTGGAAGAGAATGTAGAACCTTGTGTAAGTAAGACATTTAATGATCACATAACAAAATTTGCAATAATCTCTAATGAAAGACCAAATGTTACTTGTATTTGTTGCCGCAGAACTCATTATAGAAAACAAACTAGGAATGTTGATCTCTACAGAAAGAGTGAAAATGAAGATAATTATAAGTGGATGGATTTTGCCACATATATATTTCTTGAAAATTGTTTTGAATTGGGTGAAGATCAGCGTATTTGTAAATACTGCTACAACAAGTTAGAGGAAAATAGAATGCCGACCAGAGCTGTACATAATAATTTAGAATTGGATGCTATTCCTGCTGAACTTTCTGAATTAAATACATATGAGTCTATACTCATTCAATGTGTTCATCCGTTCCAGACCATAGTACGTATGGAGCCCAAAACTGGTAAATTACCTCCTTCAGATTTACTGAGAGGTTTAAAAGGTAGAGTGGTGTATTTGCCCTTGGATTTGAAAAAAAATATGGAAACTATTGATGCGGATACTTTGGAAACTGAACCATTAATTATTCTGGTTAATGGTGTACCTACAAAGAATAAGAAGATTTGGCAGGAGCTGGTAGATGTGCGGAAAGTACAAAGAGCAAATTTGTATTTGAAAAAAAATAACAAATGGTATGAATCAATTTATATAGAAGAAGAAGAAGAAGAAGAAGATTTACAAGGAGACACAGAAACACCAACTGGACAAATTGAAAAAGTGGACAAGTCAAAGGAAGAAGAAATTTATGAACATTTTAGCATACATCCTCTCCATTCGAAAGAAGTTATGGGAGACAATATTGATCTCTTTCAGATGAAGAAAGCAAAAGGAAATCCCGTGAGTGTATGGGAGGAGAGCTTGGAAGCTCGATGTTTTCCCCAGCTGTTTCCTAAAGGAAAAGGAGGACGATACGATGAACGTCCAGAACAGATTCCAGCTTCAGAGTATCGAACTACAAGACTATATGCTGAAGATCCCAGATTTCGACAAAGTATTCCTTATTTGTTCCATCTTTTATTTGAAAGCGACTTGTCTGCACTGTCTTATGCAGTAAATCACATTTTAAAAAGTGGAGTACATTTACAAAATGTGTCTGCTAAGGATTTTATGGAGAAAGTGCAGCACCGAGATGATCATTTGGAAACACAACTGATCAATCTGATGGCTTGTCAGCGTGGGACAAATGAATATTGGTACCGACGCCATGGTGAACTAAAATGCATGTTACGCAATTTAGGAACACCAACATGGTTCCTTACCCTAAGCTGTGCCGAGTACGCTTGGGATGATTTACTGGATTTTCTACGAGAGGCCAATTCAAACATTAAAAACATCGAATACAAGACAGCAGGAGAACTGTGCTCATTGGATCCGGTTAATGTTTGCAGATATTTCAATCATAGATTTGAGGCTATGATGTCCTTCATCTGCAATAAAAAAAATCCACCCCTTGGAGAAGTAGTGGATTTCTTTTGGAGAAAAGAGTACCAGGCAAGAGGTGCTCCTCATATTCATATGCTGCTGTGGATCAAGGATGCCCCAAAGTTTGGAACAGATACTGATGAAGCAGTGTTATCTTACATTGAAGAATATGCAACATGTGCTATACCTAAAAGCACAGAAGAGAACAAGTTAAAGGAGCAAGTTCTACGTTTTCAAAGTCATCGGTGTGGAAAATACTGTCGACGGAAATACAAGAGCAAAGAAAAATACTACACTAAATGTCGATTTGGATTTCCTAGACCTGTTCTTACAAATGGAAGAGTCAACAGTTTTATGTCAGCTGTGAGACATACTATCACAAGAAAATCACCTAAGAATACCTACAACCTTAAAAGAAAAGAAGAATCAAAAAATATAAATGACTACAACCCAGTCATTTTATCCATGTGGAACGCTAACATGGATATACAGTATGTTGCTGACAATTCCATTGCTGTTGCTCGATATGTAACGTCTTACATTACGAAATCAGAAAAAACAGAATTGAAGGAAATGTGGGAAGAGATTTCTCACGAGAAGACTGTCAGTAAGAAGCTGTACAGTTTCAGTTTGAAGATGTTATCGCATCGAGAAATTGGATCCTACGAATGTTCAGATAGGTTATCTTCTGCAAGTCTCTACTCGAAGTCAAGAAGAATAATTTGGGCAAGTTTAGGCCTTGCAGCAATGAGAAATCGGGTACTGAAATCTGTTGGAGAAATTGAATATTTGGCTGAGAATGACCCAGAAAGTACAGACATATTGAAAACAAACATGTTGGACACATATTATCCCAAGAGAAGTCATCATCTGGAGAATATGTGTCTCTATGAAGTGTTACAGAACTACATTTATTCACGGAAAGCTGCAGAAGACATCAACAGTGGAAAATATAAAGTTGTTGGTGAAGAAGGATGTTTGGTGAAGCAAACCAAAGGAAGTTTGATAAATCACCGGAAGCTGAGTTGCGACACTACCGACAAGAAAGAATTTTACTACTTGGCTCTTTTACAGTTGTTTAAACCATGGCGTACAGAGGATGAACTACTGGGAGAATTCCAGAGCTATGAAGATTCTTTTAATGCTTGCAAAGACAGCATACAATGCAGTACATTCTCAACTTATCTGCAAATGTTAAATGAAGAAATTGAACAGGAAACTACAATTGCAGCAGAAATAGCTAGAGACAGTTCTCAGGACAGCCAAAGTTCAGGAACACACAGTCAAGATCCCCTAGGACAACCAATCGTTGAAAATGAAGCATCAATAGCCATGAATGAAGTGGAAACGGCTATGAATCAAGCTCAAGAAGAATTTATAGACTTAGAAAATTTGGAAAGACAACTGAATCAAGAGCAGCAACAAATTTATGAAGAGATCAAAAACAAAATTGATCACGGATTTCTACATATCAAAAAAGAGTGCTCATGCACATCATTTCATCCAATCAGGATGTATGTAAGCGGACAAGCTGGCACTGGAAAAAGTTTCCTAATTAAAGTCATCAGAAGCTACCTAAAGCAAAAAACGGATTCTACTTTGTCTTGTGTGGTTACTGCTCCAACTGGGTTAGCAGCATATAACATAAAAGGAATCACCTTACATCGTTTGCTAATGTTACCAGTGGAGCATGAGAACAAAATACAATTCAACAAGCTAACTGGAGAAGCATCCTTGGAAGTTTCACGAGTATTGAAGAAGATGCAAGTTCTCATTATTGATGAGGTGAGCATGGTATCAAACTTAATGCTTGCCTTTGTGCATTTAAGAATGCAGCAAATTTTGAAGACAGACTATGACGTGTTATTTGGTGGAAAACACGTCATAGTTTTTGGGGATCTTTTGCAACTTACTCCAGTTAAAGGACAACCAGTGTTTAATACTGTGACACATGAAGACACAAAGAAGTCATTGGGAAGCATTGGAAATACAAATATTTGGTCCTTCTTTGAGTACAAGGAACTTACAACTAATATGAGGCAAGCAAACGATGAAGAATATGGAAGTATTCTGAAAGATATCAGGATTGGACTACTCACAGATGTTGGGAAAAAAGCATTACAGAGTCGGCTGCTACATAATTTATTTCCAAAGGAAGAAATAGTTGCAGAGAAAATATACAAGAATATTGCAGAAAACAAAAGTGTCATCTGCTTAATGCCAACTCTACGTGAATGCTCAATATTTAATGAGGAGCTTTTGAAATTGGAAAAGGAAGACATCAGGAAATTGGAAGCAGTGGACAAAATTGAGGATGGAAGAATTACAGTCACAGTAACAGGCAAACTGAAAAATAAATTGGACTCACTAGAGAAGAACATCTCCAAAACAGCAGGATTAGAAAAAAATCTTTATGTTTGCATGAACTGTATAGAGTGTTTTTAAGGAGAAATTTGGATGTTGAGAAAGGCTTAGTGAATGGAGCGATGGGAAGAGTTGTGGGTTTTATTAATTATCAGAAAAAAGAAGGAATTGAATGTTTACAGATAAAATTTGATCAGATAGAGGAAGTTAAAGACATTTGTCGTTGTTCAGTTCGTTTCATGCTTGTGAAAGACTTATATGTACGTAGGAAGCAGTTTCCGTTTTCACTAGCATATGCTGTAACTATCCACAAGTCTCAAGGATTGACTGTAGATTGTGCATTTGTGAACATTGGTTCAACTGTGTTCAAAGAAGGTATGGCATATGTAGCTTTGTCACGAGTCAAAACATTATCAGGTTTATTCATGATAGACTTTGATGACTCAAAAGTTAGTGCTGATACAAACTGTGTAAAGGAGTATAATAGATTAAGAAGAAGCTATGCTCCTCATTTAGGTCAGTATCCTGTGTTGGAGAAACGTGTAGTTTCTCGTAAAAGGAGAAATGAGAATATCTGTAATGAAGATGTAGAGAAGAGGAAAAAAAAGAGGAGTGATGTAATTGCAAGCAAAAAGAATAAGGAAAATGAAGAACAGGTTGTAGGATGTCATTTTGAAAATAGCTCTGGTGTCAACTGCTACGCTAATGTAGTGCTGAATGTTGCATTTTATCTGGAAAGTTTGCAAGAGCAGATAATAGTAAATCAGGGAAAAAGATTCTGTTCAGAGCTCAGTCTCCTTTTTCAAAAGCTGAGTAAAGATAAAACTCAAATAGAAAGTGCTACTGAAATTAGAAAACTTTTAGATGTATGTTCAGGACGAACACAGTTTTCTCAAAATGAACAGCAAGATGCACACGAATTTTTGATGTATTTTCTTCAGGTAGTGGAAGAAGAAGGAGTTCCCATTGACATTTTTTTTGGTCTCTCTTATAAATGGGAACATAGTTGTGATAATTGTTATAATATATGTGGCTCTATTGTTGATAATGAAAGGTTTATTTATTTGACATTGCCAGAGAGTAAAACAGTCACTTTTGCAAAATTAGTTAAAGATGCTAATCATAGCATGAAATGTGGTCAGTGTAATTCTGACATGTTATCAACATTAATTTTAAGGGAATACGGACAGTATGTAATTTTAATGATGCAACGATGTAGAGCTGATGGATCAAAATTGGATACTTTAATAAAGAAGTTTACAGGACAGCAATTATCAATTTCAGGAAAAACTTTTGTAACTGTTGCAATAATTTTCCATGATGGACCTACTGTTACTTCTGGACATTACACAGTTTATCTAAAATGTGAAAAAGGCTGGACACTGTGTAATGATTCCCAATTGATTTTCAAACAACGTTTGCCTTTTGATTTAGCAAATTCCTATCTAATCTTCCTGAAACCTAAATTTTAGAGAGATTTGGCAAGATCTGGACAAAATAATTTTACCATTTTACTGGATTACCATTGCAATTTTGTAGAAAAAAGATTTTTAAAATTATCATTTGGCCTAAAGGAAAGATAACCAATTGTAATGTGGACTTTTTTAAATTTTAATGCAATTTTCAAAAACCAATAATTTAGAGATAATCGGTAACTTCTGCACATTTTAAATTATGGAATGCTATTGGACTGCCATTGGAAATTTTTTCATAAATGATTTAAAAAATTACTATTTGGCCATGTGGAAAAGTAAGCAATTCTATTGTGGACTAAATAAATTATTCAAAACATTTTCGTGAACCAAAATGTTACAGAGAATTGGTGAGATCTGGACAGATTAAACTTTAGAATTTTAATGGTTTTCCCTTGGAAATTTATTCCAGGAAAAAAAAAAAAATACTATTTGGCCTAAAGGAAATAAAATCAGATGTATTTTGGAGTTATTTGAGATATAATATTGTGATTATACTTCTGAAACAAACATATCAGACGGTATTTTAAAGAAAAAAGTATTGTTTTTAGATGATATTTTTTTAGAATAATATGCATTTCTGTAATGATAAGTTTAAGTGAGAAGACATTCTGGGCTTTTTTAATACAATCTTTGTGATTGTTAATTTTTTTTGCCCGCTGTAAAATGATGAATGCAATTGCTTTCACAATTAATAGTGAAATGCAATATATTCTGAAAACAGCAAAAATAAGGCAAAAATATTTTTTTGTAAAAAATGTAAATATGTGTATTGTATTATAAAATGGATAAAAAATATTAATACTTTTTTCTTTATTTTCAGATCGATATAGAAAATTTTCGGAAACTACAACCATTTTAAAAACTATTTTTTAAAAAAACAAATGAATAAATATTTTTTTGAGTGAGTATGGTAAGTTAAAAATAAAAATTGTAGTCTCTCAAGGACTTTGTAATGAGATAAATGATTTTTAGTGTTTTTTTTTTAAAAATAAAAAAAAGGTACGCTTACCGTACGCGTACGGTAAAAAAAAAAAAAAAAGTTTTTAAAAAAAAAGAAAAAAAAAGATGAAAGATAAGGTTGGCTCTTAAAAGAACCGTTGTGTTCATGCAGGGACAGAGGAAAGAAAGATTGGGAATATTAGACGGTACGACAAGTGTGCTGATCTATTTTACTGTTCACCAGGGAAACACTGGTCTCCCTATAAGTAATTAGATCGTGACAAGTGGCGCACCGTACTTCAACCCTCGCAAACCGAGGGTTAATTTCCAGAGGGCCAGCAAAAGGAGATTCTCCCCCCACAGATGAAGGGCTCACCTGACCTGCAGAAGAAGGAGTCTGCCCTGCAGATGATGGTCCAGGCTGAGCTGCTGTGGATGTACTGGCTCGTCTTTCTGAAGAGTTACCTCCAAAAAGATGACCATGTGTCCTTCTGTGTACTTCCTGGAGGTGTCTCTTCATGGTGTGATTCCCAAAGGAATACTTCCTGTTAGGATTACCTCTAGAAAGTACACGCTTACACAGCTTGCAAGTAACTAAGGGTGCATTCACCTTTTGCTGGCCTTCTGGAAAAGTAAAATACTCCCAAACGTAAGAAGGCTTTACTTTCCTCGCTCTCTGCCTCAAGACAGTGCTGCTGGTGCTAGCCTCACTCTCAGAAGAGCTCTGCTGTTCTGCCATCGTATCCCAAAGACAAACCAGCTCCTTCTCCCAAGGGATCACAAGCAGAAATGAGGGGAATGGGTGTGGTGTAGGAGAGTTCTAGAACTGAAAGTAGTTTCAACCAATCAAAAGTTGTGTTTCAAGATCACATGGCCTACCGTACGCTTACGGTACGCTTACGGTACGCTTACGGCAAAAAGTACGCGTGCGCGTAAAAAAGACACGCGCTTGCGCGCATGCGCATAACACGGCACTTCCGCGTAACGTGCGCGTGTTGCGTAAGCGCGCACGCGTCCCACGCGCAGTACGCGCGGCTACGCAAAGTACGTAACTATACGCAAGCAGCGTAGATAGATTACGGGCGTTGCGTAAACCGTACGCTTACCGTGAGCTTACGGTACGCGTACTATAAAAAAAAAAAAAAAAAAAAAAAAAACTGGAAATAAATTTTACATGTTTATTTTAAAAAATATATATAAAAAAAATATTTAAGGAATTTAAAAATTTAAGCATAGTCTTTATAAAAGATAAGAAAATTAAATTAAAAATATGTTTGAAAAAAATGAAGAATAAAAAAAAAAATAGCATTTAAAAAACCTTGCAAATTCACTGAAAAAACCATGGGTTTCACACACGTTATATTTAGGAATTAGCATTTAAAAAACCTTTCAAATTCACTGAAAAAACCATGGGTTTCACACACGTTATAGTTAGGAATTAGCATTTAAAAAACCTTAGAAATTCACTGAAAAAACCATAGGTTTCACACACGTTATAGTTAGGAATTAGCATTTAAAAAACCTTAGAAATTCAGTGAAAAAACCATAGGTTTCACACATGTTATAGTTAGCTGGACATTTTACTCGTAAAAAACCAATGAAATTGCCCCGTTATAGTTAGTTCAGCTAACTATAACTCGCGCGCCCGCAATGCACTGCTGATGACGTCACATATTACATCACTCATGACATGGTCAGTGACATCACTCATGACATCACTGATGACATCTCAAATGACATCACTGATGACATCACTGATGACATCATCCTTGTGATAGAGTGGCAGACCTCCTCTCACCTTAATATAAGCTTTGATACACACATTCAAAAATAGAGACTAAAAATTTCAAAACAATGGACATACCAATACCAGTTACAACAACCTCTTCAGTAATTCTAAGATCCACATACACATCCACTCATTCACCAACAGTCCTATACAGTCACTCATACATGTACTCACTCATCATATGTACTCATACATCTATACATCCTGTTACACAATGCCACTCATCCATAGAGTTACTCACACACATAGTCACTCATGCTAATAAAGAATAAAACATACATTTACTTGCATATACAGTAATACACACACCACCATACTTACTTCTACGGAAACTTACACATACTTAGTCTTTTAAACAATCACTTATAGAAACACATACTTATTCATACAGGAACTCTTTCAATCTCTCCCTCTCACATATACTCACATATATACACCAATAGTCATATATACTAGTTAAAAACATATGTAGTTACTCCTGAAGACACTATTGAGACAGTCATTCACTCACTAACACACCCATACACACACTCATCCACCCATACAGTCCTGCACACATGCTGTCTTCAACACATACAAACAGTGAGTCACTCATTCATGCATCTATGCACTACGTAATACCCCCCACCGTACCATACAGACACTCAGACTGATACTCAAAAAAACAACTAATAACCTATATAGACACCCATGTAGCTACTCACCAACCCATGCAGCCACTTATACACAAAGTGAGAGATACACTTAATCAGTCAGTAACACAATCAATTTTTCAAAAACAAATCATCCATTTAGACACTTATATACCCATTTATTCTTCCATCGACCTTGAGATACACATATATAAAACATATTTAATTTTCAGAAAAACACACATTCACTGGATGATGTCATCAGTGATGTCATCAGTGATGTCATTTGAGATGTCATCAGTGATGTCATGAGTGATGTCACTGACCATGTCATGAGTGATGTAATATGTGACGTCATCAGCAGTGCATTGCGGGCGCGCGAGTTATAGTTAGCTGAACTAACTATAACGGGGCAATTTCATTGGTTTTTTACGAGTAAAATGTCCAGCTAACTATAACATGTGTGAAACCTATGGTTTTTTCACTGAATATATATATATATATATATATATATATATATATATATATATATATATATATATATATATATATATATATAGCAAACTCCATACGCCGTTTCTTCTCCCGGCGTTTTCAAAAACGGAGGACGGACCACAGGTACGTGCAATTCAAGTTTATTCCGCTCCCTTGCACCACATCACCAGCATGACGCGTTTCGATCCCACAGGGATCTTGATCACATATATATATATATTCTTTTTAGTAGATAACGTTTTTTAGATTTTTCTTAGGCCATAACACAGAATAATTGCTATTTTTCCAATTTTTGTAGAATATAAAATGGCAGGAAACCAAGTGACTGGACAACCAAATTCTTACGTAACATCTTTCTATTAACATTTGTGTGGATCTTATTAATTGTTGTCATACCAATTTTTTATGTGAATAACAATGGAAATAACACTAATGATGTCTCTAATGAAAGATGTAGCTAATCAGATAACACAAAATAATGAAAAGCAATCAGATGGAAGTATTTTCCATCATGATGAATTAACTAATGACATTTCTTTAAATGTGTTTACTAAACTGTTGTATGAGTATACTAACACCATAAATGTAAGCGATTGCTATGTTTGCATGAAATTACCATTGTCTGACTCTGAGAGTATAACCTATCATCATCTGTCTTTAACATATGCTGTTTCATGTAGTGTAGTTAGTAGTCTATTTTACATGGAAGGTAAGTTGGAGTATCAATATACAGATGTAGACTTAGTATTTTCTAAAGTCCCAATTATACAAGAACTAATCAAAGTAAAAAGTGGGAAACATGCACGTTACATGGGTGAACTTTTCCATATTACTAAGCCATTAGATCTAGACTATGCTTATAATAATAATTTAACCTGCGGATTGCATTATGAAGAAAGACTGAAAATAACCCACTACACTCTTTGACGAGTGCGTCAAAGAGTGTAGTGGGTTTCCGGTTTGCTTACAAACCGGAAACCCACTACACTCTTAGACGCACTCGTCTTACAAGTCCAGATTCACTTGGGTTACTCACCCTTGTGTAACTAATTTTAATTAGTGAACCTTGCACTGTATTTTCCCGCGCAGCCGGGACGGAAGTATAACCGGCGGAGAGATCCAATAACCATTCATGTTGTGCCTGATGCCCTGAAGAAGTCGTGGGTCTTACACCCGGACGAAACACGTGTTGGCTGGGCAACGGAATCATATTAAACCAAGAGAAAAAATAAGAAACGTTTTGGATTTCTGTATTTTGTGTTTTCACTGCTGTTCTTACCATTACTTTCTGTATGGATACAGTACTTATTCTTAACGTGTGCATAGGCATTCTATGTTATTTCCTATTTTAGACTCCGGTCTACTGGAGGGGTTCAGGGTTTGTTTTCCCCTCGTCCTATTTGCACCGTTCTACTCTTTAGCTCCAAACTTTGACGTAGACACTGTGGGCGCCATCGCATACCGTAATATCTAAAACCCTGCTCTTGTATTTATGAAGAAAGACTGGTTTTGTATATGGTAAAACATAGAAGAGAAAGTTTTCAGAAAAAAAGCTGCTAAGCAAAAACACAAGAACCACCTTGGGCATTTAGAGAGGGAAAGTATGAAAGGAGTGAAACATATGCTGCAATGTCCCTGGACTGGTCACAGAAAGGAAAGTTATGTTTGTTGAGAGCAAAGACTAACTGAAACAATTGTTTTATTGGCACTAGTGAATGTGAGCATACTTTTCCAAATCACCGGCAGTTGGGGATTAAAGGGTGGAACTGATCTTATTTTCCCTGGGATATATTATGTGTGTGGTAGGAAAGCCTATTACAGGTTACCTGCTCACTGCTATGGGAGTTGTTACTTTGTAATTGTCTTTCCAAAGGTCTATCATATAGACCAACGACATCATAGTATCAATGAAATAAAGCAAGGATTAACACGTAAAAGGAGAGCAAGTTTTTCTGAAATAATAGGTGATTTATTTTCTGCACTAATACCCTCAGTTGAAGTAGTCCTAAATTCACATAAAATTCGAAAACTGTCTACTGTAGTTGATCGGTTATCAACAGATACTGCTTGTGGATTTTTAATGAATGACACCAAAATGGTGGCAATAAGATTAATGGTTTTGCAAAATAGACTTGCCCTTGACATTATTTTGGCAAAGGAGGGTGAAGTCTGTGGAACTTTGAAAATTCAACACTGTTGTTCCTATATCCCTGATAAAAGTAAAGGGATAGAAGGATATATTAGGAATATTACTAAATTGCATAAAGATTTAACCCAACTGGAGGTTGAAGGAGTTTGGGAGAAAGTTAGAAGAGTATTACAGCTGTAAGAAATTGGTTTTCAACTTTTTGGAAAAGTCTTTTGGAGAAGATAGTGATGCCAGTACTTTCAATAGCAGCAATAGTTTTAATAATATTAATAGCATATAAATAGATAAAAAGAATAAAAAGAGAGGAATAAAGAGAAAAAGAGATGAAATAGAACTAGAAGAGATAAATGAAGAGTATAATGATATAATGAAAAGACTAAATGAGAGTGCCAAGAAGGGGGAGAAAGATACTAAACTCTAGATAGAATGAAAGGTGGCACTCGGTATGGTGAGTATTTATGATGGCTTCAAAAGCCATCAGAGGGGGGAATTGATGATGCTGGGATTCGCAAAAAGAAACCCTCTTGTATCAAGTACCCCTGTAATACATACTAACTTTAAGTAGGAAATAGAATTAACATGCAGCTAGTCACTACACATGGGGAATTTGCTTCACAATATGCATGGAATTAATCCTAATAATACGTAAATACCCAAGTCTGTTATAATATTGTGTGTAAAATGTGTTACATATTGCATGTATTGCATGTATATATAGCAAAAAGGCATGACGTGTGTTGCTTTGTCATAATTATTAATGCCACTTTTTGCCTATGCTATGCTAGGATAACTGTTAACATAGGCTAGAGTTAAGGTGGGTGGTTAACAGTGAAGATTTCATTATCAAATTATTATGCTTTACGTTCTTTAAGTAAATGGACGAGTCTCCATTATGGGTTAAGTTAGCCGAACTGTGTTGAGTCAAACTTGCAGCGCGCATAAACCACGTGACTGAGTGGCCAAGATGCTGAACAAGCTGAAAGAGCATGACATGGTGAAGGACATGACGCTTGATGTGCAGCCAACTCCAGTGAACACTCTGTGAAAATCCACAAAATGTTTACGGTATTAAAAATTGTCCTTAATTCAATACTTTCACCTCATTAGAGAATAGGGATGCATACAGAATATGTGTAAACGAAAAGTTTGACAATGGGATAGTCAAAAAAAGCATGGCTTAATGATAGGGTGATCATTCGCCCCACATTTTGACAAATACCGTAGCTAGAAAGGGTGATTTAGCAACTTTAGTGGGATGGAATCTGTATGGTAAGGGTATAAAGAATAGGTGATTCAGGGGCGGGGTTAGAAGCGAGGGCGGCAGATGCGGCTGCTCCATTAGGCGTGAGGAGAGAAGGGTGCGCTGCTGATTGTTGGGTTGCAGAGAGGCCTGGCTGTTCCAGTCCTATCCTCATCCTGATCTTAGAGTCTTTGATCCCTGACTCTTTGTCTGGGGGTCTCCTGCCGCTACCTAGGCCTGGGTGGTGGTTTTCCTCGTTCTTATTCTTTGGGTTGGTATCTTTGATATCTCGAAGTTATAATCCATGTTCTTTTGTCTCTTCGTCTATCTTTCTCAAATCGAGATTTGATTTATGCACATATCTGATGCCTCCTCATCAATCCCCTCCATGCAACTTAAGTTACTTGAGATTGATTATTTGTTGATGGTTTAGAGTGTAATTTCTCTCATGAGGTAATTTTAAAGACTAATGCATTTTCAGTTATATAAATTTAACAAATTGCAAATGAATAAATGAGTCTGTGATTATTTTTGTCTGTTTATTTTTTGAATAACTTTTGCCATTTTTCAACTAATTCGTCCACCGACCAAGAAGATGGAAATTTGAACGAGAAGGTTTATTGTGTAGAATATGAGCTGTACAAAATTTCTATTGAATATAAGGTGGTAAGAAATGTGTAAACTTGACACCAGCGCCACAGGGACTTGGGTGTATGCGTATGGGCCAAAGTAAATGAAATAATTGAGTGTTCGTCCCTGTCCAAATTATTGGTCCGCGCTTGATCAAGTCTCTTCCCTCCTCATTTCTTTAACTACATCACTGTGACTCCTTGTTTAAATCCTCCTGTCTTCTACTTAATATTGTAGGTCTTCACCCCTTATTCTTTCTTGTATTACTCTCTCTCATATCTGTGTCTCCTTCTCTAGTACCTTCCTTTCTCTCTTTCTTCTACTGTGCTCCTCATTTCTATTCATTCTTTCTCACCCTACTTCCCGCTTGTCTCTCTTCTCCTATCTGCATCACCTTTCAGATGGTCTAAAGGTGTAAATGCAAAACTAAAGATCAGATATCTCAGCCAATCATTGTTACCCTCACAGACTGACATTCATGCAGATCATATACCAGAAAGCACTATCTTCTAGAGAATCAGTCAAGCAGTATTAGCCGTGGGACAGCAGTCAAACACCTGGTTCTTGCATTGCAGGGCACTGGTAATTGCCGCATTTGCCAAATAAACCATCATCTGCTGCATAATCTACAAATGTTATGAAAACACAATTGTTTCCAGCTTAAATGGATCAAAAGTTAGTAAAAACATGGCACCATGTTCCTGTGCAGTGGAAGGCCCTGTGCAAAGCTTGGCTGGTCATCTTTGAATTTCTTATTGCTGTATCTGGGTATTAAATTGGAAATAATATGGTGAAATCTTCTCATAGACAGTGGTACAATATGTAAAAATGACAAAATAATGAAGTAATTCTATCATACAAGGGGCTGCATTAGGCTGCATAATTTGACCTTTTATGCTGCATAATTTATTCAAACCTGCCGCATAATTTGGTCCTCCCATGCCTCACAATTCCGGTAGCACAAAATAATTGAACAAAACACTAGTGCTGCTGCACCAAACCAGTGACACGTAATGAAATCCAACATGCTGAAGCAGACCCAATTTAAAGCGAGTGTGGCTTACTTGAGGTGCAAGTGTATCAAATATATAAAGTTCGAAGTAGCAGAAAGTGGGGTCTTAATTGATATCTCGCAGACCTGCCATTGTTTGATTGAACAGCCTCTTATCAAGTGTTCACAAATGTCATCACTATGAAATGTGTTCATTTCGGCTATATCTATATCTCTTGCTCGCTCTCCCTCTCTTCACTCTCCCCACTTTCTTTCTCCTCTTTCATCAGTTTCTCTCTCCTTTCTTTTTCTCTGCCTCTTTTATGGGCACTGAGGGAAACTGAATGCAACCTAATTATTCGCCCTTGTAAAATTGTGTCTACACAGAAATCGAGTGCTTTTTCACACTGCCTCTTGCCTTCCAAATTCCACTGTAGTGCGAAACCACTCGGATTTGCTAAAAAAAAAGAAATTATTATTTCGCATGGGACAGGCAGCCGACCTTGCATCGCACACCTGCAAAAGAATTAACTGGTGGGGGGTCAATGGACCCAGCACTGTTTGATGCACCCGGTCAAAACCCATGGGAAGCCCTGATAACCTAAATGAGCCGCTGACGATTCATCAGCGGCTCAACTTAGAGGCCTAGAGCAACACTGGTGCACGGCTGTGGAGCGGCGCTTAGTGGCCATGCCACTGATTCTGCCGTAGTGCTCTCCTTGGCGAAGGAGAAGTTCCAGTACTCAAAGGATGAACATTGAAAAGTACCAACACTTAGTACCTGTGAGTACTGCCCCATTTAAAGCCCTGGAGCTATGGGAAGCTATCCCACTTTGTGCATTACCAGTCCATGTCTATGTCTATGTCTATGCACTGTTTCTTGTAGAGTGCATATATCACCCAAAGGTCTCATAGCGCTTTGCCAGGACTCAGGAATAGACAGTCCACGGCAGGTGGCAGGACTTACTGGGTGCACCGTTTACACACAAGAAGTGGGAGGGCATTCATGAGGGGGTGAAGACTATCTCAGCCAACACGAGATTTAAATTAATACAATATGTTATACACCAGGTATATCTTACCCCAAACACACTGCAAGTTATCTACCCAGGGCGAGCGCCCACCTACCATGCGGAAGGGCCAGAGAGACAATAAGCTAGCAGATGATTGGTAGGCCTGGGAGATGATGCTCGCTGACTCACTGGACCCCCCCCAGAAGCTAGGCCCCCATGAGAGGCAAATTGGATAGTGTTGGAAGATGTGAATGTGATGAGTGGTCAGCGCCTTGAATGGAGAAGGGGCGAGGGTGAGTGACAGTGCCGCCGCACTGGCTGAAAAGAAGAAAGTGAGCGTAAAACTCTAGTGCTGGGACTGGTTACTCCGGAGCCTGGACCCCACAGTCCCTCTTTGTTGACCGTCCATTGATCAGTCTTTTGCAGCTGTTACAATAGAGCAGGAGGGCAGAGGGTGGAAGGAGTTGGGGGTTGTCTTGATACCATAATCTGGAATGTATCACATTGTCTTAAATTCCAATAAAAATATATACTGAAAAAAGTCATAAATACAAAGAACTCAGTACACTTCTAAATGAAATCCAGCATAGAATTGCCTTCTACAGTGGGAAAAGGGAGTCTCTCGTGTTAGAGAAATTAACATTCGTATATAGGGCTTTAGACAAAGACTTTCATACATTTAGTGGGAATTCATAATTCTCAGGGTTTGGACCAGTAGAAAAAAAGCTAGAAGAAACATTTTACTACAGAATACATTTGAGGATTCTCTTGGGATAGTAGTAAATTAAGATTCAAACGTTCTCACCGACTTGGCTTTACAGTTAAGCTGAAACATGGTTTCACCATAAACCTGGGACAGTGAGAACCATCCTTGATTCAGTACAAAGAGGAAACGTCTCTGAGAACACTTCCTGCTTACTCAGGGGGAAAACTAGACAAGTTGTATTTAGAACAGGAACCAGCAGCAGTAAATAACATAATTTATTGTGATGTTGAGGCAAGATGGAGGACAGTGTAAACACAATCCAATGTTACTAGAAGCCCAATTCGTAACGCTCTTCTAATTGCCAGAAAATCAACGCTCATGCTGGCACAGGAGGGGGGACCTACCTTTTAACAGCAGAGGTGGTAAATTAGGTTTACAGATAGCTTTGTTTATCTTGTCTACAAGAGGTGTAGAGATCTAATGTATATGACCAATCAAAAATGACTAGCGTTCTCCCCATTAAGGCAAAAAGGCACATCACCCCCCACCTGAGGAACCTGCACTGGCTCCCCATCGACAAAAGAATCTCCTTCAAGCTCCTGATCCACGCACACAAAGCACTCCACAAAACCGGCCCAGCCTATCTCAACAGCCGACTCTCCTTCTACGTACCCAACAGGAAACTCCGCTACGCTGACCACGCCCTGGCCACGGTCCCACGCATCCGGAGAACTACTTCCGGAGGCAGATCCTTCTCCCATTGTGCCGCCAAGACCTGGAACACCCTCCCTCTCCACCTACGTCAAACCAAAGACCTGCTGACCTTCAGGAGACAACTCAAGACCTTGCTCTTCGACCAGTAACATCTCCACTCATCCCCCCCAGCGCCTTGAAACCCACCCGGGTATGTAGTGCGCTTTACAAGTTACATGATTGATTGATTGATTGCCACAATATATTTTACTACTAACGAAATACATGCAATTTACGTCTTCTTTTTAAACGAATCACAAACCTATGTTAATTTAATTTCACATGTGTAAATAAATTTGATTTTTGCAATGCCAGTTAGTTTTCCCCGTGTAGTGTCTAATTAAAGGTGCATTTATTGATTAATTCATGCATTCACACAGTTAGTGTATTTAAAATTATGAGGTCATTAACTTCGAGGGGGGTACAAACATTTTTGTATTTCCCCTGCTCCATCAATTCCCCCCTTTGGTGATTTTAATATCACCACAAAAACCATCTCTACCAATTTATCTGAAATCATGTTTCTTGTCCTTTTTCATTTGTTAGTTCAAACAATTGTATTCTTCACATTTTGTCTCTTAGACTTGTTGTACATTTTCTCTTTAAATCCTTCTAAATCAATCTCTCCCATTTCTCGTTCTCTTTGTTTATTTTTCTCATTTTGTCTTTTTACCTTATTTTCTCTTTTTATTTTTCTAATACATACACATGCTACTCTTAACATTAATGTCATTAATATTACTATTGCCACTGGTATTAATATTTTCCAAACTAATGAACTACCTATTGCTCCAAACCATTTCTTTACTGAGGAAAAACTCTTACCAAGTTTCTCCAAAGCACCATCAACCTCCAGTGGGGTAACTTCTTTATGCAACTCAGTAATATTCTTGATATACTTTTGTATCTTCTGACTTTTATCAGGTATGTAAGTGCAACAATTTTGTACCTTCAGCATTCCACAGACTCCTCCCTCTTTTGCCAAAAGAATATCAAGGGCAAGTCGATTTTGCATCACCGTAGCTCTCATGGCAACCATCTCGGTATTTACCATCAAGAACCCTCCAGCAGTATTCGTTGATAAACAATCTACTATTGTTGACAGTTTCTGAATCTTATATGCATTAAAAGATATACCCACTGCTGGTATCAATGCTCCAAAAATGTCACCTATTATCTCTGAGAAACTTTCCCTTCTTCTATGTGTTAGTGGTTTACCTATCTCGTGATTTCCTTTACTTCCCCTATCTACATGAAATATCTTTTGGAAAGACCAGGCCTAGATAACATGCTCCGTACCAATGGTCCGGCAACCTTTGTTCCCACAAATAAAATAGATCCCTGGGACTACTGAATCTTTTCCTCCTTTGAATCCCCATCCCCCTATAATTCTGTATGTATCTCGGCATTCACTAGCACCCACTAAATAGTTGTCATACATATTGTTATCTCTACGAATTCACAATTTACCTTGTTGAGGCAAATCTAACCCTATTGCTACATTAGTTTCAGTCTTATCATAACTTCCTTCCTCAAAACCCCAAGGTGGTGTTTTCATCTTTTCTCCTGTTACTTTTCTTTGAAAATTAACTCTTCTATCCTCTACCATGTCTAAAAAAACTTTTTCTTCTTTCCTTAATCTACACGTAAGGTTGTGTCTAAATGCGTATTCTAATGTTAATTCTTTTGTTTCTAAGAAAAATTATCCAAAAACGTTACCAGACTTTACCTTGTTTAGTTCAGAAACTACAGAAACTTTAGCAAAAACAGCATCCATATCAGTATAATAATCTTCTAATTTGCCTGGCTTATAAAATAAACTAGCCAACACACTGCAAGTTATTCCATACGTCAAGGGAAGGTAATGATATGTTACACCCTCTGTCACAGACGCAGGTAACTGCATACATACATTACAATCCCTAACATCCATTGTCTCTACATATTCATATAAAAACTTCGTAAAAACATTCTTATAAAAATTATTTATTGGCCTGTCTCTATGAAACTCTGTATTATCTATCAGTGTTGCAGTATCCTTTGTGTTATGTGCCTTATCACTATTTGTTTTATTGTTCATCCCAGACGTATTTTCTGCAGTTAATCTAAGTGGAATAATTATTGCTAAAACGAACCAAATAAGCATCAGGAAAACCTGTAAAGTAAAAACACATTCTACACCATCTGTGTAGAAAACTACACCTAGATCTTCTATTTTCATTCTCTGCCATGGCAAACTTTAATCTAAGATATGTACAGAAAAATGTATCTCTCCACACTCAAAAATATATGGCCTTCAAACCAACTGGCCTTAGCGCACTGTTTGGCCCTTCAAATTTTCTTTCATTTTGTCAGTTTGTTTTTATTCTGGTTTCTTCAGTCTCTTCAGGATGGGCCCAGTTCACTTTCACCCTCCTGCTTACAATTTTCGTTTGAGTTCTCTTGACTGCTATCCACCTCTTCGATGTAAGTCCATTCAGGTGATTTGTATTTCAAGTTAGGTCTTTTTACTCTTTTCGGTCTCTGCAATTGTCCTTTATTCAAATTTATTTGATTTCTTTGACTCATTATTTCATTCACTTGTTCTTCCTTGTCTTTGGTCAAATTTAATATTTTATATCTCAGTCTTTGACATTCGTTGGGCCAATTGTCTCCTTTTCTTGGCCTTTTTAGTCCAGTCTCTGTTTCTTCTCGTTCCACTTTCCAAGCTCTCTTTCTTGGTCCTCTCCTTTGTCTTATTTCTTCTTCATTTTCTTCTGATTCTGTTTCAGATCTCACTTCACTTTCTTTAACTTTGAACTTTAGAATCTCTGATTCTTTGTCTGATTTTAGATTTTCTTCTGTTGTTTCAATTACTTCCAAAGGGATTTCCTCAAAACTTGTACTTGGTTGTTCAACATCACTGTGAATTATTTCTGTCTCTCCTGTTTCAATTTCAATTGTCTGTCTTTCCAATTCCTCTGTTTGCTTTTCAATGTCCTCAGTTTGGTTTTCACCAAATTCAGATTGTTCTGCTTCATATGCCGAGCTTGTGTCTGATATTTCCAGATGTCGACTTACAGGTCGATCTTCAGGATCTGGAACTTTGATTGTATGACTGGCATGAATCCAATTTTTCACACCTGCACACTTTACTGCTGTGGTAATCACCAAGATCACCTGATGTGGTTCATCCCAGTGAGGAACCAGGCAATTTCTTCCTTGGTGGACTTTTATGCAAACCCAATCTCCCGGACTCAAATCATGAGATGGGTTTCTCTCAAGAGTGATAGCATCCGGTCCAACCTGATGAAACACAGAATGCACCACATCAGCCACTCCTTTGCAATAGTCCAGAATAAGATCATCAGTTATAGTCAGAAGGTTGCTGACAGGTATGAATGTTTGTCTCATTATTGGTCCCATTATTATTTCATGAGGACTCAAACCTGTTTTTCTGTCTGGTACGCTCCTCATACTCATGAGCACAAGAGGTGGGCATCTGGCCATTCGAGTCCTGTGGCTAGACACATTTTCTCTAGCCTATTCATGATTGTGCCATTTACTTGATCAACCACCCCAGAAGCCTTTGGTCTGTAGGCACAATGCAGCTTTTGTTGAATGTCTAATGCTTCACATATCAGCTGGATAATTTCATTTTGGAAATGACTTCCTCTATCTGTTTCTATCGTTACTGGAAAACCATATCTAGGAGTGAATTCTCTCAGCAGGAGTTTTGCTACAGTAACTCCATCATTCCTTCTTGTCAGATATGCTTCCACCCAACGAGAAAACAAACAAAAAACCACCAAGACATACCTCAGTCTTTTACTCGGGGCATTTCAATGAAATCTAGTTGCATTCTGGTAAAAGGACCTCTTTCTCGTCCTATTGTTCCAAAACTCACTACTGTTTTCCTTCCAGGATTTAACTGTTGACATATAAGGCATCTTTGACAAAGGCTTTCGGCTATAACCCTAAACTTTGGGTTGTACCAAGTCTGTTTAAAAGGTCTGATCATTGCATCTCTACCTATTTGTGCCTGTCCATGGTACGTCCGTGCCAAGTTAGAGATCATGCTATCAGGCATAACTGGTCTTTCACCCCTGTAAACCCAAACTCCATCTTCCTCTCTTCGTCTACAGCCTGATTTTATCCATTCGTCTTTTTCCCTATCACTTCCTGCAATTGTCTCACTTCTTCCCACGTTTCAACTGTGTTAGTAAACCTCAAAGGACATGAAACATGTTCTTTCTCCCTCCTCCGATTCATTGAGGTCGTATGTCTGGCACATTATTGAGCTATTTCGTCAGCAGATTTATTGCCCTCTGTAATGTAGTCATCACCATTCTTGTGTGCAGCACATTTTACTAATGCAATCTGTTTAGGCGGCTGTATTGCCTCAAGCAACATTTTCACAAACTCACCATTACTAATTGGAGATCCTGAAGAAGTCATGAATCCCCTCTGGGACCAGATCTGTCCAAAATCATGTACCACTCCGAAGCCATACTGGCTATCCGTGATCACAGTGATTCAGAAATTCCTTCCCAGTTTACAAGCTCGAATCAGAGCAATCAGCTCAGCAACTTGGGCTGAACGTATTCCTCTCAAACAAGATGCTTCCATTATGTCTGCCAACGTACATACAGCATACGCAAAATTCCTTCTTTTGTTCTCAAGCATGATCCATCCACAAACATCACATAATCTGATTCTTCTAGAGGTTCATCTCTGATGTCAGGGTCGGGCTTTGTACAGAATTCAAGTACATCCAAGCAATTGTGATCAACATCATCTTTGACCTCTGCATTTACTGCATCAGGCAATAAAGTGGAAAGATTCACACTTGTGCATCTCACAATTGTTACATTGTCTGCACCCAGAATTACCTTCTCATATCTGGTTAATCGACTATGTGTCAAGAATTGGGTTTTTGTACTGGTCAGAAGGATTTCAACTGAATGTGGGACATATACCTTTAAAGGATATTCCATCACATTGCCTTCACTCTGTTCCAGACTCACACAAGTGGCTGCTACTGCTTTTAGACATTCAGGCAATGCTTTTGCTACTGGGTCCAAAACAGCTAAAACATATGCTATTGGGCGTCTCATTCTTCCATGCCTTTGCACTTGTACCGAAAGTGTACATACGTCTCTTTCACTACAGTATAACTCAAATTCTTTCTCATAATCTGGCATTCCCAACGCTGGGGCTTCACAAAACCTGTTTCTCAGTTGCTCGAAAGCTTCCATCTCTTCCTCATTCAACACAATTGGATGTTTTACATCCCTTTTTGTTAATCGCTGTAAAGGCTTTGCAATCAATGAAAATCCATGTATCCACTGACGGCAGTAACCAACCATTCCGCGAAACATTCTCACCTCTCTCTTTGTCATTGGGGCTCTCATTCCTTTGAGAATCCTGATTCTTTCTGTTGTTACTTTTCTCATCCCTTTTTCAATCTTATGACCTAAATACTGTACTTCTTGTTGACAGAAATGCAGTTTAGATGGGGACACGTTATGTCCTTCTTCTGTCAAATGATTCAATAATGCAATTGTGTCAGTAATACATGCCTCTTTGGTCCTTGATGCCACCAATAGGTCATCAATACACTGGACCATAACATATTCCTCAGGCATTTTCAAACTTTCTAGAGATTAAAAATGGAAGGACTTTCAGTATACCCTTGAGAAATTCGGCGCCATGCCAAAATACGCTCGCCAAACCGGAAGGCAAATAATGGCTGGCTATCAGGATGTAATGGAATTGAAAAGAATGCATGGCACAAATCAATAACTGTGTACCATTCTGCATCACGTAGAATATCATACAGTATTGCAGAAGGGTTTGGTGCAATTGGACGACAGGGAACAACAATTTTATTCACCTTTCTCAGATCCTGTACTATCCTATAAGTTCCATTAGGCTTTTTCAATCCCATTATAGGTGAATTACATGGGCTACTCATTATTTCTCTCAGAATCCCTTGTTCAATCATCTTATCAATCACTGGTGCTATTCCTTCAATAATTTCTGGCGTTAATTTGTACTGTGGAGAATTCAGGTAAATTGATTCTTCTTTTACAGTAATTTTTACAAGATCAATTCCTTTCATTAGACCTATATCTTCACCCGTAAAATCCCATACATCAGTCTTTACTGTTCCTTTCAATTCAGTAGGGATTTTCTCTGCATCAAACACAGGAAATGTATAACAATTTTCTGGTTCAAGTGTTGTCATAGTCACTTTATACAGAACATCATCATCTGATGTCTGGAAAGCAATACCCTCTGGGGTACAGTAGATGGTGCAGTTCATTTTACAAAGGATATCGCGTCCAAGTAAATTTACGGGACTGCAATCGCACACTACAAAACGGTGTAAATCTTTAAAGGGACCAATTTCCACCTCTACTGTTTTAGTAAGAGGGTCTATAATTTTTCTGTTGGAGACACCTACGACTTGGATGAATTCTCCTGAGAGAGGAAGGTTTGGAATTTCAACTGATCTTACAGTAGAACGGGTAGCACCAGTGTCCACAAGGAAAGCAACATTTACATCATTCACCTTTCCATCCACAAATGGACCTGACTGATCTACCTCTAGAGTTGCACCAAGCACGCACTCCTCTTTCTCTCCTAGGCACCGTCATAAGCTTTCATCCGATTCATTTCCATCCGGTCATAGCCAATTCTGTGAAACAGCAGCTGGGCGCGGCAATTTTGTTACCTGCTCTCCACCATAGAATCCTGTCTCTGCACTGTATCTTTGAAGATTTACACTCATTGGGAGAGGTGGCTGTGGCACCTGACTCTGTTGAGTAGCTACCTGTTGCTGTGGCGGTTGTTGATAACCCACCTCATTATGCACCTGTGGATTTAATGATTTATTCTCGGTATTAACTTTTGGAGGTAATTTACACTTGTTTTTCCAATGCCCTAATTTTACATAATTATAGCATGTCCATTTCATGTTGGCTTCTTCTATATTTATCTGACCTTTTCCTTTACCAATGTTTGGTTTCATTTTGGTCTGCCCTGCTTCCTTAATCTGGTTAATTATCTGGGCTTCTTGCTGTTCTGCAACCCTCACCTGTGCCCACATTGCCTTTTCTTTGAGCTTACGTTGTCTGGCCTCAATGTCATCACTACAATATTTTGCATACCTTAGTACCTCATCCACTGTACTAGACTGCCAACACAACATGTGCTGCTTAATCATTTCACTTATCTCACGGCTCAGACCATATACAAATTGATATACAAAGTGACTCAGGTCTTTTTCACTCAAACTCTCATATACAATGTACTGTTTAAAAACTAGAAGCAACCTTTCATAATAAGAGTGCACAGACCCCTTAGATTCCGAGTTGTTCTATCGATCTTCACCCAATCTGTTTCTCTTGGAGGAATCTTATTTTTCAGAAATGAGATTACCTGCTCATATTTTCTCATTACTTCTGGACCTGTAGCTCCTGTTTTTGCGTCTCTAGGATATTCTTCCTTTGGCCAATCAATAGTGATTTTACATTCTGTCCACAAATCAGCAGGTACAACAATCTCAAACAATCCATCCAAATCTTCCCACAATACGTTTGAAACCTTTACAAACCTTTCCACTTGTCTGTACCATTCTACAAGCTTTTCTCTCAATCTTGGAAAATCATTTGTAATGTAGTGAAGACAGGGTTTTGCCTGCACACATTACTATGTTAGCATAAGCGTTTTAGATGTTAACGCCATCTTGCCACTTTGCTGCTTTTGCACACTACACTACAGGTAGCAGTTATTATAAGTAAAACTGCTTGCTTGGTTTTTCTTCACATGAGAACGGTCTGTTTTTCACATCCCTAGACATGCACCGTGACCTCAGTCTAAACACTGTGTGCAGAAACCGTCAAGGTCAAATAACAATGTATGCTGTTGAATTCAGGTTGATCAGCCCATGCTCTAGACACAACAAGCACACAGCTGCAAATATCTGAAACTCGGTGCCTTTAATATTGCATTGCATGCATGATACTGACACTCTTGGAGAAAACCTATCCAGACACAGAGAGCAGTGCTGATCCTGTGATGTGATTCACCTAAACTGATCTTGGAGGTATGGGGTTCCCCATTCAAACCTAGAGACCTTCTATTATTATATAAAACTAGTTTATTAGCCAGGGGAGGGTGGTACACAAGGTATTATAGGACCTGTTTCCACTATCATTATAGTATGATTTCCCCCTTTATTTTCTATGGAATTGTAGCAATGCTGATGGTTTTATTTCTGATCTATTATTTGCTTATGTTACCCAAAATACTGCATCTTTGAGCACGTAGTTAAAATAAACATTTTAAACTTTTCCATGTCTCTGATTACTCACATTGTGGACTGATATGAGAATAACAACGAAGGTGTTCTTGATTCCCACCATTCCTGAGAGTATTCTAAGTCGCTTGTTCTGGGTTGTCTAATCATTGGTAGCTTCGATATAGTACGGAGAACGAATGAGACACTGATGCTAGTCGGATAGGGGTTCTAGGTACTGAGGTGAGTTTTTTGGTACACCACAATTCACCGAGGTCCTGTTTTCCTGCTCATAGTTCTGTGCAAGACCAGTATCCCCGCAACATGGCGCACCTAAGATTTTGGTCTTATGATTGAGATGCCTTAGTAGTGCTTATATTTGTCCACAACACCCTCACTCTTGTTTCCGGTTGACGGGAGTGATGGTTTAAACCTACCTATATAGTTGACTTATAGGTTCATCCAAGCTTGACAATTAAAAAGGTTTCATTTTGAATTACTTACCCTTTTTGTGCCACGGTTTAATATAGATTGTTTTTCTTCTCTGCGTCCTTATGGCTGAGGTTGCTATTGCAGCGCATAGTCGCGCACCTCTCCTGCGTCATTTGACGCAGTTCGGGGTGCCAGACAATGGAATGTCAATTATCTTTGTAGTGAGTGCCGTTGCATCATTCCCCTATGAGCTGTTTTACTCTTTGGTTACTTTTCAGGAGGTGAATGCGGATGATAAGACATTCCACTCATACACTCCTACGACAGTTCCAGCAAATTACACGGTATATAGGACACAGGAAATTCAAATTTCTGCCCTCCCCCACACCATAACTCCGGTTCGGTTAGGTCCCTTGTTTATTCCTGGGGCCACTTGGCCAGTCTTGGCCGGGTTCACACCACATCCACGTTATTTGCTAGCCCCAGTGGACGACTTGCGTCAACTCCATACCACCTTGATTGCGGTGCATAGGGCTTTAGTACAATACATCTCACGCACCTGCAGTTGCGGCGCAACTAGTTGGACCAGCCGGGATCAATATTAGTCCCGTCATGGTTAATTTGGTAATGGGCAAGCGCCCCCAGAATAAGGATGATATGCCTTATTGGCTTGCTGAGAAATTTGACCAGCTGGGATCAGTATTTCCTAATTCTACTCCTGTGGAAAAACACAGAATTCTCACAATTAGTTTGCAGAAAGACTTAGTCCCTGAGATGACAGATTGTGAGAACTGGGGTAAAGTATTTGCAGCAGTCTACGCGAAGTGCTTCGGCACTCCGTCTATGACTGTACTGCCCCCGTGATTAAGCGTGTTCAGTATGGGCACGGTCCGGAGGTGGCGGTCGAGTTGGGTATGAGGCTTGTCGGTGTGTTCGATGTAGTTGCTGATCTCATCCTTGCTAACGTCAAGGGAGATGCTGTTAACTTTCAGGTGTCGAATGCCCTGCGCCTCGTCGACGACGTCGATAAACCCCGGCAGTTGCCAAAAATTATTGCAGAGGCTTATAAGACCATTGGCTGCAATAGTTTGGGTGTTAAGCCTTTTGCTAAAACAACAGCGCAAACGCAAACTCAGATGGTTAAGTCTACGAAAGACGACCGGCCTGTTTTTCCTAAACAAAATTGGAAAGGCAAAAAACAGGGGAAGCAGCAACAGAAACAGGGGTCACGTCCCGCATCACCAATACCACTGAACGCATATATGAATTGCACGATCACACAAGAATTAGGTCTCCTTATAGATTTCAGGTTCCTGATCAACGTTCTCCTTGTTCTTCACAGGAAGCATCGGTCTCACAGTACAGTGGAGGAGAATGTGGCTGAGGTCAGGGTGCCCCTCAAGGACGTGAGCAGCCCCGCCCGGGTGATGGTAAAGGCAAGCAGGACAAATTTGCACATCAACGACCGCCGTTTCAGAAAAAGAAAGTTGCTGCTCTAACAGTGAGGTATGCCACAGATAGTGAGAACACAGCTTCGGAAGCTGACATGGGCACTAACGCTGCTAGACAGCGCAGCGGAGGTTACAATAGTGCGGCAAGCACTGCGTCCATATCTGAAGGCGACAGCAACTGACACATTTATTACTGTAGAAACTGCTGACACTAGAGTGGCTTCTCCTGACAGACTATATGACATAGACCTTTTAATTGAAGGTTACATACAGCGTACGTTAAAAGGGATTTTTTGGGAGAATCTGACCTCTACATATGACATTTTGTTAGCAGAGGCTGACTGGCCCCCATCTTTCGTTTTGGCAGCTCCTAGAGGGGAGGAGGTAATCCTCCCATTTTTCGCGCACACAGTGCCGAAGGAGCAAGCTCAGAACTTTGCAGAAGAGTGGGCACAGGGGCTTGCTCCAGCATTGTACTGTACTCAGGTTGGGTGGGATAAACTATCACCAAGCCATGAGATTCCATTACGGTCTATGCCACAGCCACAACCCCAATATCCCATGCATGGAGAAGCTAGATCTCACGTCGCAGAAATCCTTGAACAATTGGAATATCAAGGTGTAATTGAAACATGTGTGTCACCCATGAATAATCCTCTTTTCACTGTAACCAAACCTGATGGGTCGTACCGCCTAGTTTTGGATTATCGGCATTTGAACTCTCATTGTCGTACGTGCACGGTACAACACACCCACAGTTCTGGCCTCATTGATAGTCTTGTGAGAAAAAGGTTTAAGACGACAATTGACATCTCCAATTACTTTTATAGCCATAACCTATCCTCTATTAGTAATCAATGGACAGTCTTTACTTCTGGTGGCAAACAAAAACAATTTAAAAGATTAGCCATGGGCTACAAAAACAGTCCAGGAGTCTTTGCCGCACGTGTAGTCTCTCTGTTAGAGAGCATAGACCCTGATGCGTACTCGTATGTTGATGGTATTTATTTATCTCACAGACGACGAATTGTGGCCGCATCTGTGTCGCATCATTGTTATGTTTGCGAACTTCGGTTACAAATTTAACTTTGCAAAATCACACATTGCAGAGTACACAGTGTTGTTTTTGGGCTATGAACTCAATAACGAAGGACGAAGTTTAGCACCTCACTTCCTGGAGAAATGCACATGTTTGCGTGCTCCAACAACTCTGAAAAAACTGCAATCTTTGCTCGTTTTTTAAAATTTTGGGTGTACTTACATTCCCGATTATGCCCAGCGTATCAAGCCGCTATATGCCTTGGTACAACCTACTTTTACCAAATCGAGATGGCTGCCAGAACATTCAGCTATCCTGTACTCTTTGCAGGCTGATATTCTTGCTTCTAAGTACTTATTGACACGTGATAACCACACAAACCTCGTAATCAGAATAGTGCCTGGCGCAGTGGGTTTCCCGTACTTGACATTTAATGAAGGGGACACCGTTCCCATTGCTTAGAAGTCACACTTGTACACTTCGGCTAAAATGTGCTTTTCCACAGTAGAAAAGGTGTTAACTGCAGTACAAATGGCGATTCGGAAAGAGAGAGCACTATCACAAGGAAAACGTCTGTTGGTTGTCACACCGTATCCTGCCCTTGAAGCAGTGACGAAGGCCAGTGTACCGAATTCTAAAGCTTTGCATCCATGTTGGATACAATGGGCCACTTCTTTGACGTCTCCGGATGTCACATTCATCTTTGATGCCTCGTTGCAGACTCAGGAGTATTTACAGTATGAATTTGTTCATCCAGCTCCTCTGTCCTTGCGTCTGCTTGAGGATTACCATTGTATCATTTACACTGACGGTTCGGTGCAACCGGCAACGGAATCTAAGCATGTTTATTCAGCAGCCTGCGCAATAGTGGCTGGTACTTTTGTGAATGGGGAATTCAAGTCTGATGTCATGCACACGCAGACATTGGGTGATTGTACCGCCCAGTTGGCAAAGCTACGTGCTCTGGTGCTTGCACTGGAGTTTGCTGATCCTCGAGTGACTACTCTTATTATGAGTGACTCGTACTACTGTGTTCAGTCTTTCAACGACAATTTATTCTTATGGTCTCAAAATTAATATCGTGATTCCAAAGGTAGCACAATTAAACATAAAATGCTGTGGGTTCGAGTCGCAGAGCTTAAACAATGTCTGCCGCTCGTGAATGTAATTCCTACTCTTGGTCACCAGCGCGTAGGGGTACACGCTGTTGGCAACAGTTTAGCTGACGAAGCAGCGAAAACAGCAGTGGCAACATATCTGGTAGCAGCAGTTACAATATCCAAGAGTAAGATTGATGATGACATCTTGGCAGCCATTGCTGCAACAGAGAAGGGTGATAATTACTCTTGAGGTTTCCCTTCTAAATACTCTTATCTTTTAAATCCTGATAAAGTTCTCTATGTGAGAATTAATGACGTTGGTGACAAGGTGATTTCCAACGCGGGCCGCAGGCTTTCCTTGATGACAGCCGCTCACGAAGGTATGCCTGCAGCCCATGCAGGCGTCTCAGTGACTGTTACTATCTTACAACAATGTTACTGGTGGCGCGGATTGTATAAACAGACTCGTGATTATGTCCTTACTTGTGACATTTGCCAGCAGATTAAACCTTTGACTGCTGCGCGTCCACCTCAAACACAGTTGTACATATCTAATAAACTACTTGGGTGTATTTATTTGGATCACTGTGGTCCTTTCTCCTCTGATACTGCGTATAAGTACATCTTAGTTGCAGTGGATTCGTGCACACGTTTTCTATGGGTCTGGCTGCAAAGGAGTGCTGATGCTCGAACTGTCATCAGGGATTTGCGTGTCTTTGTGGGAATTTTTGCATGTGGTACCCTCCATTCGGACCAGGGTCCGGCATTCGCCTCTAAGGCGTACAAGGATGCCATGAGATCTTTGGGGGTCTAAGTAAAATTTTCGTCTCCATATAGGCCTGACGGCAATTCTGTTGTTATGGGAATGAACCGTGACTTAAAGCAATCCTTGACAGCTAGGGTTTTAGGTACTGGCAGGAACTGGTTGGCCCATTTGTATAGCGTTCAACGTGCACCTAATAATCTCCCTAGAAGGTCTCTGGGTGGGCGGACCCCATACGAAATGCTCTTTGGCATAAAAATGTTTGTCCCGGACCTTGATGGTCTAGACAAGTCGGCGTCGGCCGCAATCTTTGACGTAGATGATCATTCTGCTGTGTTACAGAATCTACAAGAGGCTCGAGACAGTCTTGCAAAGGAACACTTGCCCTCCACAACTAATGCTGCACTTCAGATTCCGGTAGTTGGCTGGCTACCTCGAGTTGGTGACCTGGTCCGTGAGAAGGTGGAGAACAAGAAGGAGTTTGGCCCCTCTTTTCGTGCACCTCTTCCAGTGCTTGGCATGCAGGGTACAAGAACAGTCATTTTACCTCCACTTCCTGGTAGCAAGGATAACAGGTACATCTCCATTGACAATGTCAAACTACAACGAGTGGCTGATTCTTCTTAGTATGACTCAAGCGGTCTCTTGTCCAGCAATGTTGAGAAATTCTGTTTTGGCTCCGGCAAATACAAACAGGCCTGACATTGCCATCGAGATGCATACAGTTACTGTCCCCATGAAGATATTGAGTATACCTATCCCACAGATGTGTCGTTCCCTTGTGTGCAATCAAGTGCAGTTGACCAGTCACGTTATTCATTTGACACAAACTCTACAATATCGAATGCCCCATCGAAAATTTCTATTTTTGCTGTTTGGTTTAAAAGACATTTTGTAATTTCCCCTTGGACTTACATTTGGCTGGTGCTCATATCTATTTTTTTATTCATGTCGATCGGATTTGTAGTTGTCTTTTTTCGTCTAGTGAATGGACATTATCTAACTGAAAGATCTGCAATTAGATTAATTGATGGAACTTTGGCCCCCCATTCCTCATCACACATCATGAAGAGGGACCAGACTTTTGTTTATATTACTGCCTGGCCTGTGTTAGATGGGATTGTATGGGATGCTGTAAAATTTCAAATTCATGGCCCTACAGAGATAATTAATGTCCCCAATGTACTTCATGTATCTATGGGGGATTTTGTGAAACAAAACATACACTCTGATGATTGGGATGTCCAAGCCGTTGAGGCTCTTTTTTCTGATTTGAAATATTATGCTGCTTTTGATGCTGAAGATTTGTATTTAGACACGGCTAACTATGGGGAGCTGTTTTGCTACCAACACTATGGCAATAATTTCCTGCATAAAGCGAATACATTTAGAAATATCATTAATTATACACAATGGGAACATTGTCCAGCTCCCATTGAAGGCAGCTGTAAAACTCTAGTGAAAAAATGTACATATTTTTCCGAATTAAGTGTATCTAAACCTGAAGCCTTTGATTTTAAATTTGTCTGCTGAGTCAGCTTCCAAAGTTAGACTGACACATACTAAATTACTGTATTCTAAGTCCTTTATGGATGAATTGGCTATAGGGGGCTATGAGCTGTGGAAAGATACCATTGATCTTAAATCTGTTTGGGGTTCTAAACCTGACAGGTGCAGGGAACCGAAGCGTTGAATCGTGCATGCCTTATCCCGAACCATATGTTATTTTTGAATTCTACTATTTTTCAGACCACCTGCTTTGGATTGGCTACTTCTAAAAAGATGAATGGCCCTACTATTCCTGATCTGGGTGCTGATCCTTCCTGGGACAATCACACAGATCTGTCCATGGATGAATTGCAGTCACTAATTACAAATACATCCTTCAATATTTCCAGCTTATATCCCCAAGGATGGTTGATATGGCAGAAAACTTAAGACACATGTCAACATAGTGTTCTGGGGCTGAGATCAGGCTACACACAGGTTAGGGTTGACCCCCGGTTTGAAAACTCCCATTCTGTTACTACCTAAAAATTGGCTTAGACATTCCACCTTGGCGTCAGTTAACTTTCATTTGTCCAAGTTAATTGACGATGTAGATTTGAATGATTTTGTTAAGGGGCCTGTGGGTGGCAGGTCCAAAAGATGGGTATATGAAGTTTGGAAATCATCTCAAATTGAAGCTGCTTCTAGTTTGAGAGCAATTGATCAAGCACATTTGCAAAAAAAGTGCTTGCTGTCATTGATAATAGCATTAACACTCTTTCTTCCAGAATTTACACATTTGATAATATTGTTTCATCTGTTGTGGATATTGTGCAGGATGACATGTCTGTCCTATACCATGGTCAAAATCAACAAAGCTTTATTTTGACATGTAATATCATAAAAGCACATTTATACATAAAACACAATTCATAGAGGTGCATTTTAAAAACAAGTCGTAAAAGAATCTTTTTAAATACAATAAATATATTAAAAATATGTTAAACTTTTGCAGCTTTGTAAGTAACAAGAAATAATTAAGTTGATCTAGTTATCTTCTGCCTAATCAGCCATGCCCAGCCTAAACATTTAGCCACCCCGCACACTATAGTAATATTGACATCAGTCTTAAGAATTCTCAGTGCAACAGAGTGGTCCCTCGTTCCGAGCTGCAAACAGACAGGTTTAAGCCATTTCATTCTGGGTTTTGAATATGCTGGGCAGACAAAAAAAAAAGGGAAATATTCTCAATATCGCCTGGACAGTTTGGACAATCCAGAGGAGTCTTGTGCGGGGGATTCCACTTACTAGTGCGATCACGGAGGGGGAGGGTCCCAAATCTAAACTGAATAAAAAGTGATCTATCCCTGGGCTTCGTGATAAAATCTAGATAGGGTTCCAGGTGGAGCGTAGACTTGTGCTGACGAAATGTCTCAGTCAGTCTGCCTGGGTTTGGGTCCCTCAGCTCCTGGGCATCAACCCATGCCCAAAAGGCTCTTTTGGTTTCTTCCGTCGATAATATTGCCCCAGAATCCCAATCAGTTATGAGGCCTGTTGCCACCAGAAGCTTCTTTATGTTAGTAAGCCAACCAATATTGTGGGCACCTTGGAGGTTCATGACCTCTATTAGGCCGTCAGCGTATCTAGAGAGCTCGGGGGTGCGCCATAACCGCGCCCAATATAAAAGGGGACGTAAAGTGGCTAGATCTTTAATAGAACGCCTGCCAAAGTAACTCAATAATGGCTTAGTCGGAGTTCCCCTTGGGAGCGATACAAGCTCCCTAAAGAACTTGTTTTCTCCAGTAACAAGTGCGTCTACACAACCAAAGCCCAATAGTTCTGCACCATAGAGAGCACAGCCTACCGCCTTTGCAGCGTATATATCCAGGGCTGGGGCGATGGGTTTAGTAGTGGACGCACGTAGTTCCCTTCCTAAAGCTCCTACTACCCGCCTATGGTTTAACACCATTTTGTCAATATGAGGCTGCCACTTGAGTTTATCAGAGATTCTAATCCCCAGGTAGTCGAACTCTTTAACACGCTCCAGTGGCTTCCCATCAAGAGTCAAGGTGGATCTGAAGGATCTGCTTGGGTTAAAATAAAGGAGTTTGGTTTTAGAGGTGTTGATGTCAAGGCCCCTCAACTTACAAAACAGAGAGAAGCGATCCAATAGCTTCTGCAGTCCTGCTGGTGTTTTCGATATTAGAAGCGCATCGTCCGCAAAGAGTAATGCGGGGACTTTATCACCCGCCAAGGCAGGGACATCAGCATTAACTTCAAGCAGGAAAGAGACTACACCATTCACAAAAAGTGTGAAAAGTGTGGGGGCCAACACACAACCTTGACGAACCCCTCTATTCACCGGGATTTTATCAGTTTTTTGCTCCTGGGACCTCCATCTAATACGAGCAAAATTACCTTCATGCATCCGAATCAAAAGGTTCAGGATGTAAGGTGGAATCCCCATCTCCTCCAGGATCGACCACAAGCGATCACGGGGGACCAGGTCAAAGGCGGTCTTGAGGTCAATAAACGCCAGGTAAAGGCCGCCCTTGCCAATAGTGACCACCTTCCAGTATAGGAGCACTAGCCTAAATGCCTGGTCGATCGTGTTTGTGCAGGTTCTGAAGCCCGTCTGGAACTGTGAAATAATATCATTATCATCCGCCCAAGAGTGGATCCTCTCCAGGAGGACCCTGCCGACCAACTTCTGTCCAGTATCTATGAGGCTAATTGGACGGTAGTTGGCTGGGTCGCCCCTTGGACCCCTCTTGTAAATGGGGATTACTTCAGCTCCCTTCCAAGACTTCGGTACCGGTGAGCCTTCCAGCAAAGCATTGATGAAAATCACGAAATACGCGGCCCATCCATCAATGTTAGCTTTGAATAAATCACCCGGAATGCCATCTGGTCCCGGGGCCTTGGCGGATACAATCTTATTAATAGCTGTCTCGACCTCTCTTTTCTCTATCCTGGTAAATAAAAACTGGTCAGGATGAATAACTGTGGTCCCAGCTCGGAGGCAAAGATCACCCATTTGCTCCTCCCCTACATATAACTTCCTGAAATGCTCAAACCATTCCCTGTCCGCTATGTAGTTGGGAATTTGGTCCAGTTCGTGGCTATTGGATCTTCTCACTATAGACCAGAATAGCTCACCGTTCTTTGAGTGGCTCGCAGTTTTTAAACTATCCCAGCGCAGCTCTTCCCATTCCTTCTTAGCAGCTGCAAGGGCCTGCCTGTATTGCAATCTAGCTTGCCGGACCTCACCCGGGTTGTTGGATTTGATAGCAAGGACCAAGCTATCTTTTTTCAATCTGCAACTCCTATTAAACCACTTCTGTGCTAACTTAGCACTTGGTTTGCGCTTTTTACTATGGTCAAGAAACAAGGTGCTGATCGAATCTATAGTTTCCACAAAGACTTTAACTGCGGCAGCAGGGCCAACCCTATCCCTGCAAACTGCAGAAAGCCTAAGAGTCTGATCAGCAAGAATTTCTTCAAGAGTGGTTAGTTTTGAGTTACTCAGAATAAACTTAGGCCATTTGAGGAACCTATTGCAGTTAGATGGCAAAACTGCCTTGGATAGCATTTGCGTTCCCGATGAAGAGGTGTGCTCTTTCCTATGCCACATTTCCAACATTTTGAGGGACAAGGGGTTATGATCACTGTTAATTGTTGGTATAATAATCATATCTGCCACAAATTTCCATGCCCTCCTGTCAACCAATATATAATCGATTCTGCTTTGGCAAGAGACCCTATTAAAAGTGTTAGCTCCCACTGCGTCTGAAATCGTGCGCCCATTAACAGCTCTTAGCCCAAATTCTATCGCTAGAGCATTTATTTGGATTACAACCGGTGACCATCTCTTCACAGGCTTGAGTGATAGTGAAGGAATACCCCATCTAGCATCCTCATCATGTGTTCCCAGATGTCATCTGTGGCAAGAGGTTCAAATGAACAGTTAAGGTCACCAGCAACCAAAAAAAGGGAGTCGGAGGGACAGGAATGAAGCATATCTGAAAGGGCTGAAATGGTGGGAGATTTTGCGCCCCCTTGGTTCCTCGGGCATAAACATTAAAAAATTCCCATGTGTAGTTACTCTTAGTGCACTTGATGGAGAATCTCATTACATCTGGTGTAGAGCAACTATTACGGATGATCTTAAGATTAAGTTCTGCCCTAACCCATACCATAAGTCCACCAGATAGACGGCCACGACCTGTCGAGGTAGCTGGTGCAAAAAAACAAGAAAAACCCGGCTTGTATAGTGGCTCGAGGCTCCAGGTTTCCTGGAACAAACATAGGTCATACCCATCGATAAAATCGTTCCAATCCGGAAGAGAAAGCTTGCTACGCAGACCTGCCACGTTCCATGAAACAAGCTTAAGATAGCTAGAGGAGCCATCACGGGAAGTTAGAACACTTAAGGGATGGTCCAAATGAGGATCAATAATGTTAGTAGGCCTCTGTGGTGAAATGACCAAAGTAGATAGTTCCAGACCTGGATTCTCTGGTAATATAGTAGGACCAGATATACAGCAACCTAGGGGGAGCAAAGGACTAGTTAATGCACCTCCTCTGCCCTTGAGTCAGTCAACAGCCTCCAAACTACTGAACCGATTTTGCGTGAGGATAGGATCTAGAGGTGGTAGGGGTCTGGGCCAACCCCCTTGTGGCAATCCCCTCCCATTCCGGTGTACAAGTGTCCACCCATCCGATATTGTAGCAAAATGACCAGGGGGATAGAAATAGGTCAAAGGAAGGGAGCAGATAGATGCTCCTGAGCTAAAATGTCTCCAGTTACAAATGTACTCAACTATTTTGGGGTCATCGAAGTTGATTAGAATACAATCCCCCCTTATGTTCTTCGCCAAGTGGCCTACCCAAGGCACCCTCCTAACCATGAGTATCTTACAGGCTTTGTGCATTGGCAGTGGTCTATTTTTGTTCAGCCAATAAAATCAGACGCTGCTATGCACTTGTTAGCTTCGGTTAGGGCCTGATGGTCTAAGGGCGATACTAGCTGGTGATTAGAAACAGCCGGGACTTTTTCTACTCTGATATTATCCAATGGTTTGGGAACCCCAGATTGGTAAATGTTGTTTAAAGAATCAACAATTCCCCCAAGACCTTGTTCAATCCTAAATAGATGTTGTTCAATCTTATGTATTCTATCCTCCACAGGGCGAAGGAGAAGCCTGATTGTATCATATATATTGGACAACTCAGGGGTCCTTCCCTCATCCCTATCTACTTCACTTGTCCCCCCGCTAACATCCTGGTGCACCATTCTAATGGGTAATGAGTGAACTGGGGATGCAACTTTATTTGCTAAGGCAGCCAGAGTGGGCTGCTCCAGTAGAGCAGGGGTCATTCTAGGGTTTCTGGGATGACTCACAGCTTTTTGTTTCTTTCTGCCGATCTTGCCCTTCCCACCGTTAATGATAGTACACCCTTGCTTGTTTTTAGGAATGGCCCCAGGATGCCTCTCACGCAGTTGCCTAGTGCTAGGCTCCGGCACTGTGCTGGAAGCAAATGGCAACAAACAAGGAGAGATCAACAATGAGTCAGAGACCGTGGACTGTTCCCCCAGGGAAACAGCAACTGTTCCACTGGGTGACAAATCTGGGGTCAGGGAATCAACGTTTGAACATGCAGTGGCAGCGCCATTAGAAGCTTGGTGTACAGGGGATGGCGCATTAGCAATGTGTCCCATTGAGGACCTCATGGCCGCCGCAAGGTCCTGTGAAACTCGGCGTTCCAACAACGTAATTTCTTGGTCAATGACACAATTTACCTTGGTGATAAACTGATCCATAGTTCCAGTAAGATGAGCGTTGGCTACTCTACCTTTAGTATCTTTCGGTGGCATAATAAAAGCCGGCAAGTCAAAATAACAAGTTTAGGCACAGTGGGCTTCACAGGTCAGGCAAGCTCCGAACAGAACAAGGGAGGGAAATAGACCCAACAATCTGTACGACACAGGCAATACACCCCTAGCGCTGTCTCACATACAAAAAAGGACAATAGTACCTTATGAACATGAGCTGGAGATGCGTCGTTAGGGGGGTCGCCCAGTCCAGACTGTTCCTGTCAGTGACAGGCAAGGACGGGCCCGCCCTTGGCCCGGGCTTTGCCCGGGCGCCGCCCTGCGCACGTCCCGCGCTGCGGGGCACCAGCGGTGAAGAAATAGGTCCCAGGCGCTGCCTGATGACAGCAACGGCGAGCGCCTGGGTCAGGGACTGCTGGGAAATGTAGTCCAGCCCCGCTGGCCGTTCCCCTCATGGCGGCTGGCAGGCTCTGGAGTCAAAGTCTCCCCTCGGTAAGCGCGTCCCGCGCTGCGGGGCACCAGCGGTGAAGAAATAGGTCCCAGGCGCTGCCTGATGACAGCAACGGCGAGCGCCTGGGTCAGGGACTGCTGGGAAATGTAGTCCAGCCCCGCTGGCCGTTCCCCTCACGGCGGCGCTGTTGGCGCTAGGATGCAGAGGATTAAGCTCTGTTCCCCCCAACGGTGGCCGTTCCCCTCACGGCGGGCTCTAGCGGGCTCTGGCAGGCTCTGGAGTCAGAGTCTCCCCTCGGTAAGCGCGTCCCGTGCTGCGGGGCACCAGCGGTGAAGAAATAGGTCCCAGGCGCTGCCTGATGACAGCAACGGCGAGCGCCTGGGTCAGGGACTGCTGGGAAATGTAGTCCAGCCCCACTGGCCGTTCCCCTCATGGCGGCGCTGTTGGCGCTAGGATGCGGAGGATTAAGCTCTGTTCCCCCCAACGGTGGCCGTTCCCCTCACGACGGGCTCTAGCGGGCTCTGGCAGGCTCTGGAGTCAAAGTCTCCCCTCGGTAAGCGCGTCAAAATCAATTGCGTTCTATAACAGTTTGCATGGACTTTACAAACATTGAATGTTGGGAAAGTTCCTTGGGACTACATGAATACTTCATCTTTATTCCTGCCGTTTAATCTGACTGATAAACAACAGTTCATGTCCATGAAGGATGCGACATATTCACTATTATCATCATCATCAAACAGTCTTTATTTCGACTTGTTGTCATAAAAGACGAGTTAAAACACAAATCTCATCATCATTTACAAAAACAATATTTAAAAACAATTCATCATCAGGTATTTCCAGTTTAGGCTACACATTTAGGTTATATACAAATTTCATGATACTAAGACTAGAAACAGCAGGATTTCGGTTCACTACATGTGTGGCATTCCTACTCGACCAGGTTAAAAAAATAAATATCTGTCTTTCATAAAAACACACTAAAAGGAATAAAAATCCACATTTGTACTGAGGTTATTTTAGGGCGGCTGGAGGGCTTTCAATTTCCCAACTCTTATTAACCACATCCGTTTCAGGAATTTAGCTAATGCTATCACTATTATTTCAGAACAGTCAGTTTGAAATGTTCTCAATGCAGTAATCCCCGTCCTAATACCCTTTTGGATACAGACTGCTCTTATCCATCTTAGGCGGGGGACCTTGTATTCTGGGCAGATAAACAGGATATGTGCTATAGTTTCAGGATAAATTATGCAAAAAGGGCACATTTTGTCATTTTTTCTAGATGCCCATTTACAGGTGACCGTATTCAGTGGGAGAGTACCTACCCTGAACTGGTGGTATAATTTCCTATCAAGAGGCAGTGTGATCAAATCCCAGTACAACTCATACCCAGTAGTGTGTTTCAGCTCCAAAAAGACCTTAGTATATGATGGATCACTATGTGACTGGAACTCCTCCTGGGATATAAGTGGCCAGTAAGCCTCTTTTAACTGTAATTTGGTAGGAAATGATGCCCCCTGTGGATTATCCCAAAGATCCCCCATTCCTAGGGACTTTAAGAGAATTTTTACCTTTCTAAACCATGGAATTTTGCCCCCAGAATCCATATTACGCGTCTCCAGAAGTGCTAACGCATAGTGATTCAGTTCAGGGGGTTGCCCACAGTCTTCTCCAGTAGGCAACTGGTCTAAATCTACATATATTTTCTAGACTCTGACACCCCAAATCCATGCGCAGGGGTATGAGTGGTGTAGATTGTGGGAGGCCTGTTATGCAGCGAAGAAATCTATTATGTGCTTTTTGTAAGCCTGCTATTTCAGACGACCCCCACAATTCTGCTCCATATAGCATGGAAGATCTTACTCTTGAGTCGTAGATTTTTAATACTGGGGCTATGGGTTTAGTGGCAGACAGCTTGAATTCTCTTAGAAGAGCGCTGGATAGTTGTGCGTGCTTGGAGATTAGATGGGCCACATGTGGCTTCCACTGTAACCTGGAGCCCAATGTGATACCCAGGTAATTGAAACTATCAGTCTGCTCTAGTAGTTCCCCATTCATAAAGACTCTGCCCCTAATGTTCCTGTTTCTGTGCATCGTCATGAATTTAGTTTTAGAAACATTAACAGAAAGGCCATAGTCGTTACAAAATTTTTCAAAGCAGTCTATTGCCTTCTGTAACCCTTCCTGGGTCTTTGATAATAGGAGGGTGTCGTCGGCAAACATTAACAGGGGGACGGGGATGCCATTCTGTTTGGGTGCATCAGTAGTAGAGTCCCTATAGTAATCTGTAACTCTATTTATATATAGTGTGAAAAGTGTGGGTGCCAGTACGCATCCTTGCCGGACGCCCCTTTCCGTTGGGAAGCTGGCAGTCACCTGACTCTGGTTACCCCATCTGACCTGCGCATAGTTGTTTTCATGTAATTTAATCAGAATCGCAAGTAATTCGGGTGGGATACCCTGCTCATGGAGCACTCTCCACAGCCTATCTCTCGGGACTAAGTCAAATGCAGCCTTTAAATCAACAAAGGCTGCATTCACTATTACATATTAAAAAGTTGGAACCTTTACCATTCTCTGTGGCCGAATCGAACTCAGCTGTGTGGCTTATCCACAGGTTAATCACACTACCTTTTCCATTGTTTAAGTTCAGTTCATGTATGAAACACTATGCCTTAGGCAGATATGAACCACTAGGTACCGCTTTTCTCCATGAAGTTTGGTCACTCCCATTTACATACAGGTGCATGAGAGAGGGTAAAGAGGTTTATTTAAGATCAGCTGTGCACTTCCACACCTGATCACTCAGTAGTTTGTAACAACATCCAATTGCATGGCACTTGCAATGTTCTCGCCCCGAATTTAGCTTGCATTTTGAAGGGAAACCCTGTGCCAGCAATTACGCCAACTTTCACGTTATTAGCTAACGGTAGCTATTTGCTTTTAAATAATGAGGCGTGTTGCAGGATGCTAGCAGGGATTCCGTACATTGTAACTGTCTCCCAATGAGTAGTCTGTTGTAAGAATGTGCTTTTCCCACCCCCGCATGGGAGACTCGATGTATCCATCTGGTCTTCCATACCAACCTTGAAAGCAGAGTTCAACAAGATGAGCAGAATAAGGGCTCTATTGAATCAAAAAGAAGTTGCCCTTACTTCCTCTCATGAAACATTTGTCCTTCACGTAGCTAACACCCGCACCGAGGTGCATGTTCTTTTAAATACTGATCTCCCACTTTATTTCGGTGCTCTGATTCACACTATATTCAATGCCTCATCAACAACTGGCTGGGCGCAGTTTTTCAAAGTTGTGGGCTTCGGCCTGGTGATCTTGTTCCAAACAGTATTTGGTGTGATACCGGCATTTTTTCATTCTATTTTTTCCAGCGTCTTCGGCGGGCTTCCCTTAATCCTCGCCTTGACTGCTGGTGTGCTGCTGTTGGTTTGTTTGCTCCGCAATGGCTGCATGATCTGTATCACACGACAGCCTGCCCCGGCTGCTCCAACCGGATGCTCGAATACTATGGAACACTACCTCTGGCCACTTTGAGCATAGCCTATGGATTATCCTTCTGGTTCTCCTACTTTATTTGCGTGCAACCTGTTTTCCATTGCCTAGATTGTTCATTTGAATAGGCTCTGGATTTGTGCCTGTCAAACACGGCGTCTCCTGCCCCGGATTATGATCGACTGATGAGTCCCTTAGTGGCTCATGAGTTGGACTGTTCTTGTATCGGGATTTTGGCCTGTGCAGCTGTGCACGAAATCCTAGGAAATTGGGATATATATGCAGCAGCCCATGACTTCCTGGCCCGAAGTTATCTCAAAGAACACGCAACTTGTCCTCTGATGGTGCTAAAAGGGCTCCGGTAATAGAAAAACATGTATGTTTGTTTACATTATTAGATTGGATGGCTGAATCATTTACTGAAGATTACAATGACTTCCTCTTGGAGGCTGTGGCAATATACTGTGCCTATACGTTGATGGATTAAATTTGCAGTTGTCCATCTTACGCACGTACTGACTCGATTTTTTAAAAACTTTTTTTATTTTTTTACTCCAGACTGGGCTGGGCTGTGCATCGCCCCTGATTGATGTTTTTGTTTTTAAATTTTTTCGTTTTTCCCAACAAACTTCTTGAACTTTCACTACCAATTATACGGATTGGCCATATATGAACTTGGGTCTGTCTCACTCGAACTTGAACTCTGCGTTCCTACATTACTTCCCTATTTTGTTTGTGGTTTGATCAAGGGAGTGTGTAGTGAAGACAGGGTTTTGCCTGCAAACATTGCTATTATAGCATAAGTGTTTTAGATGTTAACGCCATCTTGCCACTTTGCTGCTTTTGCACACAACACTACAGGTAGCTGTTATTATAAGTAAAACTGCTTGCTTGCTTTTTCTTCACATGAGAATGGTCTGTTTTTCAAATCCCTAGACTTGCCCCGCGACCTTAGTCTGAACACTGTGTGCAGAAACCGTCATGGTCAAATAACAATGTATGCTGTTGAATTCAGGTTGATCGGCCCACGCTCTAGACACAACAAGCACACAGCTGCAAATATCTGAAACTCGGGTGCCTTTAATATTGCATTGCATGCATGATACTGACACTCTTGGAGAAAACCTTTCCAGACACAGAGAGCAGTGCTGATCCTGTGATGTGATTCACCTAAGCTGATCTTGGAGGTATGATGTTCCCCATTCAAACCTAGAGACTTTCTATGGTGGTACACAAGGTATTATAGGACCTGTTTCCACTATCCTGATAATATGATTTCCACCTTTGTTTTCTATGTAATTGTAACAATGCTGATGATTTTATTTCTGATAATGTGTTTGCTTATGTTAGCCAAAATACTGCATCTTAGAGCACATAGTTAAAAATAAACATTTTAAACTTTTCCGTGTCTCTGATTACTCACGTTGTGGACTGATATGTGAATAACAACGAAAAGGTGTTCTTGATTCCCATCATTCCTGAGAGTATTCTAAGTCGCTTGTTCTGGGTTGTCTAATCATTGGTAGCTTCGATATAGTATGGAGAACGAATGAGACATTGATGCTAGTCGGATAGGGGTTCTAGGTACTGAGGTGAGTTTTTTGGTACACCACAAATTACTGAGGTCCTGGTTTCCTGCGCATAGTTCTGTGCATGAGCAGAATCCCCGCACCATTAAATGACTATATATCCTGTCTGGACCAGGGCACATGTACATAACCTCCTCCTGGAATTTCTCTCAGTGGACATTCTACTACTGTTGGTTCCTTTTCTTTTACTGGGAAAGCTAAAGTTGCTTTATCAGTCGTATCTTCTTTTCTCCTTATCCATCTACTTCTCCATTTGTCTACATCTCCCCATTTTCTCAGTAACACAATTAGTTCTTTTATCTGTGTTAACCGTCCTGAAGTGTTCCAATTTTCTATATCTTTCTCACTAAAATCTACTCTGTAAGGTTTCTGTAATTCTCTAACTTTTGCAAAATCTACTGCCAATCGATTTGCTGTTTCTTCCAATTTTTCTTGAAAATTCTTAGCTCTCCAAGTAATACTTTTGCACATAAACACCAATTCATCATCCTGATATGTTTTTAACCGATCTGTACCAATAGTTCCTAGAATCAGTTCTTCCATGTCTATTTTTAATCTAACTACATCCAAAGGTTGTGGTTCTGTATCTTTCTTCTGCAAATTCTTGACCCATTCATTAAATTCTTCCGCCGTTGGACCCACAGGGGTCATATTTAAATATACTCTATTCACACTTTTCTCTGGTGTTTCAGTTGCTGACTCAGCTCCCACAGGAATTTTATTTATTGGACTCTGATTTATTGTCAAATCCATAGGTGAAGTTACTCTGATCGAATCTTTTGTCTCCCTAACTTCAGAATAAATCTTTTCTCGTACTTTTTGCATTCTAGAATTTAAGGGAATCGTTAAGGAATGTTCATCTATCTTTTGATTTTCAATTACGGGTATCACTGGACCTATAGTTACTGGTACAATTACAGCTTCTACAATCTTTGACAATTCTTTTATCTTCTCAGCCAATTCGTTTGTTGTTCTTGCTAGTTCAGATGCATTATGATTATCAGGTTCTACAGTCTGTGGTATTTTCTGTCTATTAAATGGACTATTTATTTCAGAAAATCGTTCTAGATTTTGATTCATCACAGTTTCCATTGGCGGTGCATTTGGTGTCACCACCGCAGAAGCCTGTTGATATGGAGGGGGTCTTTTATTTAATGTGTCTTCCAGCAACTCATCATCTGTATCACTGTCTCCATATCCACATCTTGCTGGTACTGTATGCTTCTTTTTCTCTGTACACTTTTTCCCTGTTCCCTCCTCAACTGTTCTAGCAGGAAACATACCATCCGTCATATAAGCATACCGCCATCGTCTCATCCTGTCTTCATGACTCCAACCCCATACTCTTCCAGGAACATAACTATCATCCCTTGTACCTCTGTGTCTCCCTCTTTCATACATCTCATCTTCCCATTCACCTAGGGCTTCAAACTGAGTCGGTCTAGGTCTCGGTTCAAGTTTCATCATTTTGTTTCTCAAATTTCGTAGTATAGCGATACTAAACAAACCAGTTTCTGGAAACGCCAATACTCCATAATTTTGAGTATATTTTCCCAATTTTTCAACCAAATACAAGTATGATAACCATATTTCGTCATCATGTAAGATGCTGGTGTTTTCGGTGGAGGAAGCACTTCTCCCTCTCTCGTTACAATCCTTTATATCTTTTTTAAAAATGGTCTTGAATTTCGTAAACCATGAAGGTTTCTCTATCTTTCGTCCATCATAATAAGCCATATATCACAATTATTTGCCGAAGCAAATTCACACAACCCTCCTCTAATCTGCTTGACTACTCTGTCCTATCCCAGCGCGAATCACACTAACACACCAATCGGAAAACTTTACATCACTCTCACACTGACCTATTCCAGCACAAATCACACTAACTCACCAATCATAAAGCTCCTCGTACTTCCGCGACTGTCCAATCCCAGCGCGACTCACACCAATGTACCAATCAGAAAGCTCTTCGTACTTCCGCAACTGACCAATCCCAGTGTGGTTCTTGTTAACGTCAGCCCTACTCCTGCTTCTGCTGACCCCTCCTTTACAAAATTATCGGTACTGTTTTATAACTCGTTTGATTTGACAAAATCGGATAGTTACGACATAAACATGTTTCCATTGTCCATTTCCCTAAACAAAAGAGCAAGTTTATTAAAATATCCAAGAATACTGTTTCGTTCGATAAGTGTAGCACTTCCCTCTACCTTACCCTTCTCTCAAGCAAGAGGTAAACCCGTTTCTCTGGGGATAAAACACATGTGGAGACTATACTGCTCCTGAGAATTAAGGCCAGAGTTTCACAAGAAAACCTGTTGCTATTCCACTCAACGCAATTTACACATGAATTTTTCCTAACAAAACACAGTCCTGTGTTATCACCATATTGAAATCAGACAATGCACAATTCCATCTGACTTCTCTTGTCACACAAATCCACTTCCTACTTCCTGGATGCTTCAGAATTCCAACTACATATAACGTGACACAAACTCAACATGGAGTGTTAAACATAGAAATTAATAATCAATAATCAATAATCCCTTAAACTGACCTATAGAAACTATAACTCTGCTATCAAGAAAACTGATGCAGCTCGGGTATTATAAAACCTTTCCTTATGACACCAACCCAGAAAAACCCTTACACCACTTGTTCATCGGTGGGGCCCATAACACCGAAACACACATTTACTCAGTTTTCTGAATCAGTGATAAGCAGTCGAGCTGCAAGACATACGGGGTACCTTGTTAATGTTTTACCTAAATAATAACTACATACATTATATACATTTGACTCTGGAATTGTCGGTTCTAAACATCAAGGTACTCCGCTATTTTGGGTCAATGAACCAACTAATAGGAATCAGTTGATGGCGATTAAGTCCAGCTCAATCACAATTAAAACCTTTTAACAATTATTGATCATAACTTTATTTCTAATAACCACAGACTCAGTTTGAGTTAACATGAGATTTTATCTAGATTCATTGAATAAATTGAATAAGTAAAGTTTTATTATTCTAGACATTATTTTCATAAGCGTTTAAGTAAAGATTGGAATAGAAACGGAAAATACTCATTACCCTTGGCCTTAGGGCGATGACGAGAATGGTTCACCAGAACATGAACCAAAGATCACAGGATAGGTTCCCAACACTGACTGACTGTCCCTCTAACCTCCTCGGATGTATTCCCTCCCAGGATAGAATCCCGCAACGGTCTCACGACTTTTCCCCATCAACGTTCGAAGTCCAAAATTGTCAAAGTCTTTTCAGCATCAGGGAGAAAAATCGGCTCCACAGACAGCGTGTCGTGTTGAATAGATCGATGTAGAATAACCGAGTGCGACCACATTATTGTAAGCAAAACTCTTTTATATCCTTTCACTAACTTCCTGTACCCAAAATTGAAACCTTTTTCGGGGCTACATTCATTCTGATTGGTCCATTGGGGGGTGGTGATGGTCACCCCATTGTCCTCCTTGCCTAAACCGGTTCTGCAAATAATACATTCATACAAAAACTCTTACGATTCATCAAGTACAAATATTTTTAACTTTGTTGATGTATTTGCAACATTTTTCGACAGTCATGAATTGGTTCATCTTCTGGAGTCTCCCATCCGTTCCCAGGCATTCATGCTGAAAATTTTGGCACAACTCTTGTCTTAGGTCAGACTGGCCTTGAGATCTCTCACTCCGGACATAGGCCACACACTCGTGACTGAAACTTCCATTCTGCTCATGCGCGGGGGCCATCTTTATTCTGCGCACACAATCACGTCTCTCGACAGCGGTCATTATCCCAGCGAGGCCTAGCAGGCCCGAATGGAACTAATATGAAAACAACATAGCAGAAATTAGACATAGAAAATAAGCCCTTCGGTTTACCACCCACCATTCTAATGGCCATTGTTAGGTGTTTCAACAAGGAGGAGGAACCAAGAGCTTTTTAATGAGGTCCTGCACCGTGCTCCGAGGAGTAGAGAACAAAACCAAGGGATGCAGTTCCTCTAGGGTAGCAAGGGAATGGGAGGGGGGAGAGCGATTAGTCTCTATAGAATGCCCTCACACACCTAGCAAGGTGTCATGCTTCATCATAGGGCTGTGCTCCTCGTCGGGCCGGCGCTGCAATGCCCGACGGGCTCCCGCGAAGGGGCTCTTTTTCGGAGATCTTTTATAGAGACAGCCGTATGGGTGCGTGGGGGTCAGTGCAACAAGTGTAGTGAGTGGTGGTGTAGTGAGTTAAAATAGGTATGGTATTGCCAGACAATGAACCATTTTATTCTGATGGTATACCAGCCTAAGTAAAAATAGGTGATCCCAAGGGATTATAATGATCCCTAGGGAGATCAGACGGTCGACATGTTTCTTGCTCTATGCCCAAGCGGGTCGGTGGCAATTCATCAGGACCACGTGAGAGAGTGCTCAAAAAATGTGTATCAACTCTACTACATGATTTAGTGATGCAGAAATTATCAATACATCACCATGCAATCCAATTGGGTCCCTAAGGGTAGTGGACCCGTTGTTGCGGTACCTGGAAGAGAAAGGGACAAGGGAGGACAACACAGACACATAAAACAAAATTAGAGAATGCTGTTGGGCTCCTGAAGGGAACCGTGCGTATGGTGTGGCTGCCTTTTGAAAGTGCTCACACAGTGACCCAAAACAGAGTCATATCTAATCCATATAGGTGTTTGCCAAATAAGTGATAGGTACAGGCGCTTGGCGGATGCTAAGATATGGAAAACATTGTGAACAGCTGGCACAGAGAATTAACAGGTGTGGGGCATGCCTTAACGTAACTTGATACGTGCGACTAGGTGCACACCATAATGAAAATATGCCACAATTTTATCCTGTGCGCTAGACATGCTCTGAGGTGGATGAATAAAGGGTGAGACTACGTTCTGGTGAACAGCCCTTCGAAATAGTGACTCGCGCTAATGTGGAGGTGGTTGGAGTTCGAAATCACGATAACAGTGAAGACGCTGTTTCAATGGATACTACTGAGCCCAGCTCGAAGGCCGCGATCGTAATGTAAGTTGTAGGTCCCGTGCGGGGCAAACTCACCCCCATTTGGGACAGAACTTGAAGTACGGGTTCGCCTGGCGGCCAGGGAGCGCCTGTCCTAAAACAATACGAACAAGGATAGTTTATAATGCCTGGCGGGTAAAAGTAACTGTGACGGAACCCAGGGGAGGAGGATTACTTACAGAGTGTCGGCGCGTTCACGGCCGGAGACCTACTGCGGCTCAGGCTTCCGTAACACACCGCTGGGAGTGTGTTGCTGATAAAGGAAGTGAGCGGGCGTGGCACAGGCGGGAGACTAGACCGCAAATCAAGGCCGCCATGATGGAAGTGTCAAACAACTTTATTGTTCAACGAGAGAGGGGATGAACAGTCGGCCCGGTTTTAAGTGCAAAACACGAGCGTGATAGGGAAACAATGTGTGTGGGAGATATGTAGGTGATTGGAAGGGATAACATGTGGTTTAATATCCCCTAGACAGACATAGGTATAGATTCTGTCGCGAAGATAAAAATAATAACAAAATATTAAAAAGAGATTTTATGTATTGACTGAATGTCCGGCTGACAAGCCAAAAAAAGGGATTTTATGTTTAGACTGAATGTCGGACTGACTAGCCCATGGGTCTTGCCCTGGGTTATCCCTAATAGTCGCTGTCGCTTTTCGCAATTGTTTGCAAAACCCAAGTCAGGGACCTGAGTGGGTATGCCTGTCTTAGATATGTAACGGCCATCTCATAACGCCAGACGTTAATGTATTATTGAGAGTGGCCCAAGGTATATCATCGTTGAGGCCGTTGGTATGGCTCGAAATTCTAAAGATCCACTGTTGTTCCTTGCGGAAGAGGGCTTCCTTACTGATTATTGGGAAGGCTTGAAGGACTGTCCATGAGAGGTCGTTGGCAGTGTGATTAGCTTCCAAGAAATGTGTGCACATTTTCGTGCTGATCTTTTTGCATCTAATGTTACTCCGATGCTCGGAGATCCTGATCTTTACTGGACGTGTCGTCATGCCAATGTACATTAGCTCACATGGGCACTGGATTAAGTAAATGCAATTGCGGGTATTGCAATTGGTATGGGATCTTTTTTTGCCAATTCAGAGTTTCCGAGAAGGTTATAGATTTACTCGTTTTAGTGAGGTTACAAGCTGTGCATTGTCCGCATGGATGGTGGCCTGTCACAGGTGGGAGTCCTCACAGTCTTTGCTCAGCTCGTGGAGCTGGTTTGGGTCTGGTGCTGATAAGCATAGTTTTCAAATTGTCGGTTCTTTTGAATGCGAAACGTGGTTTTGGAGCTTCCCAGCCTCCTACCGATAAAAGTTTCCAATGCCTTTTGATTATTTTTTGGAAGGTGTTTGATTCAGGGGTGAAGGTGCTTACACAAGTAATTAGGTCGGTTTTCATTTTCTCTGTAGAGGCCAGCAAGACATCTCTGTTGGTATTGCGAGCCCTTTTGTAGGCCGTTTGTGTAATGGTGCCCGGATATTCCCTGCGGGCTAGGTGGTCAGTGAGCTCGTGTGCCTGTGATTTGAAGTCCTCCAGTGCGCTGCAATTTCGACGTAGTCTAAGGTATTGCCCGTATGGCAGGTTGTTACGTAAAGCCTTGGGGTGAAAGCTACTAAAGAGTAGTGGGCTATGGCTGTCAGTCGGTTTTTTGTAAGTTTTAGTGTTCAACCCCAAAGTGCTTTTTTGAATGAGCAGATCCAGGAACGGCAGTTCAAGCACGGAGGAGTTGGCTGTGAACCGCAGGTAGGGGTTTAGGGAATTCACCCACGCTACAAAAGGATGGATGGCATTCAGATCCCCTTTCCAAAAAATGAGTATATCGTCAATATACCTCCGCCAAAGGGTAATGTTACCCTGGTAGATGTTGGTCTCAGAAAGGATGTGGTTGGCCTCAAAATGAGCCATGTAGAGACATGCCAGGCTGGGAGCAAATGTGCTCCCCATCGAAGTGCCCTGGACTTGATGGTACATCCGGTCTTCGAATTGGAAGTAGTTTTTTGTTAGGGCAATCTCTGCACACTCCATAATGAAAGAGATCGGTGTGGGCGAGTTCCATGTTTGTGCTCGTAGTACTTCTTCCACAACATCCAAGGTGGCCCTCTGAGGAATGTTGGTGTAGAGGGCCTCTACATCCATGGTGACAAGTGCATCCACACTACTGCCAGTTTCATTGATTTGTTTGATGATGTTCAGGACGTCCCTTGTGTCTAGTAGAAAAGTTGGCGTTTTTTGTACCAGAGGGCGTAAAAAGTAGTCGCAGAACCGCGAGAGGGGTTCCAGCACCGAGTTGATACCTGACACAATTGGCCTCCCAGGTGGGGGCAGGACACCTTTGTGGATTTTAGGTAATGTGTAAAAGTAAGGTATCCGGGGATCCTTATTCATCAAGAATTCCGACTCATTTTTCGAAATCCAGCCTAGCGTTAGGTGTTACCTAGCATAAGCAAGATTTAAAGCCATTTTACTTACCATCTGCAGTCTTTGCCACAACATATTTCACTACAAACGAAATACATGCAATTTACGTCTTCTTTTTACACGAATCACAAACCTATGTTAATTTAATTTCACATGTGTAAATAAATTAGATTTTTGCAATGCCAGGTAGTTTCCAGTGTGTAGTGTCTAATTAAAGGTGCATGTATTGATTAATTCATGCATTCAAACAGCTACTGTTTTTAAAGTTATGAGGTCATTAACTTCGAAGGGGGTACAAACATTTTTGTATTTCCCCTGCTCCATCAACATCACTTAGACTGGCTGAGCAGTAGAGTACAGAACACAGAGAAAGGACTAGACAGAGAAGAGAGCAGGATGCCACACAGTGCTTGAATTCGTTGGGGTGCTTGGGCCTTATTTTACCGGGGCTCAGCAACCACATCTTTACATTCAGGCAGTGCTAGATGGGAGGATTTGGTCTCGGAGGTATAACTGTTTGCATTTGAATGTCAATCAAGATTTATTTACGACTTTCAAGTAAATTAGCTACACTCAAATGCTGCAGGAAAAAAGTATACTGCAGAGGTTACATTCTGTTTATAGGTATATAAGTATTTACCTTTCTGCTCCACCCCTGTAAAATTTCACCTTTGCAACATCGCCTGCACCGCCTGCCATGCTACACGGGGACTCCATCCCCCAGCTGCATTTGCAGCCGGAGCCGCCGACGTTCCATTTTGCGCCAGGAGGCTCTTTAAAAACTGCTGAGGGCTCCTGCGGTGTGGGAGCCCATCATTGCAACTTCACCTGCACCGCCTGCTGTGCCGCATGGGGACTTCATCCCCCAGCTGCCTTTGGGGCCGGAGTCGCTGACGTTCCTTTTCGCGCCAGGAGGTGCTTTCAAAACTGCTTAGGTCTCCCGCGGCATGGGAGCCCATCATTGCAACTTCACCTGCACCGCCTGCCGTGCCACACGGGGACTCCATCCCCCAGCTGCCTTTGCGGCCGGATCCACCGACGTTCCTTTTCTCGCCAGGAGGCGCTTTAAAAACTGCTCAGGGCTCCCGCAGCGTGAGAGCCCATCATTGTGCAGGAATCAAAAAACAAATGCATTTCCTAGCTGGCTAAACAGAGGCAATTTTCCTACAAGGATGCAGGTGAGATCCTCCTGACACTTGGAGCTGGATGGGTGGGCTGGAGACCAAAAGATATACAGAGGGACTGTATCATGATCAATTTTAGAAATCCATTGGTTGCCAGAGCCCTCATAGGTAGGGATGATTATAGACAGGAGGGGGGCACAGGGGCCCTTCCGTTGGGCTACTTCTACTCTCTGGCGAGAGCCCCACAATCTAGAAGGCAGAATGGATGGGAGGGGGGAATGCTGAATCAGAACTATCAAACTGCTAATTCAGATTACGAACGGCCCAGGCAGCTTGGGCCCGATTCACAGAATTAACTTAAGACAAAATCCTAAACTTACTACTTTTGGTATTCACAGAATGCACTTACTACTTTTGGTATTCACAGAATGCACTTACTACTTTTGGTATTCACAGAATGGATTTACGACTACTAACTTTACGTCCGCACTCGGGCTGGAAATTCCAGCCCGGAGGCGGGGCTTCCGGTCCGGAGGCGGGCTTCCGGCCCGGAGGCGGAGCTTCCGGCCCGGAGGTGGGGTTTCCGGCCAGTGGCGGACATTTAGCCATGGCCAAAATCTCCACCTCCACCTCCACCGGCCCGGAAGCCCCGCCTCCGGCCTGGAAGCTCCGCCTCTGAGCCGGAAGCTCCGCCTCCGGGACGGAATTTCTGGCCCGAGTGCGGACGTAAAGTTAGCAGTCGTAAATCCATTCTGTGAATACCAAAAGTAGTAAGTGCATTCTGTGAATACCAAAAGTAGTAAGTGCATTCTGTGAATACCAACAGTAGTAAGTTTAGGATTTTGTCTTTAGTTAAATCTGTGAATCGGGCCCCATCTCTTTAAATGTAAATGTAAATGTCAAGGTACTTATAGAGCGCACTGTCACCAGACGGCCACCTTGCGGTGTTGCCTTTTGCGGTTTCCTGGCGCTGATACTCATACCGCTGTAGAACCCCTCCTGGCTTTCCTTGTGAAGTGTCCTCTCCTGGGCACCCCCAGGGTGAAGCCAGGCATCCTTAGCGCTGTTGGGGCCAGTGTGGAGGCTAAGCAAGCTATTGCCCAGAGTTGCAGCGTGGGGCCCGTGATTAGAATAGGCACCGAGGCGAGAATAGACAGGTCCGAGGAAATTGAGCCCGAGCCCCGCCGAGGCGGGAATCAAACCCTGGTCCCTGGCCAGAACTCTGCTTCAGGGTCTGCCGCTCTAACCATTGAGCCACACTCCTCCACACCGGAAAGGCATCATTTCGGTTAAACAGTGTCCACAAATAGGGTGCCCAGATGGTAGGTTCACTGCGGAAGAGGCCACCAGGGATCTTATCAAGCCCACAAGCTTTAGGTGGTGCTGCGTTGCTCAGGCCTGCAGTTATCTCTTTGAGGGTTATCACATGAGCGTCTGCTGTCTCCTTAGAGGTTATCGTGTGGACCTTAGTATAGTTTGCCTGTGGGGGGATAAGCTTGTTGCCTACTGCACTGTCTACTACCTCTGCCCTCGAGTAGAGGGACTCAAAGTGTTCCCTCCACACGTCCACCACTAGGTTAGGTTCTATTGCCTGTTTGCCTTCAGAACTACCCATGTTTACCACGTTCCAAAAGGTCCTCATATCATGTGTGCTCCGTGAACTTCTCAGGGTTTCCCACTTGTCGCATTCCCAACCTTTTTTAGCCTCATCCATTTTGCTTCTATAGGCTGCCCATTTCTCTTTAGTTAACAGCCTATCTTTGGCCTTAATGGCAAAAATTAGAGCTGATTTGGTCGTACGACAGCTTTCATTGAACCAAGGGTGTCGATTTTTTTTGCATGCCCTGGTTCTTTTATTGGGGTAGAAGAAATTGGCCATAGTTATTGTTAATGTTGTGTGATTTTCAGCAACTTTCAGAAGTTCATTTGTGGTGCCGTCAGCCAGAACAGATTGCATCGCAATTGTGAGGATCAGAATATTAGTTTGATATAAGGAGGACAGCTTTTCTTGTGATTGGCATATGTCCGCCCATCGAACTCTCTTCCTACAGTTGGTATGGATCAATCTGTCATCAGCTGGAAATTCTGGGCCAGTTACTCTCTTAGGGCATGGGGAAACCATCTCTAGGGCCAGGGCATTGTGATCGATATCATGGAGATGCACAATCTTGAAATACATTACCCTGGATTTTATATCTATCAGGATGTAATCTAGAATAGAGGCATGCCCAGTTCTATTGAAGGTGTAGTTGCCTGGTGAGCCGATTTTGTTCGGCCATTACATGCCCTTAGTGAATGTTTTAGTGTGAGGGAATTCATCTGGAGCACCAATGGGGTCCAGGCCTTAGTTGGCGGAATGCTGGCCTCTGGGATGCCCCAGTGTTGATCTTCTTCACTGGGGTTTCCTTCGTTCAGGCCATCCAGGGCTCAAATTTACAATTAAAGTCACCACCAAGAATCACCAAAAACCTATCAGGGATGGTAGACAAGAAGGCTGTTAACTCATCAAGAGTCCTGGACAACTGGCTGCAGCTAACCGGTCTAGAGTAGACATCAATTAAGGCGATTTTAATCCTTGCTGGAAAAATAAGGTGGATACATAGGATATCATTTGAGTGTGTCTCCATCTGTTTTACTACACAACCCAAATGTACACCAACCCAAATACAGAGCCCCCCCTGAGGGCCTACCCTTCCTCCCCGATGTAGCAGCTACACTATAGATGTGTAGACTGATCTGAAAGTGTCCACCCTAGCCCAGGTTTCCTGGAACATACAGACCTTATGTTGTTCTACAAATTCCACCCATTCACGGTTGTCCATCTTAGAAACAAGTCCAGCTACGTTCCAAGATAGTACCTGCAACCTTGGGGGGCCCAAACGGCTATCTGCGCTCGTAGGTGTGGGGGATAGTGAGTGTAAAGCCTCCTCTGTAATTAAGTCGGGCACCTGCATAGTCTCATTCAATAGGTTTAAAGATGATCTACATATTTTATCCCTATGAACCATGTTAACTCCTTCCATTTTGTCTCCACACGCCTTCCCATGGGTCCCATCCCACCTGGGTGACATGCCCTGTTCGGGGACCTCCCCTAGTTGAGAGACACTCCCCTGTTGCTGCCTCTGGCGATGGAGTTTCTCTAAGCCTATTAAACCCATCGAACTTACCATGCTTTTACAAAACTAATAATTACCATTTCTGGTTTACAGGAAGTAATTAAGATAATGTGTTCTTTTCTCCAAGAATAAACACAAATGCATCATTCAAGAGAAGGTGAAGCTTGATGTGACCTATACTTTCCTTTCTCCGACCACCCAAGATTTTATTTCTTGTTTTAGAATTTTCCTGGTTTCATCAGTTGTGAGATGTCAGAGTAAATAAAGCATTACTGGTCACATGTCTATCTGCATGCGGTACATTTAGAAACTGGTTTATTAATACACCAAACTCATTTCATAACATTTTTTCTTAAAATAAATTAATGAAACAAGTAATCTGATTACTGAACAGCTGTTCTGATATTACTTTCTTAACGGAATTCAATCATAAATGTCAAGGAAATTTGTATGTGTTGTTTTTTTAAAGGAATGGAAGTCCAAAAAAATATTCAGTAGCTCAGGAGTGTAAAATCAATTTCTTCTTGAACCTTAAGGGAAAAGATCGAATATTTCGGAGATCGAAAGTTTATGAACATTGGAAGAAGCTAAACCTGTGCTTTGCTTCAGAAATGAAAAACTGCATTTGAAAAGTGACACACAGATTTTGTGCCACAAAGTGAAAACATGAGCTCTGAAAATTCACAGACTTTAACCACACACTTTCATTTAGCAATTTATGTAACCCATGTGCAAGTAATTCATAGCTTGATTTAAATGTGTTTAGTTAGATTTTGTTCTCACTATGAAAATGTGATTCTAACTTGTGAAAGTGTTAAACTGTGCATTAGTAGAAATAACTTGTATTTGAATTAGGATAACATTTTAAAATGTAGAAACAGAACCAGCTGTAATTCAGCTCTTGCTCTTGGAGTTTCTGTAGACCTTCAAGATTAGCAAAGGAATCTTTTTCTCTCTGTGTGAAGAGAACAGTGGCATAATTTACAGCTGTGACCTCGGTCTGAGCTTTATCTCTGTAGTTGCTGGAACTGTTGAATGAAGCCTCATTTTATTCTTTGCTTTAGTGAGAACAGAAAACACACCTTTTAAAAGTGCATTACCATGTAAGGTTCTTTTGCAGCTCATGTTATGTGTGTAGTTAGAAATAAAATGTCTTTTTTAAAGGAAGGTTAGGAGATGAAATTGTATTAAATAAGATGTAGACTGTACCGTGGGAAGGATCTTTGCCTGTCTGAGAGATGACATATGAATCTGCCGATGGTTGGAGGCATCCTTTTGGAGAATGCTGGATTCCAGTTGGAGGAAGAGAAAGTCACACTACATGCTTTGTAACATTATTCTCTGATAAACGCGTTCCTAGTTAGGAGGAGAGAGCACACTTTTCAGAACACAGGCAGGAAGACTTTGCCCTTTGAGAGAGACAAACAGAGAGAGATTTAGAGACGCAAGGCTGCAGAGGAGTTTCAGACTAGATGTAGGTTTAGTTCCATTCTGATTTGTGCTTTGGCTAACTGGCTTTGCCAAGGCTTATTTGCTCTATGCTTTGTTTCCCTTCATGGGAGATTCTGCAATTATTAATGATAGATATAGCTTTATGCTCACTCACTCTTGCTTCTAGAACTTTTCAGGAGTTCTGACTGACATCATTTGAGCCCCATTGTATTAGATTAGGGATTGTTTCTTTATGGAACGCGCTGTTTGCAAATTATGATGCATTGTGCTAACTTAATTTTTCTGTTATCAATTCTGAAACCTGATTGATACCTGACTACTGAATGAAGAGTCAGAGATTCTTAAATTTAGATTGGAAAATAAATCCCTTCAAAACTACTCACAAATCTCAGTTTTGGCTAAAATGTTTATTTGCATCATATGAATTGCTCATGTTTATGTAGGAACCCTCTGGTCATAAACGGTGGCAAAGATACATCGACCTTAAGCGGAAATCAGGGTAACGGTAATCAGAGGTAATGGTGCCACATTTCCTAGATTTTCCAAAGCAAGATTACCGTGGGATTTCCGCTGCAACGTGAATTGAGGGCGTGGACTTTGTAGCACCAAACCTAATTCACAAAATATATTCAGCCCAAAATGCTTCTGTTGTGCTCGTAAATTGAAAACAAACAAAGGGCCATATTATCAAGAACGGGCGATAATGGGCTTGATAATATGCCCTATAGAATTCCAATAGAAGCCCAGGTTCTGGTGTGAAGGACATCAAACCTGGGCTTCTATTGGAATTCTATAAGGCATATTATCAAGCCCCTTATCGCCGCTTCAGCGGCAGTTTCCTGCCGTCAATGCGGCAATAATGTTATTGCCCATTCCTGATAATATGGCCAATAATCTCTTCTGCCATTTCAACATTTAGAGGCAGATTTACAAGGAACTGGCGCATCTGCATAGATGTGTCAGTTTCCTTGCGCCAGCGTCAAATGTCCTTGCGCCATCATGGATGCGCTGTATTTACAATAAGGTGCTTTATGGCGTAAGGATTAACAGATGATTAACAGACATTCTGACGCATCTGTTGGCCCAAAAGGCACGCATTAGGTTTTGACGCATTGACATCCTAAAAGTGGCACAGTGAAATCTTGTAGGTTTCACTGCGTCACTTTTACGAGGCCTTCCTGTGTGGGAACGCCCATCCTTCATACATTATACCTGACGCAGGTATAATGTGACGCAGGGCTTTACAACATGACGCATCTCCCTAGATGCGTCACATTGTAAAGAGGCTGCATTGTTTGCGCCGCAATTGCATCAAAAAAGTGCTGCAATGGTGGCGCAAGCGGCTTGTAAATCTGCCCCATAGATTTTATCCAAGGTAAATTGAGCCAAAGTCATCCAATTTAGGTAGATTTTCTGTAATTGTTATCACTTCCTGGATTGTATTAAGCTATCGGGATTTGTATGCTACTAGCCTGTCACCAGTGTGGCGTTGTCTGGAAGATGCGTTGACACGCGACTGTTGGCTGCGTAGTATGTGCCCTACTCCTGACCTGTGGAGTATCTGAATTTGCATGTCACACTGCTTTAGATCATTGGAAGGGTGAATTGGTGTAGACATGTAAGAAACATGGGTAAGCTTGGAGTGATAAGGCGAGTTTATGTTGTGCTGAATGAGCCACATGCATACTGGGCAGGTATTGGATGCTTTGTGGTTCTGTTTGTGTAAAGACTGTGATGGTTAGTGGATTCTGGGCTTGAAACGAGGGGAGGTGAATTTAAGGGGCAGCAAGGAGAATGCAAGGGGTAAAGGGGACCTGAAGTTCCCCTCGTACTGGGCTGACACATGTTGCGAAAGAAGTTCATTGCTCGCTTCAGAGACAAACTGGTATGATCCCTGCTGTTTAGCTACCAGAGGGATTCAGGGAGACTTTGGTTATCTTTTTCGTCCTGTTACGCATAAACGTCATATTAAGCAATATTTAATCATAATAATCACCATTTAAAGTTTAATTTCTTTAAAACTAGATTGTGATGCTGCATGGTATGAACCATGCTGAAAGTATTTCCTCCCTCAAGCCCTGACCCTCCACTTAATTTGAAAGTGGCGGCGTGCTTTCAGTGTCCTCACGAGAATCCTACTGTAGATTTATTCAGAGGCACTTGCATTAGAATTATGGATTAGAATGGGTAATGTATATTTTTCAATTCATGAATACCACAAGGAAACACTAGGTTGGTTCTTTGAGTTGCTCAGTGGTCTGAGTGGTGCCAATCTCTTAATGGCTTGGGTGGCCATAAGCCACCACCTTGCTTGACATAAGCGTCTGGGCCTGAGAAACAGTGTTTGACACATACTGTGTTCCGGGCAACACTGCATTCTTACACGCTTTCTGCTCATTCCCTGCAGGGCAGCAGACAGTGTCCTCTGTTTTACACATAGCTGTATATCCTCACGAAATATACTCTTGTCACACACCAGGTGTAAGTAGTTTGTCCACTCCTGTATCTATCTTAAATTTCTGCTACTTGATTTCCTCATACAAATGCAGGACACCAAGTTACAGAGGGTACATGCAATAGCAAGACTGGATGAGCGTGGCAGGGGAAAGCATAAGATGAAGTATCTGCCTGACCATTGATCGGCATGCTTGTCCTCTTCTTGGTGCAGGTTGAGGGTACTTCAGTCCGCCATCGAGCATGTGGGCAGCCCCTGTGCCAGCCTTCTTTCAGAATACAGGCCTCCCATTGTAACTAATGTCCTGTGTTGTAGCCTGGGATCTCTCTACCTCTGCTAACCATTGTCTGTGACAGGTGTTTTACACAACAGGTGTAATAGTAACTGCCATATATTAACTACCATTTGAATTTAAAAATAAGGTATGTTTCTATTAAAGAATGTTTTATAAACGTGTGCTGTTTCATTGCATTTCTATACCAAGTGAGCATTTACAAAGCTTATAGGCCTGTTCTGGTTATTTAAACATACCTAAAAAATAAAGTATTCAGCAGCAACAAAAGAAGCAAAACAAAAAAAGATCATTTTCTATATAAAATTCCTCCCTGAAATAAATAATTTAATATTGATGATTCCGTATACTTTTGAAATGTAAACAAGCCTAAGCACTCAATAGGAGGTGGAGCGAGACACCGGACAGCCAGTCTTATGAAGTGAGAGAAAAATACTCTTCTGGTTGAAGCCGAGCCCATTTTATCTATATTTTCAAGAATTGGTAATAATAAATCTGTAGACAGCTGCACTGTCAAGCCAGTCCTAAAAAGACCTCTTCCTTTTGGGGAGAGCAGTCACTCATTCCAGGAAGTACAGTTAGAGGCTCCTCCCCTATAGAAAAGGGAAAAACTCCACCTATGTAGCCCCTTTAGGGGGCAAAATGAAAAAGGCTCCTTGGGTGGTAGAGATCTGCAAAAGTCTTCTTCATGGTTAAAAAAGTGCACCAGACTCACGGTTAAGGTAACTTCTTAGTCCTCATTACATAAATTGTTCCATCTGCTGGGACAGGTGATAAAGATTACTGCTTTGGGTAGACAAAACAGTTATAGTGGCATTAGGAAATAATGCTACTCCACTCATTTTCCCGCCGGGCAGTGTCATTTCTGCCGGCAACATAATTACAGGCGTTTAATCATGAGTAAATTGTCAGTCGCCTTTAATAAATTGGCACCAACGTATGGGTCACTGGCTTAGTCCGGCCCCACAGTTTCTGCAGCACGCTGTCCACACGAATAACTTCCTTACGGGACTGACAATTTAGTCATGAATCAACGCCTGTAATTATGTGATCTACTAGCACTGATGTTTAAGCCTTCTGCCAATTAATTTGGCTTCTTAAAATTATTTGAAGGAATAGGCTGTTCCATTATTTCACCTAATCTTGGAGCCTTTGAATTTATGCATAAGCTCCTGCGATTATAATTCAGCATTTCCTCTTGATCTTCATTCTACAGAGTAATTTTTCGGGTGGACTCCATATGGTCGTTGCACCTTCGGTTTGGTCTACTTTAACAAGAGATGTTTTATTGAAACTGGTATGGACGCTCATATAATTACCATTTGTCCTTATGATGACCATTTAGTTTAACTATGGTCGAAACGCCGTGGGCACACATATGTGGCCGAAATTGAAGAGGACGCATTGTTTGCTTTGTGGTGTTTCAGTTTTGTCCTGAACTTCTGATTTTCGTAAACCTTTTTTCCTCAGCCACTTGTCTGTTTACACATTGCACTATTTATAGGTCTTTGTTTGTGTGTTGTTTTAATCACCTTTTGTCTTAGATGCTTTAAGATTTAATTATTTATCAATGTTAATAAAACTTTTTCTATTAATTGTATATATTTAAACATGGGTTTTCTCTTTATTCTCCTTTTTCCTTTTCTGTGTCTTTATTGGTATAATTTCCCATATTTTTCATATTATGTTTTCTTTAGGTTTTTTTTATTTTTTGTTTAAAATATGATGCACGTATTGTGTTAACTTGAAGCCTTGTTAGGATTCGAGAATTGTTTGCCCCTGGTTCAGGTTTTAAGGGCTGCCCCTGATGTTGATAACTCTCTCCTTGCTGTAGCATCAGTCCTACACACTAACGCTCTATCCCAAAGACCAAAGAGGGGGCCTCATTAGGTCTGCATACATGGAAGCGGGGGTCAAAAGGTTGCAATGGAAGTCCATCCTACCCCACAACGTGCCTCTCCTCTGCAAGACCCAGGGGCGCACCTTAAAAACCCTCATAAACTCGAGATGATTAAGATCAGCAAACTTTTGATTTAAACCTAGATGGTGTCTGCCCTGTCTCGGCTGGAATTATAGTAGTCAAATGTATAATACAGCCGACAAAACGAGGGAGCATGACTCTTAGCAAGTGGCACCTCCAATCAAATAAGCCCAGCCGGCCTCAGAGATGTGTGTATATGAACCTACGTGTATGCAGATTGTGGTTGAATCCTCATGGTCCCTTACAACTCCCACCTTTGTATAATATAAGGTACACTACTTCCTAAAACATAAGTACATCTTAGAACTTCATACAGGGAGAATGGAATCTTCTGTGCTAATGGATATTTTTAAAGGATTGCCTGAGGCAGCTCATGAGCTGGTGCCTGCGAGGCATTATGTTGTAGATTAAAGTGGGCCTAGGCTGGAGCCTGCCCATTGCTTACCATTGGTTGACTTCAGCATCGCTCTCATTGGCTTTACTTGCTTTTGATCATTCAGTGTGGGCTGGTTTCACTTTCTCTTTGTGTGTTTGTCCCTTCCACTAGTCGTGCAATTTCAGAGGTACTTTCTTAGATCGAGCCTGGGCAGCACAAGCGCTGCTCTGCGAGGCATGCTCTATTCGGTATATGGGCTATCCTGGGACTTTGTACACGCCCACCGCTTTTGGTTGGTTAGTTGGGCTGCTTTTTAAAATTCATTTTCTCTGGTTGGTTAATATTGTGCATCTGTCCCGCCTTTCTGTGCTTGGTCGCCCCCCAGCAGACACTGGCCTGCTAAAGAATGTCATGAGATCCCGGAGGTAAGATCAAGATTACACAAGCATTTGCAATGCAATAGGTCGTGCACTGCTAAAAGTTTGACCTATTGGCATTGTAAATAATAATGCAACGCCAATAGCTCAATCTTTCAGTAATGTCAAACCTATTGCATTGCAAATGCTTGTTCTACACTAGTTTTCTTGTATTACTTTCAAATATGTCCACAGCCAGCCTCCTAAGCATATGGTCTCTCCAAATACCTTCTATATTTCATCTTGTCTTCTTTACTCTGCTACATAGGTTCTCTTATATGATATAACTGAATATCATCTATCACCTGTAGGTCCCATTCATAGCCTCTCTGTAACAAAGGCTATTCATGAGTTAAATTAAAATATGTTTATTTTAACCAGTGGAATAAAGGTGTAATTAAATATGAATCAGCTGGGCTGTGCACTTACTGGAGCCAAAAAGAGCTCATTTATCATTAATGAGCTGCTTTTGTGTGTTCCATGTAGAGGTAACACACAGTCCCTGTATCATTCCATCCCCCATGTACCATCTCATTCTCCCTTTCCCTCCATGTGATCAGTTGAATGGTCCTGTACCAGTCCATCCTCTTCTTTGGTGGGGCAGTTGACTGGGGGAACATTGTGAATGTGTGATGGTTCATTGAATGGCTAATGCTATAATGTGCACGAACACTCATGTGACAGCCGTGCTCTTGCACCATGACGCTGATCCCATAATGACCAGTGCTGTGCGAACACCGCATCAGAAATTCCATAACTTCAATCGACGATACTGTAGGCTTTGAACATTCTATAATGCGGAATATTGCACTTCTAAGCGTTTTCCTCTCAGCAAAGGAGAATTACAGCTGATGTCCACCTTTCTGCCCTGTATTTATCAGACTTTTCCCAAGTACAGAGCTGTTTTCCTTGGACACGTTCCACTAGGTTTTACCTGACCAAATGTGTCCTTGACAAACCCGAAGAGTACAGTAGTGTTACATTTTTTGCAACACCCCTTGGAGAAGAAGCTCCAGTTGCCACACAAAATCGAATTTACGAAACTTGACATGAAGGTGTTTGTGGTGTCACAATAAAGTCAAAATCTAACGTTCAAACCTTGCTAATATGAAATTTGAGTTCTAATTTAGAATGACAGTTCTACTTTGTAAAGGACATTCTAAGTTTGGAATGAGAGGTCTAATTAGAAAATAAAAGAATTCTATTAGAATGCAGATTGGAACCAAACTTCTAATTTGCAACATTAGACCTATGTTTGGAATGCAGATTCTACGTTTGGAATGCCTCCTCTACAAAACATAAAATGCCTTTTAAGGCTCAAGCAGCAGCTGTGTATGGATATATTAGGTTCATTTTGTGAGCAGAAATTAGCGGATTCTAAGGCCACAGTTTCTCTGGGCACCTTGTCCCTCCAGGGCATCCAGAATTACCTTTGATTGAATGGATGTGTGCAATGCTATTGAAGCTGTGTGTAGTCACACAAGAAGGAGTCTGTGACCGTCTTCACACAGATAAAGACTCAGAGCCCAGCCATAAGACTGCTGCCAGGCTCTGCTAGTAGGTGCAGAAGAATGATGTAAGGCGTCTTCTAATCCCTAGATCCCACCCTGACATTTGAATGCCTGAACCACACCAGTGAAGTGGGCAGAGCAGAGCGGAGGAAACATAATGAAAAGCTGTGCATTCCTGTGCAGTGCACCAGGCCCATCTCACCAGCGCCTTTACAGATTCCTTGAAGATGGGTTTGAAGGACATTCTTTTTGGCAGACACATTGAAAGGAGATGACTATTGTGAATTATTGACCATCGAGGCCACAACATCTGTAGAGTAATCACGAGAGTGAGAAATTCTGAAAATCCTCTGACCCATTCTGTCTTTCTAGGCAGGTTCAAAATAGTATGCAATAAAGAGAACACAGGAAACCTTAATAATTAGTTCATTGTAACTTCCTTCCTTCAATCTTTTGGTTCTGTGATGTTATGTGACAGATGGGTCTACTCTACACCTACCAACAGAATGTATCACTGGTCTCCCCAGGTAGCCATAAAAGTTATCAGTGTTTCCCATCAATCACTTGTGATGTCATCTACTGCATTATACCCCAGGCCCTGGCAGGCTTTATGACATCATGAACTACATCACACCCCTGGCCTCGCAGGCTTGAGACATCATGTACTACATCACACCCCTGGTCCTGGCAGGCTTTATGACATCATTCACCGCTTAGCTATATAAAGAGGCGTAGTCGGGATGCCTGCAGTGTGAGTGCAGTCTGAGGACTGGGCTATGAATGGTGTGAAAGAGGTGTGAATGGGGGACTTGGGGGGACCGAGCTAACATCAGACTCACAGGATGGCCGCGGCAGTTCTGCTTCTCGAGGCCTCTGCCATGTGTTGTTTGGTCGTTCAGTGGGAGAAAACAGGCAGCACCTCGCAGACCACCAGAGAGATGCACTTTGAGGTGGGGGCGGAGCTTCCATAAGGTGTGGTAAGGCCTTATGAGGTTCCTTGACGTAGCAAACAGCTTTTAATAGCAATTCCTGGGGTTCTCTAAGCAGGCGAATTGAATTTTGCCTTGAGCTCCAGGAACTCTAGCACCGCCCCTATCTGGACCTGGGTGCGGAATGTCTGTGGGTCTAATGTGAAGCAAGGTAGTATGAATGAAGGTGTGAATGGTGTGAATGCTCAGTAGCAAAGGTCAAAACCTTGGCGTGGTGCTACTGCTCACAAGTTTACCCATGAACTTGTGCTAATTTGACCTGTTTTGGATGAAAGGGGTGTGCACGCTCTTGGATTTATTTTTCTTCCTGTTCTGTGCTTTGTTCCTAGCTCCTTTCTTAATGTCCTTTCATGCTGCCTTGAGAGTTATCAGCATTTCCCATTAATCCCTTGTGATGTCATCTACATCACGCCCCTGGCAGGCTTTATGACATCATTCACCTCTAAGCTGTGTATAGAGGCGTAGTCGGGGATGTGTACAGGGTAAGTGCAGTGTGTGTGCTAGACTATGAATGCTGTGAAAGCGGTGTGAATGAGGGACTTGGGGGCACCGAGCTAACATCAGACTCACAGGATGGCCGCGGCAGTTCTGCTTCTCGAGGCCTCTGCCATGTGCTTGTTTGATCGTTCAGTGGGAGAAACCAGGCAGCACCTCACAGACCGCAAGTGAGATGCACTTTGAGGTGGGGGCGGAGCTTCCATAAGGTGTGGTAATGCCTTATGAGGTACCTTGTTGTTGCACCAAACAGATTTTAATAGCAATTCCTGGGGTTCTCCCTCAGGCGAATTGAATTGTGCCTTGAGCTCCAGGAACTCTGGCACCGCCCCTATCTGGAGCTGGGTGCGGAATGTCTGTGGGTCTGATGGGAAGCAAGGTAGTATGAATGAAGGTGTGAATGGTGTGAATGTTCAGTAGCAAAGGTCAAAACCTTGGCGTGGTGCTACTGCTCACAAGTTTACCCATGAACTTGTGCTAATTTGACCTGTCCCGGATGAAAGGGGAGTGCACTTATCCTGTCACGCATTGACTATGCCAATGCCCTATACATTGGCCTGCCCGGACTGCAAGCCATACAGAATGCGGCAGCCAGGGTTTCGCTTGGTATTCCAGGAAGATCAAGCATGAAGCGATATATACGGGACCTTCATTGGCCTCCTGTGGCCCGCCGGGTCCAGTTTAAAGCTCTTACTTTGGCGCATGGAGCTCTACACGGAGAGGGGCCACTCTGCCGTAGGAGACACTTCACCTTTTATGTTACTCGAAGACATCCATGCTCCGGGGCCCATTGTCTGGCAGTCATCCCCCGCTTCCGCCTCACTCGTATGGGAAGCAGCTCCCTATCTTTTAAGGAGGCTGAAGCCTGGAATTCCCTTCCGATGGAACTGCGCAGCATCCAAGATATCAGACTATTCAAGAAACATCTCAATCCCTGCTTTTTAACTAAATCCTGGTATGTTCAGCCTCCCGCTTCCTTCTATTAAGCACTCTGCGCTGGGACACTCTTGAGTAGAGTATCCGTGCGTGCTATAAATGCAGTATAACATAACATCTACATCTCACTTCATTCTCTTTACACTTTCATTCTTCCTTATTTAATTCTTCTGTGGGCTTTTTGTTTCTTATTGTTTTAGTATTAATTTTATTCTTTCATCTTATTGCCTTCCCACAGTCCTCTTTGCTTTTCTTTCTAAAACTGATTATTGGACTTTCTCTTGTCCAGAATATCGTTTCTCATAGTGTATCTTTTTTCATTCCTGCTTCCATACTTTCTCTTTTTTGTTTTTTTCGTCATTCATTATGCTGCCTTTATTTTATCCTTTTGTTTTTTTGATCATTCATTTTTACTTTCATTATGTTCCTTTCCCTGCTTCTTATTTCTTCCCGGCTTTGATTTTTCATATCTTTTCTTTTCCTCACTTTATTCTCTGCTGTTGTGTTTCTCATCTTGCTCTGACATTCTTTTATTTTTTTTCCCAATTTGTAATTTGAGTAGTTTTGTGGCACTAGTAGAATGGGGCATCAGGAAGATGTGATGGCAATTTTAGAAGTTGGCATTACCCTGAAAGCAGCGAACCCTGTCCTGGCACCATTGAGCTGTATATCATATCTGTTGATTCCCATCAAAGCAGTGGTTTGGCTTATATCTGTAAGACAATTCATGAGTCAGGCTTAAGTAGTGCTACTGTGGTAAAATAATTGATAGTGAAGTTGAAAAGAACTCCAAAGCTCGAGCAGCAAATAGTTTAAGTGAGCACCACCCCTGTAAATGTCTTTCCGTGTTTCCGGTATCAACTACATATAGCACCTCTAACCTATGTTCAAGGAGCCTGAACAGACTTTCTTACCAAAAACAGGGTTGTTCCATGACTTCTCCTGCAACACAACAGGAAGGTGGACACAGACACAGGCCATTGTGTTGACTCAAAGGGTGACAGCTCACCAGCTACCACTGAGAAGAGTTCCACTTAGTTGGTTTGAAAAAAACACTCGGCCTCTCCTCTGTTATGGCGGAGGATCGTCGCCCCTCCTGCTGAAAGCCAGCAGAGGCAGACTGGAAAACTAAAATGATATTAAAACAATTTTATTAGCATTTTTTTTTTCATCCCGCTGGGTGCCAGCCGAGCCGAGGGATGGTTGTCGGGGCCATCCATACTGATGCTGCAGCACCACGGAGAAGTGGGGAAGTGGTAGGCCAAACCGTCATGGGCACTTAGCCTTTCTCTAACCCGAGCTGTGTTGTACAGCCAGTTGGAGTAGCAGCACAGGCTCCCAGTTCCTATCTGAGCACCGAACCACGAAATAGAATTCCCAGCGTTAGAGATGCCCTGGGATGGACTGATGTCAGGAAGGCGAGGATCTGGAACAAGGGGGCGGCCGTCTGAGCAGGTAAGTGCAATTTTATATATTTTTAATTCTGTCTTCCTTGATGTTTTTGGTTTGTATTACCCTCCCTCCCACCTCACCACTTCGCAATGCAAGTGGCCGCTACTTCAATATTAGAGTGCCTAGAAGTACTTCAGCTTGTGGCCTAAGTTCAATAGTTGTACTATATCAACATTTATAGAAAGAAAAATATACACATTTTAGACAACCCAACATCTCTCAGACCTACCACAAATCCAGAACTCGTGTTGGTTGCACAAGGGAGTGGTAGTACACAATACCTAACCACAATGCGGTGTACAGCTTATTTCTGATGACTCTTACGTGGTAAAACCATTCAACAGAAATAGGCAAGAAATTGTTATCACTGCTGGTGAGGCTGATGTAAAGGGAGGTGAAGGAGCAACCCTGTGTTTGGGGAGAAACCATCTGTTGCAGGGGCTATGAACATAGGCTAGAGGGGCTATACGTAGCTGATAATGGACACACAGAAGCAAATCTAAAGGGTAGTACTTGAAATACCTCAAGCATTGATGTTTACTAAAACATTGCTGCTCAGGTGTTTTTAGTACTTTTCTACAACTGGAGGGGTTTCCCTCTACAAGTCTTTCGCCACAGAATCACACCTTAACCTAGACACATAAAATGCCTTACTGGAGTAACCCAAACTGCTAGAATGCAACAAAGGATATGATATACATGGACGTCAATTCACCGAAATGCCAGGGGTAGCGGAAGTGACATTACACGCCCTTTGCCATCCAATTTCACTCACACACACATACTTACACATCAGTGTAATAATACATTGACATAAAATAAAGAGAGTGGATACCAAGCTGCCCCTGAGTTCCTTGCACTGAATTTGCCATCTCTGATACCAGGGGTCGCAAATGCAGTGCTAGAGGGAACAGAGGGCAAGCCAGGGGTCGCAGCTGCGACCCCTAAATTATGCCCATGATATACATCTCAATGGTACATTATGGGTGATTTTGGTACAAGACACGTTCCCTGTTTCCTGGCACGTTCAGTGACTGCTGCCCTTGGAGTGAAGGCCTGGAGACCTGCAGGATACACGCGGCCTGCTGGTGGGACCTGTGTAGTGCCTGCTCTGGCTTCCAAGGTGAATTATTACCCTGGCAACACATTTCATGTGTCTATGAGTTCAGGGATCAGCAAAAAGAAACTGGGTAAAAGCACCTACGAATGACCCTGTGCTCAAAAGGGGAGAAGCAGAAAGACACGGAAAGAAAGGTACTGCTTTCATAAGATTAAATAAATGTTGACAGACCCTCACCTGTCCATAGAGATGACAATCTCTGGGAGGAGCTTCTCGACACTGCAAGAACTAAAACTGTAACTGCATTTGTATGTCACACTGCTTTAGATCATTGGAAGCGTGGATTGGTGGAGAAATATAAGAAACATGGGTACGGTTGTAGTGATATGTTGTGCTGAATGTGCCACATCCTTAGTGGGCGGGCATTGGATGCTTTGGGGTACTGTTTGTTTAAAGACTGTGATGGTTGGTGGGTTCTGGGCTTCAAACGAGGTGAATTTAAGGGGCAGCAAGGAAAATGCAAGGGGTAAAGGGGTACAAGGGTACAAAAGTTCCCCTCGTACTGGGCTGGCACATGGTGTGAAAGAAGTTCATTGCTGGTATCAGAGACAAACTGGTGTGCTTCAAGGAATTCCCGACTTTGGTTAACTTTTTTTCTCATGTTACTCACAAACGTCTTATTAAGCAATATTTAATCATATTAATCACCATTTAAAGTTGTATTTCTTTAAAACTATATTGTGATGCTGCATGGTATGAACCATGTTAAAAGTATTTCCTCCATCCAGCCCTGACCCTCCACTTAATTTGAAAGGGACGGTGTGCTTTCAGTGTCGTCACGAGAATCCTACTGTAGATGTATTTAGAGGCACTTGCATTAGTATTATGGCTCAGAATGGAAAATGTATATTTTTCCAATTCATGAATACCTATTAAAAAACAAGAAACACTAGGGGGCATATTTACAAGCAGGCGATAAAAAATTATCGCCGCTTTTGCGGCCTTTTTCGGCCGAATAGCAGCGATAATTGTATCACCTAATTAGCATGGCCACGCTAACGCGTGAAACCTTGCTGTGGCGTGGGGATTCTTTACTCCCAGCTTTGCATCTCTAATGAGATGCAAAGTGGGCGTTCCTGATCTAACATGACAGGAGAAATGTCGCTAAGCGACATTTCTCCTATCATCAAGCCCCACGCTATGAAGCATAGCGTCAGGAAAAGTAGCGATAACCGCTGTTATCGCTACTTTACTTACGCCTGCTTTAGGACTGACTTAGCCATGATATCCTATGGAGGGTGGATATCATGGCTAAGTTTGTGAGTCCCTATCAGCAAGCTAACGCCACATTGCGTGAGATTATCGCTGGGTTTCCAGCGATAATCTCACGTTAGGCAGTTAGCGTGAGGGTTTTTATCGCTGAGGAGATAAGCGTTGCTAATAGCACGCTATCGCAGCGATAAAAATCCACGTTACCCGGCGATAATTATCCTCACGCTAAGAGCGCTGAGCAACAATTATCGCCGGGTGTTGCTGATATGCCCCTAGGTTGGTTGTTGTAGCTGCTTAGTGGTCTGAGTTGTGCCAATCTCTTACTGACTTGGGTGCCAATTAAGCCACCACCTTACTAGGAATAAGAGTCTAGGCCTGAGAAAGAGTGGTGCATATTTACAAGCACCTATCGCCACCAAAGCATCCCTTACCCAGATGCTGTGGGGACGATAGGGGCTTTGCCTTTATTCACAAGGCGGAGTTAAGCCACTTAAAGTGGCTTAGCCCAGCCTTATGAATAAGACACCATTCCACGCCACACAGCGTGAAAGGGGCGGCAATGGGTGTTGTGGTGGGCGATCTACTGAAACACTCATTGATTTTGATGCTGCCCCATATTTACAAGGGTGGCGTAAATATGGGTCAGTGCCAAAATGAAGACCAACGGAAACCTGGTCTTACCCTGGCGCAACGAGGAGGAATGTTTAATTTCTCCCAGTTTTTGCAGAAACAACAAAATGCCATTGATTGTTTATGTTCAGGAAAGTGTCCCTTTCAGCACATAAATCTTTTAAATTAAATGATGTTTTGCAAACTTTAATGTGTGCTGCACTAAGCAGCACACATAGAAGTTTCAAAACGCCATTTCAGATTGTTTATGTGCAGGAGGGGACACCATCACCACAATGGAGCCACCCTTGCACTAAGATGCAAGGATGCCTGTGATGGTGCTAGCTAGCTATATTAGCACCAGTGGAGGAGAAACGCAAGGCTCCACCGTATTCTAGTAAATACAGTGCAGCCCTGCGTTTCAGAAGTGGCGGAGCGCTGCATTAAGCCAAGGAGGCTAGCGCCGCACTCCACCACTTCCTTGTAAATATGCCCCTGTATCTGATACATATTGGTTCCGGGCAACACTGCATTCCCACACGCTTTCTGCTTATTCCCTGCAGGGCAGCGGTGCCCTCTGTTTTAACCGTAGCTGTTCATCCTCACTAAATATAATCTTCTCACACAACAGGTGTGAGTAGTTTGTCCACCTCTGTATCTGTCTTTAATATCTGGTACTTGATTTCCTCCAATACAAATGCAGGAAACCAAGTTCCAGAGGGTACATGCAATAGCAAGACTAGATGAGCTCGTCATACGTGCCAGTGGAGAGCATAAGATGAAGTATCTGCCTCACCATTGATCAGCATGCTTGTCCTCTTAATGAACACACAAATGGTAGTGATGGTTAAACAGGATTGCACATCAATCTTTAAGAGTTAATAACTGTCCAGTATCTTAAAAGTACTAGTTGTATTGGTGCCCCTTAAGGTAGCCAGATAAAGACACCCCACTACCACGGGTGTCTATTAACAAGAGTTCGTAAGAGCTCCCATTTAAAGCTTAAATCAAAAGTACCTTGGCACTCTAGATATCTCTCAATTGTCAATTATCTTAGACATAGTAATGCATCCAGGGTCAATGTGTAGACTCACAGGAAACCAAACCATATAATCTGTAAGCTGCACAAAGTTATTTAATGCCAAAAATTTCAAGAAATCACATAAATTAAATACAATAGAAAAAGAGGGGTGTGATCCAAAGCATAAAGATAGTCCTTAGATTTCCACGGAGGTCGAGATCATGCCGCCTCTATTGTTGGCAGTGATGGAAAAACAGCCGACACCTGTTTCGTTACAAAGTAACTTCTTCAAGGCTTAATGTATATTATCTGCAGATATAAATGAATGCTCCAAAGTCTCCACGCGTTTATGTCCTATTCCTTTTGAGTATTTGGGAATATTCGAGCAATCCTCAATTTAGAAGAACGTGCAAGTCAAAATTCTTGTGTGCGTAGTAACTCCAAAGTAGGATCTTGTATATAAACAGAATTCCTTCAGTGTTTGAAATTCACCAAAGGCGCCAAACACAATGTGACGTTCTCTCACTAGAGTGTTAAGTGTGTTTGAAAAAGGTATGGTCATCTAGTTGTCTTGTCAGATCAAGGGTGGGAGGCTATGGTATGCCTCATTCGGAACGGCACGTCTGCTGTGTACCGCCGTCAAGGTGCCTGATAAGAAACGAAGACCTTAAATTAAAATGAAGGCATTAAATAACTTTGTGCAGCTTACTGATTATATGGTTTGGTTTCCTGTGAGTCTACACATTGACCCTGGATGCATTACTTTGTCTAAGATAATTGAGAACTGAGAGATATCTATGGTGCAGAGTTACTTTCTTTTTATGCTTGTCCTCTTCTTGGTGTAGGTTGAGGGTACTTCAGTCCGCCATCGAGCCTGTGGGCAGCCCATGTGCCAGACTTCTTTCAGATTACAGGCCTCCGGTTGTCACTTCCATCCTGTGTTGTAGCCTGGGCTCTCTCTTCCTCTGCTAACCATTGTCTGTGACGGGTGTTTTACACAACAGGTTTTATAGTAACTTCCATGTATTAACTATCATTTGTTTATATGAAAGAATGTTTCATAAAACGATGCTATTTTATTGCATTTCTATACCAAGTGAGCATTTACAAAGCTTATAGACCTGTCTTGGTTGTTTAAATAAAGTATTCAGCTGCAATAAAAAAAAAGCAAAACAAAAAAACAATTGTTTTCTATATAAAATTCCTCCCTGAAATAAATAATTTAATAGGTGATGATTCCGCTTATTTTTGAAAAGTAAACAAGCCTAAGCACTCAATAGTAGGCGGAGCGATACACCAGACAGCCAGTCTTATGAAGTGAGAGAAAAATGCTCTTCTGGTTGAAGACGAACTCACTTTATCTATATTTTCAAGAACTGATAATAGGTCTGCAGACAGCTGCGCTGTCAAGCCAGACCTAAAAAGACCTCTTCCTTTTGGGGAGAGCAGTCCTTCATTCCAGGGAGTACAGTTAGAGGCTCATCCTCCATAGAAAAGGGAAAAAACTCCACCTATGGAGCTCCTCTTACAGGGAACATAATGAAAAATGTCATTTCTGCTGGCAACTCCAAGTAGCAGAAACAGACAGGTCAATAGCGCGTAGTACGTATTTTATCGCCCTATCCATGGACAGAACAAGGATTTTGTTGCCTTTGTTAAAGTAACACTTTGCTGTCCCAGCCACAGGTTGCTGTCTCTTACCTTGCTTTAGCACCCGGCCTCCACACTACTGCTCTACCCCGAAGAGGGGGCCTCTTTAGGTCTGCATACATAGGGGGGGTCTACAGGTTGCATAGGAAGCCCATCGTACCCCACAACATGCCTCTCCTCTGCAAGGCCCACGGGTGCAGCTCAAAAACCCTCATAAACCTAATTAAGAACAGCAAACTTTTGGTTTAAACCTAGATGGTGTCTGCCCTGTCTCGGCTGGAATTATCGTAGTCAAATGTATAATACAGCCGACAAAGCGAGGGAGCATGACTCTTAGCAAGTGGCACCTCCAGGCAAATAAGCCCAGCCAGCCTCAGAGATGTGTGTAAATGAACCGACGTGTATGCAGATGGTGAGTGAATCCTCATGGTCCCTCACATCTCCCACCTTTGTATACTATAGGGTACACTACTACCTAATACATAAGTGCATATTAGAACTCCGCACAGGGAGAATGGAATCTGCTGTGCTCATGGACACTTTTTATGGCTCACCTGAGGCAGTTGATGAGCTGGTGCTTGCGAGGCATTATATGTAGAATAAATGGGGCTTAGAGCCTGCCCATTGCTCAGCATTGGTTGACTCCATCGTCGCTCTCATTGCCTTTTCTTGCTTTTGATTATTCAGCGTGGGCTGGTTCCATTTTCTCTTTGTGTGTTTGTCCTTTCCACTAGTCGTGTACTTTCAGAGGTACTTTTTTAGGATGGGCCTGAGCAGCACATGCGCTGCTCTGCGAGGCATGCTGTATTCGGTATATGGGCTTCCCTGGGACTTCGGACATGCCCACCGCTTTTGGTTGGTTAGTTGGGCTTTTTTTAAATTGATTTCATCTCTGGTTGGTTAATATTGTGCCTCTGTGCCGCCTTTCGGTGCTTGGTGCCCTCCCAGCAGAAACTGGCCTCCTGAAGAATGGCATGGGATGCTGGAGGTAAGATCAAGATTACACAAGCATTTGCAATGCAATAGGTCTTGGATAACTAAAAGTTTGACCTATTGGCGTTGCAAATAATATTACTGTGAAATGTGTGCACAGCTATCCTCCTAAGCATGTGGTCTCTCCGAATACCCTCTATATTCCAAATATAGGTGTTTACAACTAATGCGTTGTTCACGCATTCCTTTAAATGACTGCGTTGTTACCACGCAAACTATTACATGGCAAGTCGTTTCAACGACTTGTTGTAGAGGGCACGCTGGACTTAGGAATACTATTATTTACTATTCCTACTCCAGTTTGTGCAACAGCATGGAAGGTGTTGAATTCTAAATCCAACACAATCGAGCCCCCGACAGCATGACTTGCGATGTAATGGCACTTGTGGTAACAACGCGGTCGTTGTAACGAACATGTTGTAATGGTACCGCATTGAGGAGACAGCGTTGTAAACGCTGTTTCCCCCATTTTCCATCTTGACTTCTTTGCTCTACTACATAGATTCTCTTATATGATATAAATGAATAATCATCTATCAACTGTGGGCCCTATTTATAGCCTCTCTGTAACAAAGTCCATTCAGGTGTTAAATTAAAATATGATTTTTGTAATCAATGGAATAAATATGTATTTAAATATGAAACAGCTGGGCTGTGCTATGTGTGCACACACTGGATCTAAAAAGAGCTAATTAAATTAATGAGGTGGCATTGTGTGTTCCTTGTAGAGGTAACACACAGTCCCTATATCATTCCACCGCCCGTGGACCATCCCATTCTCTCTTCCCCTCCTTGGGATCAGTTGAATGGTCCTGGACCTGCCCATCCTCTTTTTTGGTGGAGCAGTTGACTGGGAGAACATTGTGAATGTGTGCTGGTTCATTGACTGGCTAACGTTATAATGTGCATGAACACTCATGTGACAGCCGTGCTCTTGCACCATGACGCTGATCCCATAATGACCAGTGCTGTGCGGACACCGCATCAGAAATTCCATAACTTCAATCGACGATACTGTAGGCTTTGAACATTCTACAATGCGGAATATTGCACGGCGAGGCATTTTACTCTCAGCATTGGAGAATTACGGCTGATGTCCACCTTTCTGCCCTGAATTTATCAGACTTTTCCCAAGTACAGAGCTGTTTTCCTTGGACACGTTCCACTAGGTTTTACCTGACCAAATGTGTCCTTGACAAACCCGAAGAGTACAGTAGTGTTACATTTTTTGCAACACCCCTTGGAGAAGAAGCTCCAGTTGCCACACAAAATCGAATTTACGAAACTTGACATGAAGGTGTTTGTGGTGTCACAATAAAGTCAAAATCTAACGTTCAAACCTTGCTAATATGAAATTTGAGTTCTAATTTAGAATGACAGTTCTACTTTGTAAAGGACATTCTAAGTTTGGAATGAGAGGTCTAATTAGAAAATAAAATAATTCTATTAGAATGCAGATTGGAACCAAACTTCTAATTTGGAATGCCTCCTGTACAAAACATAAAATGCCTTTTAAGGCTCAAGCAGCAGCTGTGTATGGATATATTAGGTTCATTTTGTGAGCAGAAATTAGCGGATTCTAAGGCCACAGTTTCTCTGGGCACCTTGTCCCTCCAGGGCATCCAGAATTACCTTTGATTGAATGGATGTGTGCAATGCTATTGAAGCTGTGTGTAGTCACACAAGGAGTCTGTGACAGTCTTCACACAGATAAAGACTCAGAGCCCAGCCATAAGACTGCTGCCAGGCTCTGCTAGTAGGTGCAGAAGAATGATGTAAGGTGTCTTCTAATCCCTAGATCCCACCCTGACATTTGAATGCCTGAACCACACCTGTGAAGTGGGCAGAGCAGATAGGAAGAAACATAATGAAAAGCTGTGCATTCCTGTGCAGTTCACTAGGCCCATCTCACCAGCGCCTTTACAGATTCCTTGAAGATGGGTTTGAAGGACATTCTTTTTGGCAGACACATTGAAAGGAGATGACTATTGTTAATTATTGACCATCGAAGCCACAACATCTGTAGAGTAATCAAGAGAGTGAGAAATTCTGAAACTAATTCTATGGCACATTCTGTCTTTCTAGGCAGCTTAAATATAGAGTCTGTATAAAATAAAGAGAACACAGGAAACCTTAATAATAAGATGATTGTAACTGACTTCCTTCCCTCAGTCTGTTGGTTCTGTGATGTTATGTGACATATGGGCCCACATCTATCAACCTACTGTATCACTGGTCTCCCTAGGCAGCCTTGAGTGTTATCAGCGTTTCCCATCAATCGCTTGTGATGTCATCTACTACATCATACCCCTGACCCTGGCATGTTTGTGCATCATGTACTACATCACACCCCTGGTCCTGGCAGGCTTTATGACATCCTTCACCTCTTAGCTATATATAGAGGCGCAGTCGGGCATGCCCGCAGTGTGAGTGCAGTCTGAGGACTGGGCTATGAATGGTGTGAAAGAGGTGTGAATGGGGGACTTGGGGGGACCGAGCTAACATCAGACTCACAGGATGGCCGTGGCAGTTCTGCTTCTCGAGGCCTCTGCCATGTGTTGTTTGGTTGTTCAGTGGGAGAAAACAGGCAGCACATCGCAGACCGCCAGTGAGATGTTTTTTTGAGGTGGGGGCGGAGCTTCCATAAGGCGTGGTAAGTCCTTATGAGGTTCCTTGACGTTGTACCGAACAGCTTTTAATAGCAATTCCTGGGGTTCTCTTAGCAGGCGAATTAAATTTTGCCTTGAGCTCCAGGAACTCTGGCACCGCCCCTATCTAGAGCTGGGTGCGGAATGTCTGTGGGACTGATGGGAAGCAAGGTAGCATGAATGAAGGTGTGAATGGTGTGAATGCTCAGTAGCAAAGGTCAAAACCTTGGCGTGGTGCTACTGCTCACAAGTTTACCCAGGAACTTGTGCTAATTTGACCTGTTTTGGATGAAAAGGGCGTGCCCTGTCTTTGATTTCTTTTTCTTCCTGTTCTGTGCCTTGTTCATAGCTGCTTTCTTCCTGTCCTTTCTCTCCTGCCTGGATTGTTAAAATTTCCAGGCAATCACTTGTGATGTCATCTACTACATCACACCCCTGACCCTGGCAGGCTTTATGACATCATTCACCTCTCAGCTGTGTACAGAGGCGTAGTCTGAGGACTGGGCAATGAATGGTGTGAAAGAGGTGTGAATGGGGGACTTGGGGGGACCGAGCTAACATCAGACTCACAGGATGGCCGCGGCAGTTCTGCTTCTTGAGGCCTCTGCCATGTGCTTGTTCGTTCAGTGGGAGAAACCAGGCAGCACCTCGCAGACCGCCAGTGAGATGCACTTTGAGGTGGGGGCGGAGCTTCCATAAGGTGTGGTAAGCCCTTATGAGGTTCCTTGACGTTGCAGCAAACAGCTTTTAATAGCAATTCCTGGGGTTCTCCCTCAGGCGAATTGAATTTTGCCTTGAGCTCCAGGAACTCTGGCACCGCCCCTATCTGGAGCTGGGTGTGGAATGTCTGTGGGTCTGATGTGAAGCAAGGTAGCATGAATGAAGGTGTGAATGGTGTGAATGCTCAGTAGCAAAGGTCAAAACCTTGGCGTGGTGCTACTGCTCACAAGTTTACCCATGAACTTGTGCTAATTTGACCTGTTTTTGATGAAAGGGGTGTGCACTGTCTTTGATTTCTTTTTCTTCGTGTTCTGTGCCTTGTTCATAGCTGCTTCTTGTCCCTGCTCTCATGCTGCCTGGAGTGTTATCAGCGTTTCCCATTAATCGCTTGTGATGTCATCTACTACATCTGACATCATGTACTACATCACACCCCAGGTCCTGGCAGGCTTTATGACATCATTCACCGCTTAGCTATATATAGAGGCGCAGTCGGGCATGCCTGCAGTGTGAGTGCAGTCTGAGGACTGGGCTATGAATGGTGTGAAAGAGGTGTGAATGGGGGACTTGGGGGGACCGAGCTAACATCAGACTCACAGGATGGCAGTGGCAGTTCTGCTTCTCGAGGTCTCTGCCATGTGTTGTTTGGTTGTTCAGTAGGAGAAAACAGGCAGCACATCGCAGACCGCCAGTGAGATGTTTTTTTGAGGTGGGGGCGGAGCTTCCATAAGGCGTGGTAAGTCCTTATGAGGTTCCTTGACGTTGTACCGAACAGCTTTTAATAGCAATTCCTGGGGTTCTCTTAGCAGGCGAATTAAATTTTGCCTTGGGCTCCAGGAACTCTGGCACCGCCCCTATCTAGAGCTGGGTGCGGAATGTCTGTGGGACTGATGGGAAGCAAGGTAGCATGAATGAAGGTGTGAATGGTGTGAATGCTCAGTAGCAAAGGTCAAAACCTTGGCGTGGTGCTACTGCTCACAAGTTTACCCAGGAACTTGTGCTAATTTGACCTGTTTTGGATGAAAGGGGCGTGCCCTGTCTTTGATTTCTTTTTCTTCCTGTTCTGTGCCTTGTTCATAGCTGCTTTCTTTCTGTCCTTTCTCTCCTGCCTGGATTGTTAAAATTTCCCAGCAATCCCTTGTGATGTCATCTACTACATCACACCCCTGACCCTGGCAGGCTTTATGACATCATTCACCTCTCAGCTGTGTACAGAGGCGTAGTCTGAGGACTGGGCAATGAATGGTGTGAAAGAGGTGTGAATGGGGGACTTGGGGGGGACCGAGCTAACATCAGACTCACGGGATGGCTGCGGCAGTTCTGCTTCTCGAGGCCTCTGCCATGTGCTTGTTTGATCGTTCAGTGGGAGAAAACAGGCAGCACCTCGCAGACCGCCAGAGAGATGCACTTTGAGGTGGGGGCGGAGCTTCCATAAGGTGTGGTAAGGACTTATGAGGTTCCTTGACGTTGCAGCAAACAGCTTTTAATAGCAATTTCTCGGGTTCTTCCTCAGGCGAATTGAATTTTGCCTTGAGCTCCAGGAACTCTGTCACCGCCCCTATCTGGAGCTGGGTGTGGAATGTCTGTGGGTCTGATGGGAAGCAAGGTAGTATGAATGAAGGTGTGAATGGTGTGAATGCTCAGTAGCAAAGGTCAAAACCTTGGCGTGGTGCTACTGCTCAAGAGTTTACCCATGAACTTGTGCTAATTTGACCTGTTTTGGATGAAAGGGTGAGAGGTAACTTCTTAGACCCCATTACATAATATGTTCCATCTGATGGGGCAGGTGATAAACATTACTGCTTGGGTGGCAGTGGCGTAACGATGATTGAGGGGGCGTCCCTGCAAGGAACGTGGAGGAGCCCCCTCCGAACTCTTATCAGGAGCTCCCAGCAGAAGTGAAGTAATGAGGGGGCCCCCTGGAGCTTTGCCCCCCCCCCCGCATTGTGGGTGATTTGGGGGCCTGTGTTACGCCCCTGTTGGGTGGACAAACCAGTTATAATGGCATTACGAAACAATGTTACTCCACTGATTGTCCTGCCGGACAGTGTTATTTCAGACAGCAACTCAAAGTAGCGGGAATAGACAGCTCAGTAGAGCTGTGGGACATATTTTACCTCCCTGTCCATGGACAGAACAAGGATTTTGGTGCAATTTTAGACAAGTAACAATTTGCTGTGCCAGCCACAGGTTGCTGTCTCTCACCTTGCTAAAGCACCTGTCCTACACACTACTGCTCCACACCGAAAGGGGGCCTCATTGGTCTGCATATATGGGGGATGTCTACATGTTGCAATGGAAGCCCATCGTACCCCACAACATGCTTCTCTGCAAGACCCACTAGCGCACCTCAAAACCCCACATAAACCTCACATAATTAGGATCAGCAAACTTTCCATTTAAACCTAGATGGTGTCTGCCCTGCCCTGTCTCGGCTGGTTATATAGGAGAAACACCCATTACCACGCGGGCATTGCATCGCAATGCCTTTACATCGCGGGTAATACAACGCAAGTCGTTACAACTACTTGCACTCGATGCTGCTCTAACCTTAGGAATAGTATCAATTACTATTCCAACACCTTCCCTACTGTACGTAGACTGGTGTTGGAATAGTAAATCATACTATTCCTAAGTCCAGCGCCCTCCAACGCAGGTCGTTGTAAAAACTGCGATGTAACGTTCCGCAATCATTTTGATCGCGTTGTACCATCACATATTCTAAATATAGTAGTCAAATGTACATTACAGCCGACAAAGCGAGGGAGCATGACTCTTAGCAAGTGGCACCTCCAAGCAAAATAAGCCCAGCCAGCTTCAGAGATGTGTGCACATGAACCATCGTGTATGCAGATTGTGGGTGAATCCTCATGGTCCCACTACTTCCTAATACATAAGTGCATCTTATGACTCCACACAGTGAGAATGTAAATTGTAAATGTAAATTGATACTTGTATAGCGCACTACTCACCCGCAAGGGTCTCAAGGCGCTTGTACGAATACCGCTGTGGAACCCATCCTGGCTTTCCCTGTGAGGCGTCCACTCCTGGGCACCCCCAAGGTGGAGGCCAGGCATCCTTAGCATTGTGGGGGCCGTTGTGGAGATTAAGCAAGCTATTGCCCAGAGTTGCAGAGTGGGACTCCATGATTGGAATGGCACAGAGGCGAGAATTATCAGGTCCGTGGAATTTTTGAGCCAAAGACCCGCCGAGGCGGGGAATTGAACCCTGGTCCCAGGCTAGACCTCTGCATCAGGGTCTGCCGCTCTAATCATTGAGCCACACTTCTCAATGATGGAATCTTCTGTGGTAATGGACATTTTTTATGGATCGCCTGAGGCAGCTCATTAGCTGGTGCTTGCGAGGCATTATATTGTAGATTAAAGGGGGCTTAGAGCCTGACAATTGCTTGCCATTGGTTGACTTCAACCAATGGTAAGCAATGCATACACTGGTCTGCTGAAAAATGTCATGGGATCCCGGAGGTAAGATCAAGATTACACAAGCATTTGCAATGCAATAGGTCTTGCATTAGTAAAGGTTTGGCCTATTAGCGTAAATAATTATATACGCCAATACCTCAATCTTTCAGTAATGCGAGGCCTATTGCATTCCAATTGCTTGTTCTACATTGGTTTTCTTGTATTACTGTCAAATGTATCCATAGCCATGCTCCTAAGCATATGGTCTCTCCAAATACCCTCTATATTTCATCTTCTCTTCTTTGCTCGACTACATAGATTCTCTTATATGATATAAAGGAATAATCATCTATCACCTGTGGTGAATTCAATTAAAATATGATTATTGTAATCAATGGAATACATGTGTAATTAAATATGAATCAGCTGGGCTGTGCTATGTAGGCACTTACTGGAGCTAAAAATAGCTCCTTGAAATTAAAGTGGCTTTGTATGTTCCATGTAGAGGTAACACACAGTCCCTACATCATTCCACCCCCCATGGACCATCACATTCTCCCTTCCCCTCCTTGGGATCAGTTGAATGGTCCTGGACCTGTCCATCCTCTTCTTTGGTGGAGCAGTTGATTGGGAGAACATTGTGAATGTGTGGTGGTTCATTGGCTGGCTAATGCTGTAATGTGCATGAACACTCAATTGACAGCCGTGCTCTTGCACCATGACGCTGATCCCATAATGACCAGTGCTGTGCGGACACCGCATCAGAAATTCCATAACTTCAATCGATGATAATGCAGGGTTGAACATTCTACGCCTGGAGTGTTATCAGCATTTCCCCATCAATCCCCTGTGATGTCATCTACTACATCACACCCCTGGTCCAGGCAGGCTTTATGACATTCGCCTTTCAGCTGTGTACAGAGGCGTAGTCTGGGATGCCTGCAGTGTGAGTGCAGTCTGTGGGCTAGGCAATGAATAAAGTGAAAGCAGTGTGAATGGGGGACTTGGGAGCACCGAGCTAACATCAGACTCACAGGATGCCTGCGGCAGTTCTGCTTCTCCGAGAGCTCTGCCATGTGCTTGTTTGGTCATTCAGTGGGAGAAACTGGGCAGCACCTCGCAGACCACCAGAGAGATGCACTTTGAGGTGGGGGCGGAGCTTCCAAAAGGTGTGGTAAGGCCTTATGAGGTTCCTTGAAGTTGCAGCAAACAGCTTTTAATAGCAATTCCTGGGGTTCTCTTAGCAGGCTAATTGAATTGTGCCTTGAGCTTCAGGAACTCTGGCACCGCCCCTATCTGGAGCTGGGTGCGGAATGTCTGTGGGTCTAATGGGAAACAAGGTAGTATGAATTAAGATGTGAATAGTGTGAATTTTCAGTAGCAAAGGTCAAAACCTTGGCGTGGTGCTACTGCTCACAAGTTTACCCATGACCTGTTTTGAATGAAAGAGGCGTGTCACTGTCTTTGATTTTTTTCCTCTTCTGTGGCTTGTTCCTAGCTGCTTTCTTCCTGTCCTTTCATGCTTTCTTCTCACTTTTCCTTTTTTCTTTTCTCAATTTTAAGATCTACATCTCACTTCATTCTCTTTACACTTTCTTTCATCCCTTCCTTGTTTATGTCTTCTGTGGGCTTTGTGTATCTTATTGTTTCAGTCTTCATTTTATTCTTTTATCTCATTGCCTCCCCACATTCCTCATTGCTTTTCTTCTTTCTAAAATGTATTATTGGACTTTCTCTTGTCCAGAATATCTTTTCTCTTTCTTAGTGTATATTTTCTCATTCCTGCTTCCATACTTTCTCATTTGTTTTTCATTCTTCCCACTGTCTTTATTTTATCCTATAATTTTTTATATCATGCATTTTTACTTTCATCGTGTTGCTTTACCTGCTTCTTATGTCATTACTTACCAGCATTGATTTTTCATTACTTTTCTTTTTCTCATTGTATTCTCTTCTGTTTTGTTTCTCATCTTATTCTGACATTCTTTTATTTCTTGGTTGATATTTCTTGTGGTGCATTTCCCAATTTGTTTAATTTCTTCTCGATTTTTACAAATGGCACAAATATCTTACTTTGTAATGTGAGTAGTTTTGTGGCACCAGAAGAATGGGGCACCTAGAAGATGTGATGGCAATTCCAGAAGTTGGCATTACCCTGAAAGCAGCAAACCCTGTCCTGGCACCATTGAGCTGTATATCATATCTGTTGATTCCCATCAAAGCAGTGGTTTGGCTTATATCTGTAAGACAATTCATGAGTCAGGCTTAAGTAGTGCTACTGTGGTAAAAAAATTGATAGTGAAGTTGAAAAGAACTCCAAAGCTCGAGCAGCAAATAGTTTAAGTGAGCACCACCCCTGTAAATGTCTTTCCGTGTTTCCGGTATCAACTACATATAGCACCTCTAACCTATGTTCAAGGAGCCTGAACAGACTTTCTCACCAAAAACAGGGTTGTTCCATGACTTCTCCTGCAACACAACAGGAAGGTGGACACAGACACAGGCCATTGTGTTGACTCAAAGGGTGACAGCTCACCAGCTACCACTGAGAAGAGTTCCACTTAGTTGGTTTGAAATAAACACTCGGCCTCTCCTCTGTTATGGCGGAGGATCGTCGCCCCTCCTGCTGAAAGCCAGCAGAGGCAGACTGGAAAACTAAAATGATATTAAAACAATTTTATTAGCATTTTTTTTTTCATCCCGCTGGGTGCCAGCCGAGCCGAGGGATGGTTGTCGGGGCCATCCATACTGATGCTGCAGCACCACGGAGAAGTGGGGAAGTGGTAGGCCAAACCGTCATGGGCACTTAGCCTTTCTCTAACCCGAGCTGTGTTGTACAGCCAGGTGGAGAACCAACACAGGCTCCCAGTTCCTATCTGAGCACCGAACCACGAAATAGAATTCCCAGCGTTAGAGATGCCCTGGGGATTGGAAGCTGGGATGGACTGATGTCAGGAAGGCGAGGATCTGAAGCAAGGGGGCAGCCGTCTGAGCAGGTAAGTGCAATTTTATATATTTTTAATTCTGTCTTCCCTGATGTTTTTGGTTTGTTCTCCCCCTCCCTCCAGTCTCACCACTTTGCAATGCAAGTAGCCGCTACTTTAATATTCAAGTGCCTAGAAGTACTTCAGCGTGTGGCCTAAGTTCAATAGTTGTATCATATCAACATTTATTCGGAAGAAAAATATACGCATTTTAGACAACCCAACATCTCTCAGACGGTAAACAACGTTTATAACGAAACTTTTTGTTCGCAGGGAATCACAATGCGGTCGTTACAATGACTGCGTTGTGATTCCACATACCATTACTCCGCAAGTCGGAAGAACGACTTGCGGAGGGGGGGGGGGAGGTGTTGGATTTAAAATCCAACACCTTCCCTACTGTCCGCACAGACTGGAGTTGGAATAGTAAATTATACTATTCCAATATCCAGCGCCCCCCCTCCGCAAGTCGTTGTTCCGACTTGCGGAGTAATGGTATGCGGAATCACAACGCGGTCGTTGTAACGACCGTGTTGTGATTCCCTGCGGACAAAAAGACTGCGGGATAAGGAGACATATTCCTCTCAGACCTACCACAAATCCAGAACTCGTGTTGGTTGCACAAGGGAGTGGTAGTACACAATACCTAACCACAATGCGGTGTACAGCTTATTTCTGATGACTCTTACGTGGTAAAACCATGCAACAGAAATAGGCAATAAATTGTTATCACTGCTGGTGAGGCTGATGTAAAGGCAGGTGAAGGAGCAACCCTGTGTTTGGGGAGAAACCATCTGTTGCAGGGGCTATGAACATAAGCTAGAGGGGCTATACGTAGCTGATAATGGACACACAGAAGCATATCTAAAGGGTAGCACTTGAAATACCTCAAATATTGATGTTTACCAAAACATTGCTGCTCAGGTGTTTTTAGTACTTTTCTACAGCTGGAGGGGTTTCCCTCTACAAGTCTTTTGCCACAGAATCACACCTTAACCTAGACACATAAAATGCCTTACTGGCGTAACCCAAACTGCTAGAATGCAACAAAAGATATGATATACATGGACGTCAATTCACCGAAATGCCAGGGGTAGCGGAAGTGACATTAACGCCCTTTGCCATCCAATTTCACTCACACACACATACTTACACATCAGTGTAATAACACATTGACATAAAATAAAGAGAGTGGAGACCAAGCTGCCCCTGAGTTCCTGGCACTGCATTTGCCATCTCTGATACCAGGGGTCGCAAATGCAGTGCTAGAGGGAACAAAGGGCAAGCCAGGGGTCGCAGCTGCGACCCCTAAATGATGCCCATGATATACATCTCAATGGTACATTATGGGTGATTTTGGTACAAGACACGTTCCCTGTTTCCTGGCACGTTCAGTGACCGCTGCCCTTGGAGTGAAGGCCTAGAGGCCTGCAGGATACACGCCGCCTGCTGGTGGGACCTGTGTAGTGCCTGCTCTGGTTGCCAGGGTGCATTATTACCCTGGCAACACATTTCATGTGTCTATGAGTTCAGGGATCAGCAAAAAGAAACTGGGCAAAAGCACCTACGAATGACCCTGTGCTCAAAGGGGAGAAGCAGAGAGACACAGATAGAAAGGTACTGCTTTCATAAGATTAAATAAATGTTGACAGACCCTCACCTGTCCATAGAGATGACAATCTCTGGGAGGAGCTTCTCGGTACTGCAAGAACTGAAACTGTAACTGCATTTGTATGTCACACTGCTTTAGATCATTGGAAGCGTGGATTGGTGGAGAAATATAAGAAACATGGGTACGGTTGTAGTGATATGTTGTGCTGAATGTGCCACATCCTTAGTGGGCGGGCATTGGATGCGTTGGGGTACTGTTTGTTTAAAGACTGTGATGGTTGGTGGGTTCTGGGCTTCAAACGAGGTGAATTTAAGGGGCAGCAAGGAAAATGCAAGGGGTAAAGGGGTACAAGGGTAAATAAGTTCCCCTCGTACTGGGCTGGCACATGGTGTGAAAGAAGTTCATTGCTGGTATCAGAGACAAACTGGTGTGCTTCAAGGGATTCAAGACTTTGGTTAACTTTTTTTCTCATGTTACTCACAAACGTCTTATTAAGCAATATTTAATCATATTAATCACCATTTAAAGTTGTATTTCTTTAAAACTATATTGTGATGCTGCATGGTATGAACCATGTTAAAAGTATTTCCTCCATCCAGCCCTGACCCTCCACTTAATTTGAAAGGGACGGTGTGCTTTCAGTGTCGTCACGAGAATCCTACTGTAGATGTATTTAGAGGCACTTGCATTAGTATTATGGCTCAGAATGGAAAATGTATATTTTTCCAATTCATGAATACCTATTAAAAAACAAGAAACACTAGGGGGCATATTTACAAGCAGGCGATAAAAAATTATCGCCGCTTTTGCGGCCTTTTTCTGCCGAATAGCAGCGATAATTGTATCGCCTAATTAGCAAGGCCACGCTAACGCGTGAAACCTTGCTGTAGCGTGGGGATTCTTTACGCCCAGCTTTGCATCTCTAATGAGATGCAAAGTGGGCGCTCCTGATCTAACATGACAGGAGAAATGTCGCTAAGCGACATTTCTCCTATCATCAAGCCCCACGCTATGAAGCATAGCGTCAGGAAAAGTAGCGATAACCGCTGTTATCGCTACTTTCCTTACGCCTGCTTCAGGACTGATTTAGCCATGATATCCTATGGAGGGTGGATATCATGGCTAAGTTTGTGAGTCCCTATCAGCAAGCTAACGCCACATTGCGTGAGATTATCGCTGGGTTTCCAGCGATAATCTCACGTTAGGCAGTTAGCGTGAGGGTTTTTATCGCTGAGGAGATAAGCGTTGCTAATAGCACGCTATCTCAGCGATAAAAATCCACGTTACCCGGCGATAATTATCCTCACGCTAAGAGCGCTGAGCAACAATTATCGCCGGGTGTTGCTGATATGCCCCTAGGTTGGTTGTTATAGCTGCTTAGTGGTCTGAGTGGGGCCAATCTCTTACTGACTTGGGTGCCAATTAAGCCACCACCTTACTAGGAATAAGAGTCTAGGCCTGAGAAAGAGTGGGGCATATTTACAAGCACCTATCTCCACCAAAGCATCCCTTACCCAGATGCTGTGGGGACGATAGGGGCTTTGCCTTTATTCACAAGGCGGAGTTAAGCCACTTAAAGTGGCTTAGCCCCCGCCTTATGAATAAGACACCATTCCACGCCACACAGCGTGAAAGGGGCAGCAATGGGTGTTGTGGTGGGCGATCTACTGCAACACTCATTGATTTTGATGCTGCCCCATATTTACAAGGGTGGCGTAAGTATGGGTCAGTGCCAAAATGAAGACCAACGGAAACCTGGTCTTACCCTGGCGCAACGAGGAGGAATGTTTAATTTCTCCCAGTTTTTTTAGAAACAACAAAATGCCATTGATTGTTTATGTTCAGGAAAGGGTCCCTTTCCGCACATAAATCTTTTAAAAAAATGATGTTTTGCAAACTTTAATGTGTGCTGCACTAAGCAGCACACATAGAAGTTTCAAAACGCCATTTCAGATTGTTTATGTGCAGGAAGGGACACCATCACCACAATGGAGGCACCCTTGCACTAAGATGCAAGGAGGCCTGTGATGGTGCTAGCTAGCTATATCAGCACCAGTGGAGGGGAAAAGCAAGGCTCCACCGTATTCTTGTAAATACAGTGCAGCCCTGCGTTTCAGAAGTGGCGGAGCGCTGCATTAAGCCAAGGAGGCTAGCGCCGCACTCCACCACTTCCTTGTAAATATGCCCCTGTATATGATACATATTGGTTCCGGGCAACACTGCATTCCCACACGCTTTCTGCTTATTCCCTGCAGGGCAGCGGTGCCCTCTGTTTTAACCGTAGCTGTTCATCCTCACTAAATATAATCTTCTCACACAACAGGTGTGAGTAGTTTGTCCACCTCTGTATCTGTCTTTAATATCTGGTACTTGATTTCCTCCAATAAAAATGCAGGAAACCAAGTTCCAGAGGGTACATGCAATAGCAAGACTAGATGAGCTCGTCATACGTGCCAGTGGAGAGCATAAGATGAAGTATCTGCCTCACCATTGATCAGCATGCTTGTCCTCTTAATGAACACACAAATGGTAGTGATGGTTAAACAGGATTGCACATCAATCTTTAAGAGTTAATAACTGTCCAGTATCTTAAAAGTACTAGTTGTATTGGTGCCCCTTAAGGTAGCCAGATAAAGACACCCCACTACCACGGGTGTCTATTAACAAGAGTTCCTTAGAGCTCCCATTTAAAGCTTAAATCAAAAGTACCTTGGCACTCTAGATATCTCTCAATTGTCAATTATCTTAGACAAAGTAACGCATCCAGGGTCAATGTGTAGACTCACAGGAAACCAAACCATGTAATCTGTGAGCTGCACAAAGTTATTTAATGCCAAAAATTTCAAGAAATCACATAAATTAAATACAATAGAAAAAGAGGGGTGTGATCCAAAGCATAAAGATAGTCCTTAGATTTCCACGGACGTCGAGATCATGCCGCCTCTATTGGTGGCAGTGATGGAAAAACAGCCGACACCTGTTTCGTTACAAAGTAACTTCTTCAAGGCTTAATGTATATTATCTGCAGATATAAATGAATGCTCCAAAGTCTCCACGCGTTTATGTCCTATTCCTTTTGAGTATTTGGGAATATTCGAGCAATCCTCAATTTAGAAGAACGTGCAAGTCAAAATTCTTGTGTGCGTAGTAACTCCAAAGTAGGATCTTGTATATAAACAGAATTCATTCAGTGTCTGAAAATCACCAAAGGCGCCAAACACAATGTGACGTTCTCTCACTAGAGTGTTAAGTGTGTTTGAAAAAGGTATGGTCATCTAGTTGTCTTGTCAGATCAAGGGTGGGAGGCTATGGTATGCCTCATTCGGAACGGCACGTCTGCTGTGTACCGCCGTCAAGGTGCCCGATAAGAAACGAAGACCTTAAATTAAAATGAAGGCATTAAATAACTTTGTGCAGCTTACTGATTATATGGTTTGGTTTCCTGTGAGTCTACACATTGACCCTGGATGCATTACTTTGTCTAAGATAATTGACAACTGAGAGATATCTATGGTGCCGAGGTACTTTCTTTTTATGCTTGTCCTCTTCTTGGTGTAGGTTGAGGGTACTTCAGTCCGCCATCGAGCCTGTGGGCAGCCCATGTGCCAGACTTCTTTCAGATTACAGGCCTCCGGTTGTCACTTCCATCCTGTGTTGTAGCCTGGGCTCTCTCTACCTCTGCTAACCATTGTCTGTGACCCGTGTTTTACACAACAGGTGTTATAGTAACTTCCATGTATTAACTACCATTTGTATTTAGAAAAAAGATGTTTATATGAAAGAATGTTTCCTAAAACGATGCTATTTTATTGCATTTCTATACCAAGTGAGCATTTACAAAGCTTATAGACCGGTCTTGGTTGTTTAAATAAAGTATTCGGCTGCAATAAAAAAAAGCAAAACAAAAAAACAATTGTTTTCTATATAAAATTCATCCCTGAAATAAATAATTTAATAGGTGATGATTCCGCTTATTTTTGAAAAGTAAACAAGCCTAAGCACTCAATAGTAGGCGGAGCGATACACCAGCCAGCCAGTCTTATGAAGTGAGAGAAAAATGCTCTTCTGGTTGAAGACGAACTCACTTTATCTATATTTTCAAGAACTGATAATAGGTCTGCAGACAGCTGCGCTGTCAAGCCAGACCTAAAAAGACCTCTTCCTTTAGGGGAGAGCAGTCATTCATTCCAGGGAGTACAGTTAGAGGCTCTTCCTCCATAGAAAAGGGAAAAAACTCCACCTATGGAGCTCCTCTTACAGGGAACATAATGAAAAATTTCATTTCTGCTGGCAACTCCAAGTAGCAGAAACAGACAGGTCAATAGCGCGTAGTACGTATTTTATCGCCCTATCCATGGACAGAACAAGGATTTTGTTGCCTTTGTTAAAGTAACAGTTTGCTGTCCCAGCCACAGGTTGCTGTCTCTTACCTTGCTTTAGCACCCGGCCTCCACACTACTGCTCTACCCCGAAGAGGGGGCCTCTTTAGGTCTGCATACATAGGGGGGGTCTACAGGTTGCAATGGAAGCCCATCGTACCCCACAACATGCCTCTCCTCTGCAAGGCCCACGGGTGCAGCTCAAAAACCCTCATAAACCTGACATAATTAAGAACAGCAAACTTTTGGTTTAAACCTAGATGGTGTCTGCCCTGTCTTGGCTGGAATTATCGTAGTCAAATGTATAATACAGCCGACAAAGCGAGGGAGCATGACTCTTAGCAAGTGGCACCTCCAGGCAAATAAGCCCAGCCAGCCTCAGAGATGTGTGTAAATGAACCGACGTGTATGCAGATGGTGAGTGAATCCTCATGGTCCCTCACATCTCCCACCTTTGTATAATATAAGGTACACGACTGCCTAATACATAAGTGCATATTAGAACTCCGCACAGGGAGAATGGAATCTGCTGTGCTCATGGACACTTTTTATGGCTCACCTGAGGCAGTTGATGAGCTGGTGCTTGCGAGGCATATGTAGAATAAATGGGGCTTAGAGCCTGCCCATTGCTTAGCATTGGTTGACTCCATCGTCGCTCTCATTGCCTTTTCTTGCTTTTGATTATTCAGCGTGGGCTGGTTTCATTTTCTCTTTGTGTGTTTGTCCTTTCCACTAGTCGTGCACTTTCAGAGGTACTTTTTTAGGTTGGGCCTGAGCAGCACATGCGCTGCTCTGCGAGGCATGCTGTATTCGGTATATGGGCTATCCTGGGACTTCGGACATGGCCACCGCTTTTGGTTGGTTAGTTGGGCTTTTTTAAAAATTTATTTCAACTCTGGTTGGTTAATATTGTGCCTCTGTGCCGCCTTTCGGTGCTTGGTGCCCTCCCAGCAGAAACTGGCCTCCTGAAGAATGGCATGGGATGCTGGAGGTTAGATCAAGATTACACAAGCATTTGCAATGCAATAGGTCTTGGATAACTAAAAGTTTGACCTATTGGCCTTGCAAATAATATTACTGTGAAATGTGTGCACAGCTATCCTCCTAAGCATATGGTTTCTCCAAATACCCTCTATATTCCAAATATAGGTGTTTACAACTAATGCGTTGTTCACACATTCCTTTAAAGTGCAGTCTTTACAACAACTGCGTTGTTACCACGCGAACTATTACATGGCAAGTCGTTTTAACGACTTGTTGTAGAGGGCACGCTGGACTTAGGAATACTATTATTTACTATTCCTACTCCAGTTTGTGCAACAGCATGGAAGGTGTTGAATTCTAAATCCAATACAATCGAGCCCCCTACAGCATGACTTGCGATGTAATGGCACTTGTGGGAACAACGCGGTCGTTGTAACGAACATGTTGTAATGGTACCGCATTGAGGAGACAGCGTTGTAAACGCTGTTTCCCCCATATTCCATCTTGACTTCTTTGCTCTACTACATAGATTCTCTTATATGATATAAATGAATAATCATCTATCAACTGTGGGCCCTATTTATAGCCTCTCTGTAACAAAGTCCATTCAGGTGTTAAATTAAAATATGATTTTTGTAATCAATGGAATAAATATGTATTTAAATATGAATCAGCTGGGCTGTGCTATGTGTGCACATACTGGATCTAAAAAGAGCTCATTAAATTAATGAGGTGGCATTGTGTGTTCCTTGTAGAGGTAACACACAGTCCCTATATCATTCCACCGCCCGTGGACCATCCCATTCTCCCTTCCCCTCCTTGGGATCAGTTGAATGGTCCTGGACCTGCCCATCCTCTTTTTTGGTGGAGCAGTTGACTGGGAGAACATTGTGAATGTGTGCTGGTTCATTGACTGGCTAATGCTATAATGTGCAAAAACACTCATGTGGCAGCCATTCTCTTGCACCATGACGCTGATCCCATAATGACCAGTGGTGTACGAACACCGCATCAGAAATTCCATAACTTCAATCGACGATACTGTAGGCTTTAAACATTCTATAATGCGGAATATTGCACGGCGAGGCATTTTACTCTCAGCATTGGAGAATTACAGCTGATGTCCACCTTTCTGCCCTGAATTTATCAGACTTTTCCCAAGTACAGAGCTGTTTTCCATGGACACGTTCCACTAGGTTTACCTGACCAAATGTGTCCATGACAAACCCGAAGAGTACAGTAGTGTTAAATTTTTTGCAACACCCCTTGGAGAAGAAGCTCCAGTTGCCACACAAAATCGAATTTACGAAACTTGACATGAAGGTGTTTGTGGTGTCACAATAAAGTCAAAATCTAACGTTCAAACCTTGCTAATATGAAATTTGAGTTCTAATTTAGAATGACAGTTCTACTTTGTAAAGGACATTCTAAGTTTGGAATGAGAGGTCTAATTAGAAAATAAAAGAATTCTATTAGAATGCAGATTGGAACCAAACTTCTAATTTGCAACATTAGACCTATGTTTGGAATGCAGATTCTACGTTTGGAATGCCTCCTGTACAAAACATAAAATGCCTTTTAAGGCTCAAGCAGCAGCTGTGTATGGATATATTAGGTTCATTTTGTGAGCAGAAATTAGCGGATTCTAAGGCCACAGTTTCTCTGGGCACCTTGTCCCTCCAGGGTATCCAGAATTACCTTTGATTGAATGGATGTGTGCATTGCTATTGAAGCTGTGTGTAGTCACACAAGGAGTCTGTGACCGTCTTCACACAGATAAAGACTCAGAGCCCAGCCATGAGACTGCTGCCAGGCTCTGCTAGTAGGTGCAGAAGAATGATGTAAGGCGTCTTCTAATCCCTAGATCCCACCCTGACATTTGAATGCCTGAACCACACCTGTGAAGTGGGCAGAGCAGATAGGAAGACACATAATGAAAAGCTGTGCATTCCTGTGCAGTTCACTAGGCCCATCTCACCAGCGCCTTTACAGAGTCCTTGAAGATGGGTTTGAAGGACATTCTTTTTGGCAGACACATTGAAAGGAGATGACTATTGTAATTATTGACCATCGAGGCCACAACATCTGTAGAGTAATCAAGAGAGTGAGAGATTCTGAAAATCCTCTGACCCATTCTGTCTTTCTAGGCAGCTTAAATATAGCGTCTGTGTGCAATAAAGAGAGCACAGGAAACCTTAATAATAAGATGATTGTAACTGACTTCCTTCCCTCAGTCTGTTGGTTCTGTGATGTTATGTGACATATGGGCCCACATCTATCAACCTACTGTATCACTGGTCCCCCAGGCAGCCTTGAGTGTTATCAGCGTTTCCCATCAATCGCTTGTGATGTCATCTACATCACACCCCTGACCCTGGCAGCTTTGTGACATCATGTAATACATCACACCCCTGGTCCTGGCAGGCTTTATGACATCATTCACCGCTTAGCTATATAAAGAGGCGTAGTCGGGCATGCCCGCAGTGTGAGTGCAGTCTGAGGACTGGGCTATGAATGGTGTGAAAGAGGTGTGAATGGGGGACTTGGGGGGACCGAGCTAACATCAGACTCACAGGATGGCTGCGGCAGTTCTGCTTCTCGAGGGCTCTGCCATGTGTTGTTTGGTCGTTCAGTGGTAGAAACAGGCAGCACCTCGCAGACCGCCAGAGAGATGCACTTTGAGGTGAGGGCGGAGCTTCCATAAGGTGTGGTAAGGCCTTATGAGGTTCCTTGACGTTTTAGCAAACAGCTTTTAATAGCAATTCCTGGGGTTCTCTAAGCAGGCGAATTGAATTTTGCCTTGAGCTCCAGGAACTCTAGCACCGCCCCTATCTGGAGCTGGGTGCGGAATGTCTGTGGGTCTAATGTGAAGCAAGGTAGCATGAATGAAGGTGTGAATGGTGTGAATGCTCAGTAGCAAAGGTCAAAACCTTGGCGTGGTGCTACTGCTCACAAGTTTACCCATGAACTTGTGCTAATTTGACCTGTTTTGGATGAAAGGGATGTGCACGGTCTTTGATTTTTTTTTCTTCCTGTTCTGTGCCTTGTTCCTAGCTGCTTTCTTCCTGTCTTTTCTCTCATGCTGCCTGAGTGTTATCAGCGTTTCCTATCAATCGCTTGTGATGTCATCTACTACATCATACCCCTGACCCTGGCAGCTTTGTGACATCATGTACTACATCACACCCCTGGTCCTGGCAGGCTTTATGACATCCTTCACCGCTTAGCTATATAAAGAGGCGTAGTCGGGCATGCCCGCAGTGTGAGTGCAGTCTGAGGACTGGGCTATGAATGGTGTGAAAGAGGTGTGAATGGGGGACTTGGGGGGACCGAGCTAACATCAGACTCACAGGATGGCTGCGGCAGTTCTGCTTCTCGAGGCCTCTGCCATGTGTTGTTTGGTCGTTCAGTGGGAGAAACAGGCAGCACCTCGCAGACCGCCAGAGAGATGCACTTTGAGGTGAGGGCGGAGCTTCCATAAGGTGTGGTAAGGCCTTATGAGGTTCCTTGACGTTGTAGCAAACAGCTTTTAATAGCAATTCCTGGGGTTCTCTAAGCAGGCGAATTGAATTTTGCCTTGAGCTCCAGGAACTCTAGCACCGCCCCTATCTGGAGCTGGGTGCGGAATGTCTGTGGGTCTAATGTGAAGCAAGGTAGCATGAATGAAGGTGTGAATGGTGTGAATGCTCAGTAGCAAAGGTCAAAACCTTGGCGTGGTGCTACTGCTCACAAGTTTACCCATGAACTTGTGCTAATTTGACCTGTTTTGGATGAAAGGGATGTGCATGGTCTTTGATTTTTTTTTCTTCCTGTTCTGTGCCTTGTTCCTAGCTGCTTTCTTCCTGTCTTTTCTCTCATGCTGCCTGAGTGTTATCAGCATTTCCCAACAATCCCTTGTGATGTCATCTGCTACATCACACCCCTGACCCTGGCAGGTTTTTGACATCATGTACTACATCACACCCCTGGTCCTGGCAGGCTTTATGACATCATTCATCGCTTAGCTATATAAAGAGGCGTAGTCGGGCATGCCTGCAGTGTGAGTGCAGTCTGAGGACTGGGCTATGAATGGTGTGAAAGAGGTGTGAATGGGGGACTTGGGGGGACCGAGCTAACATCAGACTCACAGGATGGCCGTGGCAGTTCTGCTTCTCGAGGCCTCTGCCATGTGTTGTTTGGTTGTTCAGTGGGAGAAAACAGGCAGCACATCGCAGACCGCCAGTGAGATGCTTTTTTGAGGTGGGGGCGGAGCTTCCATAAGGTGTGGTAAGTCCTTATGAGGTTCCTTGTCGTTGTACCGAACAGCTTTTAATAGCAATTCCTGGGGTTCTCTTAGCAGGCGAATTAAATTTTGCCTTGAGCTCCAGGAACTCTGGCACCGCCCCTATCTAGAGCTGGGTGCGGAATGTCTGTGGGTCTAATGGGAAGCAAGGTAGTATGAATGAAGGCATGAATGGTGTGAATGCTCAGTAGCAAAGGTCAAAACCTTGGCGTGGTGCTACTGCTCACAAGTTTACCCATGAACTTGTGCTAATTTGACCTGTTTTTGATGACATCATTCACCTCTAAGCTGTGTCTAGATGTTTAGTCTGAGATACCTGCAAGAGTAAGTGCAGTATGTGGGCTAGGCTATGAATGGTGTGAAAGCAGTGCGAATGGGGGACTTGGGGGCACCGAGCTAACATCAGACTCACAGGATGGCTGCGGCAGTTCTGCTTCTCATGGCCTCTGCCACTTGCTTGTTTGATCGTTCAGTGGGAGAAACCAGGCAGCACCTCGCAGACCGCCAGTGAGATGCACTTTGAGGTGGGGGCGGAGCTTCCATAAGGTGTGGTAAGGCCTTATGAGGTACCTTGTCGTTGTACCAAACAGCTTTTAAAAGCAATTTCTGGGGTTCTTCCTCAGGCGAATTCAATTTTGCCTTGAGCTCCAGGAACTCTGGCACCGCCCCTATCTGGAGCTGGGTGCGGAATGTCTGGGGCTCTGATGGGAAGCAAGGTAGTATGAATGAAGGTGTGAATGGTGTGAATGTTCAGTAGCAAAGGTCAAAACCTTGGCGTGGTGCTACTGCTCACAAGTTTACCCATGAACTTGTGCTAATTTGACCTGTTGTGAATGAAAAGGGTGTGCACTGTCTTTGATTTCTTTTTCCTCTTCTGTGGCTTGTTCCTAGCTGCTTTCTTCCTGTCCTTTCATGCTTTCTTCTCATTTTTCCTTTTTTTCTTTTCTCAATTTTAAGATCTCCATCTCACTTCATTCTCTTTACACTTTCTTTCATCCCTTGTTTATGTCTTCTGTGGGCTTTGTGTATCTTATTGTTTCAGTCTTCATTTTATTCTTTTATCTCATTGCCTCCCCACATTCCTCATTGCTTTTCTTCTTTCTAAAATGTATTATTGGACTTTCTCTTGTCCAGAAAATCTTTTCTCTTAGTGTATATTTTCTCCTTCCTGCTTCCATAGTTTCTCATTTGTTTTTCATTCTTCTCACTGTCTTTATTTTATCCTATAATTTTTTATATCATGCATTTTTTCTTTCATGGTGTTGCTTTACCTGCTTCTTATGTCATTTCTTTCCAGCATTGATTTTTCATTACTTTTCTTTTTCTCATTTTATTCTCTTCTGTTTTGTTTCTCATCTTACTCTGACATTCTTTTATTTCTTGGTTGATATTTCTTGTGGTGCAATTCCCAATTTGTTTAATTTCTTCTCGATTATTACAAATGGCACAAATATCCTACTATGTAATGTGGGTAGTTTTGTGGCACCAGTAGAATGGGGCATCAGGAAGATGTGATGGCAATTCCAGAAGTTGGCATTACCCTGAAAGCAGCGAACCTTGTCCTGGCTCCATTGAGCTGGATATCATATCTGTTGATTCCCATCAAAGCAGTGGTTTGGCTTATATCTGTAAGACAATTCATGAGTCAGGCTTAAGTAGTGCTACTGTGGTAAAAAAATTGATAGTGAAGTTGAAAAGAACTCCAAAGCTCGAGCAGCAAATAGTTTAAGTGAGCACCACCCCTGTAAATGTCTTTCCGTGTTTCCGGTATCAACTACATATAGCACCTCTAACCTATGTTCAAGGAGCCTGAACAGACTTTCTCACCAAAAACAGGGTTGTTCCATGACTTCTCCTGCAACACAACAGGAAGGTGGACACAGACACAGGCCATTGTGTTGACTCAAAGGGTGACAGCTCACCAGCTACCACTGAGAAGAGTTCCACTTAGTTGGTTTGAAATAAACACTCGGCCTCTCCTCTGTTATGGCGGAGGATCGTCTCTCCCTGCTGAAAGCCAGCAGAGGCAGACTGGAAAACTAAAAGGATATTAAAACAATTTTATTAGCATTTTTTTTTTCATCCCGCAGGGTGCCAACCGAGCCGAGGGATGGGTGTCGGGGCCATCCATACTGATGCTGCAGCACCACGGAGAAGTGGGGAAGTGGTAGGCCAAACCGTCATGGGCACTTAGCGTTTCTCTAACCCGAGCTGTGTTGTACAGCCATGTGGAGAACCAACACAGGCTCCCAGTTCCTATCTGAGCACCGAACCACGAAATAGAATTCCCAGCGTTAGAGATGCCCTGGGGATTGGAAGCTGGGATGGACTGATGTCAGGAAGGCGAGGATCTGAAGCAAGGGGACGGCCGTCTGAGCAGGTAAGTGCAATTTTATATATTTTTAATTCTGTCTTCCCTGATGTTTTTGGTTTGTTCTCCCCCTCCCTCCAGCCTCACCACTTCGCAATGCAAGTGGCCGCTACTTCAATATTCAAGTGCCTAGAAGTACTTCAGCGTGTGGCCTAAGTTCAATAGTTGTATTATATCAACATTTATTCGGAAGAAAAATATGCGCATTTTAGACAACCCAACATCTCTCACACGGTAAACAACGTTTATAACTAAACCTTTTGTACGAAGGGAATCACAACGCTGTCGTTACAACGACTGCGTTGTGATTCCACATACCATTACTCCGCAAGTTGGAAGAACGACTTGCGGAGGTGGGGGGGGAGGTGTTGGATTTAAAATCCAACACCTTCCCTACTGTCCGCACAGACTGGAGTTGGAATAGTAAATTATACTATTCCAACATCCAGCGCCCCCCCTCCGCAAGTCGTTGTTCCGACTTGCGGAGTAATGGTATGCGGAATCACAACGCGATCGTTGTAACGACCGTGTTGTGATTCCCTGTGGACAAAAAGACTGCGGGATCAGGAGACATATTCCTCTCAGACCTACCACAAATCCAGAACTCGTGTTGGTTGCACAAGGGAGTGGTAGTACACAATACCTAACCACAATAAGGTGTACAGCTTATTTCTGATGACTCTTACGTGGTAAAACCATGCAACAGATATAGGCAAGAAATTGTTATGACTGCTAGTGAGGCTGATGTAAAGGCAGGTGAAGGAGCAACCCTGTGTTTGGGGAGAAACCATCTGTTGCAGGGGCTATGAACATAAACTAGAGGGGCTATACATAGCTGATAATGGACACACAGAAGCATATCTAAAGGGTAGTACTTGAAATACCTCAAACATTGATGTTTACTAAAACATTGCTGCTCAGGTGTTTTTAGTACTTTTCTACAACTGGAGGGGTTTCCCTCTACAAGTCTTTTACCACAGAATCACACCTTAACCTAGACACATAAAATGCCTTACTGGCGCAATCCAAACTGCTAGAATGCAACAAAGGATATGATATACATGGACGTCAATTCACCGAAATGCCAGGGGTAGCGGAAGTGACATTACACGCCCTTTGCCATCCAATTTCACTCACACACACATACTTACACATCAGTGTAATAATACAATGACAAAAAATAAAGAGAGTGGACACCAATCTGCCCCTGAGTTCCTGGCACTGCATTTGCCATCTCTGATACCAGGGGTCGCAAATGCAGTGCTAGAGGGAGCGAAGGGCAAGCTAGGGGTCGCAGCTGCGACCCCTAAATGATGCCCGTGATATACATCTCAATGGTACATTATGGGTGATTTTGCTACAAGACACGTTCCCTGTTTCCTGGCACGTTCAGTGACTGCTGCCCTTGGAGTGAAGGCCTGGAGACCTGCAGGATACACGCGGCCTGCTGGTGGGACCTGTGTAGTGCCTGCTCTGGCTGCCAAGGTGCATTATTACCCTGGCAACAAAGTTCATGTGTCTATGAGTTCAGGGATCAGCAAAAAGAAACTGGGTAAAAGCACCTACGAATGACCCTGTGCTCAAAAGGGGAGAAGCAGAGAGACACGGAAAGAAAGGTACTGCTTTCATAAGATTAAATAAATAAATATGTCTATAGAGGTGACAATCTCTGGGAGGAGCTTCTCGACACTGCAAGGAATGTAACTATCTGGATTTACATGTCAACCTGCTTTAGATCATTGGAAGGGTGAATTGGTGGAGAAATATAAGAAACATGGGTACGGTTGTAGTGATATGTTGTGCTGAATGTGCCACATGCTTAGTGGGCAGGCATTGGATGCTTTGGGGTACTGTTTGTCTAAAGACTGTGATGGTTGGTGGGTTCTGGGCTTCAAACGAGGTGAATTTAAGGGGCAGCAAGGAAAATGAAAGGGGTAAAGGGGTACAAGGGTACAAATGTTCCCCTCGTACTGGGCTGGCACATGTTGTGAAAGAAGTTCATTGCTGGTATCAGAGACAAACTGGTGTGCTTCAAGGGATTCAAGACTTTGGTTAACTTTTTTTCTCATTTTACTCACAGACGTCATATTAAGCAATATTTAATCATATTAATCACCATTTAGTTTTTTCTTTAAAACTATATTGTGATCCTTCATGGTATGAACCATGTTAAAAGTATTTCCTCCCTCAAGCCCTGACCCTCCTCTTACGTTGAAAGTGACGGTGTGCTTTCAGTGTCGTCATGACAATCCTACTGTAGATGTGCTTAGAGGCACTTGCATTAGTATTATGGCTCAGAATGAGAAATGAATATTTTTCCAATTCATGAATACCTATTCAAAAACAAGAAACACTAGGTTGGTTCTTATAGCTGCTTGGTGGTGTGAGTTGTGCCAATCTCTTACTGACTTGGGTGCCAATTAGCCACCACCTTGCTAGGAATAAGAGTCTAGGCCTGAGAAAGAGTGGGGCATATTTACAAGCACCTATCGCCACCAAAGCGCCACTTACCCAGATGCTGTGGGGACGATAGGGGCTTTGCCTTTATTCACAAGGCGGAGTTAAGCCACTTAAAGTGGCTTAGCCCCGCCTTATGAATAAGACACCATTCCACGCCACACAGCGTGAAAGGGGCGGCAATGGGTGTTGTGGTGGGCGTTCCACCGCAACACTCATTGATTTTGATGCTGACCCATATTTACAAGGGTGGCGTAAATATGGGCCAGTGCCAAAATGAAGACCAACGGAAACCTGGTCTTACCCTGGCGCAACGAGGAGGAATGTTTAATTTCTCCCAGTTTTTGCAGAAACAACAAAATGCCATTGATTGTTTATGTTCAGGAAAGTGTCCCTTTCCGCACATAAATCTTTTAAAAAATGATGTTTTGCAAACTTTAATGTGTGCTTCACTAAGCAGCACACATAGAAGTTTCAAAACACCATTTCAGATTGTTTATGTGCAGGAGGGGACACCATCACCACAATGGAGGCACCCTTGCACTAAGATGCAAGGAGGCCTGCGATGGTGCTAGCTAGCTATATCAGCACCAGTGGAGGGGAAACGCAAGGCTCCACCGTATTCTTGTAAATACAGTGCAGCCCTGCGTTTCAGAAGTGGCGGAGCGCTGCATTAAGCCAAGGAGGCTAGCGCCGCACTCCACCACTTCCTTGTAAATATGTCTCTGTATCTGATACATATTGTGTTCCGGGCAACACTGCATTCCCACACGCTTTCTGCTTATTCCCTGCAGGGCAGCGGTGCCCTCTGTTTTAACCGTAGCTGTTCATCCTCACTAAATATAATCTTCTCACACAACAGGTGTGAGTAGTTTGTCCACCTCTGTATCTGTCTTTAATATCTGGTACTTGATTTCCTCCAATAAAAATGCAGGAAACCAAGTTCCAGAGGGTACATGCAATAGCAAGCCTAGATGAGCTCGTCATACGTGCCAGTGGAGAGCATAAGATGAAGTATCTGCCTCACCATTGATCAGCATGCTTGCCCTCTTAATGAACACACAAATGGTAGTGATGGTTAAACAGGATTGCACATCAATCTTTAAGAGTAAATAACTGTCCAATATCTTAAAAGCACTAGTTGAATTGGTGCCCCTCAAGGTAGCCAGATAAAGACACCCCAGTACCATGGGTGTCTATCAACAAGAGTTCATAAGAGCTCCCATTTAAAGCTTAAATACAGAGGGGCTCATTTATGAGTCCTTGCGTCACTTTTGCGCCGCCGGTGCGTCACTTTTTGTGACGCATCAGCGACATAAAAACTGGACCTTGTTGCACCATATTTACAAAGTGACGCATCTAGGTAGATGCGTCACTTTGTAAACACCTGCGCTACATTATACCTGCGTCAGGTATAATGTATGCAGGGTGGGCGTTCCCACGTAAGTAAGCATCGTAGAAGTAACGCTTGTGAAATCTACGAGATATCACTGCGCCACTTCTAGGGTGCAAATGCGTCAATATCTTGCGCCTGCCTCACAGCAGGAGTAAGACTGACGCAGGCCCTTTCACATGGGGCTTGCACCATGTGAAAGGACACATTGCTGGAGTTGCGTCAATTTCGTGACACACTCCAGCAATGCGTCACTTTTGCGCCTACAGATACGTCAGAAATACTGACGTATCTGTGACTCCTTGCGACATGATGCATCATGCTGTAAATATGACGCATCATTGGAGTCGCAGGGAGGGCGCAGTGAAAAGTGACGCATCACTGTTTTCACGCAGTGATGCGTCACTTTTCATAAATGAGGCCCAAAGTACCTTGGCACTCTAGATACCTCTCAGTTGTCAATTATCTTAGACAAAGTAACGCATCCAGGGTCAATGTGTAGACTCACAGGAAACCAAACCATGTAATCTGTAAGCTGCACAAAGTTATTTAATGCCAAAAATTTCAAGAAATCACATAATTTAAATACAATAGAAAAAGAGGGGTGTGACCCAAAGCATAAAGATAGTCCTTAGATTTCCACGGAGGTCGAGATCATGCCGCCTCTATTGGTGGCAGTGATGGAAAAACAGCCGACACCTGTTTCGTTACAAAGTAACTTCTTCAAGGCTTAATGTATATTAAATGCAGATATACATGAATGCTCCAAAGTCTCCACGCGTTTATGTCCTATTCCTTTTGAGTATTTGGGAAAATTCGAGCAATCCTCAATTTAGAAGAACGTCCAAGTCAAAATTCTTGTGTGCATAGTAACTCCAAAGTAGGATCTTGTATATACACAGAATTCATTCAGTGTTTGAAAATCACCAAAGGCGCCAAACACAATGTGACGTTCTCTCACTAGAGTGTTAAGTGTGTTTGAAAAAGGTATGGTCCTCTAGTTGTCTTGTCAGATCAAGGGTGGGAGGCTATGGTATGCCTCATTCGGAACGGCACGTCTGCTGTGTACCGCCGTCAAGGTACCCGATAAGAAACGAAGACCTTAAATTAAAATGAAGGCATTAAATAACTTTGTGCAGCTTACTGATTATATGGTTTGGTTTCCTGTGAGTCTACACATTGACCCTGGATGCATTACTTTGTCTAAGATAATTGACAACTGAGAGATATCTATGGTGCCGAGGTACTTTCTTTTTATGCTTGTCCTCTTCTTGGTGTAGGTTGAGGGTACTTCAGTCCGCCATCGAGCCTGTGGGCAGCCCATGTGCCAGACTTCTTTCAGATTACAGGCATCCGGTTGTCACTTCCATCCTGTGTTGTAGCCTGGGCTCTCTCTTTCTCTGCTAACCATTGTCTGTGACGGGTGTTTTACACAACAGGTGTTATAGTAACTTCCATGTATTAACTATCATTTGCATTTAGAAAAAAGATGTTTATATGAAAGAATGTTTCCTAAAACGATGCTATTTTATTTCATTTCTATACCAAGTGAGCATTTACAAAGCTTATAGACCGGTCTTGGTTGTTTAAATAAAGTATTCGGCTGCAATAAAAAAAAGCAAAACAAAAAAACAATTGTTTTCTATATAAAATTCCTCCCTGAAATAAATAATTTAATAGGTGATGATTCCGCTTATTTTTGAAAAGTAAACAAGCCTAAGCACTCAATAGTAGGCGGAGCGATACACCAGACAGCCAGTCTTATGAAGTGAGAGAAAAATGCTCTTCTGGTTGAAGACGAGCTCACTTTATCTATATTTTCAAGAACTGATAATAGGTCTGCAGACAGCTGCGCTGTCAAGCCAGACCTAAAAAGACCTCTTCCTTTTGGGGAGCGCAGTCATTCATTCCAGGGAGTACAGTTAGAGGCTCATCCTCCATAGAAAAGGGAAAAAACTCCACCTATGGAACTCCTCTTACAGAGAACATAATGAAAAATTTCATTTCTGCTGGCAACTCCAAGTAGCAGAAACAGACAACTCAATAGCGAGTAGTACGTATTTTATCGCCCTATCCATGGACAGAACAAGGATTTTGTTGCCTTTGTTAAAGTAACAGTTTGCTGTCCCAGCCACAGGTTGCTGTCTCTTACCTTGCTTTAGCACCCGGCCTTCACACTACTGCTCTACCCCGAAGAGGGGGCCTCTTTAGGTCTGCATACATAGGGGGGGTCTACAGGTTGCATAGGAAGCCCATCGTACCCCACAACATGCCTCTCCTCTGCAAGGCCCACCGGTGCAGCTCAAAAACCCTCATAAACCTGACATAATTAAGAACAGCAAACTTTTGGTTTAAACCTAGATGGTGTCTGCCCTGTCTCGGCTGGAATTATCGTAGTCAAATGTATATTACAGCCGACAAAGCGAGGGAGCATGACTCTTAGCAAGTGGCACCTCCAGGCAAATAAGCCCAGCCAGCCTCAGAGATGTGTGTAAATGAACCGACGTGTATGCAGATGGTGAGTGAGTCCTCATGGTCCCTCACATCTCCCACCTTTGTATACTATAAGGTACACTACTACCTAATACATAAGTGCATATTAGAACTCCGCACAGGGAGAATGGAATCTGCTGTGCTCATGGTCACTTTTTATGGCTCACCTGAGGCAGTTGATGAGCTGGTGCTTGCGAGGCATTATATGTAGAATAAATGGGGCTTAGAGCCTGCCCATTGCTTAGCATTGGTTGACTCCATCGTCGCTCTCATTGCCTTTTCTTGCTTTTGATTATTCAGCGTGGGCTGGTTTCATTTTCTCTTTGTGTGTTTGTCCTTTCCACTAGTCGTGCACCTTCAGAGGTACTTTTTTAGGTTGGGCCTGAGCAGCACATGCGCTGCTCTGCGAGGCATGCTGTATTCGGTATATGGGCTATCCTGGGACTTCGGACATGCCCACCGCTTTTGGTTGGTTAGTTGGGCTTTTTTTTAAATTTATTTAAACTCTGGTTGGTTAATATTGTGCCTCTGTGCCGCCTTTCGGTGCTTGGTTTCCTCCCAGCAGACACTGGCCTCCTGAAGAATGGCATGGGATGCTGGAGGTTAGATCAAGATTACACAAGCATTTGCAATGCAATAGGTCTTGGATAACTAAAAGTTTGACCTATTGGCGTTGCAAATAATATTACTGTGAAATGTGTACACAGCTATCCTCCTAAGCATGTGGTTTCTCCAAATACCCTCTAGATTCCAAATATAGGTGTTTACAACTAATGCGTTGTTCACACATTCCTTTAAAGTGCAGTCTTTACAACGACTGCGTTGTTACCACGCGAACTATTACATGGCAAGTCGTTTCAACGACTTGCTGTAGAGGGCACGCTGGACTTAGGAATACTATTATTTACTATTCCTACTCCAGTTTGTGCAACAGCATGGAAGGTGTTGAATTCTAAATCCAATACAATCGAGCCCCCTACAGCATGACTTGCGATGTAATGGCACTTGTGGGAACAACGCGGTCGTTGTAACGAACATGTTGTAATGGTACCGCATTGAGGAGACAGCGTTGTAAACGCTGTTTCCCCCATATTCCATCTTGACTTCTTTGCTCTACTACATAGATTCTCTTATATGATATAAATGAATAATCATCTATCAACTGTGGGCCCTATTTATAGCCTCTCTGTAACAAAGTCCATTCAGGTGTTAAATTAAAATATGATTTTTGTAATCAATGGAATAAATATGTATTTAAAATGAATCAGCTGGGATGTGCTATGTGTGCACATATTGGATCTAAAAAGAGCTCATTAAATTATTGAGGTTGCATTGTGTGTTCCTTGTAGAGGTAACACACAGTCCCTATATCATTCCACCCCCCATGGACCATCCCATTCTCCCTTCCCCTCCTTGGGATCAGTTGAATGGTCCTGGACCTGTCCATCCTCTTATTTGGTGGAGCAGTTGACTGGGAGAACATTGTGAATGTGTGCTGGTTCATTGACTGGCTAATGCTATAATGTGCATAAACACTCATGTGGCAGCCGTGCTCTTGCACCATGACGCTGATCCCATAATGGCCAGTGCTGTGCGAACACCGCATCAGAAATTCCATAACTTCAATCGACGAAACTGTAGGCTTTGAACATTCTATAATGCGGAATATTGCACGGCGAGGCATTTTCCTCTCAGCATTGGAGAATTACCGCTGATGTCCACCTTTCTGCCCTGATTTTATCAGACTTTTCCCAAGTACAGAGCTGTTTTCCTTGGACACGTTCCACTAGGTTTTACCTGACCAAATGTGTCCTTGACAAACCCGAAGAGTACAGTAGTGTTACATTTTTTGCAACACCCCTTGGAGAAGAAGCTCCAGTTGCCACACAAAATCGAATTTACGAAACTTGACATGAAGGTGTTTGTGGTGTCACAATAAAGTCAAAATCTAACGTTCAATCCTTGCTAATATGAAATTTGAGTTCTAATTTAGAATGACAGTTCTACTTTGTAAAGGACATTCTAAGTTTGGAATGAGAGGTCTAATTAGAAAATAAAAGAATTCTATTAGAATGCAGATTGGAACCAAACTTCTAATTTGCAACATTAGACCTATGTTTGGAATGCAGATTCTACGTTTGGAATGCCTCCTGTACAAAACATAAAATGCCTTTTAAGGCTCAAGCAGCAGCTGTGTATGGATATATTAGGTTCATTTTGTGAGCAGAAATTAGCGGATTCTAAGGCCACAGTTTCTCTGGGCACCTTGTCCCTCCAGGGTATCCAGAATTACCTTTGATTGAATGGATGTGTGCAATGCTATTGAAGCTGTGTGTAGTCACACAAGGAGTCTGTGACCGTCTTCACACAGATAAAGACTCAGAGCCCAGCCATAAGACTGCTGCCAGGCTCTGCTAGTAGGTGCAGAAGAATGATGTAAGGTGTCTTCTAATCCCTAGATCCCACCCTGACATTTGAATGCCTGAACCACACCTGTGAAGTGGGCAGAGCAGATAGGAAGAAACATAATGAAAAGCTGTGCATTCCTGTGCAGTGCACTAGGCCCATCTCACCAGCGCCTTTACAGATTCCTTGAAGATGGGTTTGAAGGACATTCTTTTTGGCAGACACATTGAAAGGAGACGACTATTGTTAATTATTGACCATCGAGGCCACAACATCTGTAGAGTAATCAAGAGAGTGAGAAATTCTGAAACTAATTCTATGGCACATTCTGTCTTTCTAGGCAGATTAAATATAGCGTCTGTATGCAATTAAGAGAACACAGGAAATCTTAATAATAAGATGATTGTAACTGACTTCCTTCCCTCAGTCTGTTGGTTCTGTGATGTTATGTGACATATGGGCCCACATCTATCAACCTACTGTATCACTGGTCTCACAGGCAGCCTTGAGTGTTATCAGCGTTTCCCATCAATCGATCGTGATGTCATCTACATCACACCCCTAGTCCTGGCAGGCTTTATGACATCATTCACCGCTTAGCTATATATAGAGGCGCAGTCGGGCATGCCTGCAGTGTGAGTGCAGTCTGAGGACTGGGCTATGAATGGTGTGAAAGAGGTGTGAATGGGGGACTTGGGGGGACCGAGCTAACATCAGACTCACAGAATGGCCGTGGCAGTTCTGCTTCTCGAGGCCTCTGCCATGTGTTGTTTGGTCGTTCAGTGGGAGAAACAGGCAGCACCTCGTAGACCGCCAGAGAGATGCACTTTGAGGTGGGGGCGGAGCTTCCATAAGGTGTGGTAAGGCCTTATGAGGTTCCTTGACGTTGTAGCAAACAGCTTTTAATAGCAATTCCTGGGGTTCTCTAAGCAGGCGAATTGAATTTTGCCTTGAGCTCCAGGAACTCTAGCACCGCCCCTATCTGGAGCTGGGTGCGGAATGTCTGTGGGTCTAATGTGAAGCAAGGTAGCATGAATGAAGGCATGAATGGTGTGAATGCTCAGTAGCAAAGGTCAAAACCTTGGCGTGGTGCTACTGCTCACAAGTTTACCCATGAACTTGTGCTAATTTGACCTGTTTTTGATGACATCATTCACTTCTAAGCTGTGTCTAGATGTTTAGTCTGAGATACCTGCAAGGGTAAGTGCAGTGTGTGGGCTAGGCTATGAATGGTGTGAAAGCAGTGTGAATGGGGGACTTGGGGGCACCGAGCTAACATCAGACTCACAGGATGGCTGTGGCAGTTCTGCTTCTCATGGCCTCTGCCACTTGCTTGTTTGATCGTTCAGTGGGAGAAACCAGGCAGCACCTCACAGACCGCCAGTGAGATGCACTTTGAGGTGGGGGCGGAGGTTCCATAAGGTGTGGTAAGGCCTTATGAGGTACCTTGTCGTTGTACCAAACAGCTTTTAAAAGCAATTTCTGGGGTTCTTCCTCAGGCGAATTCAGTTTTGCCTTGAGCTCCAGGAACTCTGGCACCGCCCCTATCTGGAGCTGGGTGCGGAATGTCTGGGGGTCTGATGGGAAGCAAGGTAGTATGAATGAAGGTGTGAATGGTGTGAATGTTCAGTAGCAAAGGTCAAAACCTTGGCGTGGTGCTACTGCTCACAAGTTTACCCATGAACTTGTGCTAATTTGACCTGTTGTGAATGAAAAGGGTGTGCACTGTCTTTGATTTCTTTTTCTTCCTGTTCTGTGCATTTTTCCTAGCTGCTTCCTGTCCCTTCTCTCATGCTGCCTTGAGTGTTATCAGTGTTTTCCATCAATCCTTGTGATGTCATCTACTACATCACACCCCTGGCAGGCTTTGTGACATCATTCACCTCTAAACTGTGTTTAGAGGCGTAGTCGGGGATGTCTGCAGGGTAAGTGCAGTGTGTGGGCTAGGCTATGAATGGTGGGAAAGAGGTGTGAATGGGGGACTTGGGGGCACCGAGCTAACATCAGACCCGCCTTACCACTTCGCAATGCAAGTGGCCGCTACTTCAGTATTTGAGTGCCTAGAAGTACTTTAGCATGTGGCCTAAGTTCAATAGTTGTACTATATCAACATTTATTCGAAAGAAAAATATACACATTTTAGACAACCCAACATCTCTCAGACCTACCATAAATCCAGAACTCATGTTGGTTGCACGAGGGAGTGGTAGTACACAATACCTGTCCACAATAAGGTGTACAGCCTATTTCTGAAGACTCTCACGTGGTAAAACCATTCAACAGAAATAGGCAATAAATTGATATCACTGCTGGTGAGGCTGATGTAAAGGGAGGTGAAGGAGCAACCCTGTGTTTGGGGAGAAACCATCTGTTGCAGGGGCTATGAACATAAGCTAGAGGGGCTATACGTAGCTGATAATGGACACACAGAAGCATATCTAAAGGGTAGTACTTGAAATACCTCAAACATTGATGTTTACTAAAACGTTGCTGCTCAGGTGTTTTTAGTACTTTTCTACAACTGGAGGGGTTTCCCTCTACAAGTCATTCACCAGTGAATCACACCTTAACCTAGACACATAAAATGCCTTACTGGAGTAACCCAAACTGCTAGAATGCAACAAAAGATATGATATACATGGACGTCAATTCACCAAAATGCCAGAAGTAGCGGAAGTGACATTACACGCCCTTTGCCATCCAATTTCACTCACACACACATACTTACATATCAGTGTAATAATAAATTGACAGAAAATAGAGTGGAGACCAATCTGCCCCTGTGTACCTGGCACTGAATTGGCACCTGTGAAACTAGTGGTCGCAAATGCAGTGCTAGAGGGAGCAAAGAGCAAGCCAGGAGTCGCAGCTGCGACCCCTAAATGACGCCCATGATATACAACTCAATGGTGCTTTGTGGGTGATTTTGGTACAAGACACGTTCCCTGTTTCCTGGCACGTTCAGTGACCGCTGCCCTTGGAGTGAAGGCCTAGAGGCCTGCAGGATACACGTTGCCTGCTGGTGGGACCTGTGTAGTACCTGCTCTGGCTGTCAAGGTGCATTCTTACATTGGCAACAAATTTCATGTGTCTATGAGTTCAGGGATCAGCAAAAACCAACTGGGCAAAAGCACCTACGAATGACCCTGTGCTCTAAAGGGGAGAAGCAGAAAGAAACGGAAAGAAAGGTACTGCTTTCATAAGATTAAATAAATGTTGACAGCCCCTCACCTGTCCATAGAGATGACAATCTCTGGGAGGAGCTTCTCGGTACTGCAAGAACTGAAACTGTAACCGCATTTGTATGTCACACTGCTTTAGATCATTGGAAGCGTGGATTGGTGGAGAAATATAAGAAACATGTGTAAGATTGTAGTGATAGGGTGAGTTCATGTTGTGCTGAATGTGCCACATGCATAGTGGGCAGGCATTGGATGACTTGTGCTTCTGTTTGTTTAAACACTGTGATGGTTGGTGGAATATGCCATCTTATTTTGCATGCGTTTACAATGCATGGCGTTACAACGCGGTCGTTACTACGACTGCGTGGTTGGTTTGCATACTGTTACAACTCAAGTCGGAAGAACAACTTGCGTTGGAAGGGGCGCTGGATGTTGGAATAGTATAATTTACTATTCCAACTCCAGTCTGTGCAGACAGTAGGGAAGGTTTTGGATTTTAAATTCAACACCTTCTGCCCCGTACAATGCAAGTCGTTGTTCCGAGTTGCGTTGTAACGGTTTGCAAACTAACAAAGCAGTCGTAACTACCGCGTTGTTTCGCATGTGTTGTTAACGCTGTTTACCGGTTGGTGGGTTCTGGGCTTGAACGAGAGGTGAATTTAAGGGGCAGCAAGGAGAATGCAAGGACAAACTGGTGTGACTCTGTTTTAGACACATAGATGCCTTATATATACCCTGCACATTTAAGCTACCAGAGGGGTTCAAGGAGACTTTGGTTATCTTTATTGTCATGTTACGCACAAACTTGATACTAAGCAATATTTAATAATAATCACCATTTAAAGTTTTCTTTTTTTTTAAAACTAAATTGTGATGCTACATGGTATGAAGCATGTTAAAAGTCTTTCCTCCATCCAGCCCTGGCCGTCCACTTAAGTTGGAAGTGACGGCATGCTTTAAGTGTCGTCATGAGAGTCCTACTGTAGATATATTTAGAGGCACTTGGCTCAGAATGGAAAATGTATATTTTTTCAATTCATGAATACCACTAGGAAACACTAAGTTGGTGCTTATAGCTGCTTCGTGGTCTACGTTGTGCTAATCTCTTACTGACTTGGGTGCCAATTAGACACCACCTTGCTTGGAAGAAGCGTCTGGACCTGAGAAAGAGTGGGGCATATATACACCATTTCAGATTGTTTATTTGCAGGAAGGGACACCTTCCTGCTCATAAATCATTTCCCGCAATGGAGGCACCCTTGCACTAAAGTGCAAGGGTGCCTGCGTTGGCGCTAGCTAGCTATATTAGGGCCAGCACAGGGTCCATGTGTGCATAGTAACTCCAAAGTAGGATCTTGTATATACACAGAATTCATTCAGTGTTTGAAAATCACCAAAGGCGCCAAACACAATGTGACGTTCTCTCACTAGAGTGTTAAGTGTGTTTGAAAAAGGTATGGTCCTCTAGTTGTCTTGTCAGATCAAGGGTGGGAGGCTATGGTATGCCTCATTCGGAACGGCACGTCTGCTGTGTACCGCCGTCAAGGTACCCGATAAGAAACGAAGACCTTAAATTAAAATGAAGGCATTAAATAACTTTGTGCAGCTTACTGATTATATGGTTTGGTTTCCTGTGAGTCTACACATTGACCCTGGATGCATTACTTTGTCTAAGATAATTGACAACTGAGAGATATCTATGGTGCCGAGGTACTTTCTTTTTATGCTTGTCCTCTTCTTGGTGTAGGTTGAGGGTACTTCAGTCCGCCATCGAGCCTGTGGGCAGCCCATGTGCCAGACTTCTTTCAGATTACAGGCATCCGGTTGTCACTTCCATCCTGTGTTGTAGCCTGGGCTCTCTCTTTCTCTGCTAACCATTGTCTGTGACGGGTGTTTTACACAACAGGTGTTATAGTAACTTCCATGTATTAACTATCATTTGCATTTAGAAAAAAGATGTTTATATGAAAGAATGTTTCCTAAAACGATGCTATTTTATTTCATTTCTATACCAAGTGAGCATTTACAAAGCTTATAGACCGGTCTTGGTTGTTTAAATAAAGTATTCGGCTGCAATAAAAAAAAGCAAAACAAAAAAACAATTGTTTTCTATATAAAATTCCTCCCTGAAATAAATAATTTAATAGGTGATGATTCCGCTTATTTTTGAAAAGTAAACAAGCCTAAGCACTCAATAGTAGGCGGAGCGATACACCAGACAGCCAGTCTTATGAAGTGAGAGAAAAATGCTCTTCTGGTTGAAGACGAGCTCACTTTATCTATATTTTCAAGAACTGATAATAGGTCTGCAGACAGCTGCGCTGTCAAGCCAGACCTAAAAAGACCTCTTCCTTTTGGGGAGCGCAGTCATTCATTCCAGGGAGTACAGTTAGAGGCTCATCCTCCATAGAAAAGGGAAAAAACTCCACCTATGGAACTCCTCTTACAGAGAACATAATGAAAAATTTCATTTCTGCTGGCAACTCCAAGTAGCAGAAACAGACAACTCAATAGCGAGTAGTACGTATTTTATCGCCCTATCCATGGACAGAACAAGGATTTTGTTGCCTTTGTTAAAGTAACAGTTTGCTGTCCCAGCCACAGGTTGCTGTCTCTTACCTTGCTTTAGCACCCGGCCTTCACACTACTGCTCTACCCCGAAGAGGGGGCCTCTTTAGGTCTGCATACATAGGGGGGGTCTACAGGTTGCATAGGAAGCCCATCGTACCCCACAACATGCCTCTCCTCTGCAAGGCCCACCGGTGCAGCTCAAAAACCCTCATAAACCTGACATAATTAAGAACAGCAAACTTTTGGTTTAAACCTAGATGGTGTCTGCCCTGTCTCGGCTGGAATTATCGTAGTCAAATGTATATTACAGCCGACAAAGCGAGGGAGCATGACTCTTAGCAAGTGGCACCTCCAGGCAAATAAGCCCAGCCAGCCTCAGAGATGTGTGTAAATGAACCGACGTGTATGCAGATGGTGAGTGAGTCCTCATGGTCCCTCACATCTCCCACCTTTGTATACTATAAGGTACACTACTACCTAATACATAAGTGCATATTAGAACTCCGCACAGGGAGAATGGAATCTGCTGTGCTCATGGTCACTTTTTATGGCTCACCTGAGGCAGTTGATGAGCTGGTGCTTGCGAGGCATTATATGTAGAATAAATGGGGCTTAGAGCCTGCCCATTGCTTAGCATTGGTTGACTCCATCGTCGCTCTCATTGCCTTTTCTTGCTTTTGATTATTCAGCGTGGGCTGGTTTCATTTTCTCTTTGTGTGTTTGTCCTTTCCACTAGTCGTGCACCTTCAGAGGTACTTTTTTAGGTTGGGCCTGAGCAGCACATGCGCTGCTCTGCGAGGCATGCTGTATTCGGTATATGGGCTATCCTGGGACTTCGGACATGCCCACCGCTTTTGGTTGGTTAGTTGGGCTTTTTTTTAAATTTATTTAAACTCTGGTTGGTTAATATTGTGCCTCTGTGCCGCCTTTCGGTGCTTGGTTTCCTCCCAGCAGACACTGGCCTCCTGAAGAATGGCATGGGATGCTGGAGGTTAGATCAAGATTACACAAGCATTTGCAATGCAATAGGTCTTGGATAACTAAAAGTTTGACCTATTGGCGTTGCAAATAATATTACTGTGAAATGTGTACACAGCTATCCTCCTAAGCATGTGGTTTCTCCAAATACCCTCTAGATTCCAAATATAGGTGTTTACAACTAATGCGTTGTTCACACATTCCTTTAAAGTGCAGTCTTTACAACGACTGCGTTGTTACCACGCGAACTATTACATGGCAAGTCGTTTCAACGACTTGCTGTAGAGGGCACGCTGGACTTAGGAATACTATTATTTACTATTCCTACTCCAGTTTGTGCAACAGCATGGAAGGTGTTGAATTCTAAATCCAATACAATCGAGCCCCCTACAGCATGACTTGCGATGTAATGGCACTTGTGGGAACAACGCGGTCGTTGTAACGAACATGTTGTAATGGTACCGCATTGAGGAGACAGCGTTGTAAACGCTGTTTCCCCCATATTCCATCTTGACTTCTTTGCTCTACTACATAGATTCTCTTATATGATATAAATGAATAATCATCTATCAACTGTGGGCCCTATTTATAGCCTCTCTGTAACAAAGTCCATTCAGGTGTTAAATTAAAATATGATTTTTGTAATCAATGGAATAAATATGTATTTAAAATGAATCAGCTGGGATGTGCTATGTGTGCACATATTGGATCTAAAAAGAGCTCATTAAATTATTGAGGTTGCATTGTGTGTTCCTTGTAGAGGTAACACACAGTCCCTATATCATTCCACCCCCCATGGACCATCCCATTCTCCCTTCCCCTCCTTGGGATCAGTTGAATGGTCCTGGACCTGTCCATCCTCTTATTTGGTGGAGCAGTTGACTGGGAGAACATTGTGAATGTGTGCTGGTTCATTGACTGGCTAATGCTATAATGTGCATAAACACTCATGTGGCAGCCGTGCTCTTGCACCATGACGCTGATCCCATAATGGCCAGTGCTGTGCGAACACCGCATCAGAAATTCCATAACTTCAATCGACGAAACTGTAGGCTTTGAACATTCTATAATGCGGAATATTGCACGGCGAGGCATTTTCCTCTCAGCATTGGAGAATTACCGCTGATGTCCACCTTTCTGCCCTGATTTTATCAGACTTTTCCCAAGTACAGAGCTGTTTTCCTTGGACACGTTCCACTAGGTTTTACCTGACCAAATGTGTCCTTGACAAACCCGAAGAGTACAGTAGTGTTACATTTTTTGCAACACCCCTTGGAGAAGAAGCTCCAGTTGCCACACAAAATCGAATTTACGAAACTTGACATGAAGGTGTTTGTGGTGTCACAATAAAGTCAAAATCTAACGTTCAATCCTTGCTAATATGAAATTTGAGTTCTAATTTAGAATGACAGTTCTACTTTGTAAAGGACATTCTAAGTTTGGAATGAGAGGTCTAATTAGAAAATAAAAGAATTCTATTAGAATGCAGATTGGAACCAAACTTCTAATTTGCAACATTAGACCTATGTTTGGAATGCAGATTCTACGTTTGGAATGCCTCCTGTACAAAACATAAAATGCCTTTTAAGGCTCAAGCAGCAGCTGTGTATGGATATATTAGGTTCATTTTGTGAGCAGAAATTAGCGGATTCTAAGGCCACAGTTTCTCTGGGCACCTTGTCCCTCCAGGGTATCCAGAATTACCTTTGATTGAATGGATGTGTGCAATGCTATTGAAGCTGTGTGTAGTCACACAAGGAGTCTGTGACCGTCTTCACACAGATAAAGACTCAGAGCCCAGCCATAAGACTGCTGCCAGGCTCTGCTAGTAGGTGCAGAAGAATGATGTAAGGTGTCTTCTAATCCCTAGATCCCACCCTGACATTTGAATGCCTGAACCACACCTGTGAAGTGGGCAGAGCAGATAGGAAGAAACATAATGAAAAGCTGTGCATTCCTGTGCAGTGCACTAGGCCCATCTCACCAGCGCCTTTACAGATTCCTTGAAGATGGGTTTGAAGGACATTCTTTTTGGCAGACACATTGAAAGGAGACGACTATTGTTAATTATTGACCATCGAGGCCACAACATCTGTAGAGTAATCAAGAGAGTGAGAAATTCTGAAACTAATTCTATGGCACATTCTGTCTTTCTAGGCAGATTAAATATAGCGTCTGTATGCAATTAAGAGAACACAGGAAATCTTAATAATAAGATGATTGTAACTGACTTCCTTCCCTCAGTCTGTTGGTTCTGTGATGTTATGTGACATATGGGCCCACATCTATCAACCTACTGTATCACTGGTCTCACAGGCAGCCTTGAGTGTTATCAGCGTTTCCCATCAATCGATCGTGATGTCATCTACATCACACCCCTAGTCCTGGCAGGCTTTATGACATCATTCACCGCTTAGCTATATATAGAGGCGCAGTCGGGCATGCCTGCAGTGTGAGTGCAGTCTGAGGACTGGGCTATGAATGGTGTGAAAGAGGTGTGAATGGGGGACTTGGGGGGACCGAGCTAACATCAGACTCACAGAATGGCCGTGGCAGTTCTGCTTCTCGAGGCCTCTGCCATGTGTTGTTTGGTCGTTCAGTGGGAGAAACAGGCAGCACCTCGTAGACCGCCAGAGAGATGCACTTTGAGGTGGGGGCGGAGCTTCCATAAGGTGTGGTAAGGCCTTATGAGGTTCCTTGACGTTGTAGCAAACAGCTTTTAATAGCAATTCCTGGGGTTCTCTAAGCAGGCGAATTGAATTTTGCCTTGAGCTCCAGGAACTCTAGCACCGCCCCTATCTGGAGCTGGGTGCGGAATGTCTGTGGGTCTAATGTGAAGCAAGGTAGCATGAATGAAGGCATGAATGGTGTGAATGCTCAGTAGCAAAGGTCAAAACCTTGGCGTGGTGCTACTGCTCACAAGTTTACCCATGAACTTGTGCTAATTTGACCTGTTTTTGATGACATCATTCACTTCTAAGCTGTGTCTAGATGTTTAGTCTGAGATACCTGCAAGGGTAAGTGCAGTGTGTGGGCTAGGCTATGAATGGTGTGAAAGCAGTGTGAATGGGGGACTTGGGGGCACCGAGCTAACATCAGACTCACAGGATGGCTGTGGCAGTTCTGCTTCTCATGGCCTCTGCCACTTGCTTGTTTGATCGTTCAGTGGGAGAAACCAGGCAGCACCTCACAGACCGCCAGTGAGATGCACTTTGAGGTGGGGGCGGAGGTTCCATAAGGTGTGGTAAGGCCTTATGAGGTACCTTGTCGTTGTACCAAACAGCTTTTAAAAGCAATTTCTGGGGTTCTTCCTCAGGCGAATTCAGTTTTGCCTTGAGCTCCAGGAACTCTGGCACCGCCCCTATCTGGAGCTGGGTGCGGAATGTCTGGGGGTCTGATGGGAAGCAAGGTAGTATGAATGAAGGTGTGAATGGTGTGAATGTTCAGTAGCAAAGGTCAAAACCTTGGCGTGGTGCTACTGCTCACAAGTTTACCCATGAACTTGTGCTAATTTGACCTGTTGTGAATGAAAAGGGTGTGCACTGTCTTTGATTTCTTTTTCTTCCTGTTCTGTGCATTTTTCCTAGCTGCTTCCTGTCCCTTCTCTCATGCTGCCTTGAGTGTTATCAGTGTTTTCCATCAATCCTTGTGATGTCATCTACTACATCACACCCCTGGCAGGCTTTGTGACATCATTCACCTCTAAACTGTGTTTAGAGGCGTAGTCGGGGATGTCTGCAGGGTAAGTGCAGTGTGTGGGCTAGGCTATGAATGGTGGGAAAGAGGTGTGAATGGGGGACTTGGGGGCACCGAGCTAACATCAGACCCGCCTTACCACTTCGCAATGCAAGTGGCCGCTACTTCAGTATTTGAGTGCCTAGAAGTACTTTAGCATGTGGCCTAAGTTCAATAGTTGTACTATATCAACATTTATTCGAAAGAAAAATATACACATTTTAGACAACCCAACATCTCTCAGACCTACCATAAATCCAGAACTCATGTTGGTTGCACGAGGGAGTGGTAGTACACAATACCTGTCCACAATAAGGTGTACAGCCTATTTCTGAAGACTCTCACGTGGTAAAACCATTCAACAGAAATAGGCAATAAATTGATATCACTGCTGGTGAGGCTGATGTAAAGGGAGGTGAAGGAGCAACCCTGTGTTTGGGGAGAAACCATCTGTTGCAGGGGCTATGAACATAAGCTAGAGGGGCTATACGTAGCTGATAATGGACACACAGAAGCATATCTAAAGGGTAGTACTTGAAATACCTCAAACATTGATGTTTACTAAAACGTTGCTGCTCAGGTGTTTTTAGTACTTTTCTACAACTGGAGGGGTTTCCCTCTACAAGTCATTCACCAGTGAATCACACCTTAACCTAGACACATAAAATGCCTTACTGGAGTAACCCAAACTGCTAGAATGCAACAAAAGATATGATATACATGGACGTCAATTCACCAAAATGCCAGAAGTAGCGGAAGTGACATTACACGCCCTTTGCCATCCAATTTCACTCACACACACATACTTACATATCAGTGTAATAATAAATTGACAGAAAATAGAGTGGAGACCAATCTGCCCCTGTGTACCTGGCACTGAATTGGCACCTGTGAAACTAGTGGTCGCAAATGCAGTGCTAGAGGGAGCAAAGAGCAAGCCAGGAGTCGCAGCTGCGACCCCTAAATGACGCCCATGATATACAACTCAATGGTGCTTTGTGGGTGATTTTGGTACAAGACACGTTCCCTGTTTCCTGGCACGTTCAGTGACCGCTGCCCTTGGAGTGAAGGCCTAGAGGCCTGCAGGATACACGTTGCCTGCTGGTGGGACCTGTGTAGTACCTGCTCTGGCTGTCAAGGTGCATTCTTACATTGGCAACAAATTTCATGTGTCTATGAGTTCAGGGATCAGCAAAAACCAACTGGGCAAAAGCACCTACGAATGACCCTGTGCTCTAAAGGGGAGAAGCAGAAAGAAACGGAAAGAAAGGTACTGCTTTCATAAGATTAAATAAATGTTGACAGCCCCTCACCTGTCCATAGAGATGACAATCTCTGGGAGGAGCTTCTCGGTACTGCAAGAACTGAAACTGTAACCGCATTTGTATGTCACACTGCTTTAGATCATTGGAAGCGTGGATTGGTGGAGAAATATAAGAAACATGTGTAAGATTGTAGTGATAGGGTGAGTTCATGTTGTGCTGAATGTGCCACATGCATAGTGGGCAGGCATTGGATGACTTGTGCTTCTGTTTGTTTAAACACTGTGATGGTTGGTGGAATATGCCATCTTATTTTGCATGCGTTTACAATGCATGGCGTTACAACGCGGTCGTTACTACGACTGCGTGGTTGGTTTGCATACTGTTACAACTCAAGTCGGAAGAACAACTTGCGTTGGAAGGGGCGCTGGATGTTGGAATAGTATAATTTACTATTCCAACTCCAGTCTGTGCAGACAGTAGGGAAGGTTTTGGATTTTAAATTCAACACCTTCTGCCCCGTACAATGCAAGTCGTTGTTCCGAGTTGCGTTGTAACGGTTTGCAAACTAACAAAGCAGTCGTAACTACCGCGTTGTTTCGCATGTGTTGTTAACGCTGTTTACCGGTTGGTGGGTTCTGGGCTTGAACGAGAGGTGAATTTAAGGGGCAGCAAGGAGAATGCAAGGACAAACTGGTGTGACTCTGTTTTAGACACATAGATGCCTTATATATACCCTGCACATTTAAGCTACCAGAGGGGTTCAAGGAGACTTTGGTTATCTTTATTGTCATGTTACGCACAAACTTGATACTAAGCAATATTTAATAATAATCACCATTTAAAGTTTTCTTTTTTTTTAAAACTAAATTGTGATGCTACATGGTATGAAGCATGTTAAAAGTCTTTCCTCCATCCAGCCCTGGCCGTCCACTTAAGTTGGAAGTGACGGCATGCTTTAAGTGTCGTCATGAGAGTCCTACTGTAGATATATTTAGAGGCACTTGGCTCAGAATGGAAAATGTATATTTTTTCAATTCATGAATACCACTAGGAAACACTAAGTTGGTGCTTATAGCTGCTTCGTGGTCTACGTTGTGCTAATCTCTTACTGACTTGGGTGCCAATTAGACACCACCTTGCTTGGAAGAAGCGTCTGGACCTGAGAAAGAGTGGGGCATATATACACCATTTCAGATTGTTTATTTGCAGGAAGGGACACCTTCCTGCTCATAAATCATTTCCCGCAATGGAGGCACCCTTGCACTAAAGTGCAAGGGTGCCTGCGTTGGCGCTAGCTAGCTATATTAGGGCCAGCACAGGGGGAAACGCAAGGCTGCACCATATTCTTGTAAATACAGTGCAGCAGTGCGTTTCAGAAGTGGCGGAGCATGGCATTAAGCCAAGGTTCTAAAGCCACGCTCTGCCACTTCCTTGTAAAAATGCCCCTGTGTTTGACACATACTGTGTTGCGGGCAAAACTGGGTTCTTACACACTTTCTGCTTTTCCCCTGCAGGGCAGCAGTGCCCTCTGTTTTACACGTAGCTGTAATCTTGTCACACAACAGGTGTGAGTAGTTTGTCCACTTTCTGAGGGTAGATGCGATAGCAAGTCTGGATGAGCTAGTCACACGGACAGGGGAAAGCATAAGATGAAGTATCTGCCTGACCATTGATCGGCATGCTTGTCCTCTTCTTGGTGTAGGTGGAGGGTACTTCAGTCCACCATCCAGGCTGTGGGCAGCCCCTGTGCCAGCCTTCTTTCAGTTTACAGGCCTCCGGTTGTCACTTCCGTTCTGTGTTGTAGCCTGGGCTCTCTCTACCTCTGCTAGCCATTATGTGTGACAGGTGCATTACACGACAGGTGTCATAGTAACGCCCATGTATTAACTACCATTCGTATTTTAGAAATAAGGCATGTTTCTACTAAAGAATGTTTAATAAACGTTTGCTGTTTCATTCCATTTCTATACCAAAAAAGCATTTACAAAGCTTATAGACTTGTTCTGGTTATTGAAACTTAACTAACAAATAAAGTATTCAGCTGCAATGAAAAAAAGCAAAACATAAAAACAATTGTTTTCTATAAAAAATTCCTCTAGGAAATAAATGATTTAATAGGTGATGATTCCGTATACTTATGAAATGTAAACAATCCTAAGCACTCAATAGTAGGCGGAGCGATACACCAGACAGACAGTCTTATGAAGTGAGAGAAAAATACTCTTCTGGTTGAAGCCGAGCACACTTTATATTTTCAAGAATTGGTAATAATAGGTCTGCAGGCAGCTGCGCTGTCAAGCCAGACCTAAAAAGACCTCTTCCTTTTGGGGAGAGCAGTCACTGATTCCAGGGAGTACAGGAAGAGGCTCGTCCGCCATAGAAAAGGGAAAACAACTCCACCTATGGAGCTCCTCTTTCAGGGAACAGAACGAAAAAGGCTCCTTGGGTAGTGGAGATCTGCAAAAGGCTTCTTCATGGTGCACCAGACTCACGGTAGAGGAAACTTCTTAGTCCCCATTACATAATATGTTCCATCTGATGGGATAGGTGATAAAGATTACTGCCTGGGTGGACAAAACAGTTAAAGTGGCATTAGGAAACAATGCTACAGTGTCATTTCTGCCGGCAACTCAAAGTAGCAGAAATAGACAGCCCAGTAGAGCTGTGGAAGGTATTTTATCTCCCTGTCCTTGGACAGAACAAGGATTTTGGTGCCATTGTTAAAGTAACAGTTTGCTGTCCCATCCACGGGTGGCTGTCTCTTACCTTGCTTTAGCACCCGTCCTACACAATACTGCTCTACCCCGAAGAGGGGGCCTCATTGGCCTGCACACATGGGGGGGGGTTCTACAGGTTGCAACTGAAGCCTATCCTACCCCCAGCATGCCTCTCCTCTGCAAGGCCCACGGGTGCACCTCACAAACTCTCATAAACCTGCCATAATTAGGATCAGGAAAATGTTGATTTAAACCTAAATGTTTGCTGTCTCGGCTGGAAAGCTAGTAGTCAAATGTATAATACAGTCAACAAAGTGAGGGAGCATGACTCTTAGCAAGTGGCACCTCCAAGCAAATAAGCCCAGCCAGCCTCAGAGATATGTGTACATGAACCATTGTGTATGCAGATGGTTGATGAATCCTCATGGTCCCTCACATCTCCCACCTTTGTATAATATAAGGTACACTACTTCCTAAAAGATAAGTACATCTTAGAACTCCGTACAGGGAGAATGGAATCTTCTGTGCTAATGGACATTTTTTTATGGCTCGCCTGAGGCAGCTCATGAGCTGCTGCTCGCGAGGCATTATGTTGTAGATTAAAGGGGACTTAGAGCCTGGCCATTGCTTACCATTGGTTGACTCCATCGTCGCTCCCATTGCCTTTTCTTGCTTCTGATTTGTCAGCGTGGGGAGGTTTCACTTTCTCTTTCTGTTTGGCCTTTTCAAGAGTTGTGCACTTTCAGATGTTTTTTGGTCTCGCCTAGCATTGTAGCGCGAATGCGCTGCAATCTCTTTGCGATTATTCTAGACAACAATGGTCCATAGAAGGAAGAATTTTTGAAAGCGAAATTAATATAGACTCAGTCGTTACTATATTGGCTTGACTTGCCCAGCCGGACAGAGGTCTAATATTTACTTTTTAAAACAATTAGTACAGACAGTACATAAAGTGGGACACAAGCCTGTGTCCTACTTAGCCATGAGGAACAAGAGAGAACGGTGAACAACAGGAGGCTCAGGCAATGCTAATTGGTTTGTTTCACATGAGTATACACAGAATTGTGAGGAACAAATCGCAAAAAACACCCTTACAAAGAAATAAATAACAGTTTTTCGTATAAGGTGTATCAAGGTGTCGACGGCGTTTCGAACCGTGGAGAGAATGGGCGGTTCATCATCAGGACATAAGGTACATACCTGTTAGGTAGAGCCTATTAGCCTGAAGGGAAAGTGTGGAAGGAAAATACAACAAGGAGGCAATGAGGGTATATTTGCTTAGATGTCAAGAAGTTAAAAGACAATGCGGTTTTAAACTCAGGAAGGTGTGGATTGAAGAACGGTGAGTGGTAGTGAGTTGCGTAGTTAAGGAGCGGTAATGGAAGTGATAGGGTACGTGGTATAGTGCATTAAGGATATGCGTGTGACCTATCAAGGTGGCTAATTAGGCCAAACGCGTACAGTGCTTAGCGAGCAATAAAGGCAAATAGGAGCCATGCTGGGGAAGATGTGAATAGGATCAGTTAGATGCTACGATCACGTAGAATGAGCATATTTAAGGTTAAGGTGTCAGCGGAGAATAAAGCAAAAACCAAAGGAAATGATGGACGGAGTGTTGAACATTGCAAGCACTCACCCCAAGTCAACTGATCTGGGTTTAATCCATCACCATTCTTTAGCCCACTCTGCCACCCCAGTTCAGACATGGCCATATGCAAATTAGTCTGACCCTGTGCCTCATGGGAACAATCCAGCCCGAACTGCCAATCCATGTCTTCCCTGGACCGGAAACAAGCTTCCTAGGACCGGTTTCTGGCATTTCAGCCGTCTTCAGCCAGGCTTGCTTGAATCCAGTGGCAAAGTGAGCAAGGGACTCACGTCTGAGCATACCCTGCCAACTTATGGCGAACAAAGCAAAAACCAAAGGAAATGATGGACGGGGTGTTGAACATTGCTAGCACTTACCCCCAGTCAACTGATCTGGGTTTAATCCATCACCGTTCTTTAGCCCACTCTGCCACCCCAGTTCAGACATGGCCATATGCAAATCAGTCTGACCCTGTGCCTCATGGGAACAGTCCAGCCCGAACTGCCAAGCCATGTCTTCCCTGGACCGGAAACAAGCTTTCTAGGACCAGTTTCTAGCATTTCAGCCGTCTTCAACCAGGCTTGCTTGAATCCAGTGGCAAAGTGAGCAAGGGACTCACGTCTGAGCATACCCTGCTAACTTATGGCGAACAAAGCAAAAACCAAAGGAAATGATGGACGGAGTGTTGAACATTGCAAGCACTCACCCCCAGTCAACTGATCTGGGTTTAATCCATCACCGTCCTTTAGCCCACTCTGCCACCCCAGTTCAGACATGGCCATATGCAAATCAGTCTGACCCTGTGCCTCATGGGAACAGTCCAGCCCAAACTGCCAAGCCATGTCTTCCCTGGACCGGAAACAAGCTTCCTAGGACCGGTTTCTGGCAATTCAGCTGTCTTCAGCAAGGCTTGCTTGAAACCAGTGGCAAAGTGAGCAAGGGACTCACGTCTGAGCATACCCTGCCAACTTATGGCAAACAAAGCAAAAATCAAAGGAAATGATGGACGGAGTGTTGAACATTGCAAGCACTCACCCCCAGTCAACTGATCTGGGTTTAATCCATCACCGTTCTTTAGCCCACTCTGCCACCCCAGTTCAGACATGGCCATATGCAAATCAGTCTGACCCTGTGCCTCATGGGAACAGTCGAGCCCGAACTGCCAAGTAGGGGTGGGCGGAATTTGCGAAATCCACTTTCCCAAATTATCGTGATAATGTTAAAAATTATCGCAAACACGTGGAAATATCGCGAGGATGCGGAAGTTTTTTTCCAGCATGTTCGCGAGATTTTCTGCATGGTTGCGGCTCGCCAACTTACCCATGTGGTTGCCCGCGGGCGCGGCCATCTTGTTTTCAGTTGTCTCGCGGTGCATGATCGCGAGAAGAAAGACGTGATCGCGCGACACATGACGTCACAGTGGGCGCGAACTGTCGCGAGACAGCGCAAATGGCTAAAAACAATACAACATCTCATGGAGAACGCGACCGGATCAAGAAAACTTGTCGGCGAACACAGGGATTTAGGTAAGGCGATCGCGCGTGCGCGAGAATGTATTATTTTACAGCGCGAGCAAGAACCAAATTATCGCTAAGCTGCGGAATGCGGAAAATGTGACATTTTCGCGCTTTCCGCGGAACGCGAAAATGTCAAATTATCGCAATTTCCGCGAACGGAGCGAAATTTTCGCCCAGGCCTAGTCTTTTTCCTATGCATCGCATGTGCGCTGCGTAGGCGAGACCTAAATATATACTACATATACACATTCTGCAACATTTCTTAAAACAATTCGATTTTCCAGCAGCTCTATTATCAGCCATTTTCTAAAGAGTTTGAAGATTTTTCTTCTTTATTTGAGTGATATCCTTTAGAACAGAGTTACAAGGAAAATACTCTCAAGGTGGTCTCACTTCCTCATCAATTTGCTCTGCATCAAAATTTCCATTCTCCTCTTCAATTATCTCTAGATTTTCAAAATCTTCGAGACTTACTTATGTTCATTCAGGACCTTTGAACTTGTTATTTGTAAATTTCGCTCGGGGGCTCCTTCGGGGTGAACCTACAGCTGCTTTCCCAGTCCAACTAGATATTTCGTCTACCTGCTCTGGCTCCTCTCGTACCATCTTGAGGTGATATTTCAGTCTTTTGATGACACCTGGCATGCTATCACCTTTTCTGATTCTTTTAGCTTGCACTGCACTTGTACCTTCTTCAGAGGTTCTTTTATTTTCGTTACTTTGTGGCACAGTGTGATTATTTCCGTCCTATGATTCCTCTTTTGTCTGATCTGGTGCAGGGCTCACTAATTCACTACCTTTTCCCTGAATGTTTTCTATTTTACTTGTCTGACCTAGGTCAGATTCAATTTGTATCTGCCTGAATTTCTGTAATTTCCCTTATTGGCTCTTGCTCAATTCCCTTTGAATCTTTATCGTCATCTATCTCTTTAGATTTTCTCTGTTCTTCCCCAGTCTCGAGTTCTATTAATTTGGTTTCTTCTGTTTGGGTAATTTGTACCTTTCTTATCTGGTCCTGCTCAGGATTATAAGCCAATTTATTTTCTAGTTCTTTAGCGCTTTCCTCTCTGTTTATCTGGTCCTCACTCTGTTCCTGACTAATTTGTCTAGTTTAACTTCTGGTTTTTACAATTATCTCTGGTATGTCTGCTACAGATATCAAATCATCCTGACTGGTGCTCAGTTGTTCTCCATCAGCTACTTCAGGACCTATTACTTGAGATCGTTCAGCTGCGAATCCTTCAGCGCCCTCAACCGCCTGAGTCAGTTGAGGTTCCTCCTAGTCAGGTGCTGGTACTCTTTTAGTGTGGTTTGCATGAATCCAATTACGCAAGCCTGCACATTTTACAGCTGTTGTTGTAGCTAATATAACCTGATGTGGTTTCTCCCACCTTGGTGCTATGCAAGTGTCTTGTGTGTGATTCTTCACTATAACCCAGTCACCAGGATTCAGATCATGCGCTTTAATCGGCTGCCTGACGTCTGCGTCCTCTCCAACCTGGTGAGAGATAGAACGCACTTGGTCAGCCAATTCTTTGCAATACTCCAGTACCAGATCATCCGTTATATTCAACAGCTTGTGTCCTGGTATGCATGCCTGCCTCATTGCTCTTCCCATGATGGCTTCATGGGGACTCAATCCAGTATTTTTGTCTGAAATACTTCTGAGTCCCATCAGAACAAGAGGTAGGGCATCAGGCCAGTCTAGTGGAGTCGATGCACTCACTTTCCCTAACCTTGACTTAATTGTGCCATTCAATTGTTCTACCACTCCCGATGCTTCTGGGCGGTATACGCAGTGCAATTTCTGTTCAATTTTAAATGCTTCACAAATAAATTGAATTATTTAATTATTAAAGTGAGACCCTCTATCTGATTTAATAGTTACTGGAAAACAGAACCTAGGAATGAGTTATTTCCATAGGAGTCTGACCACTGTTATGCTGTCATTTCTTTTGGTTGGGTATGCTTCCACCCATTTTGAAAATAAACATACGATGGCAAGTACATATTTTAATCCTCGACAAACAGGTAATTGGATTAAATCAATTTGAAGTCTTATGAAGGGTCCCTCAGCCTTTCCGATCTTTCCCATATAGACTATTGTTCTCTTGCCTGGATTCATTTGCTGGCATGTCAAACATCTTTGGCAAAGCCTTTCAGCTGTATTTCTAAACCTTGGGTTAAACCAATCCTGCCTGAAAAGTCTAATCATTGCATCTTGGCCTATGTGAGTGTCTCTGTGATACAGTCTAGCCATAGGTGCAAGCATGCTGCCTAGCAACACAGGTCTGTCATCTAAGTAAACCACACATCATCTTCAGACCTTTGTGTACAACCAAGTTTCACCCACTCCTCTTTCTCTTTTGGTTCTGCTTCATTTTGTAAATCTTTCACTTCTTTCCATGTTCCTAACCCTGACAATAGCATAAGTTGGCAGCTGTTTTGACAATTTTCGATTTTTCTGTTAACTGCCATATGGTATCTGGCACACTGTTGGGCTACCTTGTCAGCGTACCGATTGCCTGCAGTCACAGGGTCATTTCCTGACTGGTGTGCGGCACATTTGACCACTGCCACTTCCTTTGGTAATTGTATTGCTTCAAGCAATTCTTTGAGAAATTATCCATTTTTAATGGGAGACCCTGAAGAAGTCAGGAAGTCTTGCACAACCCCGTAACCATACTGACTGTCAGTGTAAATGGTTACTCTCCAATTTTTTCCCTTTTTGAAGGCTTTAATCAAAGCAATTAATTCAGCTATTTGTGCAGACATGACTCCTGGTAAATAGGATGCTTCGACTATTTCAGCCAACGTACATACAGCATAAGCAACGCTTAATCCTCCCTCCTCATGGCGCATGCATGAACCATCTACAAAGAATTCATGCTCAGCACCTTTTAGTGGCTCTTCTTGTATGTCTGGACGTGGTTTTGTACTTAATTCTGTTACATCAAGGCAGTCATGTTCTGGGCCATCCTTTACTTCCTCATTATATGATCTGATAACAGAGTAGCTGGATTAAGTATAGTACATCGAACAATGGTCACATTCTCTGCACCTAAAATGATTCTTTCATATTTAGTTAGTTTGCTTGGGGTGAGGTATTGGGTACGAGTTCGGGTCAAAAGAATAATAACTGCATGGGGGACATAGACCTTTACGGGATGTCCCATCACAATTGTTTCACTTTGCTCCAAGCTCACACATGTTGCTGCCACAGCTTTTAGGCATCCTGGCAAAGCGGATGCTACAGGATCTAAGGTAGCAGAAAAGTATGCCACTGGGCGTTGCATCAGGCCATGAATCTGCGTTGGAACTGAGAGGGCACAATTATCTATCTCACAACAAAATAAAGCGAAATCTTTTGAATAATCGGGCATACCTAGGACAGAAGCTTCACATAGACAATCTCGTAATTTCAGAAAAGATTTTGTACTCTCATCATCCCATTCTATCTGTTCTTTTGCTTGTTTCTTTGTCATTTGTATCAAGGGTTTCGCCAGCATGGAGAACCCCATAATCCACTGTCTGCAATACCCCACAACCCCTAAGAACATCCTTATTTATTTCTGAGTTTGTGGCAACTTCATTTGTTTTATTATTTTTATTCTTTCAGAGGTCACTCTCCTTTCTCCGCGTTCTATCTGGTGTCCCAGATATTTCACTTCTTTTCTACAAAACTGTAGCTTTTCAGGGGACACTTTATGTCCACCTTTTGCTAAATGGTTCAGCAAGGCTATGGAATCTGTCACACAGTCACTTTTTGTTTTTGAAGCGACTAAAAGATTGTCTATGTACTGTACGAGGACAGACCCCCTGGGCATTACTAAAGTCTCAAGACACTTTTTCAAGATCTGATTGAAAATTGATGGACTTTCCGTGAACCCTTGAGGGATATAATTCCAAGCATAATCATGATCATCAAATTTAAAAGAAAAGAAAAACTGGCTATCCGGATGTAATGGGATGGGATGGAGAAAAAAGCATGACATGAAACAATGACGGTAAACCATCTCGCATTCCATGGTATTTGGTACAGAATCACTGCAGGGTTGGGCACCACTGGACAACAGGGGACAACAATTTTATTAATTTTTCGTGAATCTTGAACTACCCTATACTTTCCATTTGGTGTCTTAATGCCAATTATAGGTGAGTTACGAGGACTACTTAAAATCTCTTTTAATATGCCTTGTTCAACCATTCTGTTTATCTCTGCTGCAACACCCGCTTTGACTCACAGGTGTTTGGAAAAACCGCTCCTTCCTTTACAGTTACCTTTACAGGGTCTACATCTGCCATTAATCCTACTTCTTTTCCAGTGAAGTCCCACACATCTGGATTTACTGTCATGTTTACTTCTTCAGGCAAGTCATCCTGAGTTATTATTGAATATAACTCATTTACTTCTGCTCCTTTTTTAGCAAACATGATTTTGTATATTCCGTCTTCATCTGGGGTTTGAATAGCAACACCATCCGGTGTGCAGAATATGGTGCAATTCATTTTGCACAACAAATCTCTTCCTAACAAATTCACGGTACTAAAGTCGCACACTACAAACTTGTGCATTTCTTTGAAGTTTCCAATGCATACTTCCATTGGCTTTGTAATAGGGGTCCTAATTTGTTTATTTGAAACGCCCACTACTTGGATCGCTTCTCCCGAGAGAGGTAGGTTTGGAATGTCTGCTGTTCTCACAGTAGAAGGGATAGCACCAGTGTCCAACAAAAAGGTAATGTTATTTCCCTCTACCTTCCCGTCGATATACGGACATGACTGATCTACCGGTAAGGATGCGCCAAGTACGAAATCCTCATTCCCCCCTTTCAGGCACCGTCATTGATCTTGGTCACCAAAATAGGGTTCCTGCAAAAGAAACTGTGATGTTAGGTCATTTTTCTTACCACTTCCTTCTTGAAATCCGGTGTCCGTACTGTACTTGGCTTGACTCACAAAATTTGGCAGGTGGTAATGATTCTGCAGGTTTACAACCTGTTGTGGTTGATTCATTATCACCTCATTCTGCGCCTGTGGATTTAAATTTTGATTTGGGCAATTATTATTTTATATATTCTTACACTTGTTTTTCCAATGCCCCAACTTTCTGCACCCATGACAAGGGAATTTTTTCTTTGCTTCTTCTCTACTTAATCACCCTTTTGGTTTAGCTCCATTATTTTCGCCATTTCCTTGCCCTTTCCCTGATTTCCCAGCCATGTTATGTAACTGAATTTCCTGTTGTTCTGCAAATTTAACTTGAGCCCACATTACCTTTTCTTCTAGAATTTTTCGTCAATTGTCAATTACATCTCCACAGTACTTTGCATATTTTAAAATTTCATCAGCGGGCTTTGCTTGCCAACACAAATTATGTTGCTTAATCATTTCAGAGATGTCCTTCCTTAATCCATTGACAAATCGATACACAAAATGAGTCATGTCTTTATTCCCAATACTTTCCACACCACTATACTGTTTGAATACCTGTAGGAGGTGCTCACAGTACGCATGGACTGATTCATCTTTTTCCTGAGTGGTTCTATCTATTTTTACCCAATCTGTCTCCTTTGGGGGAATTTTCCCTTTCATGAAAGTTATGACCTGGTTATATTTTCTCATTACTTCTTCAGACGGGCCTCCAGTTTTCTTGTCTCTTTCGCCAATCAACCGTAATTTTACACTCAATAAATCAGCTGGTACCACTATGGCAAACAAACGATCCAAATCTTTCAACAGAACTTTCGAAACCTTCACAAACCTTTCGACTTGTCTATATCATTCCACAGGCTTTTCCCTCAGCTTTGGGAAATCATTTGTAAATGAAAAAATATCCTGCCTAGTCCATGGGACATGTACATAACCTCCCCCTGGAACTTCTCTCATTGGGTGCAACCCTTCTGCATTTTCTGTTTCTTCCATTAAATACTCTGATGTCACTCGAGTGGCCTGTGCTTCTTCCTTTTTCTTTGTCCACCTGGCTTTCCATCTGTCTAGGTCTCCCCATTTTTGCAATATCGTCATTAAATCTTTAACTTGCAATTTTCTCCCAGACACGTTCATATTTTCCAGATCTTTATTAGAAAATTCTGCTCTATAGGGTTTTTGTAGAACCTTAGACCTTCCCACATCGATTCCCATTTCTAAAGCCAAAGTCATTCGTTTTTCATGAAATATTTTTGTATTTCGAGTTATACGTCTGCAAATGAACAGCAGTTCTTCCTCATTAAAAGTATTCAACCTTTCCAACCCTACATTTCCTGCTATCATCTCTTCCAATTCCACTCTTAACTTAAAGAAATCTAGTATTTTTGGAGGTGGATCGGGCTTCCCTATATCCCTTATCCATCTGTCTAACTCCTCTGGGGTTATTATTGTGGCACTTTTTGTTCCCATGGATGTCTCAAGTCTCACTTCTTTTGAACAACCTGGTGTGACTCTTCTAGGGGTGTCATTTATCTGCCCTCTTATCGGCAAATCCATCAATGAAATTACTGACTCACAATCACTAGCTTGATTGTCGACTATTATTTTTCCTTTTCTAGGTTCAATAATTGGTGTGGTCATGACAGGAGTTTTAGGACAGTTTGCTTTATCTCCATATAACGGGACAACAGGACCTATGGTCACAGGTATGGTTAGCGCTTTAGGATGTGAGCTTAGCTGAGTTATCTTTTGTATTAATTCTTCCCTATTTTTATTTATTGCCTCTCTTTCTTTTTCTTGGAGAACCCTTTCCATTGTTCTATCATGTACTACTTGTGGCACCAAAGGCGTCTCTAGAAATGGAGCACTTGGGGTCATTTTACTTGGCCGTTCCTGAAATGGCGGAGGACTTTTAATTAATATCTCCTCTAAATAATCTTCATCGGAATCTCCTCCGCCTGTCATCAAGTGTTTTTTCTTTTCTGTGCATTTGCTTCCTACCTGTTCATCAGCCATTAATACAGGATATAATCCTTCAGTTAACATTGCTTGTCTCCGTTGTTTCATCTGTTTGTCTCGTGTTTCAAGCGGAAATTTTGGGTAGAAATTACTCAGATTCCTGTTACACCTTGGTCTATCTCGTTCAAATGCCTCAGTCTCCCATTCTTCTAATGCTTCATACTGAGTCAACCTAGGTCTGGGTTCTAATTCATTCATTCTTTTACGTAAGTTATGTAAAATTCTCCCATTAAATGAACTTACTTGCGGCTTTTAAGTGACGTCAATATCACTCCTTTCTACGGACCCCTCCTTTGCAAAAATTTGCGTAAGTCACACACTCGCTGTTCTACCAATCCCAGCGCGGCTCTTTGTGACGTCAGTGCAGCACCCGCAACTGACCCCTCCTTTACAAGGTAATGCGTAACTTATAATTTTCTGTATTTTTGTACGTAATTTACATAATCAACAAAATAAAACATTTGCTACTGTGTCAGAGTCTCTAAATTCCATAGAATAGTCAATTTTCTTTTACTGCGAGTAAACCTTTTCCGCTTACTCTTCACACACTACGAGTAAAACCTTTCCGCTTACTCTTCACTCAAGCATCAGAGAACCTGCTACTCCTCCAGTATTACTCTTTCTACGTGATATAAGACCAGAGTTTAGCCAATGACCTCTTTAGCTACCAATTATTCTTACTTACAAACAGAAATAATCCCTAAACAGTGTTTCTAGTTTTAACTAACTTTACGCACTTTCTTTGAATCTGACAAGTAACCTCACTGCAGTATGGCTTCCATTCACCATCCGCTATTCTTTATTCCTGGGAACTTCAGACAACATGAATAACGATGACAATCAACAACAAATGTTAATAATACACATCAGTAACTTCAATTACAATATTCCCTACCTAACTAACTAGAACCTAACCATGCCTCTGTTACCAAGATAAACTGATAGAGTGCAGTTCACCAGCTCTGGTCACACATACACCTAATACTCACCTGGGCTCAAACCACATTCACATAACAAGCCAGTGAACCCTTGCTGACATCAGTTTTGTGTAATAATACCTGTAATTTTGTTATTCACTTTTGCCATGTCTCTCCAATTTAATGATTTATTTAATTTCCTCGATGAATCAGGAAGCTAGCCTAGTTTAAGGTAGAATGAAATTAATTTATTTATTTATAAATTTTTATATAGCGCGAACGTGACCCACGAGGGTATCAGAGCGCTTTGCAGTATACAGTTTAAAACATAAGTGGATGATGTAGTATACAAGCAATTGAAATGTGTCAATACGTACAATAGAGAAATATAATATATAGATAACAAACATAGGTGACCTGGAATCAGCAGGACATTGCACAATAAATGGTTATTGAGCATTAGGTGGATGTGCTAATAAACATACATATAATATACTCCTTCGATTCACCATCGGTATGAAGAATATGGATAACATAGTAGATCCGCTTTACTCTAAATACAGTTATTGAGCATTAAGTGGCTGTGGTAATAATCATACATATAATAATCTAATTCATTCCACTGGAGGAAGGCAATGATATGCAGCTCTTATAGGTGACTCGGTGTCAGCCTAGAATTAGACTTAGGAAGTGAATTTGTTCATTAGTAGTATTTTTACTTCTTTTATGAATGCGGTAAAGGAAGAGATTCCACGCACTGCCGGAGGTAAGGAGTTCCAAATCTTTGATGCAATCCCTGAGAAAGCTCTGCAACCAGTTCTCTTCTTATGGAAGGATTGTGGTTTCAGAAGGAAAGTAATCGCACTACGAAGTTGTCTGCAACCTCCTGACCTCATTACTCTGAATAACCACAGACTCAGGAAGTTTTGAAAACCTTTATCTGATTAATTTGTGAGTCAAATTCAATTACAGGATCCACCTTCAATTCAAGAGGCAAACTACACTAAGTACTTCATAAAAATGGAAAGGTCAAAAAGGGGGAAAAGGAGAGAAATAGGCATAAGAGACAGATTTTCTGTTTATATTTACCTATTGGTCTGAGATCAACCCAACTCCGTACATAGGGCCAGATAGAATCTCCAAGACAAGCTACAGGTAAAAGATCAGGCAGATTCAGATCTGGAAGGGTAACCTCCTCTAATTGTGCAACGCCGGCATTGCACCCCTCACTGGCACTACTCTCCTCGAGTATCCCAGTTCCACGACCCCTCTAGAAGAATAGATTTGTATCAATATCTTGAACTCTCGGACAGAGTTTCTGGCAGCAGCAAAGTCTGAGACAGCGTCTCGGACAGAATCTGGAGCAGCATACGTGTTGGGTCAGTGACGAGTCGGAATAACAGATCTGACAAGTCGGACGAGGTCTCTAGCTATCTTACCTCAATTATACTATTCTTGATTCATGTATCACCCCCAAATGTTTCATTTCATGTTTTCCCCTTGTTTAATTGGTTGGGATGAGGAGGTGAGTTCATCACACCATTTAACTTTTTACATTTCTCTATGAACCATTGTCTATGTGCCCGCCCCTTAATTTTCTTTCCCATAGCTTTATTCCCACACACATTTCACATTACTCAGTAAATTAAACATTTTATTTAACATCGTTTCTTTCGCTGGGGTCATCGGTGCGATGTTCCCAGACTTCTTCGTTTGGGGTGTCCTTGGCCGAGTGACACAGAAGCCATCTCTGAAGCCCAAATAAGAACTAATAATAAAGTCAAGAAAAAAACACATTAGAACACAGAACAAATGATTTCACTGTATACCACTTATCTCTACTCTAACCCCATTCACTTATTTTAAACCCGTTGCATTAGTATTTAGTACAACTTACAAGGTTTCGTTTCTCGGCAACAGATGCATTAGCGTGTAAGTTCAAAGCAGCCATCTTAAGTACTATTGCGCAGCTGCAAACGTTTCCCACCAAAAGCAACAGAGTCATACTACGTAGATGCAGTAGACGCATGCGTAACAAAAACCTCGCGTTTTTGTCGACCATTTTAGGACATTCATGTTACGGGTTAGTAATGCACATTTACATGCTTCCCCTAGATAAAAATGTTTGTGGTGTATTGCAGTTTTAGTACTTACAAACAAGTAGGTTACCTTGTAACATGTTATTTTGAGATGATTAAATCCAAGCAAGTTTCTTTTACGAATCCTTGCTCCATCACCCCTCCCTGGTTTCTGTGCAATGACGATCAGCGCGCACGTCGCGCTGTCGTCATTGCACAGAAACCAAAACTGAAATGAGCCTTTAGGCTCATTTCAGTTTTACTTTCTATGTGCTCAGGGGGATATCCCAGCCCCCCCGGGCACGTAGAAAGACGGGAGAGGTATTATTGGAAAAGGGAGAATCTCCCCTTTCCAATGGTACCCTTCCCAGTGCCCCACCCAGGAGGGCAATCCCCAAGAAGGGATCCACCCACTAGACACCAGGGAGGGGGGAGCGGCCCCTTGGGCAAGGGCTTTTGCTCCCCCCAAATAAATAAATTTGGTGTGATTTAGTCTTTTTGCCCCCCCCTGGGGGGCAGATGGGCAGTAGCCCCCAATCTGCTCCCTGGGGGGGGGGGCAAAAAGCCCACTAGACGCCAGGGACTATATTTTTTGGCACATAAATTATTAGGGTGGGGGCTGCCCAGAAAGGGCATGTCCACGCCCCCACCCTCACAAAATTTACAGCCTTTCTGCCCCCCCTGGCAGGAAGTAGCCCCCAATCTGCACCCGGGGGGGGGGCAAAAAGCCCACTATACCCCAGGGATTTTCTATTGCTAAATTGATATAGGGTGGGGGCTGGCCAAAATGGGCATGCCAATGCCCCCACCCCCGGCCACAAAAATGACAGTCTCTCTGCCCCCCGGGGGGCAGTAGCCCCCAATCTGCCCCCCCCGGGGGGCAGAAAGCCCACTAGATACCAGGGATTTTTTTTAAATTATAATTAGTGGTGGGGGCTGCCCGATAAGGGTATGCCCAGGCCCCCACCCCTCCCCCACAACAATTACTGCCTCTCTGCCCCCCGGGAGGGGGGGGGGGGGAAAGTCCAGTAGACACCAGGGATTATTTTTGGCAAATTTTAATTAGGGTGGGGGCATTAGCATGCCTGTTTTGGGCAGACCCCACCCTAATTAGAATTTGCCCAAATAAATCCCTGGCGTCTAGTGGACTTTCTGGGGGCATTATCCACCAATCTACCCCGCTGGGGGGGGGGGCAAAAAGCCCACTAGACGCCAGGGATTTTTTGGGGCAAATTTGAATTATGGTGGGGTCTGCCCAAAACGGGCATGCCCATGCCCTCACCACCTTCCCCACAAAAATTACAGCCTTCCTGCCCCCCCTGGGGGCAGATAGGGCAGTAGCCCTTAATCTGCCCCTCGGGAGGCAAAAATGCCCACTAGACGCCAGGGATTTTTTTGGGCAAATTTTAATTAGGGCCGGGGCATTGGCATGCCCATTTTGGGCAGCCCCCACCCTAATAAAAATTTGCCAGGGAAAAAAATCCATGGCGTCTAGTAGGCTTTCTGCCCCCCAGGAGGGGGCATTAACGTATTGAGCCAACATCAAAATTGCCTATCACAAAATGTTTTGGGCCTTTGCCTGTCGCGGTTACTTCGGCCTCCCACACGAGTGAGGCACCATTTTTATCGGGAGACCTGGGGGAACACTGGGTGGTAGGAAATTTGAGTCAGCCTGGTGATGCCACAACTTTCCCACACAAAAATGTGTGAAAAAAGTGTTTTTTCAGCTAAATTTCAGGTTTGCAGGGGATTCTGGGTAAGAAAGCGTTGGGGGAGCCACACAAGTCATACCTCCCTGGAATCTCCTGGGTGTCTAGTTTTCAGAAATGTGTGGGTTTGGTAGTTTTCCCTAGGTGTCCGCCGAACTCCGAGCTTAAAAATTCAAATTTTGATATCGCCTCAATAGGTTTTGGGCCCTTGCCTGTCGCGGGTACTTGACCCATCCATACAAGTAAGGTACCATTTTTCTCTAAAGACTTTGGGGAACTCGGGGTGGGTGGACATTTGTGGATCCACACAGGTTCCAGAACTTTCCACAACAGAAATGAGGAAAATGTGGGTTTTTTTACAATTCTTTAGGTTTGCAAGGGATTCTGGGTAACAGAACCTGGTGAGAGCCAGTCAAGTCACCCCATCCTGAATTTCCCTGGGTGTCTAGTTTTCAAAATTGTATAGGTTTTCTAGGTTTCCCTAGGTGCCGGAAGAGCTAGGGATCAGAAAACTACAGCTATGCACTTTGCCAAAAAAGGGTCATTTTTCACTGTGAAATTGTGGTGTGTCCACGTTGCGTTTTGCACCGTTTCCTATCGCGGCCACTAGACCTACCTACACAAGTGAGGGATCATTTTTCTCGAACGACTTTGGGGAATGCGGGGTGGGTGGAAATTTGTGGATCCACGCAGATTCCAGAACTTTCCACCACAGGAATGTAAGGAAAATGTGTTTTTTTGACAATTTGATAGGTTTTTAAGGTATTCTGGGTAACAGAACCTGGTGAGAGCCAGTCAAGTCACCCCATCCTGGATTCCCCTGGGTGTCTAGTGTTTAAAAATGTATAGGTTTGCTAGGTTTCCCTAGGTTCCGGCAGAGCTAGGGTTCAAAAATTAAAGCTAGACACATTGCCAAAAAAGGGTCATTTTTCACTGTGAAATTGTGGTGTGTCTACGTTGCGTTTTGCACCGTTTCCTATCGCGGGCACTAGGTCTACCTACACAAGTGAGGTACCATTTTTGTTGGAAGACTTTAGGGAATGCGGGGTGGGTGGAAATTTGTGGATCCATGCAGATTCCAGAACTTTCCACCACAGAAATGTGAGGAAAATGTGTTTTTATTTACAATTTTTTAGGTTTGCAATGGATTCTGGGTAACAGAACCTGGTGAGAGCCAGTCAAGTCACCCCATTTTGGATTTCCTTGGGTGTCTAGTTTTAAAAAATGTATAGGTTTGCTAGGTTTCCCAAGGTGCCGGCAGAGCTAGGGTTCAAAAACTACAGCTAGGCACTTTGCAAAAATAGGGTAATTTTTCATTGTGAAATTGTGGTTTGTTCGCGTTGCGTTTTGAGCTGTGTCCTGTCGTGGGCACTATCCCTACCCACACAATTGAGGTACCATTTTTATCTGGAGACTTAGGGTAATTCAGATTTGTAAAGCAAATGTTATTACCTATTGATTTTCGATGCATTTCTGCCTTCCAAATGAAAGACAATGTGTAAAACAGAAGACATTTTGAAAAATGACTAAGGGTGGGCGTAGTGGGCGTAGTGGGGCTACGTGAAGCAGCACGTAGTGTGCCCGAATCTATGCACACTACGCGCTTCGCGTAGCCCCACTACGCGCCACCCGCCACCCACCCACCCTACTTTTAAAAGATAAAATTAATTTGTAATAAAGCAAATTAAAGGCACTTACCTGACGCGCGGCGTCTCCCGGGGCTCCCTCTTCCTGGTTTTCAATTTTCCTGACAAATGCGCATGCGCGGACGCCCGCGCATGCGCATTTCTTGCGAGAAATGCGCATGCGCGGGCATCCGCGCATGCGCATTTGTCAGGAAAATTGAAAACCAGGAAGAGGGAGCCCCGGGAGACGCCGCGCGTCAGGTGAGTGCCTTTAATTTGCTTTATTACAAATTTATTTTAGCTTTTAAAAGTAGGGCGGGCGGGAGGCGGGTGGTGGGCGGCAGGCAGCTACGCTTTGCCCTCGCGTTTGCGTAGGCGCTGCCTGCTTCGCCTACTTCAAAAACTGCGAAGCAGGCAGCGCTACGTACACTACGTGGGCGAAGCGTAGTGTCGCGCCCAGGGTTAAAAATGACCGATAATTCTCATGCTAGTATGAGTATTCCCAATTTCGAAAATGTGCAAATATCTACTGTTTCTAAACTCTATATTTTGTTCCCATTTCAGAAATACATTGGTGTCTTTCATACAGATTTTTCCATGTATACGTTTTCCCAGAATAATTGCTATATACCCGGTACAGAATAAAAAACCATTGCAAGTCGCTGTTCAGTTTTTGGCTCTGGGTTTGTCGGGTTCTTGGTGAACCTACAAGTTCTATATATCCCGACAACCAGTAAGGTCCAGCGGATGTAACGGTATATTGCTTTCAAAGAGCTGTCATAATTAGAAGAAGTTACATGTGAAAACGTTGACACAAAAGGCTGTTTTTTTCATCTAATTTTCAATTTTTCCTATATTTCACTGTTAGTTTCTATAAAGAAACCTTGAAAGATCTACACAAATGACCCCTTGCTGAATTCAGGATGTTATCTACCTTTTAAAAAGGTATAGCTTTCCAGGATCCATTATTGCTTTCTTACCCATTTCTACCATTAACTGGAAGGAGGTTGAAAGCACAAAAAATAACAAAAATAGGCTAAGTCCCAGAAAAATGCCAAAACTGTGTAAAGATTTTGGATTTTCTGACAAAAGTGTGTCATTCCCTAAAAGCTGGAAAAATGGTGATTTCAGCCCCACAAACCCTTTTTTGATACCATTTGCAGGGAAAAAACTAGACGCTTTCATTTGCAGCAGTTTTTTCCCATTTTTCCCCAAAAAAGCAAAATGTATCAGTATTTTGTCTAATTTCTGGGTCCCCTCCAGGGGAATCCACAAACCCTGGGTACCTTTAGAATTTCCATGATGTTGGACGAAAAGTATGCAAATTTGGCGTGGATACCTTATGTGGTCAAAAAGTTACAGGGGCCTAGGCACGAACTCCCCCAAATAGCCCAAAAAAGGCTTAGTACAGGGGGGAAAAGGCTTAGCAGCGAAGGGGTTAAGATGTGTCACACTCCATACCTTCTCTCTGTTAAAAAAAGCTGTTTAGCTATTCTTAACCTCAGCTCCTGATGAGGAAGAATAGGCAATGCAAGGCTGTTTCTTTGCACCAATCCTGGAGCAGCTTTCTACCAAGGCTAGTTGTTACTGCAAACTTGCGTGACCTATGGCATGATAGTCCTCAAATGAAGCCCCTCCAATTAATGGTCAAATACCTGAATTTTTATAGCATTTGCGCACATTTTTTTTATCTCATATGAAATAAGACAGTATACTTTCAAACACTGAATCATCAAGAAGGCTAACCAAAAATGAGGATAAATGTGTGATCTCGATTTGCATATAGATAATACGGTCCTATAACTTAAACAATAACAACATGTCATCTTCCACTGTAAGTGTCCATGATGTTATGGCAGCACCCATAACACAAACAATAAGATAAAAGGCAGACATAAATACATGCACATTACTGCAAAAATCTAAAACTTCACACTTTCTACTAAAAGAGATAAGAGAATTTGCAGACACGCACCTAATGAAAACAAAAGAGATCTAAACAGGACTTGTCACAGCGTTCACAACAAGGTGAGAGATGTGGAGAATTGGGAGAGGAAAAGAAACATGAAATTAGTTATGTTAGTAGGGAGGCTGGGGCATGACAGAGTGATCTTGAAGTGCACATTTGGAGATGACTAGAAGGGTACAGATATAATAGGAAGCAGACTGAGGTTAAAAAATAATGAGAGAAGAGAGAGAGAGAGGGAGAGGGAGAATGACTGCATGAAGTGCAAAAGTTTAATATAAAAAACAAAGTAATGAGGTGAGAGGGAGAGAGAGTGGTAATATGAAAAAGGGGCAGGCAGAAGGCTGCAAGAGGAGGAAACGAAGAAAACGAAGACCAAGGGCTCAGACTGACAGCATGAAAGAGAAGGCGTGAAGAGAGGGGTGGGTGAGCGAAAGGGTACAGAATGATGGTGTCGTGTCTGTGAAAATGAGGACACTAAGCGCAGGTAAGTGTGGGCACAACCTTCTTTATTCAAACACAAGCCCTTTCTGCCCGTGTCTCGTCAGCGCCCCACCCTTCCGCTTCCACCTCCCTTAGCCTCCCTCTTCAGCCTGGTCCTAGCGCTGAGCGCCGGAGCCAGGCATGACGAGTCTTCTTAAAGTCCAATGTTCACTCAGTTAAAGTTCCTCGATGAGTCGGGTAGGTCTCCGAATGGTTCTCTGAGGCCCGCGCAGAGGGGTTGTTTCTCTTGACCTTCTTGAGCTTGGTGGTGTCTCCAGTCTTTCTCGAGTCACCTGTGTCTTGATCTGACTCAGCTGTGCGATTATAGGCTGCTGGATTGCGCTTCTTGAAATGCAACACATTTTGTGTGATTCTCTTGTTCTCAGAGGCGTCCGTGAACATGGTTTCTTAGAGGCTCGTCACTCACAGGGACTGGTCATGATATCGACTGTCTGTCTTTATCTTCTGTTCTTGCCTGACCAGCACCAAATCCCCTTCTAGGATGTCAGACGTTCTGGCGTTGCGGCATCCATCCGCATATTCTTTCATCTTCATCTTTCTTGCTTTATCAACCTCTGCCAACATCCTGTAGTCCCGTCTGTGCCAGGTATTCTGGTGTGCAGTGTTCTTCCCAGCATCAGAGTGGCTGGGCATTTGTTGGTGGTGCTGTGCGGCGTAGTTCGATAGGCTCTTAACACCTCGTTGAGCGCAAGTTATATGTCTCGCCGGTCCAGTTCTGCCTGTTGTATGGTCTTCTTTATTGTAGCCATGACCCTCTCTACCATCCCGTTGGCTTGAGGCCACATGGGAGTGATTTTCGGGTGTTTGAAGTTAAGGTGTCTGGCAAATTTGGTGAATTCGTCTCCATTGAATGGCGGGCCATTATCCATTTTGACTACCATGGGGATTACCTATGCAACAAATGCTGCGCCCAGGATCGGTATGATGGTGGTGGCTCTTGTTGACAATACTTGTTGCGTGATGGGGAATCTGGAGTACTCATCCATGTTGACTATAATGTACTTCCCGGACTTCAGTGGCCGAAAGAAATCAATGGCTACCTATTGCCATACGCTGTCTGGGAGGTCAGACATCTGGAGCGGGGGCCGCGGTTCTACTCGACCCTGCTAGTTGGCATGGAGGGCAGTCTTGAAGCGTGGTTTCTACCATGTGATCGAGAGATGGAAACCAGACACGTTCCCGTAGTGCTTTCTTTGTTGCCACTACAGCTCGGTGTCCTTCGTGTGCCAAGTTGACAACTCCTTGACATAACTGCTGCGGTATGACAATTTTTCTGTCCCTTAGAAGTAATCCGTTGTCACTGATTGTGTGGTCATCTTTGACGTGTTGGAAGGACACTAGTTCCGGTGCATCAACACTTTTGTTAGTTGGCGTTTCTTCCAGGTGTCTCCATGAATTTGTATGAATGCGGTGTATGATATTTTGGAGCATGGCATCTTTCGCAGTGGCTTCCTTGATCGCCTCTAACGGGACGGCTGGTGTTCTTGCCCGATCGATGACGAAATGGATGTATTCTTCTGCCAGCGAGTGCCTCGTTCGTGTAGAGGCCTTGGGTTGTCTCGAGATATCATCGGTTGGGTTTACCGCCTTTCCTGGCTTGTGGATGATTGTGTAGATGTATTCCTGGAGACAAATACCCCAGCGCTCGATTCTTGGTGGCATCTTCGCTCAGGGGTTCCCGAATATGGTTATCAGGGCTTGATGGTCGGTGATCAGTGTGAAGGGTTTGCCATATACAAATACTGAAAGTGCTTGCATGCCCATACAACCGCCAGGCTCTCTTTTTCCCGGTTGGGAGTATGCTTTCTCAGTGTCTGTGAGACTGCGGCTGGCATATGCCACAATGTGTCGCTGGTCCCCTTCATCTTCATACTGAGCCAGGATGACTCCGACTGCCACTGGGCTCATATCAACCGTGATTTCTGTCTTCTTGCGAGGGTCAACTTATGCCAGGTTAATGGCAGATTTTACTGCAGTCTTGATTTTGTTGAACGCTCGTTCACAGTTAGTTGACCATTGGAATGGTTGTCCTTGATTTGTAAGTTCCCGTAGGGGATTGCTAATGGTGGCGTAGTCTTTGATATACTGGGCGCCGTAGCTGGCTATGCCTAAGAAGGATTGTATGTTACTGGCATGTTGGGGGCATGGTGTGTCACAGTGCCATCACTTTTTCAGGGTCTGGCCGCATTCCTTCACTGGAGAAGATGTGTCCATAGAATTTTAGCGTTGATTTGTAGAATTCACACTTGTCCCGATTGAGTGTAAGATTGGCATTTAGAAGAGCGTGACACACTCTATCCAGAGCTTTCTCGAGAGTGCCGCCGAATTCCAAGATATCATTGCTATAGTTGAATGCGTTGGGAATGTGATGAATAACTCGCCTCACTGCCTCATGGAATATTTCCGCAGCTAAGGAAATTCCAAAGTTGAGGCGTTTGTACCTGAAAAAGTGGTAATGTAGCGGGATTTCTAATGAGGCTCAAGATGGTGGTGTCCCTTGTTTGAATCCAGTTTTGAAAAGACTTTTGCACCGTTTAGGCGAATGATCATATCGCTGATGCGTGGTCCCAGGTGTCTTTCTCACTCAATGGCTGTTTTCGAGGCCCTCATGTTCATGCACAGGCGCACCTTGTTTTATGCTCCCTGCTTGGGTACAACTACTACTGCGGATACCCACGGTGTGGCTCCAGTCGATCTTTCAATAATGTTAGCCCTCAGCAGGTCTTGTAGCTCCTCATCCATAGCTTGTTGAAGGTGGAAAGGCACCTTTCGGTGGTGCTGAGCTACGGGTGGTATCTGCTCATTTATGTGTAGTCGGACTTTGATGTGTGCTAGTTTGCCAAGTCCTGTGAATAGCTTTGGGAATTTGCTGACAATGTCCGTCGAGTCATCGACTTTGTATAGGATCTCCACTAGTTTTAAGCGTTCAGCCGTGGGTAGGCTAAGGAGACAGCTGCTTCAGGTCCTTCTATGACGTGAATCTGTGCGTGACCTGTTCTGTCTTTATATGTAAAGACGTGTTGAATTGTTCCAGACACGGTAGGGGTTCTCTGGACATCCATGTAAAAACGCGTACAGCAGCTTTCTGTAGTTTGGGTTTTGGATTCATTTTCTTGTATTCTGTCGCACATATATAGTTGAGCGACGCTCCTGTATCTAGGACAAACTTTGCTGGGTGATTCCCCATTTGAATGTCTAGTCTCGGGTATTTCTTTAGCCTGTCGGGGTCTGCTACCATGCATAAGTATTTGTCGCTATCTTGAGATATGGGGTGAGAACTGAAGATTCCCTCGATGATGAGGGACGAGACCGGTGTGTGCGGTACGACCGTATGTTGGATCTTGATGAACTGGTCAACCTGTCTCGCCTCTCACGCACTGCTCTCGCATGAGGGTGAGGTCCCAGGGTGCGTCTTGTTGGCGCCGATTCTCTGCAGGGTGTTTGGCACACTTGTTCAAAGTGATTCTCCTTCCCACAGTGGTGGCAATGTTGACCCATGGCAGGACATGGGCCCGTGTGAGGGTAATCTTGTCCACAGCTGTAGCAGTGTAGTTGTTGTTTCTTGTTGCTGCTAGTCTTGTTCCCACTGCGAGTTTAACTTGCAGGCTTTGTTTTTTTTTTTTAATCTGATGATCTCCGCGTGTCTGTTTGAGAGTGGAGTCGGAAGGCTTATTCATATTTTTCTGTCTTTCCAGCTTCCATCTTTTTCTCATAGTCTTCAGCTTGATCATTTATTCGCGTCAGCTCTTCGATGTCGTCGAGTGAGTAGTGTTTCTTTAGCAGGCGATGACGTAGTGACTCTGATTGACACCCCTCTTTGATTCGTAGGAGAAGTGCATCTTCCGTGTTGAAGTTATCGAATTCACAGTAGCGAGCTAATCGTTTTAGCCGTGTTATGAAGTCACCCATTGGTTCATCTTTTTCATGGGACGCCAGATTGAAGGTGTACCGATCGTAGTCTAAATTTTGTTTGTGGAGGAATTTCCTGTTCAGTGCTTTTCTCATATCTTGATATGAGGTTGCAGTAGCTGCGGTAGTTCTTTAATAACATGCCCGACGTCTTTGCCTATCAGTTTGCGCAGGGCAATGAGTTGCTGTTTGCGGTCGGTGACTTGCGACCCTATCATAAAGTCTTAAAAATCTTCTAGCCAGCTTTGCCATCTGGGACCCATGCCACTGCTAGACGTGAGGAAGGATTCACCCAGCTGGGCCTGGCTGCACGTTTTTGTGGTCTGTCTGGAGCCAGGGCTCACACTGACAATGGAGGTTGTTGTGCACTTGCAAAGTGCTCCTAAGAACTGGTTTTGGCTGGGTACAGACACTCTCTGCCTTTAGCAAACAAAGGATTTTGGGGGAACAAACAGAGAATCCCAGTCCCCAGACTTTTAGATCACTTCTGGGAAATCAAGAGGAACCTTTGCCAAGGAGAAGAGCCGGAGAAACTGAGCTTGCCTCCTGTTCTGAAGTCTCAGGGACACAAAGACTTCACCACCAGATCTCCTAAACTTCCTTGCTGGGAGTTCTGACCTGCAAAGAAGTGCCTGCTATTGTTTTGGACCTCTAGAGACTGTATTCAGCTGGGAGCTGAAAGAATCCATGCATCGTTCCGGATCTTCGTATCGCATTGAGGCGCCAAGTTTGCGCATCGTTGGGAGACCCAGTAAGAAACCGACGCATCACCTCCCCATGCAGTAAGAACCCAACGCATCACATCCTCTTTGATAAGGAACCATGGCATCACCTCCCCTGCTCAGCAGTAAGGAACCAACGCATCACCTCCCCCGGAGCAGGGAACCGAGGCATCACATTCCCTGCATGTAAGAAACGGACGCATCACCTTCCCTGCGGCCCATTTTGTTTTGGGCCACCGACATGTTGCAGTGTAAATGTGGCTTCTTGGCTCTGTCTGGAGTTTAGCAGGTGCTCTGGAGCCTTGATAGTGCCAGGGATTGTGAGTGAGCAGCTTACTATAAACTTTTACCTGGTTTTAAGATGGCCGCATGGTGTTTGCAGGGTCAGTGGTCGTATGGCCTGACTCTAAGATGTCCGCCGAGTCGGACACGTGTGCACGAGGCTTTTGGGCAAAACTGATAATGAAACTGCAGGCAGGCAAGCAGGCGGGGGCTTACCCTGGGTGCGATGAGACAGCACACGGTGACTCACAGTGTCAGGCTTTTTGCAGATGGCAGCCTCCTCAGTGTAATTCCACTTGCAGCCAACGTTATATGCGCTTGGGAGCGCATTTGCAGGCATCAGCTGGCACACGCTGACTCATTGCAGCAGCGCATGTCTCCAGATCGGGATCGGCAGGTTCAGGTTCCCAAGCTCGTCGCCAATGTTGTGTCCGCAAAAATGAGGACACTAAGTGCAGGTAAGTGTGGGCACAACCTTCTTTATTCAAACACAAGCCCTTTCTGCCTGCGCCTCATCTGCGCCCCACACTTCTGTGAGAAAACAGGCAGCATTAGAGAAAGATAGGGGAGACTGTGGTCATAAGAGTGGGAAGAGTAAGATCAAAAAGAAAACGATGCATTAGTAGATAAAAGGTTCCACCCTTTTAAGATGGGGGCAGCACAGAATAGTTTGTAGATGTATGTAAGTTAGAAGCAGGTAATGTTGAGAGGTGGTAGAAGAGGTGAGGGAAAGTGCTTCGATACTGAAGCTAGAATAATTTAGTTTTTGAATTAAGACATACAATAAATCATAATTATGGGTATCTGCGTGTAAGCATTCTGCCAGGTGTGTTACTATCATTTAGTGCAATAGTTGCAGGGGCACTGTGACCTAGCAATGTGTGGGGTGCATCTTGCACATTTTTACTGTAGCTGTCTTTTATTACCTAGCTGTAGGGTACAGGGGACCCATTTTCCTTGCTTGCATTAGGGCCCATAGCACCCTTGCTTCACAACTGGTACTCCAAAATAGTTAATAATCCAGTAGCTTGTTAAGTACTGTTTCGATGAGAAAACTAAGGCTTACACCTGGCAGATAAGATAAAAAAAACAGCATGCTTTCCCTTCAAGAAATACGAGTAAAGTATTTGAGGAGCATACAAAATATTAGCATTAAAAAAGAAATTCCCACCTAAAGTAAAACAATTCTTTTTTTATTATGAATTTATTATTAAAAGTGATGTATAGAATTAATTAAAAGTAATTTAATTATATTTTATTAAAATATCATCTTATATTAATAAATAATGAAAACAGTTGAGATATTTTACAACAAAACAATACATATGTATTAATTTTATGCATGTTTTACATTCAATTATATTTATTTAAAATTCCAACTTTTTAAAATATTTTAAATTTGAATGATTATATTATTATTATTATTATTATTGCTATAACTATTTTTTTTATCATTATCATCAGTATTAGTATTTAAACTGGTCTAGTTTAAACTTGCTGTCATTCGCCCGCTCCTGAAAAAGTCAACCCTGCCCCAGGATCTGATCGAGAACTACAGACCTATATCAATGCTCCCAGGCATCAGTAAGGTCATAGAAAAAGGGGTAAGGGGCTATCTGACTGAGTTCCTGGAGATGCACAATCTCCAGCACCAGACGAAAATGGGCTTTCGGCTCCGGAAACAGCACTGAGAAACCCCCATGATCAGCTTCGGAGGATCTTAAAGAAACATTAGTCCAGGAAGAGACAGCTGCACTCATTCTGTTGGACTTCAACGGAGATTTCGACACTGTCTCTCATGTCATCTGTCGACATAGATTGGAGGCAGTAGGTGTTACTGGAAGGGCATTAAGATAGCTGTCCTCATTTCTGGACCAAGAAGCTTCCAGGTTAGGGAAGACCCTTGTCTGTCAGAGGTACATCATCTCCGATGTGGAGCGCCGCAGAGCTCGTTGCTGAGCCCCACTCTTTTTAATGTCTATGTTTGCCCTTTAACAGACATTATATGTTCATTAGTCTTTACCATAGTGTTGTACGTTGATGACACTCAAATCATTGTCACTCCATCACCCAAGCCTGGCATTAGAGACTTTGTCCATCTGCCTGGAGAAGGTTCACAACTGGAAGAAAACTAGGTGCCTGAAATTGAATGACAAAAAAAAACTGAGGTCATGGTTGTTGGAAACAATCTAGTACTGTGGGACCACATTCACTGGCCTGCGTGCCTGGGTGACTGTCCGTCCCCCAAAACGGATGTACAGAGCTTGGGGGTACTAATGGACTTATAAAGTTCTTCAGCATGGTACTGAACATGCACTTCCGTGGTGATTTTAAAGTGGATGCTATCAGTGTTGGTACCAGGGTTAGTTTGTGTGAACTGTGTGTGCTGTTCTTTGAGGTCAGTAGGTCAGGTGCGAGCTGTGTGGGCTGTTTTCCACCTGTAGAATAGGTCAATCGGTCAGGTGTGAGCTGTGTGTGCTGTTTGACACCTGTAGGATAGGTCAATAGGTCAGATGTGAGCTGTGTGTGCTGTTTGCCACCTGTAGAATAGGTCAATAGGTCAGGTGTGAGCTGTGTGTGCTGTTTGACACCTGAAGGATAGGTCAATAGGTCAGGTGTGAGCTGTGTGTGCTGTTTGACACCTGTACGATAGGTCAATAGGTCAGGTGTGAGCTGTGTGTGCTGTTTGACACCTGTAGGATAGGTCAATAGGTCAGGTGTGAGCTGTGTGTGCTGTTTGACACCTGTAGGATAGGTCAATAGGTCAGGTGTGAGCTGATTGACACCTGTAAACAGGTCACATATACTAAGCGAGGCCCTGTATAAACATTTTGGCAGGCACTATGCATGTTCCACGAGTGCCACTGCCATTCCAGATTTTCAGGGTACCCAACCAGATAGGACTCAGTTACCAGGGCCGGACTGACCGTAGGGGGCACCGGGCAATCCCCTGGTGCGACGATTTTGTTACAGGGCCGTTTTTGCAGCATAGCTGCAAAATCGGCCCTGTAACAAAATCGTCCGAAAACCGGCCCTGGCAAAGGGCTCGGCGGCGCCCACCACCCCTCCGGGGAGGTGGGGAGGGGGGCAGCCGAGCACTTTGCCAGGGCCGATTGTGGTTCCCAGTCTGGCCCTGTCAGTTACACAATCATATGTTGCATATGCGCTCAGGTAGCTCAGTGGAGTAATGCTCCCGTTGCTGATGTGTTTGTAGCCGGAAGGTCATAAAGTTGAATCCTTGTGAGTTATCCGAGCCTCTAATGTAACGGGAGCCAATAAATTTGTATCATTGAGTAAAAGTAATAATTACACTTGTCAGTGCCCAGATATGACTCTCTCTGTGTAGTGTGCTCTGGAAGTGTATCAGTTAATATTAATCAGTGGTTTCCCTGAAAACCTGGCATGGATTCGGTCCTTGAAGGCATACAAACCTTGCACGCTTTTTATCCCTACTTAATTGTGAGGCACTGTGAGTACTGGGCTGCCATGGGGTTGGCATAGGGAGCCACCCCAGCACAGTGAGCATGCAGGACTGAGAGCAATAACCAGATGGCATAAAACACAGCAGTCCAGCTGTTTGATTCATGCAGACACGCATGACCACTGTTGATTCAGAGACTCTACATCATTAGCTAGAATTGATCCCACTCTAAATTAAAATTGATTTGTAATGTTGAGTAGTTGTATTACGAAGACGTAGGTATGTATGTGGCGTGGGGTGGTTGGCGCCCGCTTGAAATGCCAATACTGCTTTAATTACAGTTTGTGATCAGCAATGTCTACTTCACACGAAACGACATTAGAGCAGGACATCAAAGTTAGAGAGATAAGAAAGATGCGGGGGGGCTGTGTGCGTGTGTACGTACCCCAGGAATATGCTAATGATCAAAAAAAGCAAAAAAAAAGCAAAATTTATATATAGATACAGAAAAAAATGAATATTTCCATGTAAGACAAAGAGAAGGTAGAATGCTACAGGATTCAACATGAATTGAATATGGGTAGGTATTAAAAAAAGTATTTAATAGGCACTGAAAGGAACATTTGAGTTGTCTGTGTCACTCATATGTCAGTGGTTGAAAACATTCCCTAGGAAACAATTACCGACCTCTATTTTTATGTTCTGTCAGGGGCATGTCTGTTATTCACCTCCTCAGATCTCTCCTTATGGACAAGTGGATTCAAGGTGTTTCATGCAACAATGGGGTATATTCACAAGAACGTGTGATAACTACCGCAAGAGTAGCCTAACGCAACTTGCAACATCGCAGCCCAATGCGGGAAAATTACGCTGTGCCAACCAAGTATTCACAACGCGGCGCTAGCATGCGATAGACACCAGATAATACGTCAAATGGCCACGCAAAATCCAACGCCACGCCGCAAAAATGCGAAACGCGAACGCAAAAAATCATGCGATGAGGCCAATTGCGTAAAAAAAATTAGTGAAAACCAGCCACAAGCCTGCAGATCCCATGCGACTGGCGGGAAAATGCACCATAAAAGAAACAAAAAAAAACACCAACACCAATTCAAACTGCGTAGCACCCTTGATGCACCCGGACCGAGTGCAGAGGACATGCCAAACTCACCAAGCCCCATGGAGGACCAGCACGGAACCCCGGGATCGGGGAAGGGCAAGGAGAAGAGGAAGACGGGGTTCAGTCCGCAGGAAGACCGGATCATCGTCACGGAGGTGATAGAAAACTATCAACAACTGTTCGGCACCTCCCCTGCGGCACTGGCAACACAAACGGAAATATGGCACTCCATCGTCACAAAAGTCAATGCAATCGGAGTGTCGTGGAGGTCAATGGAGGAGGTCAGGAGGCGCTGGCAGGAAGTGCACAGCCAAACGAAGGAGAAACTCGCCACCAACAGAATGCAGCAACGGCGACTGGAGGTGGGAGTTCTGCGACACAAGAGGAGCTGGATGAGCTGGAGGAAATGGTGGCCACAGTCAGCAGTGTGGAAACTGTGGCAGAAGTTGTGGTCCTGGACACAGCCCGATACGACCTGACTCAACAGCAACAGGGTGAGTAACGACCAGGGACTGGGGGGACAGGGGGAGATGGGCACAATGGCACACACGCACAAATATGTGGTGCACACCCACAATGTTTGTGAAACATGTCCCTGACAGCCTTGGCACACTGCAGCACACATAGAAATACCAAGTAGGCCCCCGTCCACTATGTGAACAAAGGGGCCCCCCTCCCCAACACCAATATCACAACCTACCCATGCACATGTGCTGAATCCAGGAAAGCAGCGGCACCGTGAGCCACACTGACTATGCAAGTGACAATGCATGACAGATGGCATGGCTGCAGTCACAATACATGCCATGGCCCACGAATCAACATGGAGGTGCCCCAGTGCGGATCACATCCATAAAGGAGCAGGTCACACTCTGACATATCCACGTGCACCCACAACCCATGTCGGACAACACACGCAGCACACAAACAATGCACCAGGCCACAAAATCTGTACGGGAGCACATATGACCCAAGACACAAACAATGATGCCCCCGAAAAGCACACAATTCAAAGGCAACTCCCCCACATTGCAGCACACACACATAGCAATCACAGTACACCAGCAATGACGGCAACGTGGTACAATGCGCAACACCAGAGGACAGAGCTCACGGCATGTTCCGCTCGTACGTATCAACTGTCCACTCACATCATGCATTGCCTTACACTGTGTATTCACAATGTACGGTTACTACCACACATCCGTCATGTAGTCGGTAAACACACTGTCTCCCATCAAATATCCAGCTCCACCAAAACAGTCAGAATGTACATTGGCATGCAGTCTGAATGTAAACATCTGCAATCCTTCAACATACATGTGCAACACTGTTAACCTGCATCACCCCTTTACATTTCAGAGGGACAAAGAACACCTCGTGCAGAGCACACCACACTTCCCATCAGTGATGATGAAGAGGACAACCCGCACATATGTCAGGACACCCTCCAACGGATGATGGACAGCCTCTGCACCCCATCCCTAGGAGCAGGGCAGACCAGCTGCCTCGAGGTGACCCCACCACCTGCACAGACCCCACAGCAGGAAACACACGCCACCACGGCAGTCTCCCAGGACCCCTCCAACCAAGACATGGAATTACAACAGCGTGTGTGGGCATGCCAGGTGGAGGTGGCTGATCAGCTGTGGGTGGGATTCGAGCTCGTGGCAGCCAAACTCAATGCCATACGTGGGTGTCTGAGTCCCATCATGGACCACGTACAGTCCCTATCGGACACCCCCTGCACGCACCATGCTCCACTCCAGACCTTGGCTGACCTCGCTGGGGCCATTAATCGGATACAAGAACTGTCTGGTCAGACAGGCACCAGCGATGACAGCATAGAGTTGGCACAGCTGTGGAGGGCAATGGAGAACATGGAGCAGATGTAGGCTGGACATCTGGCTGCCACGTCTGGACACCAGAGAGCAGTAGCTGGGAACTTCAAAGTCCTGCAGTACATCATCTTGCCATTGATGCCACTGAGCCTGTCACAGCTGGCTGCAGCGGGAACATCGACACACACAGCTCCGACCCCTAATGTGTCAGTGGCACACGGCGATGCAGCCCCATCACCTTTGCAGTCTGATGTGTCAGTGGCACACAGTGATGCAGCCATTACCCCGTCACACACACCGGACACAACGGACACAGAACCCGTATCGGGGGAGTGAGATGGGGATGGAAATTACTGTGTGAGGAAGGAGGCAGTAGCATTCATCACCGCCATATGGCCTGTCCCTGCCTGACTCTGACCTATGCATCATGCCCTGGAACAACACCTCCCACTGACCCCCGGAACACTCTGCGACATTCACTCGGAACCCGACACGGACTGCCATATCCTCACTGCTTGTCAATCACACAGCAAGCCTGCTGTGGACTGCACTCCCCCTCGTCCAAAACACTTTTCATTCCCCAAAGGACTCTGTTTGGCCCACCGCTGGGCTTCCATGTAATGTGGGCTAGGATGGCCATGTACAGCTCCATCTCCGTCAATCACCTGAATGTGAAGAAAACATTCTAAACCAAACATATGTGTCATGACTATGTTCACTTATGTATAGAGGTATGGTGGGACGTAGGGACACTGATGCACATGTAGGTCCACCCTGGTAACTGACATCTATTTGATGTGTATCCCTGAGTCACATGGCCAATTGGATGACTGTGGAGGTGAGTACTAGCTGTGTCCCCATTGCACATGAACTACAGTCTCACAACCCCCCAACGTAGGCACATGTACATGTATTGAATAGGGCTGTGTGTAGGAATGCACAATCGGTAGCAGGCCAGGGGTAGTGTCCTACAACACATGAGACAACCGAACCTCCCATCGCATACCTACACGCACACATCTGTGTGGCCACGTCCGGTTACAATTCATGACATAGCTACACATGATCTGATTTTGGACCCCATACTCTTATTTCAGAAGTCACGTAAGTGCACAGGTCGGCCAGCATCTATCCCTTTACAATGTCTGGGCCACAGAGGTGGAGATTGCAAAAGGGAGCCACCCCCATTGTACATGCGTCAGTCAGTTCCTCCCTGTGTAGGGACGATGCACATTGTGGCACACGAGTGGACATTCGATTCAACACTCATCACAGTTAGACACCAGTGGATTGGCATAGACTTTATTGGCATGTGTGTGTCAGTACGGGCGAGGCAACGGCCACAGCAGGCAGGGACAGGCCTAAGGCGCTTACACACAGCATGGGAACCTGTAGAGGTTCAGGAAATGGTGAGGCAAAAATGGACAACGGTCTCAGCACACCTTGCAGTTCTGGATGAGTCATGTGTTGTCTGGCGTCTGCCCATTGCCCATTGTGAGGGGGCTCGACTCACTGCCCATGTGATCAGCATAGTGCTCTGCCATCGGAGTGCACAGATTGTCTGCTCTGCTGACAGTGATCAGGTGGAAGGGTTCGTCTGGTTCACATGTCGTCCAACATTGCCATGTGTGTTCACTCACCCCAGCAGTGTGTCCGAATTGGTAACGTTGCAAAACGATGCTGTGTTCCTCCGAGCATGGACCAGCATCACCTTGCACAAGTGTGTGTACACACACGTAGTTCCAAGCACATGCATCCAGAGTCCTGGAGATGGCAGACATGTCCTCTGTTGTGGTGGGATATGTGAGCAAGTTGTTGGGACCTGTGCTGTGGGTGTCAATCCGATGTGGCTGCAGGGACGTAGTTACTCGTCCATGAATACCAGCGCAGCTTCATGTGCAATGTGTTCCAATAGTACGTCGTTGTCGTGTTCGAGTAACACCAGGGTGAGCCAATCCATTAACTGGTCCAGGCAGGTGTGCTCAGCCCACGCTGTTTCCCCAGTCTGCAACACAGCCCAAAAGGGGAGTGCCTCGATGTGGTCACTGCACACGAGGAATTGTGCAATCTCCCATCCACAACAGCCAATACATACGCAGTATGTCAATGCATCCCACGCACGGCTGTCTCGGTTACACTCCTGTTTGTGATCCATCAGGGGCGGAGACACAAGTCATAGTCCAATTCATCTACGGTTGTGTTGAATAGACAGACATCCATGGGACACTCAAATGTACATGTTCAGCAGTGGAACCAGGGCTGGACGCAGGTGACGTAGGCCAGGCGGAAGCACAGCTGGTAACTGATCCGCAGCACTGCCAGTGGCAGTGCGCCCAGTGAATGCAGCATACGTGCACTGTACTGTTCCACGTGACGGGGGTTGTGCATGTGCTCGGTATGGCCTGACATTGCGTTGTTGCGTCTCGTGGAACCGGCACTCTTCTGGACTGCGGCATTTGTGTGGAGGATATGCCACAGCTCTGGCTATGATTAGATTGTGTGTGTCCCGTTGGGTAGAATGGGTTGCTGTTCCCATAAGTGTCAAGGGCATCCCATGCGGGGGCACCTCAGGCAGGGCCTTCTGTGTGTGGGGTGTGGATCAGTTGGATTGTTCATTTGCGCAATGCGTGGTGTGGGAGCCGTTCACGTCTGCCATGGCATCTCTCTCAAGGTGTTCCATCCGCGTTCAGGACCATGGTCGGAGGTGCAGGTGTCCTCCCGCCTTCTGCATTGGTACAAAGGAGCTTTCATCCCTGATGTGTGTCTGACTACTACTTGCATTTTCGGAATGTGATGTGGCTTTGGAGCAGAGATTGGGGCAAGGCCTTGAGCTCATGGTCTCCCGATAGCGATACACACACACATGTTGACATGTAGGTCCAGGTGCCCGGGAGGCCTTGCGCTGCTCATGCAGTCTCACTCCGTCTCTCTTCCCCACTCTCTCTCTCCCTCTCTCCCTCTCTTTCCTTTGTTGTGTGCATGGCACTCCTTCTTCTCTTGGGATTTGTCTTCCAGGCTATGTCCTACAGATTATCCAGTGCAGACCCGCTAGGACTCATCCGAATGCTGTTTGGGTTTTGGTTTGAATGGTGTTTTGTGTTGGTGACTGCATTGCTGTATGACTGATTCTCCATTTTCTGGGCACGCATGTGTGTTGGTATTCCTGCTTGTGCGACATCTGTCAAAGTTTTATTTTTGGGGGGATTCGCGGTGTTGGTGTGCAGTTTATTTGTCCGTGGGCAGGGGCCGGGGGTCCCGGGGGTGGGGGTTGCGGGCCTGGGTCTGGTGTCGGTGGGTGTTGTGGCCCTCTTGGGTGTCCGTGCTGCATGGGCAGTTGCTCGGGGGCATCTGTGGTTCTTCATGTGTGGTTCTGGGCTGGGCTCCCTTTCGTGGTGCAGGCTGTGGTCCGATTCAGCACCAGGTCAGAGCAGGTGTTATTTTCCTGCTGCTAACACGCCTTATCGCCGGTTTTGTGTTCTTATCACAGTTCTGTCTCGTCGTTGTGAATGTTGTGGAGTTGTGTTGTTGCAGCTTTTGGCACGGGAACATCTACTCTGCATCTCATTAGCGATAGGTGCGGGGGTCATCTGTGGCGATGTTTTTTGCGGCTGCTATCGCGGGTAAACTGGTGCTGTGGGCTGTTAACACCAGTTTGTGAATGGGGCGATACATTTATCGCAACTTTGGCTGCGATAAAGTGCCGTTAACTCGGCGATAGTTCCTTGTGAATATGCCCCAATACCCTTACCTTGCTGAAGCTCCACTCCTGAATCTCGCTGCCTTACACATGTTCTCTCCTTTCATTGAAACTTTTATTAAAACAATATCTGCTCTGAAACCACTGCAACCTCCTTCAGAGCTGTTTATGCGCAGCAGTAATTTGATGTGCATGTGACACCTTTGGGTAGTAGGTGTTAGAGGCTCATATAGCACCCAGTTGCAAATATAGTAACATCATACGTACCACGCCAATTATTTTTATTTTGATACTGAGTGTATTGTTAGAGGTGCGGTTTTCCCCTTTTAGGGGACACGACTACTCGTTTTCTCCTTGTACCTTTTCATATGCTATGTCTGAGCACCCACCAATCCTGCAGGTGAACCCTCAGGACAGCAAACCAAAGACTCCTTGGAGGCATCCTTGTCTCACCCTCACAGGCGATGTAATATCCAAACAAAATTAATAAAATGGAAAATATATTAACATATTTCAGAAATTGCACCTACATAGGGTGACTCCCATTTGATCCTTTAGAGTCTGAAGGATTTATGACTTCAGTGTGACACTGGTGGTCATATGTACAAATAAGTGGCGGAGTGAGGCGTTAGCCCTCCTGGCTTAACGCCTCACTCCGCTCCGCCACTTCAAAAACACAAGGCTGCACCATATGTACTAGAATATGGTGCAGCCCTGCGTTTCCCCTAGCACTGGCACTACACTTTGCTGCCTAGCGTCAACCTAGGCACCCTTGCACCATAGTGCAAGGGTGTCTGCATGCAGGGGAAGATTGTTATGTGTAGGAAGTTCACCCTTCCTGCACATAAACAATCTTTAAATGACGTTTTGTCACTTCTATGTGTGCTGCTTAATGCAGCACACATGGAAGTTACAAAATGTAATTTTTTTTAAAGATTGTTTATGTGCAGGAAAAGACGCCTTTCTACACATAAACAATCCCAGGCGTTTTGCTTTTTCCATGTGGCAGCACACATGAAAAAGCAAAAACGAGGAGAAATAAAGCATTTTTCCTCGTTTTGCGAAGTGAAGGCCAGGTTTTCCCTGGTCTCAATTTTGGCGCTGCCTCCTATTTACACCACCGTTGTACATCAGGGGCAGCGTCAAAATCACTTGGTGTTGCGGTGGAACGCCCACCGCAGTACCTACTGCCCACCTCTTTCACGCTAAGCATAGTGGGAAAGGGGGCCTTATTTATTATGCAGCGTTAAGCCACGTTAAGTGGCTTAACGTGGCCTTGTAAATAAGGCGAAGCCCCTATCGCCACGTAAACCTCACAAAAAGTGATGTTCCTGTGGCGATAGGGGTTTGCACATATGCCCCTGAGTCCTGCTGAACAGGGCACAGGCATTGGTACTTTGCTAAAGTAATATGTCTCTTATTTCTGCATTCAATCAAACAACCAGTAACGCAAAGAAACATGCTATGTTTTGTTGACTGGCCCAGAGGAGGGAACACGTGTTCTCAGGGAAGCCGCCCGTGGAGTAATGTCACTGAAAGGCCCGGGTTATGTTTTTATTCAGCCGGTGATGCATGGCCAGGAAGCCGTATTGCAAAATGACGAATGTCTGTCTGCAAATGGTGGCCATTGTCACAGGTCAGTGAGTGATTTCCAGGCACTGCTGACAGCTCGAGTGAGTTATTCTGCAAGCGAGTGTGTGACCACATCCAATAATTCACAGTAATGCTCTCCGCTCACTGCCTGCTTACAGTAGCCCACGAGCAACCCCGGGGAGACCAGTGTGGCGCGTGACGTCTTTCTCATTGTATGGAGCAAAGAACTGGGGTTTGCAGCAACTGCTTCAAGAATATTTTAACTATTAGGTCAAGCTGCTTCTCTTCACTGTGACTCTCATTTCCTTTAGCAACAGGAGATAAGGTTCAAATGTGCCCATGTTAGCATCTGTCAGGCTGTGTCATGGAACATACATTGGGGGGACTGCACAGTGGTGTCTTGAGCCGGTGTCCAGAGCCGGACTGGAAACCAAACCAGCTGTACTCTGCAGGAGGTTTCAACTAGAACTGGGCTGTGGGTGATTTCATGGTTCGGTCATGGCAGACCATGCTGCCAGGGGCGTTGTCTTTTCGTGGGTGGAAGAGTGTCGCCCCACTTGCTACAAGCTCAGCGGTAAACACAGAATAATAAAATGCAGTGGCGGCTGCCACTGAGTAGCATGGGTGTGCAAAAAGTTACTTACCTTGCTGCCGGCCGCTGCCTCGCCTTCGACCTCTTCTGTCCCCCCTGAAGGAGGAAGCACACACAGGCACCCCCTAAGCCAATCACATCACTGCAATCTCAAGGTTGTGATTGGTCTGAGCACCGTGGTTCTGTGTTCAGATGGGGACTATGAGCCTGTGTATGTTCCTCACCAGGCTGTTTATTACAGCCTGGTGGAGTACAGGAAAAGTACGCATGGCTGTCTGACCGGCCCAAGACGGCCGGCCAAACCGTAATGTGCACTTAAAGTGCCCTAACCACTCCTCCCCTGCTGGCTGTGACGACAACCAAGCCCCGTCCCATAAACCTGCCTGGCAATGGAAAAATAAAAGGATAATTACATAGTGTTATTATCATTTTATTTTTCCTTTTTCCACTCCTCAAAGAACAGTGGGGTGATGCTCCTCCGCCTTAGTTGTGGAGCCGCTACTGATAAAATGGGCATTATTATTTAATAATTCTTTGTGCCGCCGGCCGTAACGAGTGGATGATGGTGGCGGGCCTGAATCCTGCAGACTACAGAATGACGTTGTAGGTGCTCAGCACGCATGTCCGATTGGCCAGCTGCCAACCCTGTGCCTCACCCAAATGAATGCTGTAATTCTGCCCACAGCGATGCCACGTGAGGTCACGTGAGGTGAGAAGTGTTTCCACTTTGTTGTCTGTGCAGGAGAATGCAGCTGCATTGCAAAAACAAACTGTCTAGGGTATATGCGAATCATAAATAAACAGAAAATGACTATAACATGAGGGAAAGCCATTAACAACCTAAATCCAGTTTTGCAGCTTGGGGCCTGAGTCACAAACTGCACCTTGTAGTATGTTTTGTAGTTTACAGCTCCGCATTACACATACTTTTGTGTGCAGAGCCTCCGCACCCAAATGTATACGCTTTAGTAGCAAATGTGGGAAGGACTGGAAGGAGTAGGTGGAAAAAAGGGAAAACTTACTACAAAATGGATGGATTTAGGGAGAAGTAAAGGTCTAAGGAGGGAGAAGTAAATGTCTAAGGAGGGGCATCACCCACCGACACAAGAGTAAGCCTATTGCTGAGGTGCACAATCGCACAGGCGGGGGAGATGTCTAACTTACACTTTTGTTATAAGTTTACACTTGAAGTTTGTGAATACCGAAAAGTATTAAACATACTCCAAAGTGCAAATTACTCAAAGGTGTAAGTTACCTTTGTGAATCAGGCTATCCATGATTATGATGTACCCCTACAAATTTTCAGAATATCATGACGCTCTATCACTAGCAACAAAAAGCATCAGTACACTCCAGCCTGTTTAACTTAATTAAACTAAAAAACTAAAAAATTGAATTGCAACAATGAACTCTAAAGTGAAAGTTAACAATGTTGTGTAGTGTTTTGTCTATGTCTTTTGTATCACGTGGTGGTAGGAAAGCACTTATATTCATGTTGGGAGTTTGGCTCTGCATGTGATCAAGGCAGGGGATCCTGCTGAAATGCATCATAGCCCTCAATCTGCAATGAACGAATTTGGAGAAACCAACCTTTGTCTGCTGTGTTGTGATCTGGTGCCAGAAGGTGACGCGCTGGTTCTGTTTTGGATATATGTATTTATATATAACTAGGAGAGACTGTAGCGGTTTGGCCCCTTTATAGTGTATATCGGCACTCCTGATAGATGATATGTACGTCTCACAATAGGGGGCATACTTCAATTACCTCTCATCCATAAACATGCACCAAAAATGAATGCTACCCGCTGCCTCGAATCGGTTGCTGTAAATGCATTATGGTATTAAATTAAACCATAGTCTGAATCCCATAATAACAATGATACCACCCGTCATCACTGACTAGTCAATAGTGGCAGTGTAACTCCTCCTCATACTCTGTGTGAAAACACATTTATCATACCAGACATTGAAATTAATGAGCAATGGTACTAATGTAAAGTACTATAGTGCAAGTGCAGTAAATATATGACAAGTAAATTGACACAGAATCTAAAAACAGTATGAAGCAGGGAGGCGGTATTTAAACATGGTATCAAAGACACATAATGTCACATAAAGTGCAAGTGCACTAGTGCAAATTAGGCTAGCAGCAAACAACCTCAGAGGGCAGAATATTCAGTACCTAAAGTGCTGATGCAAGTGCATGTACAACTAGCAAACAAGCTGCATAAATATAACTATGGCTGACCAATCACAAAAGCCTCCACAGTCATATTAAGGGCAGCGTCAGATGGTCCAAATGAATGGATAAAAATGTAGGGGCATATTTACAAGGGCTTTCTCTCTGCTTTTTTGGCTTACAAAGCCAAAAAAGCGGATATAAATCCAGCGCCCTATTTACAAGAGGGTGCTAACATGCATAATCGCATGTTAGCACCCTTTTTTCCATCGCCTCCCTTTGCATCTCCAATGAGATGCAAAGGGAGGTGTTGAAGTCACTTGACAGCAACGCAGCACACAAAGACGCCATCCGCAACCACCACCACCTCATCAGGACCGCCAAGAGGACCTCCTTCAAAGACCACCTCAACAACAACGCACACAACAGCAAGGAGCTCTTCAACGTCGTGAAGGAACTCTCCAACCCCAGCTCCAACGCCAACGACATCCCACCATTGCAAGCCCTGTGCGACTCCCTCGCCACCTTCTTCCACCGCAAGATCGCCAACATCCACGATAGCTTCAACCCCCAGACGACCCTAACAGGCCCCAACACGCAAGAACCACCACAAACCACCGACTACTACCCCCTGACAACCTGGGCCAACGTGAGCATCGAAGACACAATCAAGACCATGGGCACAATCCACTCCGGCTCACCGTCTGACCCCTTTCCGCACCACATCTTCAACAAAGCCAGCAGCTCCATCGCACCCCACCTACGCAACATCATCAACCTCTCCTTCGAGACTGCGACCTTCCCTGAAAGCTGGAAACACACTGAGATCAACGCCCACTGAAGAAACCCAAGGCGGACCCGAGCGAACTGAAAAACGTCCGGCCCATCTCCCTGCTTCCGTTCCCAGCTAAGGTCATCGAGAAGATAGGCAACATCCAGCTCACCCGCTACCTCGAAGACAACAGCATCCTGAACTCCTCCCAGTCAGGTTTCCGCAGCAACCACAGCACCGAGTTCGCCCTCATCGCCACCACAGACGACATCAGGATCCTGCTGGACAATGGCGAGACGGCGGCCCTCATCCTTCTGGACCTCTCCACCACCTTCGACACCATCTGCCACCGCACACTACGCACGCGACTCCACGACGCCGGGATCCGAGACAAGGCCCTGGACTGGACCTCCTCCTTCCTCTCTGGCAGCACCCAGAGAGTCCACCTCCCCCCCCGGTCCGATCCGAAGCCTCCGAGAACATCTGCAGCATCCCGCAGGGATCCTCCCTCAGCCCGACTCTGTTCAACGTCTACATGGCGCCTTTCACATACATCGCCCGACATCACGACCTCAACATAATCTCCTACGCCGACGACACGCAACTGATCCTCTCCCTCACCAAGGACCCCCTCACTGCCAAATCCAACCTCCACCAGGGAATGAAGGCCGTCGCTGACTGGATGGAGGATAACCGCCTTAAACTGAACACAGACAAGACTGAGATCCTCATCCTCGGGCCCAACCCCTAAGCATGGGATGATTCCTGGTGGCACGCATCACTGGGGACACCCCCCTCACCCACCAACCACACACGCAACCTGAGAGTCATCCTCGACTCGAAACCTCACCATGACCAAACAAGTCAACGCTGTCTCCTCCATCTGCTTCAACACCCTCCGTATACTCCGCAAAATCTACAGATGGATCCCAACAGACACAAGGAAAACAGTCACCCAGGCCCTAGTCAGCAGCAGACTCGACTACGGAAACGCCCTCTACGCCAGAGCCCCGACCAAGCTCATCAACAGACTGCAAAGCATCCAGAATGCCTCTGCACGCCTGATCCTCGATGTCCCGCGCCGCGACCGCTTCACCCCCCACCTGAAGAAAAGAATCTCATTCAAGCTCCTGATCCACACACACAAGGCACTCCACAAGACCGGCCCAGCCTATCTTAACAGCTGACTCTCCTTCTACGTACCCAACAGGAAACTCCGCTCCGCAGACCTCTCCCTGGCTACCGTCCCACGCATCTGTAGAACCATAGACGGAGGCAAATCCTTCTCCCACTGCGCCGCCAAGACCTGGAATACCCTCCCCCTCACCCTATGACAAACCGAAGACCTTCTAACCTTCAGGAGACAATTCAAGACCTGGCTGTTCGACCAGAAGCAACAGCACCACCTTCCTCCCCACCCTTCAGCGCCTTGAAACCCTTGCGGGTATGTAGTGCGCTTTGCAAATTATCTGATTGATTGATTGATTGATGCAAAGTGGGCGTTACTGGGCGTACCCCGCATGGACTCCCTTGCAAATATCGCTGATGTTTACATCGTGATATTTACAAGGCAGCCCACATGATTTTAGCAGAAGTTAGATTTTAGCGAAGACGGCTGTTTTCGCCAAAATCTAACGTCTGCTAAAATCCTGACTTAACCATCCCTAACATAGGGGGTGGATTATGCTTATACAACCCTGTGGGTCGTATCAGCAAGGTTATCGCTGTTTTGCAGGGAACATCGCTGGAAAACCAGCGATGTTCCCTGCAAAAGGGCGATAATCTCGCTATCTCTGGAATTTTTATCGCCCTGGAGAAACGCATTGTTAATAACGTGCTACCAGGGCGATAACTTCCAGAGATAGTCTGTGATAATATTATTATCGCTAAGCACGGCCAGCGATAATTATCGCTGGCCATTGATAATATGCCCTGTAGCAACTAACAACCGTCAAGGGGCATATTTACAAGGGCTTTATCTCTCCTTTTTTGGCTTACAAAGCCAAAAAAGCGGAGATAAAAACCAGCGCCCTATTTAAAAGAGGGTGCTAACATGCATAATCGCATGTTAGCTCTCTTTTTTCCAACGCCTCCCTTTGCATCTCCAATGAGATGCAAAGTGGGCATTACTGGGCGTACCCCGGACGGACTACCGTACAAATATCGCTGATGTTTACATCGCGATATTTACAAGGCAGCCCACATGATTTTAGCAGGCGTTAGATTTTGGCGAATATGGCCGTTTTCGCCAAAATCTAACGTCTGCTAAAATCCTGACTTAGCCATCCCTAAAACAGGGGGTGGATTATGCTGATACAACCCTGGGGGTCGTATCAGCAAGGTTATCGCCGTTTTGCAGGGAACATCGCTGGAAAACCAGCGATGTTCCCTGCAAAAGGGTGATAACCACGCTATCTCTGGAATTTTTATCGCCCTGGAGAAATGCGTTGTTAATAACGCGCTACCAGGGCGATAAATTCCAGAGATAGCCTGCGATAATATTATTATTGCTAAGCACGGCCAGCGATAATTATCGCTGGCCGTTGATAATATGCCCCTAAAATTCCATCACAGAAACCCTAGTAAATAACCGAGTAAAAATCAACAGGTTAAAACAGAGGCACAGACTGGCTAAAAGAACGGCTAAAAGAATGCCAACACTAAAATCCACCCATAAAATAAGAGTACATAAATGGTAAAAATAGAACAAGAGTCTCATAAAAAAATGTGCAAATCCTGCCCTGTATAAAGCCCGTTGGGCATCTTGGGGCCCGATTCACAGAACTAACTTAAGACAAAATCCAAAACTTACTACTTTTGGTATTCACAGAAGTTAGGATTTTGTCTTAAGCTTGTCTTAAGACAAATTTAATACATACTTAAGACAGACTTAAGACAAACTTAAGACAGACTTAAGACAGACTTATGACAGACTTAAGTTAGGATTTTGTCTTAAGTCTGTCTTAAGTCTGTCTTAAGTTTGACTTAAGTTTGTCTTAAGACAAAATCCTAACTTCTGTGAATACAAAAAGTAGTAAGTTTAGGATTTTGTCTTAAGTTAGTTCTGTGAATCAGCCCCTTGGTGTCGCGTAGTAATATGTAATGGGATTCCAATTGTCTCAGTTTCTTTTCCCTGTTACCTCCCCTTTGTAGTTTGGGTACCACATCGATGACAAAATAGCTCAAGTCATTCAAGTTGTTGTGGTGAACTAACTTGAAATGACGCGCTACAGGATAACTTGGGTCCGAGTTAACGATAGCCCTTAGATCTTGTAAAATACGTGAAAATACCTGTAACTTCGTGCTACCAATGTATTTCAACTTGCAAGAGCATTCCAGTATGTACACCGCATGATCCTTCTTGCAAGTAAAAAAGCCTTTTATTGTGGTTGGGGTGGATTCAAAGGCGTTAATAAACTCTGAGGTATTGGTGCCAAACTTGCATGCTCTACACGAGCTGCACTTAAAAAACCTTGTACGTTTAGACAGCCAAGTACTAGTAGTAGTTACCTCAGGGCTGGTTCTGACCCGGGCATCCCTCATAGAGGGCGCTTGTCTGAAAGTAATCTGAGGAAGGTTAGGCACTAATTGGGACATCGTTAAATCAGTTTTCACAATAGGCCAGTTCTTATAGAATACTTTTGTTAACTCCTTGTCTTGGCTGCTAAAGGAGGTTATTAATCGTACAGGATCTTGGTCTTGGGAAGTGTTAGTGGTGCTGAGATTGGATTTATACATGGTTTTATTAGTTACCATTCCCAAATATTCGTCACAACTCAAGTTATTAGCTTTAACTAATGCTGTTTTCATGTCATTCATTCTGTATCCACAGGCTAAGAATCTTTGAAGGGAGTCATCCTGGCAGACAGCAAGGTCAACATCAGAACTACAAATTCGCCTTATGAGGAGAAATTCTCCGTAGGGTATACTCTTTATGAGATGACGTGGGTGGGAACTCTGAGCATGCAGTATTGAGTTGCCCGTTGTACTTTTCCTGTGGAGCTTAGTTTGTATTGTATTAATCTCTATATAAAGCTCAACATCAAGAAATTGGTCAACATTAGTACTCATCTCGGCAGTGAACTCCAAATTGAGCATGTTATCATTAACAAATTTCACAAATTCATTAGCTGATTCAATTGACCCATTCCAGATGACGCATACGTCGTCAATGAACCGCCACCACCGAATGACATGACTTTCAGACAACTCACTGTGGGTGCGCCTGAGGACATGCTCCTCCCACCAGCCAACGTGCAAGCACGCATAGCTGGGGGAGAAGCAAGCCCCCATGGCTACAATATGCAGTTGCTGGCAGAATTCATTATTGAACATAAAATAATTATTATTCAAACATAGTTCAATCATATGTAAGAACATGGCATTGTGTTGATAAAAACTGATACTCCTTTTTTCCAGATAGAATTTGACTGCATTAAGTCCATCATTGTGCCGTATGCTGGTGTATAACGAGCATATGTCCATGACTATGAATAAATAATCCTCCTGCCACAGGATGGATTGCACAATGGATAAAAAATGCGCAGTATCTTTGATAAAAGATGGTAGCTCTTCAACAAATTTGTGTAAAAAATAATCAACATACTTCGACAAAGCTTCAAACAAACTACTTTGGGCTGATATAATGGGTCTACCAGGAGTGGGTACTACTTGCTTATGTACTTTAGGGATAAAGTAAAGAACCAGTGTGATGGGAAAGTCAACTTTCAAAAGACTGTGCTCATTTTTGTTTAGTAAGCCATCCCTTCTCCATTGTCCAAGTTCTTTGCGGACCAACTCCTTCACTTGTCTCATGTCATTGGCCGTGGCTCTTCTGTAACATGAGGTATCATTGAGGTAATGATATGCCTCTTCTAGATATCGATTTTTGGGCCACAGTACTACATTGCCCCCTTTATCAGCCTTAGTTACGATTATGTCAGCATTCTCATTCAATTTCTTCATCAGTGCTGAGTATTGCTTGTCTCTATATGAGCGATGTTTTATAGTTTTCAACACTTTGCGATTGAGAGCTTTTAGGTCGTTGATGACACAGTCGCTGAAGATGTCAATGGCATTTTTAGGCATGAGAGGGATAAAAGTCGAGGCAGGGCGAAATGGACTGACAGAGGGAAAATTACCAGTGGTACCAAGATTGGACATCTGTTCTTGTGTAGTGTATTCATTATCCTCTGAATTATCAGCAAGAGCATGTATAGTTTTCAAAGTAGAAATGTCAGATACTTGTAATAACATACTCGGTTTGTCAGATGCCTTTGCCTTAGAAGCAATAATCGTAGCTTTGCTCAATTTGAAATATTTAAGTAATTTCAATTTCCGGATAAACTTGAAAACATCGATTCTGGTTTGGACATATTTGAAATGACTAGGAGGACAGAAAGACAAACCTAGCGCTAATATTTGGGTTTCTGCAGCAATAAGATTAACGTTGGTTAAATTGATGACAGTGTTGTCAGCTGCCACTTGATGTCTCGTAATTAGTTTTTCTTGTTTCGTATTGCGCCGTCTGCCCCTGTTGTTGTTGTCTGTTTTTACATTTGCGCCTTTGCTTTCTACATTCATTCCTCCTTCTGCGCCTCTCTTCGCCTGGGTGCTTTGCCGCAGGGTTTGGCGGTGATCCTCCACTAAAAAACCAAGCTCCTCTGAAGGTGTAAAGTTACTTGGAATATTAGATGGAGCATTACTAGGGCCACTTTCTGGATTCATAGTCTCTTTTGTCCCTAGCAAGCTTGAATATTTTCCGGGCTTTAATGGTTTCCTCATGCTTCTTGAGGCATGAATCAATTTCAACCCTACTCTTTTGAATGAAATTCTGTTGTTCATGTGCCACCAATGTTCGATTCAGAGAGTCAATCTGCTTAAGTATTTCGTCTCTATCGATCTCTGCGTATTTTATCAGTATTGAGACCATGTTCATCGATGCTTCAAGATTATTAGTAGCCCACTCCTTAAGCATTTACAGGTTGGGGTTTTCAAATGAAGGAGCAATTAAAACCCTCAACCCACGTGGTACTCGTCCCACCTCTTTGTACTTCTCAAGTGACCTCTTCTCCCACCATTTAGTGAGTTCGGTGCGCAGCAGTTTTTCTAGATTTTTTGAAGTTGCACTTTTAAATCGCTTGAGGTCTTGGGATTTTTGTTGCTCCCCACAGGTACATCATCAATTTCACGAAGGTTTTCAAATAGGGCAAATAGGGTTTTATAGCACTAAGGTTACTGCCACCAGTAAGGAGGCACATATCCAAATGTCGAAAGCACAATCCTTGTTACCCGCATATATATATATATATATATATATATATCCATACGAAAAGCTGCTCCCACAGTAAAGACGCCACGCACAATCGTATTTTCACCTTTTAATTCTGGCGGGCAGCAGCAAACACAGTTCAGACCTCACAGCGTAGTATGCGCCATTGATGCCATACGCGTTTCGGGTACACTCCCTTCCTCATTGGCATGGCTTTGTGGTGGAGAAACAGCTGAGCACTTTTATTTGGTATTCTTCGTCACCGGTCTTAGATCCGCCCCCTTGGGCGTGTGGTTGCAAAGCACCTTGGTAAACATAGTTCATGTAAATTTGTCCATAGTGGATGCTATTGTTTCTTCCCCTCCACCAAATTCTCTCCCATCGGGTCGCTGTTACAGAAAGCACAGGTAAGCTGCTTACTTCCACCTCGCCAGAAACGGTTACGATGTTCCTAAGTGCTCCTCGAAATCAAAGAGCTAGGATCTGCTGCAGTCTGCAGTGGGGCGTCCTCGTGACCGGAGCGGGTCACTATACATCCATACGAAAAGCTGCTCCCACAGTAAAGACGCCACGCACAATCGTATTTTCACCTTTTAATTCTGGCGGGCAGTAGCAAACACAGTTCAGACCTCACAGCGTAGTATGCGCCATTGATGCCATACGCGTTTCGGGTACACTCCCTTCCTCATTGGCATGGCTTTGTGGTGGAGAAACAGCTGAGCACTTTTATTTGGTATTCTTCGTCACCGGTCTTAGATCCGCCCCCTTGGGCGTGTGGTTGCAAAGCACCTTGGTAAACATAGTTCATGTAAATTTGTCCATAGTGGATGCTATTGTTTCTTCCCCTCCACCAAATTCTCTCCCATCGGGTCGCTGTTACAGAAAGCACAGGTAAGCTGCTTACTTCCACCTCGCCAGAAACGGTTACGATGTTCCTAAGTGCTCCTCGAAATCAAGGAGCTAGGATCTGCTGCAGTCTGCAGTGGGGCATCCTCGTGACCGGAGCGGGTCACTATACATCCATACGAAAAGCTGCTCCCACAGTAAAGACGCCACGCACAATCGTATTTTCACCTTTTAATTCTGGCGGGCAGCAGCAAACACAGTTCAGACCTCACAGCGTAGTATGCGCCATTGATGCCATACGCGTTTCGGGTACACTCCCTTCCTCATTGGCATGGCTTTGTGGTGGAGAAACAGCTGAGCACTTTTATTTGGTATTCTTCGTCACCGGTCTTAGATCCGCCCCCTTGGGCGTGTGGTTGCAAAGCACCTTGGTAAACATAGTTCATGTAAATTTGTCCATAGTGGATGCTATTGTTTCTTCCCCTCCACCAAATTCTCTCCCATCGGGTCGCTGTTACAGAAAGCACAGGTAAGCTGCTTACTTCCACCTTGCCAGAAACGGTTACGATGTTCCTAAGTGCTCCTCGAAATCAAAGAGCTAGGATCTGCTGCAGTCTGCAGTGGGGCGTCCTCGTGACCGGAGCGGGTCACTATACATCCATACGAAAAGCTGCTCCCACAGTAAAGACGCCACGCACAATCGTATTTTCACCTTTTAATTCTGGCGGGCAGCAGCAAACACAGTTCAGACCTCACAGCGTAGTATGCGCCATTGATGCCATACGCGTTTCGGGTACACTCCCTTCCTCATTGGCATGGCTTTGTGGTGGAGAAACAGCTGAGCACTTTTATTTGGTATTCTTCGTCACCGGTCTTAGATCCGCCCCCTTGGGCGTGTGGTTGCAAAGCACCTTGGTAAACATAGTTCATGTAAATTTGTCCATAGTGGATGCTATTGTTTCTTCCCCTCCACCAAATTCTCTCCCATCGGGTCGCTGTTACAGAAAGCACAGGTAAGCTGCTTACTTCCACCTCGCCAGAAACGGTTACGATGTTCCTAAGTGCTCCTCGAAATCAAAGAGCTAGGATCTGCTGCAGTCTGCAGTGGGGCGTCCTCGTGACCGGAGCGGGTCACTATACATCCATACGAAAAGCTGCTCCCACAGTAAAGACGCCACGCACAATCGTATTTTCACCTTTTAATTCTGGCGGGCAGCAGCAAACACAGTTCAGACCTCACAGCGTAGTATGCGCCATTGATGCCATACGCGTTTCGGGTACACTCCCTTCCTCATTGGCATGGCTTTGTGGTGGAGAAACAACTGAGCACTTTTATTTGGTATTCTTCGTCACCGGTCTTAGATCCGCCCCCTTGGGCGCGTGGTTGCAAAGCACCTTGGTAAACATAGTTCATGTAAATTTGTCCATAGTGGATGCTATTGTTTCTTCCCCTCCACCAAATTCTCTCCCATCGGGTCGCTGTTACAGAAAGCACAGGTAAGCTGCTTACTTCCACCTCGCCAGAAACGGTTACGATGTTCCTAAGTGCTCCTCGAAATCAAAGAGCTAGGATCTGCTGCAGTCTGCAGTGGGGCGTCCTCGTGACCGGAGCGGGTCACTATACATCCATACGAAAAGCTGCTCCCACAGTAAAGACGCCACGCACAATCGTATTTTCACCTTTTAATTCTGGCGGGCAGCAGCAAACACAGTTCAGACCTCACAGCGTAGTATGCGCCATTGATGCCATACGCGTTTCGGGTACACTCCCTTCCTCATTGGCATGGCTTTGTGGTGGAGAAACAGCTGAGCACTTTTATTTGGTATTCTTCGTCACCGGTCTTAGATCCGCCCCCTTGGGCGTGTGGTTGCAAAGCACCTTGGTAAACATAGTTCATGTAAATTTGTCCATAGTGGATGCTATTGTTTCTTCCCCTCCACCAAATTCTCTCCCATTGGGTCGCTGTTACAGAAAGCACAGGTAAGCTGCTTACTTCCACCTCGCCAGAAACGGTTACGATGTTCCTAAGTGCTCCTCGAAATCAAAGAGCTAGGATCTGCTGCAGTCTGCAGTGGGGCGTCCTCGTGACCGGAGCGGGTCACTATACATCCATACGAAAAGCTGCTCCCACAGTAAAGACGCCACGCACAATCGTATTTTCACCTTTTAATTCTGGCGGGCAGCAGCAAACACAGTTCAGACCTCACAGCGTAGTATGCGCCATTGATGCCATACGCGTTTCGGGTACACTCCCTTCCTCATTGGCATGGCTTTGTGGTGGAGAAACAGCTGAGCACTTTTATTTGGTATTCTTCGTCACCGGTCTTAGATCCGCCCCCTTGGGCGTGTGGTTGCAAAGCACCTTGGTAAACATAGTTCATGTAAATTTGTCCATAGTGGATGCTATTGTTTCTTCCCCTCCACCAAATTCTCTCCCATCGGGTCGCTGTTACAGAAAGCACAGGTAAGCTGCTTACTTCCACCTCGCCAGAAACGGTTACGATGTTCCTAAGTGCTCCTCGAAATCAAAGAGCTAGGATCTGCTGCAGTCTGCAGTGGGGCGTCCTCGTGACCGGAGCGGGTCACTATACATCCATACGAAAAGCTGCTCCCACAGTAAAGACGCCACGCACAATCGTATTTTCACCTTTTAATTCTGGCGGGCAGCAGCAAACACAGTTCAGACCTCACAGCGTAGTATGCGCCATTGATGCCATACGCGTTTCGGGTACACTCCCTTCCTCATTGGCATGGCTTTGTGGTGGAGAAACAGCTGAGCACTTTTATTTGGTATTCTTCGTCACCGGTCTTAGATCCGCCCCCTTGGGCGTGTGGTTGCAAAGCACCTTGGTAAACATAGTTCATGTAAATTTGTCCATAGTGGATGCTATTGTTTCTTCCCCTCCACCAAATTCTCTCCCATCGGGTCGCTGTTACAGAAAGCACAGGTAAGCTGCTTACTTCCACCTCGCCAGAAACGGTTACGATGTTCCTAAGTGCTCCTCGAAATCAAAGAGCTAGGATCTGCTGCAGTCTGCAGTGGGGCGTCCTCGTGACCGGAGCGGGTCACTATACATCCATACGAAAAGCTGCTCCCACAGTAAAGACGCCACGCACAATCGTATTTTCACCTTTTAATTCTGGCGGGCAGCAGTTTACCAAGGTGCTTTGCAACCACACGCCCAAGGGGGCGGATCTAAGACCGGTGACGAAGAATACCAAATAAAAGTGCTCAGCTGTTTCTCCACCACAAAGCCATGCCAATGAGGAAGGGAGTGTACCCGAAACGCGTATGGCATCAATGGCGCATACTACGCTGTGAGGTCTGAACTGTGTTTGCTGCTGCCCCCCAGAATAAAAGGTGAAAATACGATTGTGCGTGGCGTCCTTACTGTGGGAGCAGCTTTTCGTATGGATGTATAGTGACCCGCTCCGGTCACGAGGACGCCCCACTGCAGACTGCAGCAGATCCTAGCTCTTTGATTTCGAGGAGCACTTAGGAACATCGTAACCGTTTCTGGCGAGGTGGAAGTAAGCAGCTTACCTGTGCTTTCTGTAACAGCGACCCGATGGGAGAGAATTTGGTGGAGGGGAAGAAACAATAGCATCCACTATGGACAAATTTACATGAACTATGTTTACCAAGGTGCTTTGCAACCACACGCCCAAGGGGGCGGATCTAAGACCGGTGACGAAGAATACCAAATAAAAGTGCTCAGCTGTTTCTCCACCACAAAGCCATGCCAATGAGGAAGGGAGTGTACCCGAAACGCGTATGGCATCAATGGCGCATACTACGCTGTGAGGTCTGAACTGTGTTTGCTGCTGCCCGCCAGAATAAAAGGTGAAAATACGATTGTGCGTGGCGTCCTTACTGTGGGAGCAGCTTTTCGTATGGATATATATATATATATATATATATATATATATATATATATCGCACACGCACACTTTTGCAATTCCAAAAGAAATACCAGGACACTCAGGATTCTGTTGAAAAGGATTTACTGGGCAGTATAACGCCTCATTACTAGCCCATACTGAAATGTTATTGGAAATGACGAGGTACTGTTTAACAAACAATTACTTCCTATTTAATAATAACATCTATAAACAAACCCAAGGCACCGCAATGGGCACCTGCTTCGCCCCCAGCTATGCCAATCTGTACATGGGCTGGTGGGAGGAGCAGGTGTCCCAAGATTGGGAAGCTCAGGAAGACAAGATCGTCATATGGGCAAGATTCATAGACGATATATTTTTAATTTGGAAAGGTGATGAGGAGTCAGCTGCAATCTTCATTGACTCCCTCAATAACAACGAGAAGAACCTACAATTCACCTCCCAAATTAGTGACTCTATGATTGTATTTCTGGATGTGGAGATACTAGTTTCCAATAATTCACTGGTCACAAAGTTGCATAGAAAACAGACAGCTGGGAACAGTCTACTCAATGCCCAGAGCGCTCATCCATCTAGCCTGATTCAAAGCATTCCTTATGGGGAGCTAATCAGAGCTAAGCGCAATTGTAGCACCACTGAAGAATATGATAAAGAGAAAATCATAATGAGCACGAGATTCAAACAATGTGGGTACAGCGATAAGATCATTAACCCCTTCAGTGCCCGCCCCTTTCCCCGCCCTGTGCCGGCCGTTGCATTAGCGGGCGGGGTCTATGACGAGCTGGACTCGTCATGGGCACAGCGCAACCGCGGCCCATGACGAGTCCAGCTCGTCATGGGCACTGAAGGGGTTAATCAAGCGATTACAAAGGCAGATTCACTAACTAGATCTAATCTCTTACACTCGAAACCTGTGTCATCTGAATCCAAGGAATCGGTCAGGTTTATCACCACCTTTTCTAAAAATGCATTTCAAATCAGGCAACTTTTTGATAGAAATTGGCATATTTTGAAAAGTGATTTGACTTTAAGAGAATATTTGAATGACACCCCTCAGATAACTTTCCGTAGAAGTCAATCCTTGAAAGACGACTTGTGTAAAACTATGATAAATGCCACAGAAACTGGTCTACAGTCAAGATCCAGTGGTTTCGTAACATGCAAACGGTGTAAGGCGTGTGCCCACAGTTCAGATTGTAAAAAACTCATGTTATCAGGTAACAAAAGGGATTTTGAAATCAGAGGAGATTTCAATTGTAAAACGGATTATTGTGTTTACTGTTTGATTTGCCCATGTGGCAAATTATACATAGGCAGCTCAATACATCCAGCCAAGAAAAGAGTCCTAGAGCATTTACGCGCTATTAAAAAACATGATACTCAGTACCCTGTAGCCCGTCATTTCTTTAACATACATGGGCAAAATGAAAAACTTCTATCCTATGTTGTTATAGATGCGATTGCACGGCAGGAAAGAGGAGGTGACAGACAGCGCCAGTTAAGATGCCTGGAATCAAGATACATAATTGATTTCGACACCATGATGCCCGAAGGACTCAATTCAAGTGAAGAAATGGCTGTTCACTTATGATAGTTGGAACTGTTGTAAGAATCAAGTGTTGATTGGTTTTCTGTTAATTTAGATGTTATCCAGCTAGAAGCATACATATTTTGTAATGTTTTTTTGACATATTCAGTACTATTTTAGTATAGGGGATTTTAGCCTTTGCAGTTGAATTAATTTTTGCTAAGGCGGATGTTTCCATTTCCCGAAATTAAGGACGTTGACAAATGGCAAGGAAAATTGTCATTGGGGTCATTTAGGAGATTTTAAACAGCAAGTGATAATTGACAACTGTGTGCATGGTCAATGAGCATAATGTCACTTTGGCCCACTTGGGCGAGACACAAAAGTTATTGGTACCAAAGCAATCTGGTCCTACGCTAACACTATGATTGAGCGTAACGTAAACTCATTGTGGTTCATAGTTCACAATGTCGATAATATGTTATTGATCATTGTTAAAGGACATTTTATTTTTTGCATTGCTATGATCTAATGCACTAATGTGAATGTATTATCATGCCAACACATAATGTTGAGACAAGGTGTGATTGTGACCAGATCTAAATGAGCATTATTTACGAATTATGCCTTGCTGCTTGATCATGTATATAATTTCAGTATGTGATAATATGCAAATTTGGCGCCAATTTTCACAATGCTTTATTGTAACAGCACGATAAATTGGATCGTACTTTGCTCCTTCTTCAGGATTATGAATGGGTGCCACCCAAACCCACTGGGGTCCGTATTGTACAATATCAATAATGCTTTATTGACAATCAGTCACTGACATTTGACTCATCTTATTCAAATGCACCATGACAAGTATATTAGTGTGCCAATATAAAATGTTGCGAGAAGATTTGAATGCAACCAGGTCTTAATATTATCATTTATGACTTGTGCTTTGTTGTTCTATCTCTTATTTTGTGCATCAATTCATCATTATACAACAACATGCCAAGATGGCGCCCGTACTCACAAGACAAAATAACGTTGCATTGATCTAGTCCCACCTCTATGTCAGTTTTTGAGGTATTATGTAAATACGGGAAAACGAGACATCCGCCATACCGTGAGAAAGCTATCAAGCGAAACGCGTTGGTGAGGCGTTATACTGCCCAGTAAATCCTTTTCAACAGAATCCTGAGTGTCCTGGTGTTTCTTTTGGAATTGCAAAAGTGTGCGTGTGCGATACAAGGGTAACGGAGCCCATCCAGGACCGCCACGTCAGAAGCTCCAGACTTCCGTGTTTCAGCGTTCGGATATATATATATATATATATATATATATATATATATATATATATATATATATATATATATATATATATATATATATATATATATATATCTATATAGTAAATCCTGGATCATCACCAACTCCACGGTACACAAACACAGGTACGGACCACTTCAAGGGACGTTTAAAGAGCTGCAGTGCTTTATTTAAATAACATGGTTACAGCGACCAGTCAATCCTGGCCTATATATATATCTTTCCTGAACCAACACGGCAGCTATCCACACTACCACTTCCAGGCTTGGGCAGGAGACGGCACAGTACGGTAAGTTTCCTTAGAAGTTTGTTTTTTCTTTTACACACCAAGGTGCATTGTTCTAAACATAAAGAAAGGGAGCCTACATATTTGAGCCGGAGTCTTCAACTGGGCCATTGAGTGGTGACACAAAGAGTGTCTATTTAAAGGGAAATATCTCTCATTACCCCCACCTATTTTAAAAGAACACTGAACCGTACACATAACTTCCTGTTTACATACTGTTGGACACCGCGTACAATACGTTTCCTCCTGTAACAATACTGATTTCATACAGTTGATATCTTTGACTAAAACACCCTTATTCCATTAATGTATGTACAACATGTATATTGTGCCTTTTTAAGAGATGCCTGCTCAGAGAATTTTATATCTCCCTAAATGCATATGCAAAATCCTCAGTTTTTTTCTTTTTCAACCTTTGGCAAGCATTTCACTTTATTCCTAAAGTACACTAATCTTTTAAGCTTTTTTATAAACTGTGGCACTCATCACTCTATGTACTTGAAGTATATTCATATTGATTTATAAATTAACATATTGGGAGTGAAGTACTCTTTAAATTACCCATATTCAATCTATCGCTGTGTCGGTTTTGTTTTCCTGATAGTTAATAATATATCCTTATCTTCCTTGCCGTGGATATGGATTGGTCCTGGAATGTTTTCTGGATTAGCTTTATTGATCAAAATCTCACAGGGCCAATACATCCTCCATTATAATATGCATTTGTGATCTAATTCCTGTAGATTTCATGGTCTTGCACTGGAGGGGCAAATACAATAGTGTGGTCATAGCCTTTTTGGAGTAAAGTACTCATTAAAGATGTATTATAGTGAGATGTAACATTCTGACATCTTTTCTGTTGATCCTCCTGGTGTAATCTGTCTACAGCGAACTGTGGGCACTAATTACAATAACCTATGGAGATGGTGCCAAATCTTTCGGTTAATTCAGAATTCTTGACGATTAGTGCTGATTAACAAATCATACTAAGGTTCAATAGTATCAAGTTTTGAAATGTCATAGCAAAAAGTGCATAAAACAGAATTCCCCATCATTTAATCCAGATTTATCAGGGTTGTTCTAAAATGCAATATGCTTCGATAAAAGTGCTTAATTGATATACTCTACTTGAAGTTTAGGACACTATATGGAATACAGTACAGGATTATAAAGTGCTATGCGATAAAGTGCTATATCTTCTTTTCCTCTATGAATATCATAGAAGTTCTTAAATGCAATGCAATAAAACATCAGAATGAGATAACAAATGGTGAGAAAATAAAATCATTATAACCTGGATATTCATCTATAAAATAAAGTGCTAAGTCGTGCTTTCCCCATTTCATCTGTAAATATCATAGAAATTCTAAAGTGCAACGCAGTTACCTGAATATTCATATTTTATTATGGAAACCCAAAGGAGAGAGTCTAAATTCCCCAGGAAAGAGGAAGAGAGGAGATGGAAGAAAGGGAGCTCCTAAAATCTTTTTTAAAGCTCATCAATAGTTACTCCTCCCTGATTCTGTGATATATGAAAAATCCATTGTAATTTCTCACTCCAAAAAGATGGAAATCCTGGTTAAAGAGTGCCCTCAGCTAAGACAGCGTAGAAGATATTTACAAATGTACATAACGTTTAGCATCTGTATTTAGGCCCCATGGTATTTCAGTCAAATGGTGATGATCTATCTTGACTGAGACCTTCTCAATGCTGATTCCCGATCTCCACCTCTTGGATTGGGATGGATGTGCTTGATTCCATAATAGCATAATCCACTTTATCACCATTGGGTTCCCTTCAAATGTGCTTGCTCATCACATAAGTGTAATCTCTGTTGGCTGCTTTACGGGCTTTCTCTATTACAGAGATATTATATCCCCTTTCTAGAAATCTATTGGTCATTTCATCCTGGCATCTTTGTAAGTAATTTTCAGTGCTACAATTTCTCATTGCGCGTAGCATTTCGCCATAAGGAATGCTAAGTTTAATGTGACTAGGATGGAAGCTAGAAGCATGAAGGTTTGTGTTCCCTGCCGTTTCCTTTCTGTGAATCCTTGTTTCCAGCTTACCTTCCTGGACATAAACTTCTATGTCAAGAATTGTTACTTTTGTCACACTAATATCATATTTGTATTTCAAATTCAATCCATTCTTGTTCAAAAGTTCCACAAATTGCTCTGCTGAATTGATCTTACCCCTCCAAATCACAAAAGGTCATCTATAAACCTGGCCCACATTATTATGTGCTCACTCCATATTTGTGCATGTTACCTGCGCAGCACCTGCTCCTCCCACCAGCCCACATGCAAGTATGCTAAGCTGGGGGCGAAGCAGGTACCCATCGCAGTCCCACTCTGTTGGTGGTACAATTCTCCCCCAAATAGAAAAATTGAATTCCAGACATCTTTTATCCATTGTTATCAGCATTTGGGTGTGATTGCAAAGAAACTACTGGTTTATCATGAAGGAAATGCTGCATGGCTCTCAAGCCATCCTAGTAGGCAATGCTGGTATACAGAGTTGTAATGTCCAGCGCCATTAGCACATAATCATGTTCTATGTGTATGTCGTAAATCATTTATAAGAAATCACCACTGTCTTTTATGTAGGACGGTAAATCTTTCACATATTTTTGCAAGAAGAAGTCTATGTACTTGGATGCATTCTGCATCATGCTGCCAATCGCCAAAATGATCGGACGTCTGGGGGGACAGCTAGCGTTTCTTATGCACCATTGGAATCAGATACAAAACTGGAGTTTTAGGAGTGTCATTTCTCAGATATTGGTACTCATCGGGGGCTAGTAGGCCATCATTCATCTATTGTTCTAGTTCTTGCTTGTATTCAGAATAAAACTTAATTAATGTCGTTGGATTAAATGTTTTGTAGCACTTTCTCTGACCCAACTGACCATGGGCTTCGTGTAAGTACATGTCCAAAGGCCATACCACAACGTTACCTCCTTTGTTGGAGTTTCTTACAAGCACATTTTTGTTTTTCCTTCATTTAGCCACCAACTCATTGCATTTCCATTCCCTGGCTGTTCTTTTTACTCTGCCATGATTGGTCTCATTGTGTATTTTCAGGCCTTTGGAAATCAGCTCATGAAAGGTGTCAATTTCGTCTTTAGTTGTGGCTGGCAAAATTCTTGAACATGGTCGAAATGGTGTGACTGCCGCTTCTCTCACTACTATGTCATGTTCCTGTATGACATCCTGACTTGTAAGATCTACGTTAGAATCTTCATTTCCAATTTCTAATTGCACCAGGGTTCGTAATAGTAAAAACTGTTTGTTGAGTGTATGTACTTTCACTAACTTCAAATTTCCTTATGAATTGAAAGGTGTCTATTCTTGTTTGGGGATAATCCATCATATTTTTAGGACAATATGACAGTCCTAACATTAAAATGTACTTTTCTGCTTTTGTTAATACCATGTTAGTGAGATTCACGGTCGACCCCCTCCATTAATTTCTATGTCCCTTATTTCTGCTTCCATCATCTTCTGGTGTTCTTGTTTTGTCTGCCTGAATTTTTTCTGCTGCTGGTTCTGCCTATATCTCCTTTTGATTGGTTTTGAAGCCTTGGTTTTAGCGTCAGTTGCCGGTCTAAGCGTAACAAATCCAATTAATCCGCGATAGTCATCACTTTGACTGTTGTGGCATCACTTGGACCTTTGTTTCTGCTAGCTTCTTCACCGTCAGTCTCAATTTGAGAGCTTAACTCAGTTTTAGTATCTGTTTGCTTCTTCTCCTGCTGTTTCCTGTTTCCTTCTTCCTGCCGCTGTCTCCTGAGGTGGTTGAATCTTCTGGCAAACGTAAATATATGCCCACTCTTTTAGTTGATTTTATTAATTGTTAACTTGTGCACTTTTATTTGTTTAATTGTGTCCTCATGCTTTTTTAAGCGAGTTTCCATCTCTATTTGAAACTTCGCAATTAGCTCCGTTTCAGGTCGGTTCTTTAGATCCGTCTCCAGCAATTCAATTTCCTGCAAGATCTTTGATCTGTCCTTGTCGGCGTTTTTCACTAGAATCTGTATAAGTCTGGCTGAAGCCCTCCAAATTGCTGGCTGCCCACTCCTTGAGCATTTCTGGATCCGGGTTCTCAAAACTTGGCACCACAAGTATTCTCAGACCACGAGGTATCTGACCCACATCTAAGTATTCGGTTAATGATTTCACCTCTCACCACTTGGTAATTTCATTATGATTTAACTTATCTAATGACATCAGCATTTGCTGTACATCTGTATCCTGACCACGTGCTCCCTCATAGGGCTGGCCTTTCCTTGCACTCGGCATATTCTGTTCACTGAACATTTGCTCAGCCACTTCCTCCCTTTCGCATACCAAGCTGGCTGGCATCTCGGCTATTACTGGAGTAACTACAGTTGGTTGTAATGCGTTTTTGCCGGCAGTTCTTTATTATTTATTTTCCAGTCACCACTGGGTATTGTTAGGTCAGCGTTTCCATAGGAAATGCCTTTTTTGTTTTGATAATAACTTTGGCGCCATTTTCGAAACTTTCCAAAAAAATGATACTTTTTGCCTAGTTTTTTTTCATATTCTTTTTATTAGAGAAAACAGCAAAAAACAAACTCTCAGCATTACAGCAGATAGCATATTGGTACCTAGGTACATTACCAGTGTTCATTACAATGGGTGCCACAGTCCCGGACATTTCTCAGCGTCTCATATTTCTCCTCCACTTCCTGTTGTAATTCACAGCCCTCCTTCTCTCTGGTGCAATTTAACTGCAGGAGACAAACATATCTCACGCAATATGTATTCCACGCCCCCCACTTTCTGTGCCGTTTTTTAGCGCATCCTCTGTTTTTAAAGGCGTCTTTCTCTGCTCTCATGGACCTGTTCATGTCAGCCTCCCATCTTCCCACTGTTGGTAGATCTTCAGCTCCCCATTTTTGTGCAATGTTGCGTTTGGCGAGGGCCCACCCCCAGGTAACCCAGGATTGTTCCATTTGATTTAGGTCGGTGGCCTCCCGCATATTCAGCAGACAGAGCTTTGGGGAAGCGGTGAGTTCTTTTCCCCCCACCCTTGCCAGTCTGGCGGTGACTCCCCTCGAGAATTTCTGGATGGCTGGACAGTCACAAAGTGTGTGGAAGAAAGTCCCCTCTTGGGCACAGTGTCAGAGGCAAATTATGTCTGTTCTCCTCCCCATTTTGCGAGATAGGCTCTGTGCAGGATTTTGAGTTGGACCAATTTTAATCTTATGGGAATAGCTATTTCGCCAGAGGAGGTCAGCGCCTCCCTCCATTCTTCATCTTCTAGTTCCCCTGCATTTGCTTCTCATTGTTGCATATGGCGTGTGAGCAAGTCGGGTCTATTATTGATCAGTTTCTGGTAGGTTAGGGATATGGCTTCCTTGGGCATTGGGTCGAGTAGCAATCTATCTTCTAGTGGGGAGGCCTCTGAGAGAATTTCCTCACCTTGTACTGTGGCCCTCAGGGCATGACTAATTTGCAGGTATCTGAAAGTTTCGGACTGCGCTAATTGATATTCCTTCTGAAGGTTGGAAAATGAGACTAGCCCCTTTCCTTTTTGCCTAGTTTTTGCATAGAAAGTTTTAGGGTAATACATCAAGTGGGGTTGAGTAAAAGGGGGCTGCCAAAATGCAAAATCTCCATGCATTTTCCATTTAGAGTCCCTCTCGCCCAATTTAAAAAAATAAAGTCTTCTGATTGGCTATGGGGATCGCACGCTCCCCTCCTTTATAACTGAAGTATGGCCCAGGGGATGTGGTCCCTTAGGGACCATTTATGGTAGGGGCCAAGCAACCTCCTCCCCTAATGTATTAACCTCTTAAGACTTGGGAGGGGGACCACAAGCCCTCTCCCCTCATAATATATTTTTGGGGCCCAGGGGATGGGGTGTTGGAACCCGTAGTGGCTTGAGGAGGGGGACCGCAAGCACTCCCTCCCCTTTTTAAAAACAAAGCTCCGGGGACCAATCGTGACTTTCGGAAGGGACTGCGTGACCCCCTCCCGCAATGGGGGCTTGGACACCGGGCATGAACGCAGGACAGGCCTGTAGTCAATCCTCTACTATGCATGTCTGAAGGACGTGTGCAGCGGAGGGTTGGCTTAATGTATGCAAATAAAATCATTCTGCATGGTTAAAAAAACTAGAAATTCACTGAAAAAAACAAACGTTAAAGTGACTTACAGTTAGTTGAAAATTTCAGTGCCAATGTAATGATTTAAACTAAAACAAACACTGAAAGTCAACAGTTATAGTTATCTCTAGTAGCTTTAACTCATGCCCTAATGTCCTCATCATGCACTGCTAGTTACCTCCCATATTACATCACTCTTGACCTGTTTAATGACATTACTGATAACATCACTGCAACATCTGAAATGACGACTGCACGGTGGGGCACAAATTTTGTTACATAGATAACTACAAATGGTGAATTTCAGTGGTTGTTTTGAGTATATATATATATATATATATATATATACATTTACATATATTTGCCCTTGCAGGTTTTTAAGGCCAGAGATGGTTTTCTTTATCTGGTCTGGTTTGCAGTTCACGAGCATAGCACAAAGCTTGATTTCATTGGAGGTCGCTGACTGGTCTATTTCGGGACCTTGCAATGATATTAGTGGTCTGATTACTAGACTATAGTCTATATTTTCACATAGTTCTACTTTTCTCATCACAGTCCCAATCATTTGGGGTCACCCACCGCTGAAACACAGACACTTTCCATATTCATTATGTAAATTAAAACACCGTCTCTTTCTAAATTTCGTTCCTGTAGGAAATGACATAAATAAGGAAATCCTAAAAGCACCGTTCCACAGCTATAGAACAGTGGTAATCTCATTATTAATAGAGTGGAGGTATTCCATGAAATTTCATGAAGGTGGGAGGGAAGAAGTGCTGGGATAACAGTAGAGTCTGGAACAAAGAATGTTACTGATATGTAAGTTGTGAAATTCCTACTTGGGCCATTTTCATTACTACCCTCTATATCACTTAATAATATATAAAGGACAAGATAGGAAAGAGGCAATCAACCCCATGGATCCACCACAATGATCTATCTATACATTATGCTGAACATATGAACTGATTTATTAAAAATCGAAATACTCCTGCACATTGAGCTAGCAGTTCTAGCAGCACCGAGCTAGGGTCACAACAAAGATTAGCCATGAAAACACTGCAGTATGTGGCCCAGAAATCTGGCACAGCATTGGCACCTGGTAGATACTCGCTAGCCAGATCACATTCCATTGAGATGGTGATAGAATACAATTATAAACAAACAATGTGGACGGACCTGTTTATGAGGGTAGAGAAAGAAGGGGAAGAATTTACAGATGTGCCTGAAAACCATTAGGTTTTTTAAAAGGCCCTTCACCCACCAACCTAGTTGGTGGCATGCTTCATCATTGGGGTCCCAACCGGGTAGCCGAGTGTCACCCGGTTGTGCTACGACGCCTGATTACAGCGGAGCTGGTGTTGTGCAATATGTGAGGGAAGTGGTGCAAGTTAAAATTATCTCTGGGAATCCTTGCCAAATGGTTTATTGTTAGCGGCCAAGGACAACGTTGGAGAAAAATGATCCTTGTTGTCACTTTAGAAGGTTTACATGTTTCAGCCCCTACCCGGTTGGGACCCCAATGATGAAGCATGCCACCAACTAGGTTGGTGGGTGAGGGGTCTTTTAAAATACCTAATGGTTTTTAGGCACTTCTGTAAATCTGATTACAGGAAAGTCGGCCTTCTTCCCCTCCTTTCTCCACCCTCATAAACAGGTCTGTCCACGTTGTTTGTTTATAGCTTCTGTTTGGGGATAGTGATGTACCCCCACACTATCCTCGCTCTCTCCTTTGTTTAGATAGAATACAATTGACTAAAGTTGGCCATGAAGAGATTTCTACCCATGTGACCAGCCCTAACTCTCATCATTAGGGAATCCATTAAGTATTTGTAAGAGAAAGGCAACTTTTCGTGATTTTCTATACATCTGAAATTGAATGCAGGGTTCCCCCCGCAAGGGCGGATGGGACTCTAGAGAGTGAAGCATAATGTTCTAATTCAGATGGAACGAATGGAAGATCACATGCAAGCCCTAGGTGAAGGTAGCTGAAGCCTCTTTTGCAATGCAATTCAGTATCATCAATAATGACTCAAGGTTGTCCAAAAGCCCTGATGGCAAAAAGATAACCGTTTAGTGTTGACACATAAACGTAAAGTAGATAAAGGTCTCGCAAGAAGTCAAAAAGCTTGAAGGGATCACAGAATAAATGGGATTATTGGCAGGTTAGTTAGAGAACCATTGTCAGAATATCTCCCACTGAGAAGAATAGGACATGAGTATGGTGGGCAGGCAGGAATGCAAGAATCTTAGAGAACTTCGATCACCTCCGTGGACAATATTTTAGGTTACAAGCCAAGCTGTTGAGACTTCAAATCACTCTGAATGATTAGATTTAACAGCTTTTAGCTTAGCTTACATATTTTCACAAAAGACCTTGCCTGATTCACAAAGGGCCCCCAAACTCGGGAGGAGGCCCTGTTGTGATAGGGGTGTCTTCACACTCGAACTGGTTTCCGCCCTCAGAGCAGAGACCCCCCCCATGACTGCAGGGACTCCATCACAAGTGCAGAGTCCCTTTGTGAATCAGGCCAGCTGTCTACATTCTTATCTGACTTCATGTGTATTTTTTCACTTAATACCTTAATTCTGAGACAAGCAATGGACTTACTATAACGCAAGTACACACTATAGGCTTATGGAAAGTGATTATAAAGGAGACTCGAGGTTTTAAGTTGCATCTGCTTGTCGATATCTTTTCCAGCAACCCACCCCTAGTCTCTAGCTGCTAAACGTCACATGGTACTTGTCAGACCCCATATGGAGGGGGCCTCGGGGCAGACAGGAGATACTGGGGCACAACCCTGGTGTTTGGGGCCGTTTGCCACTGGTGTACTGAAGTCTGTCCTAATATGCCTTTGCATATTGTCCCATGGTTACCCTTTCCTCATTTCAAAGGGTAGCTATGGGTGAGCACTCCCTGCAGGGTCCAGAGACTTAGAACTCACAGTCAAACAACAGACACAATTCAAAATTGCCCAGCTCAGTGCTTGTGTTTAATTGAAGAAAGTTTAAATGACAGCAAAACATATGCTACACAATTAGAAGGGGGTATAGCAATATCTATCGCACATTCTCAGAGATATGGATATAGATCAGGGGTCTCCAACCTTTTCTGTATGAGAGGTAGTTCTGATCTCAGAAAATCATTGTGAGCTACTGAAGGCCAAGCCACTCGTGCAGTTACCAGAAACCCACCACGTCCTGTTTCATTGAATTTCACATTAAGTCCATAGAGCCAAAGACTATGGTTTGAAAAAAATACTTTGACTAGGGGTACTATGACAGGGCTGCCATATGTTTCAGTGAGAGCGTGGTCTTTCGGGATGTATGAATGTGTGCGTGTGAATGGGATGCATGTGTATGGAAGAGTGAGAGTCTGTGTCATGTGTACTTGTGGCACAGGACATGCCTTTCACCCTATGTGGCACTGTTAAATCTATAACACAAAAATATAACCATTTTTTTAATGTGAGAAATTTAAAGTGCAGAAAAATGTTCTGCAAAGCAATGTTCGTAATATGGAACATTTGTCTGCACTTTAAATGTCTCCCACTTGAACAAGTGGCTGTATTTTTCATGTATAAATATGACACTGTGTATACCAGCCAATGAGAGCAAGATGTCTGCTGTGTGCAAATTCAACACAGTAAATGGGAGTAAATGAAACTACCAAAGAGGTAACTTTGTTTATATGGATTCCATAAAGCTCATCATTTAAATGTTCTCCCATTTCAAAGTGTTGCATTTACAAACTTCAGGCATTTTGCACACAGTGGCCTGTTGACACAGTGCCATATTGATCATTATCATTAACATTTATCATTTATCATTAACTTAACTCTTCATTTTAATTTTCTCGAATCTAAAAGTATTCAGAAACATCATTTTGCTCACAGCTCCAATACTGAGTTGACAAGGACTTTTATTAAAGACTTAAATTTCCCAGTGCTTCGCCTCTGTGCCCCGGGTCATAAATCTGACTCCAGCACTGATCATTATCAGGCTCTGCCAGTGCTTAATTTGAGCAGGTGCTTTCCGGTGCTCAGCACCGGCACCTAATTCTCAGCACCAGTGCTTATAGCACCAGTTAAGAACATACTCATTTGGAAGGCAAGTGATTTTCCACAGAATCACAGGAGGTTGAGCCATGCCGAGACTCAAACCCCGTTCCCCAGCTCCAAAATCGGCAGCTCTAGCCATTAGGACGGGTCCTCTATGGAATTATAAGTGCCAGGGCTCAATTCAGGAAGCAGTTTGCACCAGCACATTTCTCCTTTTAGAGATGCCTCCTTAGGAGAGCCCCGGCACTTTATATTTTACAAATTAACCACTGGGCTCTGCTATCTACAGCCTGAAGATAATAATGTAAAATAAACACAGCCTTTCCTTCACTTTCAAAGGAAAATGTAACCCTGTGCTTACAATGAACTCAAGGTTGTGAACTACTCTGAAGGTGTCTGTGAGCTACTCATAGCTTGTGACCAACTGGTTTGGAGACGCCTGCACTATACCCACAGACTCCCTGTCTATCCCCCTATCCTCTGGCATTCTCCCTGGTTCACCCTGTAGAGTAATCAGGAGTAGTGTGATTCAGGCTCAGGTGCAGTGATTTGATACCCACTGTTCAAATGTGATTACTCTTGTTGAACTCTAATGGAGTAATCACAAAATTTTCCAAAATGCTGTGTGTGCTCCTTTTATTTTCCTCATTCATTTTATTAGGTTTGATGTCTGGGGAGCGCAAGGCAAGCCAGATGTTTTGTTCAACTTGTTGTAACTAGCATAAGGTGAAAATGCCACTTTCCTTAATGTTTCCCAAACTGGTTGCCATAGTTTTAAAATGGTTAGAATCAGGATCCGAATGTTTCTATTGCTTTCTCTCCAAGAAAGGCTGGGTAGATTTAGGGTTAGGTGATGTCCTTGGCACCCTGCCCAAGGGCACATATTAAGCTTGGGCGCCGTGCTCCGCTTCACCCACGGAGTGCACGTAGCGCTGCCTGCTTCGCCGTTTACGAAGTAGACGTAGCAGGCAGCACTACGCACACGCCGCTGCGAAGCAGAGCTGCCCGCCACCCGCCGCCCGCCCTCATTTTAAAATAATTTAAAGAATGTAAAAAGTAAATAAATTACCTTACCTGCAGTGCGGCGTCCCGGGCTCCCTCTTCCTCCTTGCCGGCAACTTCTTCACACAAATGCGCATGCGCATGCGCATTTGTGTGAAGAAGCTGGCCTCCTAGGTATGGAGAAAGACAGGGCAGTGCAAATCGGTGTGTTGCCTTACTCTGCAGTCTGGAGGCATTGCTGTGCGTGTACCCATGCAACACCCATGGATTTTGCCACTTTCCCAGATTTACAAAATCATGTAAACCTGGCAATGCGCCAATACCATACGCCTCCTGTAGGTGAGGCGTAGCAAGAAGAAATAGCTTTATTTCTCTTTGTTTTTTTTCTCTCTGCAGCACACGTGGAAAGAGGAAAATGCCTCCCAGGATTGTTTTTGTGCAGGAAGGTGTTCCTTCCTGCACAAAAACAATCCTGCCGAAAAAAACGCCACCCTTGCTTCTCCTTTAGCACTAGGCTGCCGAACAGATACCAGCGCAGGGGGAAAGGACAGGAATTCTCCTTATTGGATTAATATGGTGCACTCCTTTATTTCACTTTGGTGTAGGGCAGTGCAGCAAAGTGACATACTGCGCTGCGTACGCCAAATCCCCATAAATAAGGACCCCTCTCTTCCCTTGTGAGGTGTGCCTCATAAACTCTTTTGTCAAAGCCAATCAGTAGGGATTTGTTAATAATGACAATAACAACTTGTTGTCAAAACCTAAAGGCAGTGGCTTATTCATTATGAAAACCCTTTGTCAAAGCCAATAAATTAAGGCCTGTGTGAGCTCTGTATTATCTTGCAGGTTGTTTCTCCATACTCATTTATGTTTTCATGGGTAGTATTTAGCTGGGTGTTGAATAAACTACCTTTTCTTTATAAGGTAAAAGCACTGTCTGGAGTTGTAGCGTTATTCATAACATAACAGGGCATTTGTAAAGTGCACATTCACCCAGGAGGGTATCTTTTTTTAATTTTTATATTTCTTTTTATTAAACACACATCGACATGTAGTATACAATGCAGAGGAATCAAGTACATTACAATCAGAGAAAGCAATAATAGATAGACTTCTATGTCAGAGCACTGTAAGTACAGGTTATGGGGTGAGGGGATCGTCTGAATCAATGCTATGTGGCGGGTTGCAAATATATCCTCGATAGGAGTTCAAGGGGTTCCATATTTTGGACCATTTTTTAGGGCAGCCCCAGGCGGTATAAACTGTATTTTCTCTATACATACACCAGTCTACGTCTTCTTTCCACGCCTCTACTTTGGGTGGTTGCGACGCTCCCCATAGTTGTGCAATGTTCCTCTTTGCCAGCATTAATCCTAATGTGACCCATTGCGTGTGGTGACTATTTAAATCTGTAGGTTCCCATATGTTCAAGAGGCATCTACGTGCTTCCGGGCGGAGGACAAATGTAAGCACTTCGATTAGAATGTTGTGGAGTTTGCGCCAGTATGATTGTATGTAGCCGCATTCCCATATTATGTGTAGAAATGTGCCTTCTTGACCGCATTGTCTCCGACAATCTCCTCTGTCAGCCCTACCCATGCGTACCAGACAAGGCCCTGTGACATATACTCTATGAAGAATTTTGAGTTGAACTAGCCTGAGCCTAGCCGAGATTGCTACCACTCTTGGGGAGGACACTGCTTCCTGCCAATCTTCATCGACTAGCTCAATGCCATCCCTCACCCATTTCTCACGTAGTGGCCCAAGGGGGTCTGCCGTATTATTGATCAATTTTTTATAGGTTAACAATATGGCTTTCTCGGGTAAGTGACCGTCCAGCAGCCTATCGTCCAGTGGGGAGGGCTCTGGAGTGGAGGAGCCTTTCGGGAAGTGGGACTGTAGTGCATGACGGACTTGAGTGTATCTAAAGTGCTCTGAGTCAAGAGGGTATCTTGAGGGTGAATGACAGATGATTATTATTATCCAACAGTACTCATTTTATCGATCTCAGAGGGATGAAAGACCGGGATTTGAACCTGTGACCATGAGATCAAATACAGGCCGCTCCACCGGCCACATTAGTCCACTAAGCCACCAGACCTGGCTTGTTCAGCGTTGTTGTCATCTCTCCTGAGTTCTGGATCTCTAGCTCCCCATCTCCACCTATCTCCGCAAGCCTTGGACCATGCTCTGCCTCCTTACCTTGAGTGTTAAGAGTCCCTGATGCCCGGTTTTTGGGTCCAGTAGTAAGGTGGCCTGAGGACACCACAGATGAATGACACAAGTAGAGCCCAGCAACCCCTGGCTACCCTTAGAGTTGCCACAGCTGCATAACTGGATTGAGCAGTCTGGACCTAGGACTTGAGCCCAGATACAAGGGCCACACTGGTCCCTGCGGCTTCCAGAGTGCGTCCATTGGAAAATGAGACAATAACTCCTGGCGCACTGGAGTAAAAATGCCACCAATACTTCTTAAGGTTGCTACTGCTTGCATAGTATAGAAAACAAAGAAAACAGATGCGGAGCCAGTACATAACACATGCACAATTAAATGTTGAAAACATATAATGTGACGATTGAAAAAAAATAACACATAATTTGCTTATATATAAGTTCACACATTTTTTTGTTCTGTGTCACAGAGCGACCTTTATATTAAGGCATTGAAACTTTCCTCATAAGTAGCTGGCAACGTAGTTTTTAAATTGAGAAGATATATGTGTTTTATCACTTAATAGGCAAATGCCACAAGATGTCATGTTTATGCCCGGAGCAAAAGTCATTCTGTGAAACGGGCTGAGGAAAACCATGTTTATTCCTTTTCCCATTTCGCAAGAGGATCCGTAGCATAGGAAAGTTTACCGAACGTGACCCCAAATCTCTTTACTGGCGCGTGCATCTGCATGAATTCATCTGGGCCTGGAAGATAGCACGCACCTGAGCTGGCACGTGCTGTGGGGGCCTTCGAAATGTGCGGCCTCGAGACTGCAAAGAGCTGCCAATGATTGTCATCAGTCGGAGAGGCCATTACTGAGCAGGCTTGGAGCTGCCTTGAGAGCAAATCTAATAAAATTATTATTTTGATCGAAGTACATTTGATCGGACTTCATTGCCATCAAAGCAAGGGAATAAAGCGAGCACGCTCCTTGTTGTGTTTTTGCTTCTTATATTCCAGGTTCCAGGCACAGGCCGTAAGGGAGAGTCAATTTATGCAGGAGGGAGACAGCTGGGCAATAAAAACGTCTATGCAAGAGAGTGGCTGAGATATAATCAGACAAAGTTAGGGAGACACGAGTGGTCTGATTCGATTTAATCAAGAAAAGGTCAGATCGATGGGGTGGGGAAGTCAAAAGCAATTTGGAAAGATGAGTCCTAGCCTGAAGGGACATGTAGCAATGAGCAAACAAAAAGCAAAATCAAACAAACGAAAGAACAGCTCGTAAACAGTTGTATGACGTAATCCCGCATGCGTTTAGCACGCATGCCTTTACAGTGCCGCATTAGAACAAACTCGTCATTACGACGCGTTCCTTTAGCATGCAAGTCGTTACTACGACTTGCCGTAGGGGGGCGCTGGACTTTGGAATAGTATAATTTATAGGTCAAACTCCAATCTGCGGAACAGTAGGGAAGGTGTTGGGCTTAAAATCCAACACCACTCCACCAATGAGCCCCTAAAGCCAGGCGTTGTAACGACTTGAGTGCTAAACAAATGCGTGGTAATGATGCGCTTGTTCTATTGCCAACCTTGTAAAGGCACAGGGTGATTCCGGCTTCGTCATAAAGGATGTTTCCTGAGTGATGGTTGGTTAAACGCACCATTAAGAGACAATACATGCAGATACGGAAAGCAACAAAAACCTAACAGCCCACGGAACAATAAACCAGTAGAAATCGGGAGTAATGTAAAAAAGCAAAACAGGAGGGTCCTTTCACAAAGATTTGGGAATAATTTCGGTTTAAAAATACTATTAAGTGGTAATATATATAGAGCAAAGAAATACAATTGCATTCAAACCACAGAAGGAGCAATATATTCTATTTATTGTTTGTATAGCCCTTACTGCTTCTATGTGGGGCGCTGAAGCGCTTACCCACATTAATAGCAAGTTTCCCTATGTACGACGTGTGGTTGGGAGGGTATTTTTGTTTTGAACCCTTATTGGAAGTGTTTTCATGCCATACTACCAAGGTGCGGTTATCATGTTATGGGACTCAGTGCCTGGCAGTGTGTGGGAGATAAACCCACAAATTATTATTTATTCTAAGGACTAATCCACTTAGCCATAGATGCAGTGGGATGCTGTGCACCTATACACTAACAAGCATTGGCAAAGCCAATAGGACTAGCGTTGGACGTGCTTGCCTTTTGATGATTCTTGTTTTCTTTGTCATGATTGTTATAAACCTTTATTGTTTAATAAGCTGCTAGGCCATCATCAATCTAAATAAATAATTTTAAAAAAAAATTGACTAAAGGCAAAAATGTTATTTTGGGTCTCAAAAAAACAAACGTTACCATGTAACTCAAAGAGAGACATGAGTGGCAAGATTGATATTGCCCACTGATTAGCTCATATTCGGAGTTTATGTGAGCTGATATGCAATAGCACCAATCAGGGAAACAAAGACCACTCCAAAGGAATTTACAGCAGCATTAGCAGGAATTGGGATCTGATAAAGCTGGAATGTGCCCTGTGCTTACATCAAAAGCATCCTGGTATTACGTCAGTCTCTACACATACACACAACAGTAAAGTGATTATAAAATAATTAAAAACACTGCCACTGAAGGGAACTACCTTGCATGCGATGTGCTCCTTGTGAAAGAGAAAAATGCAATCACTCAAAGTGAAGTTAACCAGTGGCTTAAGGAGGCTGGCCAATTGCCCCATGCTGTATGTTTGTAGTTGGTGGAAGCAAAATGCAAATGGCTCAACAACTGACCAATGGATGAAGAGAGCTGGCTGAAAGATCCGCCACGTATGTAGAATTTTTGTAAAATCAAAAGGTCTTGGCTAATGTCAGACTTTATATTTGTAAATATGAAATGGAATATTTGAAATGCAAGCAATCAAATACTTTTATGGAGATTTGAGGCTTACACTAGTGAAACATCAAACAAGATTGGGTTAAAACAGTGGTACTCATAGTAGAGCCCTGGGGCCGCATGCGGCTCTTCTGACCTTCACAGGCAACAGTAAATAGAAAAATTGATGGACGGGATGCAGAACAATATCATACATTCACCCCAGTACAGAGATCTGGGCCTAAATCCATCGTTTTTTTGCTCACCATGCCATTCCAGTTTGGACCCAGCCATATGCAAATTAGTCTTGACCCTGTACCCAATGGGAACAGAGGCCAGGTCCTCCCTGAACTGGAAAAAAGCATCCTAGGACCGGTTTCAGGGTTTCGGTCCTCATCAGCCAGGATAGCTTGACTCCAGTGGCATGGAGAGCACGGGACCCACGTCTGGTCAACAGCAGCACTGGACTGCTCTTTACTCAACTCAGCATTAACATTAAAAAGATGTAATAAACAGACAAGCCATCATTTGAAGGCTACTTGAAGTTAAAGAAAAGAAGTAACTAGGTTATACTGCAATCTTAACTTAATGAACGCATTTATTTTTAAAGTCATCTTGTAGAAAAACTGTAAAAATATGATAAGATCTCTTCAAAATTCAAAAAAGTGCATTTCATTAAATGCAGGACTGTTTAACCTTAGTACATCAAATTATATCAGTGCATTGAGAAGTTTTTCTGTTAAAAAAGTGTTTGTTTTCAAACATGAATTTACAAACTCACCCCCCCAACCTGACAACAATGCCAATCATGAACTAAGAGGCAAGTCAGCTGTTGGGTTCCTAATACACGTGAACAACATTATAGTTTATTAAATCAAACACAGGAGAAGGTTTTGTTTTACAATGCACACCATGAAATCATGTAGCAAGAGGTTCTTATATATGTGATAATGATGGAAAACGAGGGAAAGTGAAATAAAACAATTGCCTAGGATAACAATTTGGTAAAGTGAGGAAGCCGTAATTAATCCCAGGTTTTCCTGTTTCACAGTACGTAATTCAGCCACTAAATACACATGCTTTGTTTCCTCTACGCCCACCTAAACATCCCTGTTCCATCCCCACCCCTCTTTCTTGACTGCCACCCTGCTGGAGAGAGGAAGCATTTCCCACATTTTAAAGAGTGCGAGTTTGCTTAAAGTCAATAGTTGTTGGGAAAAATATACATTCGAGCAGTAAAGAATCAGGAGAGCAGAGTGCAATGACAAGTAAACGATGGAGTATGTGTTGTAAATTGGCTGCGATTGGATTAGCATTAGCGGAATCCATCCTGTATTTAGAGGCTATCTTGTCCATTTTGTGGAATCCATTTGTATTTCTGGCAGCCATTTTGTCTGCCATGTGCTCACCAAGAGCTGTTTCCTTCTTCACTGTTGTTTACCCTTGTGTTCTGTTTAAAGGACTAGCTATACTTAGACTCTGCTACTCTGCACATGCGCAGAAGAGTCTAACTGTCCATACATCTGTTTTTAGTCTGTAGGTTGTTTCTACCAGAGTCAGCAACTGCTAGCTCCTCCTTTACTGTTGACTGTGCATTTCTGTATGACCATCTATGTGCATAACTCTTCTCATGTATACTTGGACCGCCTTTTTTCAGCCCCTGTGTGGGTATAAAAGGACCATGCTCTTTCTGTTCAGTGTGCTACCTCACTCAATACCGAAGGGTGCTGTGTGAATGTAGTTCCACCTCATGAGGTTTATTAAACTTTGTATTTTCTATTCCAGTTTCTGTGCCAACTTCTTCCTATTGGTCTGAGGACTCTGTGCAGAGAAGGGCGAACCCCTTGCACTGGTAGGCCTAGCTGAGGTCCACTTCTACATATTGGCGCCCAACCAGTGGGGCTCATCGGCGACTCGGATGCCCAAAGGATTGGTCGCGACGAAGGATTGGAATCTCACTCTGGACGCGATCGCTGCCCGATGAGACCCGAGTCTTGGCAACCACGGCGTTTTTCCTTTCTTTCTGATCTGACCATCCAGGTGGTGCCGGTCCTCGACTGAGATCTCTTCTGTTGATCCGCCGTGCAGTGACCATTTGGTCGATTTTAGAACTTGGCAGTTGGAACCTGGAAACCAAGTGATTGGTAAGTGTCCTCCTGCGGCGCTTGCTGTTGGTTTTGATGCCTGGGATTGGTAAGGTAGTTTAGTAACACTTACTGTGGCTTTTGGATTGCGCATTTTGTGTTGGCCAACTTGGTTTGTAATGATATATATATATATAAGTTGCAACCTATATAGGCAGGTAATGAGGAGAATTTTCTCTATCTGAATTGATTTGAACGGCACATCGTACTAAAGGTACCTTAAGTGCTACTTTAATTATAATACTGCATATTCTGCACTATATTTGGCATGCCTGTTTTTAGTACACTTCGTAGGATGTGTTGCTTTTGTAGTGGTACCAGAGGGGACGCCTAATAGGGATATGTATATTAAGTATGGTCTTTCTTCTATAATGTACAGCGCATTATGGAATAAATACACGCGTAAGGATACTGAGTTGCGTTGGCCTATGTATGGGTCATTTGATTTACGAAAGATTGAGTATGTGGAACAATGTATGTTTAAGCGAAAGACTAGGCAAGATATGTTTGATTGTGTACGAATGTGGGAGAAAGAAGTGCGTGAACGAATGAAGTGTGAACAAGCCTTGATTGAAAAAGAACAGCGAAAGAACATTTATGTGAAAGCATTAGAGCTGAAGAACAAAGAAATAAAAGAGTTAAAAGAGAGAGAAGATAGGGAGCTCAATTTACAGGTAACTGGCCAATACGCTGTTCGGCAGCCCCTTTATCCTATGCTTAATAAACCACAAGATGATTCCTTATTATTAGATCGCCCTCCACCTCCGTATACTGTTCCGTCTGCCCCTCATGAGTCAGATGAGGACTCTAGTTCGGAGGAAGATAAGGCACAAGAAACTCGTTCTATGTTGACTGCTGCGCGTTCGTCCCAGCTCCGATCTGCTGCTCGTAAAGCAGTTCATAGCACTGCCCCCGCCTCTGAACTTCTAGATAGTATGAGAGGGTGGTATGAAAGGGAGCAGCTGTATTTTACTGAGGTTTTTGCCGCAGAGGTCCTTGAGCTGTTTAGGAAATATTCTGAGGAGTTAGAGCCTGACGATATAGCAGATAATTATAAGCAAATGCGTGATGGTCTTTTTGTTTTCTCCCAGGTGGCTGATACAATCAGGCGTTTGGTTAAACTGCGTGTTGATGCAGTCCGTTTGCGAGAGGAGGAAAAGGCTGCAGACGTAGCTGCACAGACATCTCAGACCGGCATGGCACAAGCTTCTACCTCCGGAACAGATAAGACTATGATAGTTCATGCGAAACCTATGCGGGAGGCCGCGCCTTTGTATGTTCCTCCTAAAGGACAGGGTACAAGTGATGATAAGGCCTCTATTGATGCAAAGGGTTATTTTATTTATAATTGGGTTTACACTCCTTGGAATAGGACGGATGTTATGGCACTTAAAACTGCATTGCCTGATCCGTGGAAAAATCCGTCTCAAGTGGGTAGATACAAAGAGCATGTACACCCAGCAAAGATCGAAAACAATTACCATTTCCAGTGCATAATTGCTGTGCAAATTTGGGAGGGGGCGCGTTATTTTGAAGGAGACACATTCTTCACATCAGCAAGAGAAGCTGTGTACTGGCTCAATATGAAGGAATGCAATTCTTGTACAGCACACACTGGCAAATGATTTTTCTGTAGGCACTAACACATTTTTTGAATTTGGTTCTAGTTGCAAGTCTGGCGCTTGATAAAAAATAAGCCACATAACTTCATTATGTGGTGGAAATTGTTAATATGTTTAATGTAAAAATATAAATGGTGTATAACGAGCAGAATAGCATCTAATGCTTGCACGTGGCCACACCTTCAGCCAATGAAACAAGAAACAGTGGTCCCCACTGAGAAGATAACACAGATTTTAAAATGTGTTTCAAATTTAACAATGAATCAAATAATAGCGCTGACCTAGTCGGCAGAGACCCTGCCTTCTGTAGCCATCATTTTCAGCAGAATTTGTTTTCCTACACCTTTCCGGGTCCACATTCTTGCAGACGCCAACACAAGGAACCGGCTTGGTCGCTGTTTTACGGCCATCGTCCCCTGAGGAGCATTCTAGTTTCCTGCTTCCCTTCCAACCTGTCCAACTCAGAATCATTGGTGCCTTTGCAATAGACCTCCAACTGGACTGTACCCCTCGGCCTTCATCACCAAACCTGCGGTAACCTCATCTTTGTCATGCATTCTCCTCTTAGTGTTATGCCCCCTTCTACTCAGCCAGTGACTGTGGTGTAATTAAAATGCTGCTGTTTGCATGCTTTGAGAGAGTGCCAGTTGAATGAGTGGGCTGACCGGCAAGGACGCTGCTCCCGGTGGGGCTTCCTTCATACCTACTTTACCTGCAACCTGTGACTCCTATCTTATGAATAAACCTGATCCTGTTTATCCTATCCTACTGGCAACCCTGCATCTTCATTTACCACAGAACACTTTGAATTTTTCAATTTGCCACAGGGCTCTTCTCTTGTCTCCAACACTCCGTGTTCTTCAAGGTACTCTGATTTCATTCTTGAAGTCCTGACTATAATTCTGCATCTTAGAATGGTTAAAGACGCGTTCAACATTTGTCACAGACCCGTTACAACCTATTTATTTCACATATACAGGCGCATTCTTGGATACATTTTGGTGTTCACTCTTATTGCCTCACTCACATGTATATCATGTTTCTTGGAAGATAGTGTCAGCCAGAATTGAGGAGCAGATAGAATGCCTGCTCAGGGCAGATACATTCATGAGGCAGCAAGGAATAGATCCAGCTACCCGCACAATAGGTTTTTAAGGAGGTTTGATGTAGGCAAAGTAGTTGTCGAGGGCTGTCCAGACAGAGGTATTGAGGACTATCCATGGAAATGTTCGAGGCGAGATGTTGTCAGCACCTCTCAAGAAGGAGACCCAGTTTAACCAAGATCGGAAAGAGGTGGCTGCTGTGTTTTTCCAGTTAGCGAGTACTATTTTGCAGGCAGCAGTTAGGAGAATACCAATCAAGAGGCTATCACCGCAGGAGGGGAGTTTTGGATTCAGGAATCCTTGGACCAGGGATAGGAAGTTCTTTTCCAGTTGGACCCCACATAGGGTGTGAATGAAGTTGAACGCCAAGTCCCAGAAGGGAGTTACTAGCCTACAGTATAGGAGGAGGAGCGCGAGATCACCAGTCAAGTTATTACAATTCCAGCACAATGGATTATCTCTGAGGGATAGCTTGTGAAGATGGTACAGTGTCCAGAAGGTTCTGTGCAGTAGCCATAATTTCACCTGGGAGACAGAGGGAGAGATTTCGTGAGAGACTACTGACTTCCAAATTAGGTTCCAGGTTTCCGGAGCGAAAGTCCCAGAGGGGTCCCATTTTGCGTGAGTGCACAAGACCAGGTTATCGGATTTCAGTTTCAAGAGGTGAAAGAACTTGGAGGCTAACTGCCCAGACTTATTAAATGTCTGAATGGCTTTGGGAAGAGATGGCTCACTGGAAGGACGATTAAGTTAGGACAGACTGACTTTAAGTTTGAGGAAGTCATATAGATCTAATTCCTGTGGGCCGAAGTGAGATCGCAGTTCTCTGAAAGAGGCTGGGGATTGTGGAGATCTTTTCAGAAATTAATACCTTTAGAGGCCCAAATTGGCCAAAATGGCGGCACGCCTTGGATTCTAATTTTAGGAATATTCCAAAGGGAGATCATGTTAGATTTAAAGATAGGTAGCTCAAGGAGCTTGTCGATTTTCCGGAGGGCTCCTTTGGTGGTGTTAAGAATGTATTTTCCAGAGGCACGGAGTTTTGGGGCACTGGTTACGAGGGAAATAGGGTGGAGGTCACCCATTAGTTCCCTCTCGATTGATAACCAAGAACGGGTGTAGTCCAACAATTGGGAGAACTAGAGGAAGCCTTGACCCGCGAGGAAAGCTGTCTGTTATTTTCTGAAGTCAGCCATGTTCACACCCCAAGATGGAGAGGAAGGCAAAGTTTTTTTATAGAAATTCTGGGGTGTTTGTTCTGCTATATGAATTTGTTTAATAATCTATCAACTTTTTGGAGGAAATCCTCTGATCGAGGTAACGGAAGCATATTCGCAAGGTAGTTGATTATGGGGGTTATCATCATTTTGACAGACTCAATACGGCCCCACCATGCAAGAAATGTGGGATTCCAACACTCCGGGAGCGATTCAACTTTCTTCAACGTTAGGTTCTCGTTGTGGCGAAGGGAATCTAATACGTCTGAGTTGAACTCCATGACCAAGTATTTAATAAACTTTGGTTGCCAGGTAAGGGCCTGTGTTCGCAAACAGGGCTCTGGGGCACAGATTATTCAGGGCAAGGATTTCTTACTTGTCTTTATTTAGTTGATACTTTGAAACTCTGGCATATTCTTCTATGGTCTTAAGAAGAGCAGGAATAGACTGTGAAGCCTCTTCGGTCATTATTAAAATATCGTCGGCATAGGCCGCAAGCCAACACTGTAGACTTATTGAAGGAGACATAGTGAATGTGGGGATTGGATCTAATCTTGTGGAGAAGAGGTTCAAGGTTTAGGATGAAAAAGATTGGAGAGAGGGGGCAGCCCTGTCTTGTACCTCTCTCTAGGTTAATTGCTGAGGAGAGTAGGCACCCAGATCTGACTTTAGCCGGATGACCACTGTAGAGAGCCATGACCATTTGGTAAAAGATTCTCCCAGCTTAAATTTCAGTAAGGACTTGTGGAGAAAGGTCCAGGAGACCCTATCAAAAGCTTTTTCAGTATCAAGGGTAACCGTTACTGTTTTAGTAGGGGACGATTTGGCTCTTTCGATGACATGGCATAGGAGTCGGTATTATCAATGGATAGCCTATGCTTCATGAAACTCACCTGTGAGCGATCAATCGGCTGGGGAAAGAGAGGTTCAAGTCTCTTACAAAGTATCTTAGCGTATATCTTTGCATTCATATTAATTAGGGAAATTGGTCTATAGTTCTCAACCTGTGTTGGGTCTTTGCCGTCTTTTGGGATTACAACTATGGTGGCTTCGCTAGTAGTGCCAGAAATGGATACAGAGTCAGCAAAGTGTTGATACAAGGATAACAGAGTTGGTTTTAGTAAGTGAGTGAAGGTTTTAAAGAAGTTAGCCGAGAAGCCATCAGTGCCTGGAGCTTTACTTGGTTTCAAGGAACATATTGCGGAGTTAAGTTCTGCAATCAAGAATGGGGAGCTAAGGGTCAGCTTCTCTTGATCAGAGATGGCCGGGAGAGAAATGTCATTGAGGTAGGCTGCGCAGGATGGTGCAGAGATGACCGAATAATCTTTAGAAAACGTTTGATAAAAATCCTTAAGAATTTCCAAACGTTTTTGAGGACTGGAGTGGGTAACAATTGATTTATCAGTGAGAGAATCAATACCCTTGTGGTTCTGCTATAATATAGCAGGCAAAATTCTAGCCTTTACCACGCATGCGTTACAATGCAAATGCCATTCCAATGCATAACCTTTACCACAAATATTCCTTCACCACGCATATCTTTAAAACGATTTTCGTTGTAAATTCATGCATGGTAAGGGCATACTCTTGGTAAAGGTTATTCCCCACCCCTAAATCCTTCTTACAAATACCCATCCCCTGCCTTTAACCCTAAAATCGGACCCTGCGTTTTTTAAAATCTAAAATTCCCCTTACCTCTCCACATCATCTCGTCTGTCTTTCCGTTTCCTCTAACAACATTGATTGCCTCCCGATTGCCTCCATGATCGGTACTTTATCAGGTTTTTTTGGGGAGGAGACACCCCAACCCCCTTTTCTTTTGGCACGCATTTTTTTTTTGGGGGGGGGGAGACCCCCAAGCCCCCTTTTTTTATTTTAGCCTTTGCCACACATGCCTTTACTACGTATCTTGTAGTAAAGGTATGCATGGTAAAGGGTATTCGTGTTAACCGCGCATGCGTTGTAATGCATGTGTGGTTAATGTTATGCGTGGAAACGGCCACGTTGTAGTGGCTGTTTCCTGCCCTGTAGAGACGCGTGATAACCCCATATCGATGATCTGCCTGAACCAATAGCTGCAGGGTGTCAGAGAGTGTTGTGGTCTCCTGCGTGCCCCCCCCCCCCCCAGAGTTCACGCATTGCACTTTTTATGGCGTTCTATTGTAGAAATTGCCCCTGTGTGTCTGGACAGTTCCGAAGGATATCATTGCGATCGTCTACCATATATATGTCAATGTGTGGCACCCTCCTCTTTTCCATTCGGATGTATCCATATTATTTTCCAGGTGGGCAAAATGTCAAGAATATATTTTTGGGCTAAATCATATTATTTTAGATAATATACCTTTATTTATTATCGTTTACTTAAATATAGTTGCAAAAAACATATTGGGACATATTCTCAAGGACCTATCGCCGAGTTACGGCACTTTATCGCCGCCAAAGGGGTGATAAATTCTTCGCACTATTCACAAGCTTCACCAGTTTTCCGCCGATAGCAGCCGCAAAAAACATCACCACATATGACACCGGCAACTAACGCTAGTGAGATGCAGAGTAGGCGTTCCCGTGCAAAAAGCCGCGACAACGCCACTTCATTGCATTCTCAATGACCAGCCAGATCGGGGATAAGAACACAAAACATGCGATAAGGCGCGTTAGCATCAGGGATTTAACACCTGCTCCGAGCTGGTGTTAAGTCGGACGATACCCTGCACCATAAAGGGAGCCAAGCCCAGAGCCACACCTGAAGAACAACAGGTGCCATGGAGCTACTCATCATGCAGCGCGGAGCCCCAAGAGGGCCACAACACCCACCGCCACCACCCACAGGCCCGTCACTCCCCGCCATAGCTGCCTTCCGCACGTGTTGGGGGCAATCGACTGCACACATTTACTGCTCGTGCCCCCTGCCGCCACCTCACACAATTACCACAACAGGAAGCACACACATTCCATAAATGTGCAGGCAATAGTGGACCACCGTGTACTCATCACCAATGTCGTCGCCAACTACCCATTCAGTGTACATGATTCCTTCATCTTTCGACAGTCCATCATCAACCAGCGCTTTGAGGCTGGCACCTATGGGAATGCAGTGCTCGTTGGTAAGTACCAAATGAACACACCATACACCTCAACTCCACAATCATGCAACTCACAACCCTGAGAATGCACACCTTAAAAACTCACAAACAACATGCCAAACCGCATGCCCACCTACCAGACATGACAGCACAACTTACTGTGGTGACCTGGGCAAGCCATGTACACGAGCCATCAATGGCAGGGCACCTCAGCCACACAATAGCAGAATGTGGGGAGAGGTGGGAACCATGCCTGTGTGAAGGAGGCAAGTGACCCATGAATGAGAAAGTACACAATGCCAAGGGTGGCGTGGATGCGCTGGCCAGACTGCAGTATGCAGACCACAGACATGCCCAGGTCGACATATACTGCTGGTGTTTGGAGTGTAGTGAACAGTGGATGCAACCATGTTACCCCAGGCAATGGAGAAGAGCGCGGAAAGTAGCTCAGTATTTCCCCCCTGTAAGCATGAGCGGAGTGGGCTGGCCCAGCATATGCCAGGCCAGGGGAGGGTTGTGTGAATAAAAAGCCCGTAGCTCGGGCGTGGTTCTCTTCTGGAATTGCCAACGTGTCTGCCAGGGCGGCGCCTCCCAGCACGCCACAAGGCCGACGCCGTGATCGGCGGTGCCTGCGACCATGTGCACCTGCTGCACCCCAGGCCGCAGGTCCCCAGATCCATCTTGGCTGCCCCTGCCCAACCAGGCCCCATCGCTTACCTTCTGACACCGACGTGTGTCACAGAGGGCCCACCACGTGCCTGTGCAAGCTCCAAGCCCGAGGCCCGCAACCTTGGCAGCCTCCTTAGACCATCGCTGTCCTCCCCGAGACAGGCCTGCAGCACTCCTTTCTCGTTGACATACTCCACCGGACTACACTGCAGTCAAGTAGGTCACACATTCGTAACTGAGTCTTGATTATACAATGGCCGAGTACACACTTCATGGCAGAGTTTTATATCACTATACTCCCTTCGATGTGGTGCCACCAACTCTGTGCACAGCATTCCAACCACGTGTCTGTGGGCCCTTGCTGACTACGCCTTCGGCCTACACTGCGTTCCAGCACCGTGAGGTCACCTGTGTGCTACCTACACTGCGGTCCAGCAGACCTCACACCAATCCAATCCAGTCCGTACCAGGCAGGACACGGCATCGTCGCAGGCTGCAAACCCGCTCAGCTCTGGTGCTTCTACCTCCGTCAACCACAAGTCATCTCCACATGCCATCTCAACATCGTGTGTTAGAGTTCCGGGAGGAGCTTGGTGAACAGCGGCTGGCCCTCGCTGACCGCTGCCTCCGGCCCACACAGCGGTCAAGTAGGTTACACATGTGGAACTGAGTCTTGATTATGCAATGGCAGAGTTCACATCATTGCACGCAAGGCGAGGAGTAAGAGGAAGAGGTGGTTCAGTCTGGAGGAAAAAAGGATCCTCGTTATAGAGGTCATCGTACACTACCAACAACGGCTCTGGTGCCACTAACTCTCTGCATCGCAACGACAAGTGGCTGTGGGCGCATGCGGACCGCTGCCTCCGGCCTACACTGTGGTCAAGTAGGCCAAACATTTGGCTCTGAGCCTTGATTTATTCATGGCAGAGTTGATATCATTGCACAGGCCTCATCGCAGACTGCATCCCCTTTCAGACCTGGTGCCACTTACTCTGTGCCCCGAAAATCAGGGACATTTTCTGCTTGAACTTTGGTGGCATCTGAGTCCATGGCGAGGGGGTCGTCTCCATCATCATGTAGCTGTTACTGACTTGGTGGTAAAAAGGAGTCTGTAGCATTCCACTTCTCCATTTGCCTGCTTCGGCTTGCTTCTGCCCTCTGCATCATGCCCTGAAAGGACACCTTCCACTGTCCCCCGAAACACTCCACGACATTCACCTCCGACATCTATGAGGACCCGCTAAGCTCGCGTGGCCCTTCCTCAGTGCACCGCAAGTCATCATCCTGTGGTGGTGTGCCTGTGCCGGCCGCAGTGCATCCGGGGCCACTAACTCTGTACAGCTCAAGTCATGGACCCTTTCTAAATTAATATTGGATGGCCTCTGTGTCGATGGCCTGGGGCTCATCAACGCCATGTGTCTGTGGCGTGCCTCCGGCCTCAACTGCGGACCACCAGGGCTCACACATCAAATCGAGTCCTGACCTGCCCGGACAACGCATCACCGCAGGATGCACACGCCAACACCACCAGAACCACCTACAACCAACAACTGCCAGAGTCAAAAGAGTCTTGCAGCCAGACTATCCGAGTTGCTCACACATGTCTTGGATGCCATCATCAGCTTGGTACCCTGCTCAGCTCTTCAGGTGCCACCAACTCAGTGCACCACAACTCATGGACCCTTTCCAATAGATCTTTTTTGATGTGGACAGCTCACGCAACAATGTCACCTCAGGCAGTGGGGAACACCTGAGACGATGATGGGGATGATGTGGCCGGTGTGCAGAGGTGTGAAGACACAGACAATGGGAGGGCAGGAGGCAACAACGACAAGGCAGCAATGCAGACTGGAGGGGGTAGTCCAGCTACACATCAGGAGCTATGAATGAGGTATGTGCTGTGGACTGCGGATGCAACTATGTCACTTCAGGCAGTCGGGAAGAGCTGGGACGATGATGGGGAAGATGTCGTAGGTGTAACACACCGTACTGCAGCTGCAGCAGGAATATCCCGAAGGGACACAATCTCAGACAATTTCTTCACATGAGCACGATCAGCTCTGGTGCCCCTCCCTCAGTGCACTGCGACTCGCCGACCCTTCTAATTGATTATTGGGGACCTCTGTACTTGCTACGGCTACCAACATGAGGCTTCACAGTTGTTTGTGTTATGATGGTGTTTTCTGTTTCTGCTTTAATAGTGAACACTGTTCAAGTTGTTGCCAGCACCAACCACTCCCTGAGGGCTGGCTCACACTCACCCCATCACCCATCCAGCAAAGGCGTCACTGGTCAGGTGACACTGGTAACAAAGAGTGGCTGGGCGCAGGTGCCCGTAGCCAGTTCAACTGAATATCAAAGTGTGTCCGTGTGCTCATTACGTATACGCATGATGGCCCCGGGCCCTACCACATTACATCGTGCATTGTACAGCGGACGCAAACATGTCACTGCAGGTAGTGGGTAAGGCCTTGTACATGCAGCTCTGTCGTCCCCCCCTTCATATGTGAGAGGAGTAGGAAAGTCCAGCGTAGGGGTTTGATTGATTTTCCCGTGGGTCTGGGCGTGGTTCTGTACTGGAAAAGTGCAAATGCATGTGGCTATGTCGCAGTGTGTGTGTCCGTAGGTGAGCTGCCCTGCTCCTGGGGATGGGGTAAGGAGGCTGTCCATAACCCGTTGGAGGGTGTCGGGGCAAATGTCCAGGGGTCCTCTTCATCATCACTGAAGAGATGTCTGCTCTGCTCTGCAGGAGGTGTTGATTGTCCCTCTGCAATGTAAAGAGGAGATGCTGGTTGACAGTGTGTTCCATGTATGTTGACGCATTGTACATGTTTACATACAGACTACATGACAATGTGGATTGTGACTGTTTGGGAGTAGCTGACTATTTCATGCTGGACAGTGGAAATTGGAACTACCTCAGGGATGTGAGGTTGTACTCGTACATTTTCATATCAGTGTCCTGCTATGCCAGTTGTGATTGACCAGTTTCTACGCACAAGTGGAACCAGTTGTGTCCTCTATTCTGCAGTGAATGTGTTGCACTTCGTACCACATTGTCGTCAATGTTGATGTGCTGTTATTGCTATGTGTGCGTGCTGCATTGTGGGTGAGTCACTCCTGCAGATGTGATTTTGCTTCCCCTTATCCCTTTGGGGCAGTGTGCCTCTGACTTCTGTGCTTCTACAGTGCTGAGATGTTGCAGACTTTGCTGATTTGGGCTCTTGGCATGGTTTATCCGCAGATGTGTTACCGTCAGGGGTTTTGTGTGCACATGGATGTGTCAGGGTGTGACTTGCTCCTTTCCGGATGTGTTCACCACTCAGCCACCTCAGTGTCCTGGCGTGCAGCATGTCATGATAATTGGACTGCAGCCATGATATTTGTCATGCAGTGTCACTTGCATTGTCAGTGTGGCTCACAGACATGCAGATTTGCTGGTTTTCACATGTGTGCATGGGTTGGTTGTGGGATTGGTGGTGGGGGGCACCTTTATGCCCATAGTGGATGTGGGCCTACTTGCTCTATGTATGTGTGCTGCAGTGTGCCGAGGGGATCAGGGACATGCTCAGGAGTCATTGTGGGTGTGCAGTGTGCTCTACTTGATTGTGCATGTGTGCCATTGTGCCCATCTCCACCCGTCCCCCAGTCCCTGTTGGGCACTCACCCTGGTGCTGTTGTGTCAGGTCATGTCGAGCATTGTCCAGACCCCCAACTCCTGCCACCATCTTCCCAATGATGACTGTGGACACCATTTCCTCCATCTCATCCAGCTCCTGGTGTTCCGCTGGACTGCCACCTCCAGTCTGCATTGATGCCTGATGGTTGTCAGCGAGTTTCTTCTTGGTTTTGTACTTCGTATCATTCCAGCGCCTCTTGACCACTCCAATTGGCCTCTTCCTCACTCCGACTGCATTCACCTTGTCCGGGATGTCCTGCCATATTGCATTTTTATTTGCCAATGGCACGTTGGGGGTGACGAACAGTTGTTGGTAATGTTCTATCACCTCCTTGATGATGATCCTGTTTTCCTGCGGACTGAACCTTGTCTTCCGCGTCTTCTTCTCCTTGTCCATCAATGATCCCAAGGTCCCAGGCGGGTCCTCCTGGGCGCTTGTAAATTTTTAGATTTTGAATAATTATTTTAAATGTGATAGCTGGCTGTTTGATTTTGTTGGGAAAAAGGATGGGTAGTTATTTTAAATACTTATAATTTTTGTTTATTAAGTATGTTTCATCATCTATTATTTAAATTGTTTATTTTTAAATGTTTGGCATTTTTGATAGTTTTAAAGTATATTTAAATGTTTTAAGTTTTATTTGTAATATATATTTTAGTAGTGGGTTGTTTGTAGGGTGGGAAGTTAATGAAAGTGTAAATAATTTTATTTTAATATTTTTTAATTGTTAATTCTGTCATTGATGATTAATTATGTAAATTGTTTAATTATGCTATTGTTCTATTAATCTATTATTTTCTAATTTACAGTATATTTAAATGTTAGTTAAATGTCTGATGCCCACTACGGCCAGTCTGGCTCTGATCGCTTACCTCCACCATTCATTCTCCCTCTCTCTCCATTCCATCTTCCTCTCACCTGTAATAAAGTTGTAATTCTGCTACTTTCATAACAATCGCTCTGTGGGCTCCACAGAAAGGCCAATGTTTTCCAAAGCATGTAGTCTGAAAACTGTTATGACCCACTAACAGGCACTATGAGAAACTTGCACTGCCTTCCTGAGCTGTCAATTGGCTACCATAATGAACCAACATTGACAGCCTGAAATCATCCAGACATCTACAGGCTGCTCTTTTCATAGTTTGCACTTTGTGAGAGTCCTATGTTACATGAAAAAGGTACAGAAACACAACATCTGGAAAAAGTAAATACTGTTACGGAATGCAAGATTGAAGAAAAACGTGAAATGTAAACAGGGACTACATTCCCGACATGGATTACCTAAACGGTTAATACACTCGTTGTAAATTAATGGATCAGTGGACATATATATAGTGCCTGGTAGGAACCAGTTTCAAAGTCTGTTTTTAACACTGCCGAGTCTGAGCACTTGCAGGTCTGTGTAAAATAATCCTTCATCTGTTACAAATGGAGGAGTCTTTCATGTAATACAACAGAGATGGAAGGACACACACAAAGAGCCAATAGAAACATTGTGAGAGTAAGATACTCTGGTGGGTTCATCCAATAAGTGAATCAAAATTTCCAAAGCCAATTGGCAGGCTCAAGGTTCCCAAGTAAACAAAGCCAATGACAGAAGGAGGCTGACCCGAAGGCTTTTGAAGTAAGTGTAGAATATAGTCTGCCTGTCATGTACTGGGCCCAAGGGGCCAGCTTCTGCCCTGAGTGCATGCTTTCTGCTGGTCTCAGTTTAGAGCCCAATGGGCATGTGGACAGTAGACCATTAGTAGCCTTTCCGAGAGGTACAGTTGTCACCATCGCCTCATGCCTTCCTGTGCACTGGTATTTCTCCTCTGTGGTCTTTCTATTCTGCCTGGCGTGGTTTCCAATGTTGGCCCCAAGCCTTAGCATGTGTTCTATGACCTTTTGTCTGCCTTAGTTTGGATTTGGTTTAGAGAAATTAAATATCCAACCTTTCATGGCTTGATGGAGTCTGGGCAGGCCTGGCCCTCCTTCATGGTTTCTTTTTCGGCTGTCGGCTAGTGGTTGTGTCCCGTCCTAGTTTGGTAACTTCTCACTTTGCTCAGGGAGTCACACGTGACCTTCTGGTTCAGCTGTGCTGCTGTGTTTTGAGGCTGGACCTTTATGGCGGTTGCTCTTTGGTGTTTGTGTTCCACTTCTATTTGGGTTTTGCTGGATTTTTCTCTCATGAGCCCTTCTTTGGCTTATGATATGTTGATATTTTTGTCTGGTAAACAATGGAGTATGACACTCTATCTTCTGCTCACAGGTCTGAAGTTGGTGCTGTGTGTACTCCATCCTCCTGTTAGTCTTAAGTCTCTTTTGCTGCTGCTTGTGTCTCTAGTTTCCAGGCTTCCTGGGCTCTCCTCCACACCTTTTGTGGTTCCATTTCCATTTCTGTGCTGGCAAGGCTGATTGCCTGTGGTATTGCCTGTGGCTGCATTCCCTACTCATGGTGTTAGTCCCAGTTGCCTGCCTAGTTTATAATGCTTGGAGGACAGCTGTTCTTCTTTATTTATGTTAATTTAAGTTTCTTTGCCATTGTGGTGATTGCTTTACTCCCTGCTTGGCTGGGTATCCACCTAGTGCTTCTTTTATGCCTTCATTTTATCATTCACCCAGGCTTGTATTCCCCTTTGGGGAGAATGAGGGTGTGTCTGGAGCTCCCTCCCCTGGCACGTAGCACTACACCATACTCAGTCAGTCAGTCAAAGCACTTTATTCGATTAATTAAAAATCATAAAAGCAGAGGACAAACACGCATAAAAATCCTAACAATTTACAATCCTGGGTATACAACTTATTAAAAGGTTCAATAGAGGTGGTACAAAATCACTCTATGTATGAAAACAAGTTCATATGAGGATCATTGAGTGCAAATCTAAGAACCATAGGCAATCGTATGTGCAAATCAGCATTAAATAATATCCTATAAAAAGGGAACCTCAATCAGTGTCATCGAGGGAGGACAATTTTTTTTTGTTCTTTAGACTCATAGCTGCCACCAAAAAACTAGCCACGTGGAAAATATCGCGAGTGCAACTCAGCATCTGTAGGTAAATTAGGGCAGGTCTAACTTGAATAAACCCTTTCTCTCTTAATAGGGGTAGAAAATATTTTTTTCTTATATCAGAATAAAAACTACAAAACATGATAAAATGTAAGGTATCTTGGGTTGAGAAATTATCACACCTGCAGGGCATGCTATGTTCAGGTTTAGTCCACACAGGATAAGTTCCCAAAGAAAAAAGGAATTTGATTAAATCTAAACCTAATCAATAAAAATCTATGAAAAGGTTTAGTTACAATTTGCAAATATGGTTCCAGGGAGGGCGAGGTGACTAGAGCGTAGTGCTGTCTCACTGCTGGTTTTTTAAGCTCCATCTCCTCCCTGGTCAACCTTGCCCCTTCTAAAAAATTAGACCTGATCCACGAGACGTCCTTCTCACAGATGTTCTCTGGGGACGTGAAGAGCTCTGGGCGTCCCAGGTCAGCAAAGGACTTTCTCACATACTCTACCCATGAAATCCTCTTGGCATTTTCCATAGCAACAATGTCTGTTAGTATAACATGATTCAACCTGATTTCCTTGTTTAACCATGTTTTTGCCCAACAAACCAGAGGGGCCAACCTCAACTTATCGGTAACATATTCAATCCCTACCTCTGTATGAATGGAAAAAGTGGGGGTGGATTGAGGGACCGACAGGAGGGATCTCAAAAACCTATTTTCTACTCTTTGCATCTGAACTTGGGCTACGTAGCCCCACAGCGGGGCACCATAGAAAGCGATGGACATGCATTTTGCGTTATACACCTTTAACAGGGCATCCATTGGCCTCGCCCCCAGCTTTTTCGAAAAGCCCATAAGGGCATTAGTGGACCTTGCCATGGTAATACTTTTTAGCTTGATTTGGGGTGCCCATGATCCTTTATTATCAAAAAGGACGCCTAAGTATGGAAAAGTGCGAACCCTTGACACCTCTACCCCCTTACAGTAAAAAGTTTTAAACTTGTGTCTGCAACTGCTTTTGCTTATAACCATAGCATGAGATTTAGTTATATTCACCTTCAGATCCAGCTGATCCATAAAGGAGGCAAAGGAGTCCAGCAACCTTTGCAGTCCCACCCCTGTGCGGGCCAGTAGAACTGCGTCGTCCCCGTATAGGAGCACCGGGATTGATAGGTCTCCTACACGCGGAACATCTGCCTTAGTGGTGGCCAAAAAGCTTTCCAGGGCATTAATGTAGATAGTAAAAAGGAGGGGGGCCAGAACACAACCTTGTCTAACCCCCCTCCCTGATCTAAATTGTCGTGTGCATCTGCCCTCTTGGTTTACCCTGACGGAGGCGAAGAGTTTTTCATGTAAAGCGGCTAAAAGTTAATTAGTGGGGGATCGATGCCAATGTCATCTAGAATCCTCCATAACTTAGCCCTGTTCACCAAGTCAAAGGCCGAGGATAGGTCCATAAACGCCATGAATAGGGACCCATCCTTGGCCACCGTATATTTGCTTATTAAAAGGTGTAAATTTAAGTATTGGTCCATGGTGCCTCTCTTTTCTCGAAAGCCATATTGTAGGTTGGAGAGCACCCCTAGTCTCTCCACATTTTCCCTGAGTTTATATAGAAGGACTCTGCCCAAGATTTTAACGGCAGAGTCTAACAGGGAAATAGGCCTATAACAAGCGGGATCCCTACGCTGGCCTTTCTTAAAGATCGGGACTATAACCGAGGTAGACCAGGAAACTGGAAATGCATTGGAGGCAGAAGCATTAAAGACATTAGTTAAAATTTTGGCCCAGAAAGCAGGAGCGTTTAGATATAAATCTGCCGGGACCCCATCAGGACCCGGTGCCTTATTCTTTAGTGTATCTCTAATTGCTCTCTCAACCTCCCCCAGGTTAAAATTAATCGGGGACGTGGAACAATTTACTGCCGGAAAACCCTGGTTGCTCATACCACCAGCTCCATAGATCTCCTCAAAATGATGGAGCCAAGCATCATCTTGAATGACGCAATCCATATTGAAGTTCTCTTTGCCAGAAAAAAAGGGGTCATTAATGGTAGCCCAGAACTTGCCACTATCCCGCAAAACATCTAATGACAGTAGCTTTTCCCAGGCCTCCCTTTTGATGAAATCCTTGCGCCCTTGAATGGCTAATTTATAGGCCTTACGTAGATTAGCTATGCTCACCCTGTCTTTAGGGCTCTTCTTTAATGCTTGGAGTAATGCCCGGTGTGCCTTAGAGCAACCACTATTGAACCACCTAGGGTCGGAGTTGCCACTATAATTTTTCGTGTTAGTAAGGTCCACTGCGATCTGAGAGCAAAAATCCTCAAAAGCGCTTATAATTTCTTTATCTGCTCGCTCACTATCCAGACCGATAGACAGCTGTCTTTCTACCTTAGAGGTTAAGGTTTCCAAAAAGGTGTCAGGTACCACTCGCTTCCACTTTATTCTCCTACCTTGATCTTTTGTAGCTAGGGAAACCCCCACTCCATGTGAGCAACTCTCGGGGGAGGATATAACCCCCAGGTTCAGCTCAAGGAATACTGGGTTATGGTCGCTAAGGATCGAGGGAACCGCCCCGTATGTCCTAACCAGGTGCAAAAGACCCATTGAGATGAAAAGATAGTCTATCACAGTTCCCGAAATTGGTCCCTTAAAGGTGGGAATCCTGACCACCCCTTCTGTGTGGTCGGATTCAAAGACATTACAATTGGCTAAAAGTTCTTCAAGTGCCTCCCCCTGCCTGGTATGCTCAAAGTGTGGTATCGCAGCTCCAGGCGGGCCTTCAAACACCCCCTCATAGCAACCCTCCTCACAGGGGTGAATATTAAAATCGCCCATTAAAATAAGCTCATAGGCTGTGCTTTGATTCATACTGTATTCAGAAATAAAAGATCCCAGGGCGGCTATATGTGAATTTAAATTTTCCCTCTCCCTGAGATTATAGAAATTAATCAAAAGAACATTACTAAAATTGGGTATAACCCATTCTACTATTAAAAAGTTGCGGGAACCAGAATCCAACTGCCTGAGAGAGCCCAGAAGATTTAGGGAAAACAGGAAGATAAGCCCACCCTTTGGTCTACCCACTGTACCCATCGTAGCTGGGACCAAGAAACTAGTGTATCCATCTAAGTGGAAACTTAATGAGGTGTCCCATGTTTCTTGTGCCGCTATAATGTCATGATTTTTTATGAAGTCAATCCAAATGGGATCGGACCTCTTTTGTCTGATGCCAGCGACATTCCAACTAATGATTTTACAGCCAGCCGGACCGGCTCCTATAATGGGGTAAACTTCTTGGGGGCTGGCTATGGCCGTCCGTCTATCGTTAGAATCTAAATTTGATAAGGGGCCAAAGCGATTACCTAGCGGCAAAGGTGGTGCCTGTACCTCATTTATGTGTAATTGGGGAGCTGTGCTGCCTGTGCCATCCGAGATTTGAGCCCTCTTTGTCTCGTGTCGGGGGTCATTTTGTGGTACTGGGTGGGGGCCGCGAGATAACGGGGCCTTATGACGGGCAAAGTTGTTAATGGAGGGGCTAATAATGCCCTGGGGGAGTAATGAGGAAGGGTAAAAAAAACTCTAGAGAGACTGGGCGCAGCCCCTCCTGTGCAGGTTTTGATCCATCCCAAAACATTTTGTGTGCCATATTGGGATTGTTAAAATTAATTACAATACAATCCCCCTTAATTGTCTTCAGCCGGTGCCCTAACCACCCCACCCTTCTGGCCATGATTATGCTTGTGGCGATATCTTTCCCTCCACTACAATAGTTCGCAGACCAGGAACTGACCTTCCTCATCAGTGCTCCAGTTGATTCAGACTCCCCAGCCCGAAGTTGGGGGACTCCTACGAGAATTGCCACCAGGGGCGCTGCCTCTGGGGGTAGGTCGAGTCTGACAGGGCAATCGGGGGCCAAATTAACCAAACCATGGGATTGTCGAGCTGGGAAACTGCTCGGACTACTTTGCCCTTTACCATGGGAACCCCCCGGTAAATTGGGCCTAACTGCATGGTGAAAAGCAGCGTCCGTACCTTGGCCTGGGGTATATATACTGGTACTACAAGTTAGCAGAGGTTTGGACTTGTGTGCGTCAACATTATCCCCTGATTTGCTAACTGCAGTTGCGACCAGTGTGTTCTGTGCCCTAAACTCTTTCATAAAATCATCGATTCGAGCACATTTTTTTAAGAGTCCAGCAACACAAGTGTTCAGGGTGTCGACAATGTCTTTAGCCAAGTCTGTGAGGATTGGCTCCAGTCGTGAGATGACCAATGATTCTATCACATCGCCCAAGGTATCGGAAGGTGCGGCAATACCGGGCATTAGCAATACTTGGGCTTTAGACTTCTTAGGTTTTTTCTTAGAACCCTTTGCTGATCCCCGTGTGTTCGTAACAGTGGGTTCCTGGCTGATGTTACTCGCTATCGAGGGTGAAGGCAGATCACCAATGACAGGGGGCTTAACCACAGACACCACTGGCTCCAAGGGGACACTGGGCCCCTTATTAGTTGGGAATTCAGGCGGATTGCAGGGTGAGGGGCTGGATTGTAGGCCAAGTTCCAACTCCGCATTTGCTATTTCCTTCGTCAGAACCCCCACTGCAGACGACAAGCACGATATAATGGACTCCGACTTCCTGGGGACTTTGGCATCTTTTCCCCCCTCTGCAGGATTACCCTGTTTGCGCTTACCCATTTGGCGATGTTAGATGGGTTGCCCAGCCCGGCCTCCTTCGGCCCCTGACGGCCACAGACGGCCAGCCCTTTGCCCGGGCTTAGCACGGCGGCCGCCCGCGCGCGTCCCGTGAGGTGGGAGCGAGAGCTTGTAATTAATGCCCTCGGTGAAGAATGGGCGGGATCGCCTGTCCGGCACTGCCCCTCAGGCTCCTGGGGCTTGTAGGCAGGGTTGCTGTGTCCAGGTATGGCCCCCGGCAGGATGCGCTGCGAGGTGCTTTCAAAGGATGCCCGGTGAAGAATGGGCGGGATCGCCTGTCCGGCACTGCCCCTCAGGCTCCTGGGGATTGTAGGCTGGGTTGCTGTGTCCAGGTATGGCCCCCGGCAGGATGCGCAGCTTTTCCCGCGGAGCGGGAGACGCGAGGTGCCTTTTAAAGGACGCCCGGTGAAGAATGGGCGGGATCGCCTGTCCGGCACTGCCCCTCAGGCTCCTGGGGCTTGTAGGCAGGGTTGCTGTGTCCAGGTATGGCCCCCGGTAGGATGCGCTGCGTCTCCCACAGAGCGGGAGACGCAAGGTGCTTTCAAAGGACGCCCGGTGAAGAATGGGCGGGATCGCCTGTCCGGCACTGCCCCTCAGGCTCCTGGGGCTTGTAGGCAGGGTTGCTGTGTCCAGGTATGGCCCCCGGCAGGATGCGCTGCGTCTCCCTCGGAGCGGGAGACGCGAGGTGCTTTCAAAGGACGCCCGTTGAAGAATGGGCGGGATCGCCTGTCCGGCACTGCCCCTCAGGCTCCTGGGGCTTGTAGGCAGGGTTGCTGTGTCCAGGTATGGCCCCCGGCAGGATGCGCTGCGTCTCCCGCGGAGCGGGAGACGCAAGGTGCTTTCAAAGGACGCCCGGTGAAGTATGGGTGGGATCGGCTGTCCGGCACTGCCCCTCAGGCTCCTGGGGCTTGTAGGCAGGGTTGCTGTGTCCAGGTATGGCCCCCAGCAGGATGCGCTGCGTCTCCCGTGGAGCGTGAGACGCGAGGTGCTTTCAAAGGACGCCCGGTGAAGAATGGGCGGGATCGCCTGTCCGGCACTGCCCCTCAGGCTCCTGGGGCTTGTAGGCAGGGTTGCTGTGTCCAGGTATGGCCCCCAGCAGGATGCGCTGCGTCTCCCGCGGAGCGGGAGATGCGAGGTGCTTTTAAAGGACGCCCGGTGAAGAATGGGCGGGATCGCCTGTCCGGCACTAACCCTCAGGCTCCTGGGGCTTGTAGGCAGGGTTGCTGTGTCCAGGTATGGCCCCCGGCAGGATGCGCTGCGTCTCCCGTGGAGCGGGAGACGCGAGGTGCTTTCAAAGGACGCCCGGTGAAGAATGGGCGGGATCGCCTGTCTGGCACTGCCCCTCAGGCTCCTGAGGCTTGTAGGCAGGGTTGCTGTGTCCAGGTATGGCCCCCGGCAGGATGGGCTGCGTCTCCCACGGAGCGGGAGACCCGAGGTGCTTTCAAAGGACGCCCGGTGAAGAATGGGCGGGATCGCCTGTCCGGCACTGCCCCTCAGGCTCCTGGGGCTTGTAGGCAGGGTTGCTGTGTCCAGGTATGGCCCCCGGCAGGATGCACTGCGTCTCCCCCGGAGCGGGAGATGCGAGGTGCTTTCAAAGGACGCCCGGTGAAGAATGGGCGGGATCGCCTGTCTGGCACTGCCCCTCAGGCTCCTGGGGCTTGTAGGCAGGGTTGCTGTGTCCAGGTATGGCCCCCGGCAGGATGCGCTGCGTCTACACCATACTAATTTAATATTATGTGTGAGTAAACTGCAGTGCTGATGTAAAACGGAGGTAAAGACTAAGAGCAATTCCGTATAATTTCTGGAATTCTGTTATGCCCACGTCGCCTAGAAATGCAGCATATTCCAACCTAGACATTTCATGCTATTTTGAAGATGCTGATTGGCTGAAAATAATACCAATCAGGTTGCCTGAAATAGACACCGCCCTGGAACAGCACATGCTTTTACTGTATCTTTTTTTATAGGTGGTCGCTGGGGTGGGAGGGGCACTGGTGGCCCTCGCGGGGTAGCACCTGCAACCTGTTAAAGACAGGGACCCTTTCAGGCACTCCACCTAACTCCCACCGACTTCTAGCCTGAGGATGGGCTCAGGAAGAGGGTGCTAGAACATTGGTTTTCTTTTTCAGGGTCTCTTAAGATAACTTTAGCTGCTGCTGCTCGCACTGTTCTAGGAGATCTTTTTTTAAGACACCCATGTGTTTATCCCACGTGTGTTAATGTTAGCCCATTAGCAGTGACACACATCTACATTTGAAAGGCTGTCTCTGCCCTCTCACCCACTGGGCTGTTTAATGTATGATTGCCCACAAGAACAAAAAGGCAGGAAGTCATGAACTAAATTTTACTTTGCATTTCAGAAGTCTGGCAATTGGCACTGTGGCATGTAATCAGGACGATGGAATTATAGTTCTCTGTGGCTGCGGTGTTTGAGGCATAATTGTGTATTTCCTCATCTGGCAGATAAAGCACCATCTGCTTCATAATTAGAAGATTTCACCAAAAAAGACATTTTGTTTCTATGTCCAATGGTCAAAGGTAATTGATGAAAAAGTGTTACAAGTCATTCTGAGCAGTAGCAGATTGTTTGCTAAGTTTAGGCAGTTTCTTGCATTGTGCGATTTATAGTTTTACTTTAAATGCTGTTTAATTTAACTTAGAAGCCTGACTTGCAGAGTGCAGTTGGTCACAATGCCAGAATTGTCCTGATGTGTTATGCATGACACTAAGACCTTGTAAGCTAAGTTTCACATGTTTACAAAGTCATATAAATCATTTTAAAAACTGCTTGTTTCACACATAAAACCAAAAGTAAATTCTACTCACGTATTTTGTCAGGGTTCACTCTTTCATTCATATTATCCATTATTAAATCATGGCCAATGCAAATCGTTTTGTCTTCTGTGTTGTGGTGAGTTTAATACAAATCTTCACATCACAACACAGGTACAACATGGACAGAAGCAGCAGCACAACCTTCTTTAACTTAGAGAATAAGTAAGACGGTTACGGAAGCAGGAGGGACATCCCACGGTTCTCTCACGCATGCAGTACAGGTACAGTACAGGGAGCTAACACACTGAAGCGGGAGTGAGAGGAGGTGTACAGTCTGCGGGCACTGCTATAAGCATGCAAGAATCATAACAGTCCATGAAGAAACAGCCAAACCTCCTATGGAATCACCATACATTCATGGACCCACATAGGATGATGAACACTTACCTTCCTTGTGTAGTATGCTTCATCAGTGGGTACCACATGTAGCACTGGAAAGCATCCGAGAGTACTACTGTTCACTGGTTGTACAGCTTCCTAGTTAGGAGTTTCCTAGTGTGGTTGAGGTCATGCCCCTGAAATCAACATGTATGTCCTCTTTTTGTTAAAGTCCGTCCTATATTAAAATTGTGTGTGTGGGGGGGGGGGGGAGAGGGGGTGCTCAAATGTTTTTACTGGTACCCTACCACAAGCTTCAAGATGCTTGACTATTGACCTTTAGGGTGACGTGCCCTCCTCAAGAACACCAGGTCTTGATATCTCACATCGAGTATTGTGAAACAGTCCCTGATGCTTATGGCAAGTTTTGCAAGTGCATTGTTATTGTTTGTGGATTTGTAGGGCGCACTATCACCCGGAAGGCATCCTTCCTTATATCCTTTGTTTTTTTCAGAAGCTACGGCACCAGCAGTAGAAATAACTCTTCTTCATAGAACAGGTACAGCTACGGTAGAAACAGTGTTATCTTCCGTCCATCAGGGGACAAGTACACCTAGAGCAGCATTAGTGCAAGCTTTCCTCATCACAGGGCACAAACAAACAAGGTAATGGCAGTCGAAGCTGTACTTCCTCACAGACCAAGTACAGCATGGCAGGAGCAAACCAGGCTTTCCTCTCTTGCAGAATGCAGATAGTGCAATCTTCCATTCCCTGCCGGACAGATTCAGCAGGGCAGACCAGTGCAAGCTATCACTGCTCACAGAACATTCACAGTTAAGGCATGAGTGGCATGGAGGCTACACACAGACCTGGAGTGGGTAGGAATAGGGGTGTTCCTCCCTTCCAGAGAATCTTATTTAGCCAATAGGATTATTCCTTTTAATAATACAGAGCAATAGTCCAGATTGGTTTAAATGGAGGTAGGTATTTTATTAACATTTACCACTTTGTAAATCCATTGCGCATAATTTCACTCTTTTCCAACTCGTTTTTGGAGCGTTATTTTAAAAAAAGAGACCAGAAAACACGTGTTTCGCCCTACGTGGCAAGTTTAGCCAGGGCTTTCTCAAGGCTAATCATGATATTCAGTCGTCATAGAATGAAAAGATACAATAGTAAATTCCAGTTCCAGTCACAGCTGTGATGCCAGGATGCAGTTTCCTGGTGCGTGAGCACTTGGCTGTACGCTCCTTTTCCCTGGGCGTGCCAGACCTTGGATGTTTTTACCCGATATTCTGAAGCAAACTGGAATTTACTATTGTATCTTTTGATTCTATGACTACTGAATATCATGATTAGCCTTGAGAAAGCCCTGGCTAAACTTGCCACATACGGCGAAATACGCGTCAGCTGTTCTCTTTTTTTAAAATAACGCTCCAAAAACAAGTTAAAACAAGCATTGGCATAGCCAATAGGTCTCGCCTTTGGGACCTTATAAGTGTTAAGCCATGCAACAGTTGCATAACTAAACACTTATAAGGTCCCAAAAGCGAGACCTATTGGTTATGCCAAGCAGCCGTGCGGCCGTAAAAGTGAAAGTGAGCGCGATAGCGAGCAAACATCAAAGCGGCCGTGCGGCCGCTAAAGTGAAAGTATTCACGGTAAAAGTGGTGCGCGCGCCCGCGCACATGCACTGTAGCTCTCGGCTGGCCTGGTAGCACTTTTGGGAGCCCTCTCAATAAGTCTCGCCAGACCAGCGCATGCGCTGGGTCAGGCGAGACCTAAAAAAGAGTGAAATTATGCACAATGGATTTACAAAGCAGTGAATGCAAATAAAATAGCTACCTCCATTTAAACCAGTCTAGACTATTGTTCTGTATTATAAAAAGGAATGATCCTATTGGCTAAATAAGATTCTCTGGAAAGGAGGAACACATGCTCACACCCCTATTTCTACTTGTCAATACGAGGCTGAAAAGGTCCAGAGCCTCGAGCAAAGTTTCTCCAGTATTATAGGAATTAATATCCAGAATCAGGATCTCTGGACCCTCCTTCACTGCCCTGAGACCTGGAGTGGGTGCTTACCTCACGGAAGGATCAGTGAGTGCATATGCAGGTTAGTACACCATTTTTACTTAGGTGAAATTCCATGTCAGCATCCTGCAAATCCTGCTTCTGTCACTTGGAAACCTGCTGTAACTTATGGCGTCATATCCTGCAGCACTGCTGTTGTCACTTCCCTTAGATGCAACTGCAGCCATTCACATGCTCATTTGTTAAAGGCTGGGCCTTGTTATACTGGTACAGAGACCGTTCTATTTGTAGTGTAAATGGGGATGGAGGTACCAAAACATGCCCTGTATGGTCCATTTAAAAATAAATAGCAAATAAGTATCTACACTTCTTTGCAGCTATTTTGCTCTCCTCCCACCCTTGCCCCTTCTGTCTCTGTATTCCTGCTCGCTCTAGCAGATATTTCTTTCTTTTATTGTCTTTCTGTATCCGGCCTCTATTTCTATCCATTCTCTCCTTTCCTACCTTTTCCCTCTTTCTCGTTCTCTTTGTCGTGTGAACTTTTTTGGCTTACATTTCTATCTCTTCTCAGATGCATATACTGAAGGACAGCTGTGGTTTCTATGGTCACTGTCGCCATTATGAATGTTAAATGAATATTTTTGAAAATTACGCTGGTTAAAACCAAGCTGTGTTCCACAGTTTGGCAATATGAAGATAATACTATGCAGGATTGTAGACTTAAACCAACACTGCGATGATTTAAGGATGAAATGTGGATATGTCTGTGAGAATTTGGAGCAAAATGAAAGTTTTGGACCATTTTATAAATTACTAGAGTTTGTGTTGATTCTTTGGTTTCTCACATATTGAAAATTTGCCGTTATCTAGTGAGGCACCCAGACAGGCGGCATATATGAGGCAACTTCTTCAAAAAGGTTGTGAATGCGCACACACCAGGCACTGTGCAATCCCAGCCTCGCGCTGTACCTGTTTAATATGTTGAGGGCAGCCAGTGATCTGTTGTATTTCCCCAGTGTTGATCTCTGGTGGGTCAACTATCACATAGACCTCTGCTTTGAGGAGTGAAATTTGTTCATATAAACAAAATTCTCCTTTCCTTTTACTTTGCACGGCCTACAATGATAGTATTAATCGGAACTTTGGTTTCTGATATTCCTGTCCTTTGTTCTGTGCTGAAGAATCCACATTGTCTAATGTTTGTCTAAAATATGTAATGAGCAGGTTTCACGCCCTGACGCTATCACCCTTCCAAAGAAAGTGGCCTATTTGCCTGTACAGGCTAACACAACCAACTAAACTGACTCGCAGATTTTCCAAGCTAAAGAAATTGTGCAATATTTTTATTCAAAGTCTTTATATCAGCTTATTTTGAAAAGCTCTCAAATTTGGGGATAGTGTTATGAAATGATTTTTCCAGGATCATTCACCGTTAGTCAAGTGGGAATGTTGGAATCAGAGACAAAGTCAACATTCTAAAGGCAACAAATAAGAGGCCAGGTAACTTCAGTTGCATTGAAAATGCAACAGAGCGTTCATAAAAGTGTGTGCGATTTTTATAGTCTGTCTTAATAGCGCAGCTGTCGCCAATTATGTTAGCATCACCAGAGAGGGGCTTTGGTCCACCCACATGTTGGGAGCCAGGAGTACATGTTTTGAATCGGCAGAAGTTGTGTTCTTCCACAAAAAAGTGATTGCCCTCCCCACAGCTGTGATTGTTTTCCTTATTTATCCAGCTGCCTAAGCTTGAACTTTCAGGGGCACACACATGACATTGGAATGCTATTAAAGTGTCTTAGATAACTAGATGGATAATTTATGCGTTTTTCCTCTGGCAGCTGCAGAGATGAGAGGAGGGCGGTCATTAACTTGGATTTTTAGGTCAAACTTGACAATGCAACTGTCACCTGGCCTTTCAACCCACACCGATATTATTCTACGGTTCTTTGCTTCACACAAATACATATTGATTCCCTTGCTAGTCGCTTGTAATGCTTTACATTAACATCAACATTCCTTTAAAGCCAGACCTATTGACATTGCCAATGCTTGTTGACATTTGTGAGCTGTATGAGAGTGTTATGGAGTGCGAACTAGAACCACATCTGCAATCACGTACCCAATGCATATCACAACTTTGCTAATTTACCTAGCCCCACATACACCACACTCCCAAACTGCACCCATCTCAACATCTCAATGCAGTCTGAAATTAAACGATCGCCTCTGACACCTGCTGTGATGGGCGAGTCATGAGCTCAAATGCCAACAAGGGCATCTTAGACTTCGAATCCTTCTGGTGGTGGTTTAGTGATAACAGCCAATTGGTTGCTATTAAAAGCGCTCAGAAACGGCAGAGGCGCGCTATAAAAACACATTGCTGGAAACTACTAGTTTCAGCTGCAATCTGTAATCCGTGAGTTTCGGGTATTACTATCAAACAAACCGCCATTACTTGGTAGTCAGCTGAAACATACATTTTTTAGCATCCCGCGCCCCCGGGGCTCTTTTCCCACCATTTGATGCAATTTTCCCCGGCAGCATCTACGCCCCCAGCAGGTGCCTCCCCGAGAGGGATGATTGACGGCCCTCAGGTGTGGTCTGCTCACTTCGGACATCCTCCTATCTCTGCGATTTACTGCAAAAAATCAATCTCGCTGATGAGACCCAGGAGCGAGGAAACAATCTCTTAGCGCCCCTCCCTCGCCCCCTCCAGGGCGGGGTGGTGAGCTCGGTTGCAGCCGGGGAACCGTAAACCGCGCGCAGCCCGCAGAGCGCGCGCGGCACTGAGCTGCGCGGAGGTGACTGATTGCTCCGGAGGGAATACATTGCTCGTGTGTATCAGATTCCACGGCGGGGTTCAGGAGGTGACGGTGCAGCTTAAAGTGTATTTTATCGTCCCAGCTGGCTGTCTGTTTCTCTAACATCTGACTTTACTTAATCTACAGAAAGGGTAAGTGAAAGTGTGTCCATTAGAGGTATCTGGGAATCGGAGGTCGTTGAGCAGCAGGGCGTCCTTGGGGACAGATTCAATATATACAGCCTCTCTGAGCGCCTTTATGGCCGGTTCTCCATTCACAGCGCTTCCTTCTGTATGAGGGCGCGACGAGGCAGTTCCTCCCTGCAGCTGGCACAAGTGCCACCGAGTGGACACAATCCAGACCCTTTGCGCAGAACTTCACAACTTTTTGGACAAAGAAGGCCTAAACATTCTAGCCCTAAAAAGTTGGCAGTCATTCAGCTTTTAAGAAAGTCGAAAAACCTTATTGGCAAGGTTTTAAGAAATAAAATATTTCCACAGCAAGGAAAACAAGCATTTGCAATGCAATAGGTCTCGCAATTCAGAGATTTTGAGCTATTGGCATTGTAAATGACAATGCTTTTTATTTATGTGTTTAAAAAACCAGCAATATTAAAAGGCATTGTCATTTACAATACCAATAGGTCAAAGTTTCTAAAATGCGAGACCTACTGCATTGCAAATGCTAGGGCGTAACTGAATGCCCCACTACACGGAGCACGACTTCCACTCGCTACTGGTTTTGTGCTTGCCCCGGATTTTACTACTGCTATCCATTTTCAATCATAAATGCCGAACTAAAGGGACCAGCATACAAAGCGTAGCAAGCTAAAAAAAAAACACACCCAAAAATTGCTTTAACAAAAATCAAGTTAAGCCCTCTTTGAACCACCATGCATTACATCCCCTTGGCAAACTGCAAAACAGGAAGGAAAGCATGCTTCCTCGATCCTGCAGTGTACAGCCCCGCCCTCCCCATACAAATATCGTGAGTGCTCCTGTGAACCTCACCCAGGACAGCAGCGAGAGAGTGGAGGGCAGGAAATGCACTGATTGTAGCTGGACAGAGAAAGGCAAGGGGGTTAAGTCACTGAACCCTACAGAGATCAGGTTAATCAGAGACCCCACCACCCCAGAGTGCACACACATCACAGTGAGCGGCCAGCCACCTGTGGGGAGGGGGCGAACGCCCTTCATGCGGATCTCTGTGGTCCATGGGACTGGGTAGAAAAGAGACCTTCGCAAGCCCCAGGAAGAGTTCATCTTCACGCTTCTATCTTCGCGAGTTCAAAGGGGGAGACGTTCATTTTCAGCTCAAACAGCGTCTCTCATCCAGCGGTGCACTCTCTTAGTGTAGCGCTTGGAAACAAAGGCATCCATTCATTCTGTTTTTTTCTATTTCAGGGCGTGCTTTACGGGTGTTACATTGGCGCAAATTAGGTTTTTATAAAGAGGAACTTAAAGTTCCATCTAACAGGTGAGCGTCTAAAGCGCTTAGAAAGTTTTTAGGGAGGGCACATGCGAATCAGAGAAAGTTTCAAACAAAACAGTTATCGCAGAAAAGAGGTACAGATGGGGAGGGGCTCCTAGATATGGGGTGGCAGCCGGGATCCCCACCCTCAGGGGTCAGCGACAAGTGATAGCGGGGCGCTGCCTCTTAGCTTCACGAAGAGCTCCACTTGGCATTGCTCATCTGACATGCTGACCGAAGTGAGGGGAACTGGCGCAGGGAGGGAGGGGCCGTCTAGATTTTTCTCTTCTGACCGTCCTGCCCCTCGGGGATGCCCCTGAACCTCAGTGTGTGCTGCCAGCACCTGCGGAGCCCTGCTTCCGGTCCCCAGCACTCAGTATCAAACTTCCCAACAGCACCAGTGCGAGCGGCAGAGGGATCCTGCGACCGGCACTCAGTGCAAGACTTCACTGTACGCCCAACTGCGGGATCAGAGCAGAAGACCCAGAACGGCAGCTAGCTCCTGCTTCGGTCTCTCGGCGCCGCGCCCGCAAACTGCCCCAAAGTTGGCTTGAAAGGGAGTGATTCTGAGCTGGAAGTGCTGACACACCCAGGAAAGAGCAGAGATAGGCCGGCGCACTGCTTGCAGGAGTCACTCACTCTGACTGAGGCCAGCTGGCCCCTACCACGGAGGCCCAGCCTGGTGGAGCGAAAAACACACTCCAGACTCCACGAGTGGGCGGAATACAGAGAAAGGGTCCAGATTGCTGTGTACTTACAGAGAGAAGTACTGCGGGCCCAAGTGCGTCCTGGTCCTGTCCGGGCGTGAGAGGAGGCACCAGGCAACAACGAAGTAGTCCCTACATTAAAAGATACCGCCCTGTAGTGTAAGTTAACTGTAGTTGGTTGGTGCTGCTTCCTTCAGAAACGGAAGAAATCGGAAGTGACGTATCGGACCACTAGCCAACAATGAGCGAGATAAGAAGAGCAATGCAAGATTTCACCAATGGCAAGCGACAAAACAAAGAGAAATGCAATGGGTGGAGTTTCACTAGTAGTACTGATTACTTGATGCCTCAGAGAGGCAGAGCTTGCGCTGCCTATGCGAGACCTAAAAAACATAAAAGTAGTAGTTAGGTGATGACGTGATGAGCCATGCAATGTCCTGCTGCCTTCTGTTTTTTTATTCTAAAAGCAAAGTTGAACTTGGCAATCATCTGAATTTGTAAGATACACTTTCTACGCACAGGGAATTGAAGCAGGGTCCTAGGAGATGCAGCAGTGTGAAAAACAGGGCATCAAAAGTAATTAAGAGAACTTCCGAGGATGCAAGTTAGAAAATCTCACCCAGCTTATATTTGTGTGGGATCTATGGATTTTCATAAACTTAATTCAAAAGGCGTCTGACTGATCCACTGGGCTGTGATGAGATAAAAGTCTGCTTGGATTACTTCTTCAGGCTTGGGAGTGGTATTTCATCTACAAAACTAAATGCTGCACTTCAGCGACCCCCAACATGACAGCTACTTCCAGTTAAAGACTGGCAACAACTCAGAAACGTGAGTCTAGGGATGCAACCAGCACTGGCTGTGTCAGCATTAATGCCAAAAATACTTGTAAATGGAAAACGTGAACTACATTTACCATAATGCTTTGGGACAATGTGTGCTGATGTGCTGGCATCTCGCCCCACCCCCCTCCAATGATCAATGACTGAAGTGGTGGTATTGTGGCACCATACTGATCGAGTACATTTACAGGACAGCAATACCGCTCAGGTTAAGTGGAAAAGTACAAATCCCAGCGGAATCCACTCTTACCGCTAGTGGTATGTATTGGATACTTTGGGCCAGGAGCTGGTAATTAACATCATAAACGGAGGTGCTACTGGGAGTTGACTCAGTATTCCTGAATGGAAAAAACAGACCAATAGAGGGTTATGAGCAGTAAGAGACAGCCTGCAGGGTCCAAGACACAATAGAGCTGGAGGCCGGGGAAAGAAAAGGCAAAAGTGAGAGTATGGACAAGTGCAAACAGATAACAGGGCTCCAGGCTTTTTATGGCCAGGGTTAGGGCCCAGCATAAGGAAAGCATCAGGGAGCAAAGGGAACAAAGGGAAAAGACAGACTGGAAAGGGCCAAGTCCAGATGGGCTGAGTGGGTTACAAGCAACATGGCAGACCACACAAGCAAGGGGTGTGAAGAGGTGCGGAAGGGTGGACTGCAGGGGTAAATGCCTGCTGGTGCTGAGGTGACGAAATAGTATATGAAAAGGGGTACAACAGAGGAATAAACACAATGTAAAATGCCCTAATACCTAGGCTAAGGAAAGGGAATGACCAGCAGGGAAAGTGGGGGGTGGGGGTGGGGAGGCACACGTTCCAGGGGAGATATGGTCATAGGCACAGCCCTTCATATGGGTCATTGGTAACTGTGGGAAAAGTAGAGTACTTGGGTATGGTTGATAGGGTCAGGCCACCATGCAGCGATAGTCAATGTTCCAATTGATAATTAATCTCATGTGGCTCTGTGCTAAACCGCGGTGTGATACAAAACAGAAATTTCAGATTCAAGCACTCATTATCTGATTCACATGCCTGTCACAGATCCCACTGTCGCTCTCCAATTAACAAAGCTGATTTGATATGTTCAGGCAATGAAGAAAGAAAAGGAGCGCAAACTAACTCCTCCTTAATCTATTTATTCCATAATGAAATAATGTTCTTTCTCAGACCATGCAGTCTCAGCTGTCAGTTGGTAAAAATAAAAACATAGATCAATACATCTATTCCACATTCTGGGATGTCACATAATGCTTCCTCAAAAGAATGTCATAAGTCAGGATGTTCAAACATCTTCTCAATGTAAGCAAAAGGTATCATGACTGTTAGAAATGGGGGTCGCTAGTTGGCAGAGGTAGGTACCTTTGTCTAAATAGGGACCCTTGACTCTAGTCAGGGTAAGGGGGATACACATTTTAGATAACCCCTGCTCACCCCCTTGGTAGATTGGCACGAGCAGACAGGCTTATCCTAAAGGCTATGTGTAAAGTATTTGTACCAACACTCACAGTACCACAGTGATAACACCACAAATAGACACCACACTGGTTTAGAAAAATAAAGTATCTTTATCTAAACTTAACAAGACCAAAACATCAAAAATCCAACATACAAGTATTAAGTAAAATGACTTTCAAAAGGTTTTAGCAACTGAGTCCATAGAAAACTATAGATGCATGATTTTTGCAAAGTACTTGTTGTTGCAACAAAATTCACCAAGCCAAACAGCCGCATCTATGAGAAGCGTAAAAAAACAAAGAGATGCGTCGTGTAACGCCCTGAACGTCTCAGGATCGTTTAACAGACACGACAATGAGGACGCAACCACTTGTGAAGGGTTAGTTCTTTTAATGAAGGCAAATAAAATACAAAGAACAAACAAAAGTTATAGTCACTGGAATCCTCCAGGCTAAGTACGTTACCAGCCCACAGCACGGATGGTCCTAACCGTCCTCTGCATATACGCCGATCCCGGCGTATGCCAACAGAGGGCAGAAATGAAATGGCTGACAATGCCAATCGGTAGGCTGTGAGGGGCACGAAGAGTGTTAGGGAGAATCGAGGAGTCAGGGAAACACCCAGCCAGGGTCTCTACCTGAAGGGAGCAGCCGCTCAACCTCTTCCTCAGACTGCACCGGGACGCGGAGTCACCTCCTGGTGATGCGTCACCGATACCCCAATCACAAGCAAGAAGACTGAACCGAGAGCAGCCGCTCGATCGATCCTGTGGACTTCCGAGTCTGTAACGCGGCAAACACCTCCTGGTGTGCGTTACAGCTGGCAGTCCCTGTGTCTCTGGTCGGGCTGGGAGTTACGACTCCAACCAGCAAAAGCGCCACTGCGCTTGGACTCAGCCGAGTCAAAAAGCGAAGCTCAATGGTTGACCGGTAGAGCTTCCGGGTCCTTCACAGGTGACGATGGGGCAAGACACGGCCCAGGGAGTAACGACTCGACCTACCTCCGTTCTTGCCTTACTGGAGCACCACTCCGGAACACTGCTCTTCACGAAGCAGGTACGTCGGTGTAAACACAATATCCGACCGCCTTGTACCTCCCGGTTCCTCCCTTTATAGGGCGTGTTTTCCTTGAGTTATGTAACAGCTCTCCTGTTTACATAAGGGCGTGTTTCCCTTGAGTTATGTAACAGCTCTCCTGTTTACATAAGGGCGTGTTTCCCTTGAGTTATGTAACAGCTCTCCTGTTTACATAAGGGTGTGTTTCCCTTGAGTTATGTAACAGCTCTCCTGTTTACATAAGGGCGTGTTTCCCTTGAGTTATGTAACAGCTCTCCTGTTTACATAACCTCTCAAACGCTAAGCATCCTGGGAGATGTAGTCCGTTTTCGCTGGTTACCGTTTTCCTCCCCTCGTATGACAGGAATTCTTGACAGTACATCCTCCCTCTCAGCGGCTCCCCACGGGTCCAGCGCTGGCAGGAAAACGCCGATGGAACAAGGAGACCAAGCGCGGAGCATGAACCCCTTCAGCCGGTTCCCATGAATGCTCCTCCGGGCCATAGCCTTTCCACGCAACCAGGTACCACAGCTTCCCCCTGCGCCATTTGGACGCCCGTATGCCCGACACTTCATACTCCACCTCCGACTCCACGCATACCGGCCTAGGTGTCCCAGACGGCTTGGAGGGTGCTGGTTTGAGCAATGATACATGAAAGACAGGGTGTATCCGCAATGACTGGGGCAAGCACACCTTCACGTTCACGGGACCCATACACTTTGTAATTCGATAGGGGCCCATGTACTTGGGATGGAACACACTGTTCTTTCGAAACCTCATGTTTCTTGTGGATATCCAGACGTAGTCTCCAGTGCGGTACAGTGGCCCGGGCCTTCTCTTCCTATCTGCCGCAGCCTTGTATCTTCTCTTGGCCTCTATTAGGACAGCCCTTGAGCGCATCAACGTGTCTTTTATGTGTGCCACCCTGTCCGCTGTGGCGGGAATCCTGTCCTCTCTGAACGGATGTAGAAATGGCAAGAACCTGGGATGTTGGCCATAGTTGCTATAGAACGGAGATGACTGTGTGGAGCTGTGAGTGGCGTTGTTATAGGCTATCTCTGCAACCCATAGCAAGTCGACCCATTCTTCCCTGCCCTGGTCCACAAAACATCGCAGATACTGTTTGAGCGTTTGGTTCAGGCGCTCGGTTTGGCCGTCCGTTTGAGGGTGGTAGCTGGTGGACAGGGCGGTCTTAACATGCAGCGCAGTGCACCAAGTCTTCCAGAATTGTGCAGTAAACTGCGACCCCCGGTCCGACACGATCACCCCAGGTAATCCATGCAGTCGTACCACATTCTTTAGGAGTAGTGACGCCAATTCCCCGGCCGTAGGGACTCTCTTGCAGGGGATGAAGTGCCCCATTTTCGTCAAGTAATCCACCACCACCAGTATTGCCGTCATCCCCTGGTCTACCGGTAGGCCCACCACGAAGTCCAGTGATATGCTATCCCATGGTCTATCCGGGGTCGGAAGTGGATGTAAGAGCCCTTGGGTTCGGCCATGGTCGGCCTTCATGGTAGCACACGTAGGACACTCCTGTCCCCACCTCCTGACATCCACTCTCATGGTTGGCCACCAGAAATGCCGTCCCATGCTAGCCACCGTTTTTTCAAAGCCCAAATGACCTGCGCATGGAGAGTCATGGCACCAGATGAATGCTTGTTTCCTTAGCCTAGGCGTGGGTATCAATAGGCACCTGCCCTTCAGGGGTATCCCGTCCTTCAGCTGCCATTCTCTGTGACTGAGGAGCCACCTCCGCCATGCGAATGACCTGATCCCTCTCTTTATTCCCCTCAGGAAAGTATCCGGTTGGATAACCCCCAATACCATCCTCGGGGAAATGATGGAACGCTCGGTTGCAGGCAATGGTTCCTTAACTGCAGATTGACGGGACAGGGCGTCCGCCTTCCGGTTTTCCGTCCCCGGCCGATATGTGATGCGGAAGTTGAACCCCGCAAAGAAGATCATCCACCGCAGCTGCCTGGGAGAAAGGTGTCTAGTGGCCGTCATGAACTGTAGGTTCCGATGGTCCGTGTACACCGATACCACATGTCTCGCCCCCATCAACCAATGCCTCCATTCGGTGAAGGCGTCCTTGATTGCGAGAAGCTCCTTCTCCGCAATATGGTAGTTGCGTTCGGCGTCGTTGAGTTTGCGGGACATGTACGCAACGGGATGAAGCACCCCTGTGTCGTGGTTGCGTTGGGACAAGATAGCCCCCAGCGCCACATCCGACGCGTCCGCTTCCACCACGTAGGGAAGATCCGGATCGGGGTGAGCCAACACCGGCGCCTTACCAAAGGCGCTTTTCAGGGCCTCAAAGGCTTTGTTCGCTTCAGGGGACCAGACAAACTCCTTGGACTTCCTCAGTAGCTGTGTGATTGGGGCCACCACTCCTGAAAATCCATCTATAAACCGCCTGTAAAAGTTGGCGAAGCCAATGAAACTTTGGACGTCCTTCACGCTTTGGGGCACCGGCCATTCTTTCACCGCCTTGATCTTTCGTTCTGCCATCTCCTGTCCCTCTGGACTCAGCATCACTCCGAGGAATTCCACGGATGTGACGTGGAAGTCACACTTGCTGAGTTTACAAAACAGCATGTTTTCCCACAGCTTTTGGAGCACAGCTTTGACGTGGTGTACGTGCTCCTCCACACTGGACGAATAGATGAGGATGTCGTCGATATATACGACCACGTAGATATCCAACTCCTCTCTGAATACCTCATTCAAAAAGTACTGAAAGGCTGCCGGGGCGTTGCACAGACCGAACGGCATGACGAGGTACTCAAAAAGGCCGAACCTGGTCTTAAAGGCGGTCTTCCACTCGTCTCCGTCCCTCATGCGCACCAGATGGTATGCCCCTTTCAAATCCAACTTGGTGTAGATACGAGCTTTCTTGACCTGTTCCAGAAGTACACTGATGAGAGGCAAGGGGTACCGATTTTTTATGGTTATCGCATTCAATGCCCTAAAGTCCACACAGGCTCTCAGCTCCCCATTAGCCTTCGGGATGAAGAAGAGTGGCGAGGCGGCCGGAGACTTGGACGGGCGGATGAATCCTAGCTTGAGGAGTTTATCCAGGTACCCCCGGAGATGCACGTTTTCAGGCTCCGTCAGGGCATACAGCCTGCCGCTGGGAACGCTGGCCCCTGGCACCAGGTCGATCTGGCAGTCAAACTGTCTATGTGGTGGTAGCACTTCCGCCTTCACCTCATCAAATACATCCTCAAAACTGTGATAAGCCTGGGGGAGAGCCACATCTTTTTCTGCCGCTGTAGCCACCGTCTGACTCCCGCTCTCATCTGCGTCAAGGGATTCCGTTCTTATTCCACAATGCAGGATGCAATACGGTGACGTCATTTCGATGCGATGTGTTGGCCAATCCACAAAGGGGTTGTGTTTCTGTAGCCACGGCAATCCCAATATGACGCCATATTGGGGAGCTCGGATGATGTTAAAATCGATTTGTTCCAAATGGTTCCTCCCATATCTCATCGGAAGGACCCCCGTGTGCTGTCCGATGGGCCCCGTCACCAATCGCCTTCCGTCTACCGCATAGACGTCTTCGGGTACTGATTTGGGAAGAAGCACTAGCCCTAGCCTGCATGCCTCGTTGTGGTCCATAAACATGCCAGTGGCCCCTGAATCCACCATGGCCACAACGGGTATCCACTGGTCATGCACTCCCACGTGCACCGTGATAAACAGGTGTCGTTGTCCCTTAGTGACCGAGTTGGAAAGTGAAGGGATGGATGAGTGACTCCGAGATGCCCCTTCTCTGGTCTTGGAGTCCTCTAGTTTTCCGCCGGTATGTCCACCACGGCTGTTACCGACCGGTTGGCCCGATAACGTGACGTCTTCGGTTTGGCAGGGCATTCACGTACGTAGTGGCCTTTTTTGCCACAATATAGGCACAATCCTTGTTTACGGCGTGACTCTTTCTCCGTGGCTGTGAGGCTCGCTCGTATTGCGCCGATGTCCATGGGTTCTCCCTTGGATGCGGTGGAAGTTTCAGGACTTCCCACCGTCACATAGGATGGAAGGGATTTTCCTTTTCTCCCATGATCCCCCTTTCTTTCACTTAGCCTATGTTCCAGCCGTAATACCAGGTTGATAAGGCCCTCACATGTCTTGGGTTGAGGGTCAATATGAGCCACTGCGTCCTTGAGCTCATCGCACAGCCCTTGATGGAAGAGCGCCGTCTGTTTAGCAACAGGCCACTTGGTTTCCGCAACCAGCCTTCGGAACGCGTTGAGATACTGCACCAGGTCGTTGGATCCCTGTCTCAACTCAAGCATTTCACGGTCCGCCGTGTACGAGTCAGCCCTTCTGTCGAATACCTTCAGGAATTCCTCGCGAAAAGCACCCCAATCACATAAGAGGGGGTCGTCCCTGCTCACCAGAGGTACGGCCCATTGTGCCGCGTTTCCAGCCAAATAAGATATAAGGAAAGCCACACGAGCCTGACTCGTGGGGAACGCCTTTGGTTTGCACGATAAATGTAGCGCCACTTGTGTGAGGAATACCTGCACTGTGTTAGGATCCCCACTGTACCTCTCTGGTGTTGCCAAGGGGATGGCTACCGGCATTTCCACTACTACCGCAGGGGTCTGGTTCGTGAGGGAGGTGCTGGGCGTGAGCGGGTCCAATTGGATAGCATCCAGTCTGGCTTTTACATCGGCTGCTTCTTGCCTAGAGGCAGCCACTTCAACTTGCATGGCCGCTAAAGCAGCCAGCACATCATCAAGTGTTGCCATGTCTGTTATCGACCGGGAGACAGTTAGTGTTATTAAGGTCGGATATTTTGTAACGCCCTGAACGTCTCAGGATCGTTTAACAGACACGACAATGAGGACGCAACCACTTGTGAAGGGTTAGTTCTTTTAATGAAGGCAAATAAAATACAAAGAACAAACAAAAGTTATAGTCACTGGAATCCTCCAGGCTAAGTACGTTACCAGCCCACAGCACGGATGGTCCTAACCGTCCTCTGCATATACGCCGATCCCGGCGTATGCCAACAGAGGGCAGAAATGAAATGGCCGACAATGCCAATCGGTAGGCTGTGAGGGGCACGAAGAGTGTTGGGGAGAATCGAGGAGTCAGGGAAACACCCAGCCGGGGTCTCTACCTGAAGGGAGCAGCCGCTCAACCTCTTCCTCAGACTGCACCGGGACGCGGAGTCACCTCCTGGTGATGCGTCACCGATACCCCAATCACAAGCAAGAAGACTGAACCGAGAGCAGCCGCTCGATCGATCCTGTGGACTTCCGAGTCTGTAACGCGGCAAACACCTCCTGGTGTGCGTTACAGCTGGCAGTCCCTGTGTCTCTGGTCGGGCTGGGAGTTACGACTCCAACCAGCAAAAGCGCCACTGCGCTTGGACTCAGCCGAGTCAAAAAGCGAAGCTCAATGGTTGACCGGTAGAGCTTCCGGGTCCTTCACAGGTGACGATGGGGCAAGACACGGCCCAGGGAGTAACGACTCGACCTACCTCCGTTCTTGCCTTACTGGAGCACCACTCCGGAACACTGCTCTTCACGAAGCAGGTACGTCGGTGTAAACACAATATCCGACCGCCTTGTACCTCCCGGTTCCTCCCTTTATAGGGCGTGTTTTCCTTGAGTTATGTAACAGCTCTCCTGTTTACATAAGGGCGTGTTTCCCTTGAGTTATGTAACAGCTCTCCTGTTTACATAAGGGCGTGTTTCCCTTGAGTTATGTAACAGCTCTCCTGTTTACATAAGGGTGTGTTTCCCTTGAGTTATGTAACAGCTCTCCTGTTTACATAAGGGCGTGTTTCCCTTGAGTTATGTAACAGCTCTCCTGTTTACATAACCTCTCAAACGCTAAGCATCCTGGGAGATGTAGTCCGTTTTCGCTGGTTACCGTTTTCCTCCCCTCGTATGACAGGAATTCTTGACACGTCGTTCCCGAGACCTTTGTGGATGCCATGCGACAGTTCTGCTTTACACAGGGGAGTGATGTGTCAGGTTCGGTCTGTAAGGGAAGCGATGCGTCGATTCTGAGACGACTCCGATCCGCGGGTGATGCGTCGGGGAAAACTTGTTGCACAGGGACAATGTTTGGAAATCCGGGATGCGTCGGCGAACAATGCAGCGGCGGTGAGCAGTGCTGCATCAACCTTTTCAGCCACGATCCTTCGATGCATCGATTCTTGCTGTGGCTATGAGCGCTGTGTTGGTTTCGGCAGCGGTGCGGCGATGCGGGGAGATTCTTCTCGCAGCATGGAGTTGGAAAAACTGTTGCAAGAAGAGCGATGCAGCGATTTTCTTGTTGTTGCGTTGCTTTTCCAGCTCCCAACAGCAGAAACAACCTCCAGAGACTGAAGACAGTCACAAGCACCTCTTGGGAAGTTCAGGGGAGCTGGGGGTAAAGTCTTTGTGTTCCTGAGACTTCAAAACAGGAGGCAAGCTCCACTCAAGCCATTGGAGACTTTCCTGAAGCAGGGGACACAGCACTACAGCAAAGTCATTTTCCTTTCCTTGGCAGAAAACAGCAACTGCAGGCCAATCCCAGACACACAGCAAGGGCAGTACTTCTCTTCAGTTTCTCCAGCTCTTCTCCTTGGCAAAGGTTCCTCTTGATTCCAGAAGTAGTCTAAAGTTCAGGGGGTTTAGGTCTAATACTTATACCCCAAAATGTCTTTGTTCCCTTTGTGTAAGGGTCTCTGAGCCCAGTCCAACCCAGTTCTGTCCTCTCTGGTGCAGCTGCCTGGCAGGAGGTGGAGACAGCATTGTGTAAGGCAGACAGGCCGCATTCAGGTGCATGGGAAATCTCCTCCCACCACTCTACATGCAGACCGGGCCTATTCAGTTGCTAGTGAGAACCCCCCCTGCTCTGAATGCAGCCCAGGTCTATTCAGCCCAGCCCTGACTCATTCAGGTAAGGCAGGACAAACATCAACCCCCCGGTGGCTGTCTGAGAGAATGCACACTGTCACTCCAAACCAGACAGTCAATACACACACAGGCAGAGTCACACAGAATGGTTAAACAAGAAAATGGCTACTTTCTAGAAGTGACATTTTCAAACACACAATTTAAAAACCATCTTTAGTAAAAGATGTGTTATTAAATTCTGATTTCAGAGAGCCTACATTTTATTTTTCAATTTTATCCCTATGGGAAGATATGCTTGTAAAATGTTACAAAGCTTTCCACATTCTGTCCTATGGGGCAAAATAGCCTTTCAATAGTGAAAAACGAAATTGGCAGTATTTCACTATCAGGACATGTTACACACATCAGTACATGTCCTACCTTTCACATGCACTGCACCCTGCCCAGGGGGGTACCTTGGGCCTACCATAGGGGTGACCTGTATGTAAGAAAAGGGAAGGTACTTGCCAAGTCGACATGGCAATTAACAAATGTGCACAGACACTGCAGTGGCAGGTCTGAGTTACCTTTTCAGAGCTACTCATGTGGGTGGTACAATCAGTGCTGCAGGCCCACTAGTAGCATTTGATTTACCAGCCATGGCACATTTAGTGCACTTAACTAGGTACTGACCAGTAAGTCAAATATGACTATCATGGATAACCACTCATAAGACTAAAGGAGTAGTCCATGCTAACACAAGTCCAGTGAGACAACAAATACACAATAAGAATTTCTAAGGTCAAATTCACCATTAGAATTTCTAAGGTCAAAGGACATTGAGCGAGAACCGCTGTTCCACTGAAACCTCAATGGTCACACCCAGTACCTCATAGAGTCAACAATCTTCGGAGTACACTTTAAAGCCATGATTAGGTTGGTCCATTCTAATATGCTCGTTGCACTTTTCTTTGGGGGTGATGAGCAGGAATTTGGTTTTAAGTGGGTTAAGCTTCAGGTGGTTGCTGGTTAGCCAATGGATGGTTCTCATTAGTGCCTGGTTCATGATACCTATCTCTTCTGTCGATGTGACTTTGATGTACAGTTGAGTGTCATCTGCGTACATGTGGAAAGAAATGTTTTCTCTTTGTAATGTTTCCGTGAGTGGCTCTACGCACAGATTGAATAATTCCAGGGATAGTGTTGACTCTTGCGGAACTCCGATTGTATTTCCGGTTGAACCTGACAATGTTTGGTTGACTATGAATTTTTGTGATCTGTTCTCTAGGAAGGTCTTAACGATTTCAGGGTCTTCAGCTGCTTTTTTGAGTTCCACCTCCAGTGAATTTGCTTTGTCTGTAAAGAAGGAAGAGAAATCTTCACTGTTTATTATCGTTTTTATAGTGGCTGGTGCAGATTTGGCAGATTTATTAAATTGAACTTTTAGTAGATCGAATAGTTTCCTTGGTCTGTTTATTGCATTATCCAGTTCTTTCCTGAAGAAGTCTTTTTTTGAGTTTAAAATACTTTTATTGTAGGCTTTCCTGGACTGTTTCAGTTAGGTTAAGTGGGGCGATGAAGGGGGTTGTTGCCATTTTCGCTCTGTGAGTCTGAGTTGTTGTCTTTCTTAATTTAGGGCACTGTTAAACCAGGGTTTTTTGTCTTTGTCAGTGATCCTTTTGAATTTTAAAGGGGCTATGTCCTCAATAATACTCGACATTGTATTGTTATAGTACTTCGTGAGGCCACTGATGTCAACCATGTTCTTAGGTGCTTGCAATTTAATGAAGGGTATTTCGAAGGTTATGATGTGATGATTAGACCAATCACAGGGGGTGATTACAATTTTATCGATACCTTTTACTTTAGCTATGATCCAATCTAAGTTAGAACCTTTGGAGGGGTACGTAGATGACATTCTTGGACCAGCGAATGATCTTCAAGGAAGGCTTTGAAGAGAATTATCTGATTGTCAGTATGATCCTCCCAATGAAGATTGAAGTCTCCTAAGAAAATATCATTGGACAGCAAATTAGAGTTTGCTGTGATGATTTCTATCATCTGGTCTATGAACCTGGTCTTTTTGCCTGGGGGGTGGTAGAGTGCTTGGAGTTTACAGCTTTGGTTATCAGAGGATCTTAAGGACATGCCCAGATATTCACATGACTCTAATGGGTCAGATTGTATTTTTGTGATGGTAATGTCAGATCTTTGTTTACAGGCAATGCCTCCTCCCATTTTGACATCACTTTCAACCAGTGATGCCCCTGATTATGTGACCATCCTGCAAGGCTTCAGGGCGCACTCACACCAATGGTGTTCCTGGGTGTGTGTCCAGCCTGCCTCTGTAGGCGGATATGCGCGGTGGCACCGATGGTGATCTAACTATATGTGCAGCTTGCCATTGTGGGCTGGTGTGCGCATTAGTATTGATGGTGTTTTCTACATGTGTGGCCAGACCAGTAGGCTGGTGGGCATGTTGCTCCGTCAGTGTTTCTGAACACGTGAAAAGCCTGCCATTGTAAGCTGGGAGTGTGTGTTGACATGTTGGTATTTCCAAATACATGTCCAGTTTACCATTGCAGACTATGGTGCATGTTGCAATGCTTGTATTGTCAATCTACATGCCCGGCCTGCCACTGCAGAAGGAGGGGCATGTTACAACGCTGGTATTTCCAAATACAGGTCCAGTCTGCCATTGCAGGCTGGGATGCGCGTTGCTCCACTGGTATTTATAAAATACATGGCCAGCCTGCCAGCGAGACTGGTGTGGCCTGACAGTGTGCCCAAACCGGTATCAAGGTTGCCATTGAGGGTGCACTGGCACTGATGGTGCCTCTGAGTAATTGTCCAGCCTGCCATTGCAGACTAGTAAGTTGTACTGCAACAATGGATTGCAGTGGTGCAGCCTTATCGTGTTTCCTATCATTGGATTCACAGTGATATCCCCTTTCCAGTGGTAATGGAGGCTTTGCCATGATTCATGGAGAAATGGCACTACTAGAAGGTGGGCATTTCGCTGCTCAAACATTTAGTTGTGTGTCTTTATGCCTGGCTCCAGTCCACACTGGAGGATGGGGAGCATACATGGTCCATTAAACACTGCGTATGCAACTGGAACCTCTACCGTTTGCAAGCTGGTTGGAGAGATTGGAGTAAGAGGTTTTGACACTTGGGGGCATATTAACAAGCCAGGCGATAAAATTATCGCCGCTTTAGCGGCAGAAAACTGCCGCTAAAACGGCGATAATGGGCTTGATAATATGCTCTATGGAATTCCAATTGAAGCCCATGTTAAATGTGAAGGACGTCTAACATGGGCTTCAATTGGAATTCCATAGAGCATATTATCAAGCCCATTATCGCCGTTTTAGCTGCAGTTTTCTGCTGCTAAAGCGGCGATAATTTTATCGCCTGGCTTGTTAATAAGCCCCCATGTCTCTGGGAGCCAGTTCATGGCCCTTCCAAAGATTAAGATCTGCATTCCACTGCACCATGGAAAACAGGACTGAATCTTAAGGGGCACATGTGTGGTTCAAAGGGAGACCCTTTGAACCATCCCTGACTTCAAAGTCACATTGTAGTATAACTTCTGGGGCCACTCCACAGCAATGGATGAGATACGCTTGTGGGGACTTAGGACAAGGAAACGTGGTCTATGTGGAGCACATTTCCAGGGGACCCTGTTGAGCACAAGGAGGATTACTGTCATTGAAAAGAACCACATGCCCTTCCTCAATAGTGGCTGGCCTAGGCCAACAACCTGTTTCAGTGTGGCACCCTGAAGTGTGCTCTCCAAGGACTAGTTGCGCGAGCCCCCTGTTCTCCCAGAGATCTCAGGGACATCAAAGATCTACAAGTGACTCACACCATGTACCTGTGACACCTGGAGAGTGGTGCCTTCTCAAGTGTCCACATTGTCTGCTGGATTCCAACTGGTGGCAGTGTGTGAGCTTGGACCTAAGTATTGTGCCTGGAGGTTGGATCGCCCGGTGCGGGGCCTCGAAGTCTGGCCCATGACCAGGGCATGTCATGGTGGGGACTTTGTCACGCATAAGCATCTGTGGGTGGTGAGTGGATTCACCAGTTCGCTGGACCTACATGACCTGCTTCATTGATCGTGCTGCATCTCTCGTGTGACACACGACTGCATGCTCATTGTGTGCGGTGTCCAATTCACAGGCTGTGACCCTCAGAGGTGGGGGCGTAACCGTAGTAGTGCTTCATTCTACTTCATGAGGCATTGCTGAACTTACGCCTGTGTGTGACCGGAACTATCTGGTGTGACCCAAATCTATGTGCACTAGACTTGTCCCTCATTTCCACGGAGGTACGTAATTTGCAACTCTTCATTGTGTGTGACTGCAATGGCCTGGTGTGCCCAGATTGTCTAATGCGACCCATATCACCGTGGACTGGACGCTTGTGCCTCTTATCCAACAAGGTGCTGGTTTGTCAACTCTTCGTTGTGTGACCAAGCCGGTCTGGTGCGACCCGTTTTATCGCACACTAGACGTTGTGCCCGAATTGCCTGGGTCCGACTCTGATCAACGTGTACCTGGAGGGGTGCCTCTGCCTTTGGAGAGGCCCCCCTCCTCTGCTTCATCTTTCACTCCGTGGTTGTTCCCTCCCGGACCCTCCAGTGCTGCGGACCAACTGGCCTCCCCTAGCATGAACTTCCCCAAGGACATCAGTTGCCAGGTAGTATTACCTAGGCAGGGCCTGGGTGTGCAAGTGATTGCCAAGACTGGAGGAATGCTCCTGAGCACAATCGGAAGCAAGTTGAGAGATTGCTTGAATCCTCTATGCTTTGCGAAACTGGGCTGGTGCTGGAAGGCCCTTGTGGACCCTTTTGGTGTGACCGACTATTGCCCTCAGCCCCTTCAAGCTCTGCATCCTGTGGGTGAACTTCTTGAGTGGCTGCCAAACCCCTTTTGCCAGCTGCCTCCTAATTGACCTTGCTGCCTACCTCCCACCTGCTTCTTTGGGACCTTTACTACTTCGGCTGCATGCAGCCTAGTGCCTGGGGGAGGACAGGGTGTCTCCAATCAGTGATGTAGGATTGCCAAGGGAAATGAAGGTAGGCTTGGGGCCACAGGGTCTGCAGTGTGTTACCAATTCACCTGCTGGGTACCGGTGGCAGCGCATTAGGGTGTAGGGAGCATAAGCTTGCAAGCGTGTGCTGTATGGACCTGACTGATAGCTGTGGTACCGCATAGCGGTGCTGAGTGAGTGTGCGTGTGTGTGAGAGTGACTGGAGGTGAACCACCTGTGATTCCTGACAATGGCCGGCATTTGCCCCATACGCTGATTTTGTGTTAAGAACGTATTGCATTTGATATTGGTTTTACCCACATGGCCTCGGCCTGCGGTGCTGCTAAAAAGTGGTATCATTTGGTATATGTACATATTTCTAATATCGTTGTGACCAGGAGTGCCCTGTCCAACTGTGTGGTGTTGACTTAAAACCATTGATGGGTGGGCCTTGGGTAGGCAACATATTGCACCACATAAGGTTGGTGGGGGCGTGTAGGGTCGAATCTTTCCCATGGGTGCATATTACTGATGTCATTGAAACCTGGCTGGGTCTAGTACTGCTAGAAATAATTCCCAATGAGATTTATGCCCAGTTGTACCCGATGTTCATGTTACATACATGCCCACATTTTAGAAGAGTAAAGTGGAAGATTTAAAAGAACTAATCGGGAGAATATATTTCTCCCATTGACGCCTGAATTCGGCCTATTGGAAAGTATGGGACTTTCAAGTGTGCTCCTGCAGGATCGAATATGAGAAACGCAAATATACTTTTTCCTCACCTGTCAGGATGGATCATCGAGAAAGTGCTATGGCAGTCAGCGAGAGCGTGCACTCGCCTGCAGGAGCAGATTACTGGCAGTGCATACTCCGACACACACAAAACCAGTCCCTGTCAGCTGTAGCCCACCTAAGAATCAAGTTTTTGCATGCAGGAATCGAGAGGTGTGAGACTAACCTTGAAATCGGTAGTCTCCAACCCAAAACGGGAGGGTTGGCATGTATGATGTTATGTTGATTATTAAGTGTGCGTTGAATATATAAATGTTATTTACATGCCTCACGTGTGTGAAGTCGCTTTTGTGACTCCAGTTATTTAACGCTAGTGTGCGCTGTCCCAATGCTCTACACATTGCCTCTTTGGTAAGCCTGACTGCTCAGTGCCAAGCTACCCAAGGGTGAGCGCAGGTTATTTAGTGTGTGTACTCACATGCTCCTGATGGGAGTGATAGATTCTGCCTGGCTAGGGGATTGCTTCAGCCAACCAGAAGGTTCCAGTTACAACAAACACCATCATTGAAGCCATGAACAGCAGCAGAATGCTTTTAAAGACAATCAAGCATTGCATCAATCCCCTGCCGGACACACCACTCCTCACACCACAGAAAAGTGCAATGTTATCAACCTCTTCCTCCATAAAAAATACTGAATGTGTGACCGCACATTAACAACATCAAGCCTGCTTCATCTCTTGTTCCTACCCCTTCCTGTGGAATCTGGCAATGGTCAGTCTTCAAATTTCTATCTCTCATAGACCTCTCTAACATACTCAAGTTCCTCAAAGCCGCTTTTTATGAAGATGATGTAATACTCTTGTCCTTCCTCAAAGTTCTCTCTGAGAAGGCTCTCTCAACTCTACTCACCGTTGTCAATGCCTCGTTCACTCAAGGAATCTTCCTAGAAGCTCTCAGGACAAGCAAGATCCTCCCACCCCTAAAGAAATCCACAGAATAAGCATTTTATGTTCAACTCCAAGATCACATCAATGATAACCATCTCCTGCACATCTACCAGCCTGGCTCCAGATCCCACTGCTGCAAACAGACTGCAACCTTACACATTGTAGATGATATCCTCGAATATCCTCTGGCCACAGATGAACACTGCCTCCTAAAATTGCTGGACCACTCATGTGCCTTTGACATAGCTGATATCCCACCCTCATATGCACTCTGGTGTCTTGAATAGGATTCACCAGCAGTGCCCTTCACTGGTTCTCCTCCTACCTTTCCAACTGATGTTTGTCTAAATGGGCACTTCCAGGCCTCAAAAGATCCCTATCACATCTGGAGTCCCCAAGACATCCATACTTTCCCAGGCCATATTCATCCTCTCTACTTGGGGCCACTTAATGCTCTTCTCACAAATAACAGCATCAAGTTTCACAAATATGCTGAGGATGCTTCACTCTACTTGAAAGTGGCTTCAGTTTCAGTCATCTTACACCTCAAACACTGCCTACACATCATCCAGACCTGCATGTCCAGCACCTACCTGAAGCTCAACCTAACCAATACAGAATTCCTAATATTTGCCAAGAACAACAAACAAGAAACAGTACAAACCAGGCTCAATGACATGAACCTTGACAGCTTTGAACCCCCAACTTTCACCCAACATGGAGCCACTCAGATTCACTCTGGGCACCAACCTCACACTAAGGAACACTGCCAAAAAAATAAAGATGGCCTGATACCAGCCCTCCAAAAAAGTGAAATCATTTGTTCCAGAAATCGACCTCAGAGCTGCTGTTCAAGGCCTTGTACTCTGACAACTGGATTGTGGTAAAGCCCTGCTCCATGGCCACACAGTGGTCCTTCAGGGTACAATACATACCAGAGCATGTCTCATCCAGGGCCTGAAGAAATATGATCACAAACCCTCTGTCGTGATGGAACTCCTTTGGCTCCTCTTGCAGGTCTGCACCATCTTCAAAAACAACTGCATCATTTACAAAGCCATCATGACCAGCACCACTGCTTTTGTCGCAAACACGCTTTCTGGAGGTTCTCGGCACACCTGCAGCGAGGACACCATCAGACTGCAGACTGTTTAAAGAATTAAAAACAAGGCATCATAAACCTAGACACTAAGGGTCCGGAACAACATACCTGAATCCATCAGGACTGCCCTACCTCTGCCCCAATGTAAGAAAATATTGACGACTCACCTCTTTAAAGAACACTACATTACAATGCATTAAACGTCCACAACCCAGGCACCTCTCCTATCACTTGTTTATTTCATGCTGGTATTTGACTCTGTAGAGCATTCTGCACTCCGAAATAAGGAATCGAGCTGTTGAAAAACAGTGCAAAAAATAGGGCAATAATGTGTTGCGATGCACCCGTCTCAAGGTGAAGCTTCCATATATTCTGTCTAGGTAGGACATGGCATCAAAGGAAAAGGCATTGGTACTATCTTGGACTGGAAATTTTAGACAACAAAAACTGGGAGCCAGATTTCGAATGGTCTTGATTTAAAGCTAACTAAACCTGCTTCTTCATAACAATGGCCTCTTTCAGGCACAGGAAGTACAAACCCTTGTCCGACAGCCTTCATCCTTTCCAAACTCCAACATTCTGCCTGCCACTGTCCAGGCTGGTGCTCTACAGGGGCCAAAGAACAGTCCTCCAACTGGATTGCCACCGATGACCCCACATCATGTGCTGAATGTGAGAATCAGAGATGCGCTGCCTCTTCAATAAACATGGAGCCCTGTAAACATGCTGCTACGTTTTAGGTCTCCTGTGCAGACTTAACAGTCTGTAAGGCCTGTCCATCACAACCTGAAAGCAACCCTTAGCCTCAGAACAGTGCTTACTCTTAGAGAAAGTTCTGCAGCTCTTGCCTAACCAACCACCAACTACCACAAATGAGCAACGTGCTGAAGAAATACATATATAGGCTCTATAGAGCAAGGTGGCCATATGCCTGCTTGTCAATGCAAACACAGAACATAGATCCTTTGACGACACTGATGCAAGGGAACACAATAGTTAGATGGTCCCTCACCATCAAACCCCAGCTCTTATCCTAGTGCAAGTTTGTCAGACGTCTTTGTCGACCCTGGCCAAAACGTGATGTGGGGGACAATGGAAGCTTATTCTGTTTTTACTACGTGTCATAAGCACTTAATTCTAAGTATAAAACAGAAAACTTCTTCCAAGGAAAGGGAAAATACAACAGCCAAAGGATCAGGCATCATCTACTGGTATTGCCATGTAAGCTGCCTCATTATTTATAACAACAGTAGGTTTGCTTTACAGAAAAAATTATAAATAAGTTGTATTGCAGGAGCCCCGTGCCATGAACACCAAGGGATAGGGTCATAATGCCCTCTTTACGCCATCATCCTTGTGGCGGCCTGGCCCTGCAGCAGAAAGCAGCATTTGGAATGGGAGAGAACAGGACTGTACCTCCCTCCTGAAAATGGCAGCTGAATGTGAGGGAGGGATGGGAAGATATAGAAGTGGCGCTTTACCTGAGATAAAGTGTAAAGTGGCCCTAGTATGACCAGTGCTTTAGCTGCCAGGGCAATGTGGCTACTCCTCTGGCTCTGGCTATGGTGTGTAGCATGCAAGGTCTCTGTTATGACTCACTTGACTATCCTATGGTGCTTTACAGATAGGCTAAACACAAAAGAGACCTGGAGTCTCTATTGAGAACTTGGAAGGATGATTATTCCTGATGAGCTCTTTTAAAAGTGGAATATCTAGTTTTCTTTTTACTGATAAGGCTGCAAAGTGTTAAAATTGTACTAGGGTGGTGCCTGCTCTACGCAAGATTAAAACAGACACTGGGAAATGGGGGTGGAGGTAATTGTTAGGGTTCTTCCTGATTCACCTGTCTTGGTCAACAGGTTTCAGCCCTTTGGTGTAAAGATGTATCCCTGGGCTTTCCTCAGGACTTATACATAAGGGGAAGGAGTGAGGGATATTTCTAGGTCCTGATTAATTCTTCATAAGGTGGCAGGCAGCACTGTGTTGGGTTCATTAAATCTCTCCCGAAATAAGCGTCACTACATATTGGAGCAATGTGGATAATGGCCTAGGTAGGTTGCTTGACACTCGATGGCTATACTGGACTAACTGTGGTGTTTTCCATATTTGCTCATGGAATGAAATGTTCTTTCTATGGACATTGAGGGGCATATTAACAAGGCCCCTGCACCACTGGATCGTCAATTTTTTTAATGCTCTGGTGGCACACTATATATATACAAGGCCACGCTAAGCCACCCTGCATGGCTTTTCATGGCCTTGTAAATATGGACCCCTTTCACACATTACTCTGCGTGAAAGGGGCATTCCATGGGTGTTGCTGTGGGTGTTCTCAAGCAACACCCATGGATGCTGACACATTCCCAGATTTACAAGATTTGTAAACCTGGAAATGCGTCAAATTCTAACGCCGCTCCATGGGAGGCATTAAAGCAGCCCAATGAGGAGAAATACCTTTATTTGTCCTTGTTTTTTGCTCTTTCTATATGTGCTGCAAATACCACCAATCATTGTTTTTGTGGTGCAGTAAGGTGTCCCTTGCTGCACATAAGCAATCATCCCTGCAATGCAGGCACCCTTGCACCATGGTGCAAAGATGACTGTATTGTAAGCAGGATTGTTTTGCGTGCAGGAAGGGGCACCTTCCTGCACGAAAACAACCCCTGGAGGCATTTTCCTCTTTCTACGTGTGCTGCAGAATACAGAACACATAGAAAGAGGAAGTAACAAGGAGAAATACAGATATTTCTCCTCGGTGCACCTTCCCTGGGAAGGCGTAGCATTTTGACACATTCCCAGATCTATCAATAATAGTAAATCTGTGAATGCGCCAAAATCCATGGGTGGATGCGTGGGAACACCCATGCACCATCTATGTAAACCCTCACTGGGGCAGAGTAATGCAACGCAGCGATTTGCGCTGTGTTGCATTACTCTATGATTTATCCAACCACTCAGGCCCATGCAAGGTGGCCTAGCGTCACTTGATAGTTGTTTTACTCTTGTACCCCACTGCGTGGTGCAAGGGCGTCACAACTCTGTAATAAATATGCCCCCTGCCTTCTTCTGAGCCTGTTGAAAGAATGCTGTTTATCATTTCCTGCCCTCCATGGTTACTTTATGGCCGGTTGATGGTCCCATGTAAAGCGGTGACTTACACTTCCTGGCTGCTCTGATGTTGAATGCGCTGCGTCCTCATTGGTCCAGTTAGCCTTATAAATCATGAGAAATAATTAATTAATAATCTAAATACTGAAACAATGTGAGTTACCTGCAGGTAAAAGGGTGCAAATGATTTTTGTCCCAAATGAACCCTGTTGCTGATCTGGAGTGGAGCACAAATTGTTCTAAGAAGGATTTTGCACTTCCACTCACTACAGTTGCTGAAAACGCATATAGGGCCATATGTAGATAATTCCTATTTACCGATTCCTAAATACCGAATTTTACCGATTACCGTATAAATGGGAAGCCATTCACTATTACCGATTCGGTAAATACCGAATCGGTAATAGGGGGAGCATATTCAAGGGTGGCAGGGTGTCACATTGACACCCTGTTGCACCCCTGAATCGTGCATGTGTGCACATGTGGCGGACATACATGCCCTAAGGGCATGTATGTCTGCCACGTGGAACCTTGAAAAAAGCAAGGCTTTTTTCAAGGTTCGCTTCGCTGAGAGTCCTACCTGGCGCAGAGGTGCTGCTTCCTTCCATCGTTGCCCTAGGAGGGGCTGCCTGTCATCGTTGCTGTGTCTGGAGGCGCTGCAGAGGGGTAAAGGCACGACTCGGGACTCCGTATCCCAGGAGCCCGTGGTCAGTTGCACCTGTGCTCTTTCCCCGCCCACCCGCCTTAGTCTTGCAATGCCCTATATAAGTGGAGACGATAACGGCTACGCGGCACGCGAGCGGGACGCGCCGGACAAAGCCCGGACAAAGGGCGGGCCGTCTGTGGCCGTCCGGGGCTGGCCAAGGCTGGGCTGGGCCATCTCTCTTTCAGTGAGTGTTAGAAGTAAGGTGACGGTGAACTGCTAACTGAACTGCGACACCCGTGTGGCTCACTGAACAATAATACACATTAGTAATCTATTAGATCTGCAATACATGGCTGGAAGGGGAAGCGTGCCACAGCCCCTTCAACAGTGTCTGGTACCATGGACCAATTTATAACCTGAGCAGTCTCGGTAATAGAGCATGAAATCGCCATCACTGAGAGGCGCCTTTCTACTGATCCCATGCTCGCAAGACGCTCCTCATTAGGAATATTGGCCCAGTCTTAATCACCAATCAAATCAAGGGTGAAGACTCGGAGGGATGCACCCCCGTCGGCCGACTCTGAAACGCATTCTAATGTATCAACATCTTCGGATAGGTCGCTTGTAGCTATTGCTTTGACTGATGGAGCATCTGCAGCGTCAGCAACGGCCTCACCCAACGCCAATCCTACTCCCCCTCAGACAAGAGCTGCGACCAAATTTTCTAGACCTGTCAATTCTAAAAGGAAAAGGGGTGGAACCTTGGAACGCACCAGGCAGGCGAAAATGCCAAAAATATGCAAGAATTCCGCTATCCCCGACACCTCACGTACCCAGGACCGCTTACATGGGGAGGACTCTAGTACAAGTACCCCTTTTTTGCTAGATAGTAGAGACATGATTTCCCAGCTAGAACAGGCTGTTCGACCCTTAATTTTGCCAATTCTAGAAAGGGTCAAATCAGTCATTGAAAAAGTTGATAGGCTGGAACAAACTATTTTGGACAATTTTTGTTCACTAAAGAATGTTGTCAAAATGTCTACCAGAGACAGCGTCAAAGCTAGCTGCCCCCATATTGCAAACTCTTTGAATAGTGTATCGCTCCCACCTGAAAAGCACACCTCATCAACCAACACTGACCTAGGCACTAGCTCTTTTAATTCTGTGACCAATATCCATCAGTTGCCAGGGCGGGAGGGAGGGACACGCAAGGAACCTATGAGTAATAACTCAAAGCATATTGTGGAAGGGAGAGAAGTTGTTAACCTTGTTACCCCCGCAAAGCCTCCAAGTCCACCCCTAGCCCAAATTCATTTACCACCAGAGTCTCTCCCATATGTAGTAGTTTTAACTGGCGTCCCAGAATTATCCGCAGACAAAACTGAATCTTTCCAGGAGCTAAGAAACAAAGTAAGTCATTGGCTAAACATAAATAGGCCAATTCCAAACAACCTGAATGGGAGAATATTATTTGTAAGAAGAGTGAATTGGGTAGGCTCAAGTGTCAAAAATGTAGCGGGCGATTGCATTATTGTTAACTTTGAAGATACTCGAATCCCGAGGTTCATCATGGACCACACATCACATAAACTTAGTTCAGGGATAGAGACACACACCCTACACCATTTTTATGATACAGGTCCTCGATATTGACACTCACACCGCAAGACGAACTATATGTTTTCCAAAGTCCAAAGGGCAAATGAATGTGACGCTATTGGTGGCCATGATGTTGTCATCCTTGGTCCACCAGGGGTGCCTACTTCATCCAAGGTTTGTCCAACAGGCCCCCGCAGCGTGAGTGGGAAGTCGAGTGAACCAAGTCAGGCCGTCGCATACCAGGGTCCATTGCTGGGGAAAAGACCAGGCACTTTGTTATCGTGGAATCTAGCAGGTATGAAGACCAAACTAGATTCCCCTGATTGGGTGGGATTTGTCAACAATTATGATGTCTGCATTCTGCAGAAAACATGGACCTGCGAGCCCCAGTTTCTGCTGGGCTATCTGAACTTTTATGTTCCAGTGATTAAGGGCCCAAAAGGCCGACCCATGGGTGGACTAACCATCTGGGCTCGACAAGTTTTATTCTCTAGGGCAGTCACGATCGACATGGGCTCCCCAGACATCCAAATAGTGAGATTAACCTTCGGCTCAATGCACACAATAGACATTTATAATCTATATCTCCGCGGGACGAAAGGGAAAAGGTCACGGGAATTGGACACTCTGACTAGCCTTATTGAAATCAACTCGAGCAATAGGGATATGATTGTCGCGGGTGATTTTAATGTTACATTTGAACCCCTTCTAGATCCGGACTCCGAATGGGGCCTTGACCCCGAAGAAGATCGGCTATGGGGAATACCAGTCCTGCCGCTTTGCCCAATTAAAAGGTGGTCTACGATAGCAGTGCAGGTAAATGCACTATGCTACGAGAAAGGCCTAAGGGCCTTAAACGGAAGGACCCCAGGAGACAAGAATGGTGCATTCACCTATGACAATGGACGTTCAGCTAGTAGGATCGATTACGTCCTTTGTTGCATGAGGCTGTGGAAGCACATTATCGACATGGTGGTTGTATTAAGAGCCGAGAGCGACCACAACCCTATTTGCGCTACCCATAGATGGTGGGGGGATTGTAGCATGGAGAGAGAGGAACATCAATCGGGTCACCCTGACCGTGTTCATACTAATGATATGAGAAGACTCAAGTGGCCCCAGGTCAAGATTAATCTCGAGGCCATTGCTAATATTGATGACGAGCTTGCCCAGACTATTGTAAAACTGGAAGAAGTCCTGGTGACCAATCAAGCTAGTGACCAAGTTACCAGACTACATGAGTCCTTCTTCGAGGGACTACGTAGTTTTTTCTATAAGCCAATAAGGAAGGGTACCAAACCACTCTTCAAACGTTTAAGATGGTATGATGAGGAGTGCAGACGAGCCAGAGGCAATCTGGCGCAAGCTCTTTCTAGTAGGAGTAAGACTACTCTTCAAATAGCTAGACACCATTATAAGAAGTGTCTCGCCCAAGCTAAAAAAAGATGGGATGAATCGTATTGGTCTGACCTGAAGGAGGCTTGCTACGCCAGGGACTCCAGATTGTTCTGGAATGTGATTAAATGGAATAGAGGCGGCACACCTGATAGCCCATCTAACCATGTCACCCAAGAGGACTGGATAGGTTATTTTAAACCGCAATACGCATGTAACCCCCTATACAAATCTCCAGGGTTGACATCGTATGAATTTTATTCGCATGGTCCCTTTAGCCCAAACGATGTTTTAGTAGCCCTGGCCTGTGTAGCTGCAGGGAGGGCACCGGGTTTGGACGGGGTCCCATCTGATCTCTTCCTTAACAATAAGCCCAGATGGAGCAAATACATCTCACTAGTGGCCAATGCTGTGGCTGAAGGGGCTCCCGTGCCCAAATCATGGGGGGGCGCAATTATAATTCCCATTTTCAAAAAGAGAGACAAATCCCTCCCAGGGAACTATAGACCTATTAGTCTAATAGACACAATCCAGAAGGTCATCGGGAGGATGGCCCTGAATGTGCTATTGGATTGGATCAAAGACAACAGGATACTCTCCTCCTTTCAAGCGGGTTTCCGCAAATTCACCAGTACGGTGGACCAGGTGTTCCGTTTTGTCCAACTGCACTGGAAAGTAGTAACATTAGGCAAAGGCAGTCTCTACGTCGCTTTTGTGGACTTAAGAGCTGCCTTTGACCTTGTCCCCCGAGAGCAGTTGTGGAGGACTCTCGAAAAGCTAGGACTTTCCTTGGAACTTTTGACCCTAATTAGGCGACTACATGAGCCGAATTTTGCAAGAATCCAGTGGGGAGGCCCGGGGGACATTACCCCGGAGTTTCCGGTGGAGCGAGGTGTGCGCCAAGGGTGTGCCATGGCACCAACGCTCTTCTCCCTGTACATCAATGGAGTAGTCGACTATATGGCTCGAGTTAACACTGACGCCCCCAAGTTGGCTGGAGTGAGCACTCCAATATTGATGTTCGCCGACGATACTCTTATTGTATCTAAAACACCGAGTGGTATGCAAAGGGCATTGTCAGTTTTTGAAGATTTTTGCAGAAATCATGGCCTAGAGGTCAATGTGACCAAAACCAAACTTATGGCCTTTAATCCTCATCCAAGTTACAGAGCAGGAAAGTTTGTCATGAGTGGCCAGAAACTTGAGGAAGTAAAAAACTTCGTCTATTTGGGCATGCATGTGACACATGATAACAAATGGAATAGACACTTGGAAATGGCCACACTGAAATTCAGGCAGATTACTGGAACCCTGATTGGTGAACACAAAAAATCTTACACTAGGCCTATTAAACCATTGCTCCAAGTATATGAGGCAAAGGCTCTAAGCTCAGTGTTGTACGGGGCCGAGTTATGGGGTTTCGACACATCGTCATCTCTAACAGTCGTTGAAAATAAATTTTACCGTAACATAGTCGGCCTCCCGCAGAGCACGCCCTTGGTCCCATTACGGTACGATCTAGGTAGGAAGGCAATCAAGGACATAGCCAAACTCCGCCCGGTCCTATACTGGAGGAGACTCTGGACTACTCCAGAGCGTCACTCATACGCTATGGGCCTAATGGATGTAATACAGGCCGACACGTTTCATAAGATTGGGTGGTTAAGGAACCTCCGGGAAACTATGATAGATTTGGGCATGGAGGGACTATGGAGCGATCCGGTGGCCACCGGGTTCCCTTCAAAGAGATCCCTGAAAATGCTATACTGGGAACGGGTAAACCATCGGGTCTGGAATGATTCTGTTCTGCCTCACCTACAATGACCAACCGTTTTTTGGAGGCGAAGGTTTCCCCAGCTCTCGAACCTTACTGGGATTTGATCACCCAACCCAGAGACCGGAAACTTTATTTCCAATTAAGAGCAGGCTCGCTTCCACTCAGGGTTCTAACTAATCGCTGGGCTGGAGCAAGTGCAGGGACCTGTCCCGTTTGTGGCCTCCATGAGGAAACAATTGCCCATTTTCTGTTTGTTTGCCCCGTATACGCCAACCCTAGAAGGACATGGCTGTCCCCTTTGTGTAAAATCTTAGCCACAAGGAGCTCTGTTGTTGCCTTAAGACTTCTGTGCACAAATACTCTTCCAGTACTATCAATCGCCTTAGCCAAATACCTGGGATGGGCCTGGTCCTTAAGGCATAGGGCTCTTAGGGAACCCGCGGGAGCATCCACCGTAGGGACTCACGGGCAGTTAGCAGTAAATTCCCCTCCATGAATAGAAGCATCACTTTGAATTGCATTTTTAAATTTGTTCCCATCTTTAGTCTTTTGCTATGTTTAATTCTCGTCTTAAACTGTAATTTTTCTCTTGATATGTTTGATTTTTTGTCTTAACTGGAATTTTTAGATATTTAAAGGACGATTTTATCTATTTTATAAGGATTAGATTATTGATAATTGTGTTTTTTTTTATATGTTTGTGGCTTCTATGAATTTTTTTTAAAATTCGAATAAAGACTATGATGGCTTTTTTAAAGGTATTCGGTATTTACCACCAACTTGTAGTTGGTGGTAAATAACGAATCCTGAATGCAAAAATGCACTCACTTGAGTGCCTCCTAAATACCTTTTAAGGATTCGGTATTTTACCGATTCCTTACAATAAGGAATCGGTAAATTACCAAATCCTTAAAACCTGCCTCCTACATTAGAAAGGGCTAAATACCGGTCGGTAACGGGAAAATTACCGATTTTCGGCCATTACCGACCGGTATTTACCTACCTACATATGGCCCTAAATGACTCACTGGAAATGAAGATGAATATTTGAGTTATTAACCGTTTTTCTTGCAATCCATAAGTAGGGCCAACTGATTTAGAAGTCAACCAGAGGATTTTTTAATGCAATTTATTTTAATAATGCCCTACAGGGCCCCACAAGTGGCCCTCTTCTTAAGCTACTTTCCTTTTCACTATGATATTTGCAACACATGACATTTTAACTTTTTAATATCAATCATGAATGGTGTTCTTGTTGTTTTGCAGAGCCCTTCGCCACACTTGAAATGTTGCTGTCATATTATTATAGATTGAAAGGGGCATAGCACGTTAAACCCAATAATACTTCAGGTCCTCTGAGATAATCCCAGCAAATGTGTGCATTTCTCTGAATAATGTAAGCATTAAACCTGTTAGCAATAACAAAATATTCATATTGGAAAATGTTGTTTTCGTGCAACTTTTTGTAAAGCTTGAAAGCTGTGAGCACGACATCGTGGCTGTTTCATGTTTTGGAAAATTGATGCTGCTGGATGGATACATCTGTATTCCTTAATTCATGAGGCAGGGGCTAAAATACGACATGACGCAGGGGATGGGAGTATGGTCCCAGGGATCAGCAGAGATGCATAACATGAGGGATGGTGACTAGCAAAATATGATTAATTGTGATGAGCAAACTACGTAGCAGAACGTTCAGCAAAGGCCATGTTTCCATACATATGCAGATGACTCTCAACTCCTACTTGCAACCCCTGGTGGGTGACACTAAAAAGTGCAAACTCATACATGCTAAACACAGTCGAATAAACATCTAAACACCAGCAAAACTTGATTGGGGCTCCGAAAGCCATTGCTATGTTACAAAATACATGACCTTCTTCGCCCATTTCCCTGCCCCTAAAAATTAAAATGCTTTGATTTCGGTTTGACCCTCAACTCACCGTGGAAAATCAAGGACCTTATTTATGGGGTTTTGGCATGGGGCGCTGCGCTGCCCTACGTCAAAGTGAAAGGGCAGGAATACATGTATTTATCCTATACCATTCGTTGCTGTCCTTTCCCCCGGCGCTGGCACCGTTTCGGCAGCCTAGCGCTAAACCAGGCACCCTTGTTTCATGGTGCAAGGATGCCTGTGTTGTAGGTAGGATTGTTTTTGTGCAGAAAGTGGCACCTTCCTGCACAAAATCAATCCATAGAGGTGTTTTCATCCTTCTATGTGTGATGCATTTTGCAGCTCACATAGAAAGAGGAAAAAACAAGAAATGAAGATATTTCTCCTCGTTGCGCATGCCTGGGGGAGGCATAGAATTCTGACGCATTCCCAGGTTTACAAATCCTTGTAAATCTGGGAATATGTCAATACCCATCGGAGTTGCATAGGAACACCCACCGCAACACCCATGCCTCCCTTGTGCATAGTAAGGCGATGTAACAATTTGCACTGTGTTGCCTTGCTCAAGATTTATGAGGCCAGTCAAATATATGCAATGTTGCTTTGCGTGGCCTCATAAATATGACTCAATGCCTTGCCACACGCATGTACAACTTTGCATGGTGCAAATGTGACAGAAGCCTCCATGTGTGCCAGCTTACTTGGAACTTTAAGTTTCATATTAAAGTATTCATCAAACTGTACCTTTCTTTCCTTCAGTTTTATATAGTGAGGCTCAATGGCATTGGGGCGCTACATATGAGCACCAGATTACATTACACAAGGTCAGATGTATTTTTGTTAGACATGGGGAGATTAAGCAATTTGCCCAGAATCACATGATGTTGAGCAGATGCGGGACTCAAATCTGCTTCCCCAGTTCCAAAGTTGGCAGCTGTTAAGCCACATCTCCTCCCTTGTGGAGCAAGCTGGAGCCAGCCTAGCCCAGGTGTTGGTAGCATCTCACTCACACTCTAGTCAATCACTGTTCATTGGGGCCCCAAAAAGTTATTGAGCCACCAGAATCATGGGGCCAAGAGAAGGCTACGCACAGCCCACTGGGACCTTATCTATGCTGCATTGAGGAGGCTAAACTGGTTCCCATTACAGTGCACATGAAGGTCAGAACACTTTCAAAGGTTCAAAGTTCTATACATCCACCGTGCTGTCCACACTGCAGACTAGATTGTAATGTTAGGTCCCCAGTGGAAATCTTAGAAGTGCTTCTATGGACCTTCCAATTGTCTCATCTATCTCGCGTACCATGGGACGGAGACTACACTACTTTGTGTGGGCACAAGTCTGGTACAAGCTTCCCTAGATTGCAAAGATTGAAAAAGCCTCCTCATTTCACAAAGGGACAAAATACTTTTCTGTTTGATAGTGCATAACGTGCTCTCCTTGCCGCATTCACCTCATTTCCTGTTGATGTTGTCTCCATATGAATATTTGGGCTTTGGCATATGGAATATGGCTTAACTTGTGTCTATGTGGCATCCTTCTGCAAGGATGCTCAGGAAATTAGCAAACATGCATCATTATGTTGATACACTACTCCATAACATGCCAAGATCTAATGATGATTGAAAATGTAAATTAGAGTAATGTAATATCACTTATCGTAATGCATTCTCAAGATTGTCAGTAGTCTTATAATTTGATGAAGTCAAAGAAAATCTACCCATGTGCCAATCGAAGACTGAAAGTGTTTAATACCAAAAGAAAGATGAATTATCTGTAAATCGCAGATTAGGCTGGGAAGCGGTACTCTGTAGGCAAAAGCAAGCTTTCACTAGAGATGCATGACTTTGTAAAATAAGGGGAGTGCACAGGTGCCTGAGCCTGAGATCTTGAGAAAGGAAGAGGACAACCTTTAATTGTAACCAGAATGTAAACATTTTCAGCTAGACATGCTTACAAAACATTTTCATGTCTCAGTCAAAAGCCAAGGTGGCAAAGAAGGGATTGAAAGGTCATAGAGTGGGCGGTCTGTTCCTCTAAGGGAGGTACGCATAAAGAAGAACACATTGCTGCAGCAGTTACATGCGTGAACAAGCACGCATGGCTGTCAGCCGCGGTCCGTGAAGGTAGCAGCAGTGGGGCAATGGGGCCAGGTAAGGGGGGATTTCGAGGGACGATGCAGAGGGAAAATTAAATAAATAGTTAATTATTTTTTCCTCTGCATCGTCCCTCGAAATCCCCCTTTACCTGGCCCACCGCTCCACCACTGTTACCTGCAGGGACCGCGGCTGATGGCTGTAACAGTTACAAGCATGAAGAGGAACAGATGGCTGCTGCAGTTGCACTTATCAACAAGAACACATGACTGATACAGATACACTGTCAACAAGCACACATAGCTGCAACAGTTGCAAGCATGAGCAAGAACCCACAGCTGCAACAGTTGCAAGCATGAACAAGCACACATAGCTGCAACAGTTGCAAGCATGAACAAGCACACATAGCTGCAACAGTTGCAAGCATGAACAAGCAAACATAGCTGCAACAGTTACAAGCATGAACAAGCAAACATAGCTGCAACAGTTACAAGTATGAACAAGCAAACATAGCTGCAACAGTTACAAGTATGAACAAGAACACATGGCTGCAACAGTTACAAGCATAAACAAGCACTCATTGCCGCACAGATACAGTTATGCTAAGGAAGTAAGTCCCTTTCTAGAATTACTGCGTTAGTTGGGAGACCACAGTAGTGGACTTGTTTTTTTAGCTTTAGAGAGGAGGTGCATTAATGTCCAGTTGTGAGCTTCCACTGTGCAGAGACGTTTTAAGGCATGAGTGGAGTGGGCAAGTGCCCAGGACCCCAGCTTTCTTGGGGAGCCTTTGGAATGTGAACTTTCCATCTATTTGACCTCTGTATATTCGATTCTCTTTCAATAACTCTCGTCCTCTCGTCCTACCTCTACCGCTATCTTTGATTCTCTACCAAGTGTCCTTAGAAGGATTTATGGGGGTCATATTTCAACTATTTTTGTGTGAACCTCTTAAAGTTTAAGCTATATTTTAGTACAGTTCAGCAACATGCAGGCTTAAATAAGCAGGAATGGTTAATACAATTCTAATTTGTTCCATACAGGGCACCCTTAATTATGTCTTGCCTCAGGCCCCCAAAATCCTTAAGATGACATTGTCGTTCTGGACTGAGAAGGTATTGGTCCTTTTGTGATTCCGACAGCTGTATAGATGCCAGCTCCAACCAGACTGCAAGGGGACCTCTGCAGCAAGTGGCTAACAGAGGCGCTTGAAGCAGGATGCTGAGGAACAAAGTGACAAAAGGGAGCAGTTTTCTCAGAGTGATCCATGAAGGCTGTAGAATATTTCAAGCTCAAATAAAGCAGCATCCTAGAAAGATTATTTTGTCATCAGCTCACAAATCATCAGTGTATTGCACAGAGATTCCTGTCAGTCTTTGTATTGTACTTCAGCCTTATTCCTATAGTGTGTATAGGCTCATTTGTGGATGGGTAGCATGCTACTCTGTGTGAGTGTTTGCGTGCAAGAGTGTGTGTCTGCCATGTGACCTTTGCAAGGAGTGTTTTGATTATCTTAATTAGGATGAGAGTTCTGCTTGTGTTTTTGTCACTATGCCATGCATGTGGTGGGGCTTAAGGAGTGAGAGAAAGGGCACTTATGCATATTAATTAGTGGATTATGAATTGAAGTGAAGGCTTATGGCCTATGGACCCAGGGACATATTCACAAGGGCATTGCGCCCCTGAGCGTTACTTTTCTCGATGCTCCAGTGGCGCTCTGCCCTACTCCATATTTAAAAGGCGGCCCTAAGCCACTTTGCATGACTTAACGCCATCGCCTTGTATATATGGTCCTCCTCAATGCAGTTTTCTGCAGCAAAGGGGCGTGTAAAAGGTGTTGCTGAGTGTGTTCCACGCAACACCCATTGCTTTTTGACGCTGCTCTAGATTTCACACAGTCAGCATGGGGTGAATAAAGTGTTACATAGGTTTAGCAAATCAATATATAATGCTGCATCATCTAACACCATCCTCTAAGTTAATATTTATGAGCCCCCTTTTGACATGAAGTCATTGGATGTAGCAGTGCACATCTAGTTACACAAATACCAATGACACACTCATGGAAATAATAGGCTCACTGAAATATAGGCAGGACCCTGAGCAATTATATTTTAACGTAAGGCTTACTTGGAGTTCACCAAAAACAACACATGATCTCAAAACATTTAATTTGTGCGCCTTTTGCTGCCTGTGTGCTGAGATATGAAAACACAGTCACCTTTGAAAACCAAGATGGAGTTGGGCCTAGTTTAGGCCTTGTCTGACCAACCTAAAGAAAACGTGCAGCCTGAATTAACGTTTTGCGTATCGGTAACTCTATCACAAATGTGAAGGATGACCGCTGTGCCATGCATTACATCCTACAGCACTTGTAATACAGCAGACAGGACAACCGTCACGTTTGTGAAGGAGTAACCCGCCCACCAAACTCTTACGCAGGCTTATAATTCTATAAAGTCCAGTGTAATCATTTTTAATGGAAAACATTATGACGTTAAGCAGACATTCTTTATTAATCAGAAATATCTTTTACATCTAATAATGGTAAGCCAGCAGACCACTTTGAGGGCAGGAGGAATGTGGCCACGTGGATGCAGCCAGTTGGGTGAAGTTGTCTTGCAGAAATATTCCGAATTGTTTGCAGTCAGCAAAGCTCAGTCAGAAAGCTCTCCGGGTACGGTGTATTTACATAGTTAAGGCATAACATATCTAGGAAAATGGTAGTTTATAGCTTCTGTGGAAAGGACAAATTCCCTTGGAGTGCATATTTTTGTGAATTGATTCACTTTGGGAGTTAGGGTATAGGCTAACTTACACAATCACTCCCAGATTACTCACCTCTGTAAACATTGTTGTGGATGTAACTAAATATTTGGGCCCCATGGATGTTAGCCATCAAATTTGCAATCTCTACATCAGGATTATTATTATGCAGAAATTGAGTTTAAGGCAGTTACTCAGCATGCATTGGTTAATGCCTCAGAGGCAGCGGTCTCTAGGGTTTCCCTGCTTCTCGATGATCTTAGTGGGATCAGCATAGTTGTAGCATGTTAGGTTGAAGGATTTGCTGAGCTCTAGTAATGATCTGAGGTAGGCATTGAATGGAGAAGCAAGATGCTCAAGTCTGGAGGTGCAGCCAATGGACATAAGGCTTAAATGTTCAGTGCTTTACAATTTTGCTGTGCCATTCCTGTACTAAATGTTAGGTCAAACCTCTACCTATTTCCTCACAATCATAAGGCTCCACATGCCCATGATGAAGTTCATGAGGAAGTCATGTTGTGGCTAAGAGGGGGATTGTCTCTGCTCTTTCCATGCCCCTTCCATACGTAAATACTGTTTTTGTGATGCTGAGGCTGAAACAAGAGCGGAAAATATAAGCAAATTACTAAAAGCTCATATAAATCATTTCTGGGTGTAGCGTCCCTCGGGCCAGCCCGGCCTCAAATCTGAACCCCAGCCAGACCTTCTTAAGCCAGAAAGGAAGGAGAGTCCTTCTGGTGCTCCAGGACCCCGTTCCCAGCCCTTTACAACACACTTGGCTGGGGAAGGAAGTCCAGGGCCGGGGGTGTCCACCTCAGGACCAACCAGATCCCTGACCTGGTCAGAGCTTTTTAGCTTTTTTACTCTGCCAGCCAAGGGAGCCCTCTCTTGGCTGGTGGGACCCCATCCTACTCTCTCAGTGACACGGCAGGCCACAGCAGGGCTTAGGCTTCCACCACCTGGGCCAGCCAGCGCTCTGACTTGGGGCCCGGTCAGAGCTTCTAAACCTCGCCTAGCAGACGAGCCCTCCCAGTGCCTGCAAAATACCCTTGCGGGCACTTTGCAACACAGCAGGCTGGGGAAGGGAGCCCAGGGCAGGGGCTTCAACCCACAGGCCAACCGAAGCTCTGAGCCACTACCCGGTCAGTGCTTTTAAACCCATCCAAGCTGGAGTGCACTCCAGATCTTCAACAAGGCAATCCTCTTCTTCCATCAGTCCCTCAGGAGTGGAAGGTGCCACGAAAGAGAGATATAACCCCGTCTCTTCCACAACACCCTCATGTCATCACCCCTGCTGCTTCTGCAAAGCTTCTTTTTTCATACCAGCCAGCAACTTGCACATGTCTCTGTTATATCCTATGCTTCTTAGTCCTGGCTGCTCAGCCTGCATGAGTGTGATGTCATAGAATGTTGGGTGTGTGTGCATGCTTTGAATGAGTGATCAGTTAGATTGAGTGGGGCTGAGCAGCAGGATGCTGCTCCCGGTGGGGCACCCTTTACCATCTTACATGAACTAATAAATCTACTTAACTACATCCCTGGCTTCTGGTCTACATATCACAACAGCACCTTCTTCAATTACAAAAATGGCGATGATTTTGAAAAGAACCACGCATGAAGAGCCGTGAAATTACACAAGGAACTAGAGAAGATGGCGAGAGTCTGAAAAGAAGCCTGGAAACTAAGCCTGTGCAACGCACTGCATGCCCCACCGGTGTCTTTTCCAACAGACAGTCCACAGAGGTATGTGGTTGGCGTTGGACATTATGTGGCTTGAGCAACTTGGAACCTGCCTGCTCAAAGACTCCTGAGATGCGTAATTGGAACAAACGCTATGTCGGGGGCAAGGGGCAAGTATCGGGACCCGCTGTTAAGTGTAGTCGAAGTGCAGTGTGCCGAATGTCTTTAGACGTGCCGCCATATTGTGGTTGGTGGCGCCTGAGAAAAATTTGCAGTTAGGAACTGAGTACATTGCGTGCGGCAAGGCATGATCCAGCTTTTCTTCGACAAAGTAGTTCAGTGGCAACGTATCGGCACAGCGGAAACCGGACTACGTGAGAGGAAGTTATCTCTGAATATTGAACAACGGTGACTACTTTGATTTATTTTGTTTGTAAATGCGAGGTCTTTGGGTCAAGCATGGCAGACTGTTGCTGAAAGGAGAAACCGACCCAACGCATGTGAGTTCTCCTGTTTAAGGATGATAGCGCATGAGCAACGAACTGAGGTATCTTTCAAAGTGATCATTTCCAACACTAGCACCGCGCTATAGTGACTCTAGCGTGCTAGTCGATCTGTGGATCCATTTATACTTTGAACTAGTGTGTTGCTGCCCACAAGCCTGCTTTCTGACTTTTCCCTTTCACTTCGCAGGCCGGAAGAGGATTTATTTTGGTGCTATTTGCGCTGTGGGCTCGGGTGAGAGGTCGCTCATCTAATGTTTTAATTGATTTGACTTGTTTGACTTGTTTGAGTATATGGCCATTCAATTGTGGTGCATACTGTCACAAAGTTTTTTTATGTGCCACGCATACAGGCTATCATTTGTGGTAGTGAGTGATACTTGTGAGCGGTAATAGTGAGTGGTACATGTGAGAGGTATGGAAGGGTGTTATTGTGGCATGTGTGTTGTTTTATGTCGTTGGTGAATTCTCTGGTATTTAGTTGTGTTCAGTTTATAAATGAATCTTCAGTGTGGATGTGGTTGCACTGTTGGATAAGTGCATATTTTTAAGTATTAGGTACGCATTACATTTCTAGGTGCACAGTGATTTCTGTTTGTGTTAAGTACCTTGTCCATTTCTAGGTGTACCCCGTGCAGTAATTATTTTTTTTGCGTCTCCTTCGCACGTCAGGGTTGCGTTGGAAATGTCCCTCACACGTCAGGGTTGTGTTGGGAAAGTGTTTTGCCTCGCACGTCAAGGTTGCGTTGGCAGTCTCCTTCGCACGTCAGGGTTGCGTTGGGAATGTCCCTCACACGTCAGAGTTGTGTTGGGAATGTGTTTTGCCTCGCATGTCAAGGTTGCGTTGGCAGTCTCCCTCGTACATCAAGGTAGCTTTGGGAATGTCCCCCACACGTCAGGGTTGTGTTTGGGAAGGTGCTTTGCCTCGCACGTCAGGGTTGCGTTGGCAGAGTACTCAAGAATTAGTGTTGTAGTTGTCATGTGCATTATTTGTGTCTTTTGCCTCGCACGTCAAGGTTGCGTTGGTAGTGCACTAGCTATTTAAACTGTAATGTTCAGCGTGCATTACATTTTTGTTCTCCCTCGCACATCATTTATTGTGCTTTATTACATCCATACTATTTTTTTCTCTTTTCATGTTCTTTGGCAGAGGGAGATAGGTGACCTGATTTCAGTCTATCTATCTGTTCCTGTATTAATCTGTATTCCCCGTTCACCACCCTTCGCCTCTAATAACTCTAAAAAAACTACTAGGGTTACGCAAGTGGCAGTTACCAATGGAGCAAAGTCGTGCCTGTGTGTAGAGGTTTAAATAAAAGGGGAGGATCCCCCAGTGGGGGGACTAACCTAGTTAGGCAATATGCAAGTGACATCACGGCACGCGACATCACGGCACGTGACATCACCATGGCATCACAGGAATTGACATAATAGAAAGTGGCATCACACGCCAAGACTTTACAGGAACTGGCATCACAAGAAGTGACATCAGATCTTAAGCCCTCCCATATATGTTTAGCAGGTCTATCATGTGTACGTTTGAGCACATTGCAAGAATAATACCTTAGTGAGCTATGGAAGATGATGTGTGACTTCTACATCTAGCAATCCCAAAGTTTTATGTAACACATCCTGTACATTCATTTACAAACTTATATAATTTATTGTACATGTAATAGCACGTGTTTATGTAAAGCGCTTTGACATCCTGCATTGGAATGAGTAGGGCTATACAAGAAAAAATAGTGGTACTTAAATTATTTCAACTCCTCCTCAGGGGAAGTAAGCTCTATATAAATGCACTTTGCTTTGTGTAAATACTGGGAAAGACCAACACATCTAATATTCTTACAGTGCATGCATATCTCCTAAACAGGGACTGAACAACATGAAAGCGGCCTCTCTTATGTATGTGTGATGTGCTAACAAGGTGTAAGCCTTTGTTTTCCCTCCGCTTAATTTGCATCAGGTGTGACTCGAACAAAAGGGCCTAATGATCCCACAAATTCGGCCTTTGTTATAGGCCCAGCAGGAGTCTAAAATAAGAAAGACCCGTTTCTGCCTGCTGAAAGTGTCCTGGTGTTTGTAAATTACACCGGGACGAGTTCAGCACATTATTCGATGGGGCCTAAATTCTTGGCAGGGTAGACGGTGTTCATCCTGTGAAAATAGTGGGTGGACGACATCCACCCACGTGTACCTCAGACTTGTGCCCTGAATATCCCTCTGTTTGGCACGCCATCCTCATCTGCGGGATCATAGAGACTTGGCTGCTGTGTATGTCCCAATCTGATGATAATTGCTGATGGCGTGCCTGCATTTTTCAGACAGAACTGTCAACACCCGCACCTTCAGTAAAAAAATCTAAACAAAGGTAGTGTGAAGTTTCCTTGCCCATAATGCTGAGTTTCACCCGTTTTTACAGGCTTAAGGCCTGCCTGCACCTTCAAGTAGGACTCGGCATGTTTTTAGACAGCTTCCCAAGAAGGTAATCGCCTCTTGGAGGGCCATCCCTAGCGCCACATTGATCAGACTACAAGTCCCAGGATTCCAGGGCAGCGGCCATCTTGGGTGTGGCCCATCATAAATAGAAGCCAAACCTGTTGGTACATGCTTAGACTAGAGAATAATTTGGCGCGAGGGATGCAGTGTACAACTCTGTACCTCCAGAGTCCGTGATTCATTGACTCAGCACAGGGAGACTCCCCCGTTCCCCCACGGTGGTATTGCGTAAGTGAGGAGCTCTAACTGGTGTGGGAAGAACAACCCAGTCAGGTCAGTCCTTCGTTTCCAGCGAGGAACATTCTTCAAGACTTTTCCCTTGATAAATCATTCCTATTGCTAATTACTGGACTAAGTAATCTAAGAACATCATTTAAAAAAGGATAACCCTTGTTTAACAAAAAGAGAGAGAACACACAGGTAAAAACATCCTCAAATACTGAATGCAGTGTGTACAATCTGAACTTTGTGACTTTAACAAGGATTGGATTATGTTATGTACAGAGAAAGAGAAGGAGACTCTAAGTACCCAGAGACTACCTTATGTTGTTTAAAGTTGAATGTATGGTATGTCATCTAGCAAAACTCCATGCATGATAAGACTGTTGTAAGAACATGGTTGTTGTCATGTGTTATGTTTTTCTTATATTTATGTTATATCTTCTTTAGAGAACTTTTGAATCCAAGAGGTTATGCTAGCTCAATCAGGAATGATCAACAGCTGCAAGGGCTGCCCACAAGAACCACCTAATAAGAACGCAGGTAGGCCAAGGAACTTCACGTTTAAAGAACAGGAGAAAGTGTTAGTCATGAGGCTTCAGTAATCATTGCTCTCTTTGTGTTTCAGATCTCCGTCCCAGCTGTACCCATTTCCCCAACCCTTCCACTCGCCTGGCCACACACAGAGTGTGCTGCAGAAAAAGGTAACTCTAATGGTGCCTGTAGGGCGGCCCCTTACAAGCATCGAGTAACTCCTGAGGAAGGTGGATGTTGAACCTTTGGATCTCTCTCAGGTAGATATAACCTGGTCCAGCAATGAAACCGTACTCAACGGTTCAGTTCTCAGGCATGACAAACAGATGTACATTCATCATGCATGTAATAACTTCTTCCTGGTACAATAGTACTGTTTGCTAAACAGTGCATGCTTGAGGGAAGCTGCAAATGCCAAAATGAGAACATCATATTTTGCTCCCTAGACTTCCCATGCCATCCGAAGCTGAGTTTTGCAAAATACCCTTACTTATTATTCGTTGAAGCTTTAGCGTGTTAGTGCTGTAGCAAAGCGTTCATGTGACACAAGCAAGATGGAGTCGGTTTTGTTTTTGTGTTTGCAGCCTAGGCGCTTACACAGACAACAACCAACTGAAATTCCCACCTGTCAAATCCATAGACACCAGGACAATTGCTGCTTCTCCTAAAGGAGGGTTTTAGGTAATACTTGTCGACTTTCTGGCCAGAAGATTGGTAAACCAGCCAGACTTTGACTTCCACTGACATGGAGATGCAAATTTATCTTCTGAAGTATTTTTTTGCGCCATTTCCTCCAGGTCTGCCCAGACAACGTCCTACCCTGAAAAGGTATATGAAGATACAAAGCCTTGTGGCTAGTATTGGTTTGCAATTCATTGACCCAGATCTTATGCTGTCAGCCACAGTAGAGCCACCAGTAAAAGCTGCAGCCTGATTATAATCAACTGCATTGTTCAGCAACAAATCCTCCAGTCACTCCTTGAAAGAAAGAACCTCTTATCATTTGTATCCACTCAAATAGTGGGAAAATAGGCATCAGAAGTCTTGTTTCAAAGATTTTTTTTATTTTTTTATTTAAGGAGTTTTATATAGCGCTAGCCATACCCGAGTGTTTCGGAGCACTTTACAGCAGTAATAGTACAGGAATCTCAAATAATCATAGGAATACATGTTGGTTCGGAAGTCCCAGCGTGTAGTGCAACATAGAGGCAGGGCAGTCCTGAGAGCCTCGCTGAGTGCACGATTGTCTTGTGCAGAACCATTGTCAGGGAGGGGGGGAGCATGGAGGGGCAAAAGGGTGCTAGGAGGAGGTAGATTATGGTGACAAAGTGTCGTGGTGCTGCGGTGTGCAGGTATGAGCCCTCCAGCGCTGGTTAGCTGTCCGGGAACACGTGGTTGAGGAAGAGGTCTTTTAGGAGTTTTTTTTAATTTTACAAAGGACGGGATAGTCCTAATGTCTGCTGGGATGGAGTTCCAGATTTTGGGTGCCTTTCCAGTGACGGATTGTGCATCGATTTTCTGTTTGCGTGTTTTCATGGGAATGAGCAGAAGGGAGTTGGAACTCCTGAGGTTCCTGGTCTGGCCGGCCTTTTGGAGTTTGGAGGCCAGGTATTCAGATTTCCCTGTGTGGAGGGCTTTGTGCGTGAGGCAGGCAGTTCTGAACCTGGCACGCATCTCTATGGGGAGCCATTGTAGATCTTTGAGTGCGGGTGCAATGTGCTCAAATTTCCTCACTCCGGTGACCATTCTGGCTGCTGCCTTTAGAGTTGTTTTGAGGGTGGCTAGGTGGGATTTCGCTGTACCAGTGAGGATAGCTTTTCCGTAGTCGATTCTAGGTAACACCAGGGATTGGGTGGCTTGTTTGAGGTCATTTGGCGGGATGAAGGGTTTTATTTTGTTGAGAAGCTTCAGATTGAGGAAGGCCCTCTTCGCGGAGTCTCTGAATATCTTCAAAGGAGGAGGTTTCCAGATAGATCTGGGTGTCGTCTGCATAGAAGTGAAAGGTGATGTTGGCTCTTTTGAGTAGGGAGTTGAGGGGTTTCATATAAATGTTGAATAGTTGAGGGGAGAGCACTAATCCTTTGGGGACATCTCCATTGACAGGGTGTGAGTCGGACATGAAGGTTTTGATTTTTATCCTTTGGGAGTGGTTGTGCAAGAAGGAAGAGAACCATTGTATGACCACCTCGTCTGCTCCTACCCTGTCTTGGAGAGCCTTGATCAGAAGATTGTGATCCACTGTGTCAAAGGCTGCCGATACGTCCAGGAGGATGAGTAGGCAGCATTTGTCGGTATCTAGAGATTTGTGAATGTCATCCACGATGTTAAGGCTCGCAGTCTCCGTGCTACAGCCTTTTCTGAAACCCGATTGGTGGGGATCTAGAAGGTTGATGCTGTCCATGTGCTGAGTCAGTTGTGCAAGATTGCACTTTTCAAGGATTTTGGCAAGGAGGGGGAGATTGAAAACGGGTCTGACGTTGTTCAGATTGTCGGAGTCAAGGCTCGGTCCCCGCACCGGAATTGACACTGCAAGACATCATGGGCGCCATTGAGGAGATGAAGTCCTCTATTGGGCAACAGTTCAAGACCCTGGCACACAAAGTGGACGCTATCTCAGTTGACGTTAATTTGCTTCGCGCTGACCTGGGGAAAACTAATGAGAGAGTTAAATCATTGGACCAAAAAACCTCTAGCCTCACGGGGGACGTCTCTGATCTGCAAATAGAGGTCCGTACGCTGAGGACTACCAATGACCTCTTTGCCCGCAAGATGGAGGATTTTGAAGGCCGTGCGCATTGTTGGCGTTCCGGAGAAATCGGAGGAGCAATCAGCGGACTTGTTTGTCGAGGACTTGGTGGTTAATCATTTGGCGTCTAAGGGCCTCAGCAAGTTCTCTGCGGTCGAGCGGGCCCACCGAGTCCCGGGTGGGAGGTCCATGGTGGGAGCCCCCCGAGACCGATCATCGCCAGGATCTTCAATTTCAGGGACCGCGATGCCATTCTGCAGGCGTCACGAGTGTCCGGACCAGTCACTTTCCAGAACACTGCCGTGAGTTTTTATCCTGACTTCACCCAGGCGGTGCAGAAGCAACGGCAGAGTTTCCTGGGGGTTAAGAGGAGGCTACGTGAGATGGGCCTGAAGTATGCCATGCTCTTCCCAGCCAAGTTGCGCGTCGAGTACGAAGAGCGAACCTTTTTCTTTGACTTGCCAGACGAGGTTGGGGAATGGCTCGACACATTGCCTCAGCGGCGGACTAGCGGGGATCATGCTGGCGGAGCGGAAGGTGGTCATGTCGCAAAAGAGTGAGGACTCCGGTGATTGAACATTCCGGCTAAGCTCAGGACAGTGGTTCGCTAATTTGTTTTCATTGCTAGCTATTGTCCGGGGGTGGCGAGGGTACAATGGGATCTCTTTCCTCCTACGGGGTTTCTTCTTGTAGATTAGCTTCTGCTAGGGCGACAGGCACACTGCAAGTTGGGGGGGCTTTTAGGCTTACGCAGGGGTGCAGGGTGGGGGGTGGTATGGGTTTGTTGGAGTGTTTGTTGTTGTTTTTCATTTTGCAAGGTATCGCAATTCAAGTCTCGTGTGCTGTTCTCTGGGGGGGCGGGGGTCTCTTGCCATTCTGTGATGGGGGGTAGGGGTTTGAATATACTTAGTTGGAATGTTAATGGCTTGGGGGATCGTATTAAGCGGGGGATTGTTTTGCAATTTCTGAAGAGGTGCTCTCCTGACATAGTTTTGCTGCAGGAGACGCACCTGATAGGCAACACGTGTCATGCTCTCAATAGAAAGGGTTACAAATTTGTTGCGCACTCTGGGTTTTCCTCGGGATCTCGGGGGGCTGGAATACTCGTTAGGACCTCGCTGCCGTTTGAGATTGATTCTACTACTGTTGATGAGAGGGGGCGCTTTGTGGCTGTTGCGGGGAGGTGGGAGGGCAGGACACTGGTTTTGGTTTCTGTTTATGTCCCTCCTGGCCTGCAGACCGCCACATTTGCTGACTTGGGGAGGGCTATGCTGGATCTCCCTGAGGGCGTGTTGTTGGTGGGTGGTGACTTTAATGCAGTTGGTTCCGGATTACCAGACAGACATCCGCCAAGGGACCCCGGGGGGGCGCAGAGATGGCTCCCAGATTTTATTGATACACTAGGTCTGGTTGACTGCTGGAGGCTGCTGCACCCCGCTCAGCGGCAGTACACTTTTCACTCTGGGGCGCACGGCTGTCTCTCTAGAATAGATTATGTTCTCACCTTGGCTGCCCAAGCTTCCTTGGTGTCCGAGGCTAGGCACATGGCTTGGGGCATCTCCGATCATTCGCCGGTGTGGATTTGTATGGATTTTGGCCGTGGAGCGGCAGGTAGGGTGGCTCTGATTAACCCCTGGTATTTCCGTGACCCTAGGACTCGTAGCGCGTTGCTGAAAGCGGTCGATCTCTACTTTTCGGGGAATCTTGGCTCGGTTACCTCCGCGGTGTCTTTGTGGGAAGCGTTTAAAACAGTACTGAGAGGGGAGGCCCTCTCCTTGATAGCGGATGTCAAACGTCGGAGAGATACGGAGGTGGCGCAGATCGAGGCTGAGATAGTGGTATTAGAGTCAGTCCTGGAAGACGAGGTTACGGGGGAAACACTGCATAAGTTGAGATTAAAACAGTCTGAATATAAAGCACTGGTGACAAACGCGGCTAAGGTTCTTAGCAGGGAACAACAAGGGCGATTGTATGATGTAGGTGATAAGGCTGGGAAATTAATAGCGTGGTTGGACAGAAAAGAACGAGTGAATAGAGTTGTGCCAGAAATAGTGACAGTCGGCGGGGATATTGTCACAGAACCCGACGGGATAGTCCAGTGTTTCGCGGACCACTTCCGCATGGTCTATACGTCCGTGTCGGACAAGCCGGAGGAAGACTCGCACGAACTGCTGCGAGATATTGCCCTGCCTTGTCTCTCCGACGTAGACAGGGAAGACCTTGATGGTAACATCACCGCGGATGAGGTTGCAGTTGCTATCCGCTCGCTACACCCGGGCAAGGCCTCGGGTCCGAATGGCTTGCCGATCGAGTTGTATAAACTCAGGCCGGATAAGATTGCTCCGTATTTGCGAGATATGTTTGTAGAGGCGCGGGAGCATGGGTGTCTCCCATTTGACCAACGTCTGGCGACAATAGTGGTTATACACAAAGATGGCAAGCCCCGGAACAGATGTGGATCGTATAGGCCAATCTCCCTACTCAACGCTGAGCCAAAAATCCTCGCCAAACTGTTGGCTAACCGTTTGATCAGGGTCATTGGGGACTTGATCCACCCGGACCAATCCGGGTTTATCCCACACCGCAACACTGCGTTGAACCTCAGGCGACTCCATGGCGTGCTCGCGAGGGTTGGGACGCTGCGGGAGTCGGCCATCTTGGCGTCACTTGATGCCACGATGGCTTTCGACACTGTGGAATGGCCGTATCTGTGGGCAGCGCTCACAAAATTTGGCTTCGGACCGGGTTTTATAGGCTGGATTAGGCTACTCTATGAGGAACCTTTGGCTAAAATCGCGGTGAACGGTAGGGCGTCATCTCCGTTCGAGCTTGGGAGGGGCACCCGGCAGGGTTGTCCTCTGTCGCCACTATTGTTCGCCCTCGCCCTTGAGCCGCTGGCGGCATGGATTAGATGGCAGCCAGACATAAAAGGGATCCGATGGTCGCCAGACCACGAGGACCGCATTTCTTTGTATGCAGACGACATTTTGTTATACTTGACCTCACCTAGGAAATCCCTCATAGTGGTCTGTGACGTCTTGAATTCTTTTGGTAGAAACTCGGGTCTCGCCATTAATTGGGGAAAGTCGCATCTATATGTTCTCAGTGGAGACACCCCTATCGTCCCGCGGAATTGCTCCATCCAGATCGCCCAGCAGGGCTTTCTGTATTTGGGGATATATATTTCCACCGATCCCTCTGTCCGATACGAGAAGAACCTACTCCCTCCGTTGTCACGTTTGAGACGGGACGTTGCGGGTTGGAGGCGGCTGCCGCTCTCCCTCCTAGGCCGCGCCGCATTGTTTAAAATGATGTCTCTTCCCCGATTTCTCTATGCCCTACAGAACACCCTGGAGTTAGTTCCGGCCTGTTATTTTCGTGAGGTGGAGAGCCTCCAGCGCTCGCTATTATGGGACGGTCGACCGCGTATAGCTATTGCAAAGTTGACCCTTCCATGGTATGACGGGGGGATTGCACTCCCAGACATCAGAAGATATTATTGGGCTACCCAATTGGGAGCGATTAACCACGGTGTTTATGGTCCGGCGTTGAACCCTGGGTTTGCTATGGATCGGTGGTTGTTGCGCGGGGGTAATTATCTTAGGGCCCTGTATTCCAAATCACTGGATGGGTCCCTCACGTGACCAACCAAGACGGCAGTGCATGTGTGGAAGGCGGTTACAAACTCGTTGGGCTGGAAGGACAGACTTACCCAGGCTACTCCGCTTTTCGAATCCGATATATTGGGGAAATTATGGCACACGAAAGGGTTTGAGAAGTGGGACCTAATTGGGATTTCTAGAGTTGGGGATTTGCTGACTAAGGGTAAGGTGAAATCGTTTGAGATGCTGCAGACGGAGTACGAATTAGGGGGTACTGAATACTTTCGATATGCCCAGGTGCGTCACGCTCTGCTATCTGTCTGTGCCGAGTGGGAGGTCGTGCCTGAGTCTTCTCCTTTGGAGGATCGGATTCTGGATGGTCATATGCCGGAGAGTACAATCTCCTTGATTTACAAGAAGCTTGTAAATGTTCGGACCGACCTCCTCCTTGATGTGCGAGAACAATGGACTAGGGATGGTCTCGAGCTGGACGATGAGGACTGGCAATATGCCATCTCCTCTCCGAAGGAGGTTGCGATCCCTGCTAGACTGCGGCTGGTGCAGCTTTAGATACTTCACAGGGTTTATGTCACGGGGCCCCGCCTGATTCATATGGGTTTCTCTGATGATGGCTTATGCAAGAGAGGCTGTGGGATGTTGGGCACCTTTCTACACATTATTTGGGAGTGTGGGGAGATCGTAGAGTTCTGGAAACAAATTCATGACGTGATGGAAGAGGTCACGGGTATCGCACTCTTCCCGGAGGCAAGACGATGCCTATTGAATGTCTGGGGTCCCACCGACTATGATGCCGCTCAGACCCAATGGGTGACCCTGGGGAATATGGTGGCGAAGTGAGATATTGCGCAGCTGTGGGGATCCCAGAGACCTCCCACCTTGGCAACATGGATGGAAAATATGGACTGGGGCATGTTTCGGGAGAAAACGGTGTACAGTGCCCGAGGTCGCCCTAAGAAATGGCATAAGATATGGGGGCAATGGAACCATTATAGGGGAGATATTTGTGTGCCCCCGGTTACTGAGATGCTCAATGTGCAAATTTCCCCCTAGCTCTACTCCCAACTTTGGACGTAAAACTGTTCATAACCTGGAGTCCGTACCTCTGCTTCCCCTCACTTCTTTGGCGTGGTGTACTGCTCCGCTGATGGGAGTGGGACCTCGCCCCGGCTGAGAACTAGCGCATGCTTATTATATGCTCTGCCTTGCTTGTGTTTTTATTTTTTGGTTTACATTAAAACTAAACCTTTGTTACTCCTGATGTATAGCTATGGACCTTCCTACGTATTGTTCTCATCGTGCTGCCGGACCTCCGGGATGTCGGCTGAATAGCTGTGTACCATGTTGACGTAAATAAAGGTTTTTAAAAAATAAAAAAAATAAATAAAAAAAACTAAAAGACAAAAATATTGTTGCTTCATATTTGTTAAAATGTGCAGTATTTTCATGTTACAGATCCATATTTCAATTGAGCTTGCAGTGATACAAAGTGCAGTTCTTTCAACACTGCAGATTTACATTTCAACAGCAGGTGCAGTTTAGGGTTGTTACTCTGAAAACATCCATGACCAAAAGCAGTTAAGCCACATTTCAAGTGAATCCAGAATAGAGACATTATACAACTTCCTCTTGCTAAAGATGGTTGCCTCACTATGATGTTGTCTTAATAGTAAAACCTGTCTTAATGACAGAGTGTGAGTTGATCCTGTAAACTACAGCTACACTTGGTAAGCCAAATAATGCTGTTTATGCATTATTTAGCAAAATAAATGCACAAGATAAATTGCATATCCTAATCAAAATGTAAACAAAATTGATTTTGGGTATGCAGATTTCATTGAAAAAGTATGGTAATCAGATGTCCGATCCTGACTACAATTGTCCCTGCTCACTTCTACCACACTCTCTGTCATGAGAGTATTGGACAGAACACACAACTTACTTTCCTTGCAAGATTGATTTCTTGGTGAATGTTTACCTTTGTAGTCACTATATTGGAGGCCAAAAGAAAGCACATTGGTACTTTTCTGACTTGGAGTTGGAGAGGAGTCTGAGAGCACATGGCTTTTGGTAACTAATTTTAGAAAAAACATCTGGTGACTTTAGATAGACTTCTGTGAATGCATGAGTTACATTACCCTTTATGCTGGCTTTAGAAGGACATTTAATATTGACCTGAGGTAATGAACACTCCCGGCTCACTTCAGGGGGGCATCTGTTAATGACCTGTCTTTCTGCAGCTGGAAGCACTAGGAAGATAGAATAGTAAATCACTGATGGAGAAGGATGGGAAGGTGTGCAGTATGTCAATATTGTATAAAATATGGCTTGTTATAATGTTAGAAAATATGGCATCTTTATTGATATGTCTCCAAGTGAAATATAAAAGATTAACTGAGTCATAACACGTAATTGGGCATGTACTAAGGATCGCTAGTTGTTGAAATTATATTTCAGACAAAGATTGTAGCATCAAGTTCAGTTTTTCCCCTTGCTGCCCCATGTTTTCTGGCTTATTCATCCTCCAAATCTTGTAATCCTACCCCGGTGGTCCTCTATGGCGATTTGTTGTTTTACCTTCCTCCTTCAGAGTGATCTCCTGACCCTATGGCTGCTACTACTGCTCTCTCAGTGCTCTTACTAGCAGTGCACCAGTTGGGAGCTTACCTGCTGCATGGTGTCTGGACTTGCATGGTGGAATGTGGCCCGATTAGTAGCAGAGCCTGTGGGAAATGCGCCAGAATAAAGACTGCCAGCAGTACCCCTCCTGGGGCTGTGAAGGCTATCACTAGCTCTCACACCTCAGCTGCTTTGGCAAAGCAAGACTCAGCGTTCACACAGCAACCTTGAGAAGAAGGGCCCTGATTGACTTCTTGACTGAAGGTGCATGCAGTTAAGTGGTTAGCTCCAGGGCCTCCACTGTGTTTACTGCCGCCACCTATCACTGAATTAGCAGAGCCCACTATTAAACATAAATGTGGAGGAAAATCAAGGGAAGCAGTGAATCTTCCCTGTTATGCCTAATCACAATCAAACTGCAGAGGAGATTTAGCTGCTCGGATGTCTGCAAAGAAAAGATCTGGAGAGCAGGGAGAAGTTTCCACAGAACCAAGATTGTCAGTATTACCTGGATAATCAAGTACCTGCACGGTGATGCCCTCTTGTATTTTATGGGTTTAATCATGATGCACTTTACTCTGATCAGATAGTCCATGTCTCTTATATGCTCAGCCCCTCAGAATTCAGACAGCTTGGAAAAAGAAGAGGGGGACAGAGCAAAACATAAATTGACCTCAAATTCCAATTGTTGGACATTAGATACACCTGAGACCTTGATTCAGGGGGCAATGCAAGATCTCGAATCAGGAGTAAATTAAAATCAATATATGCTATTTTCAATCTACAGTAGGGTGACGAGACAAAGGAAATACCACAATTCTAGGAAGACTTTGTTCATTGTCTGATATGTCTGATCAAAGGTCTGAAGCAGTTTCTGAGCAGGAGCTTGCATTCTCTGACACTCTTCATTCAGGTTGTAAAGAGGGCAAATGACATAGGAAGAAGACATGGACAAAAGAGAAGCCTGGATAAAGAATCATTTTGAGTGTGACAGTATAGGAGTGATGATGAAAATGACCACTTACAATGGGATCATTATGCAAACTAGCTCACACAACAGAAGTGATGGTCTTACGCGCAGTTACTAATAACAACCCCAAAGATGCCGCTGTATGTACACACAACTCTGTTTCACTAAACCCTAGTCAGCAACCTGCTCTGACTTCCATTTACAAATGATTGTGTGTGCAACAGGAGGAATATAGAAAAGACAGTGCTGCTATGAAAAAGCAAACTTATAAACCCAGAGAGCAATATGTAAAGCTGTGAACCTGGCTACTTTATTGAGCAAAAGGATAACTGAAGTAGAATCACGCACTAGCAGGTTGAGAGAGAAAGCAGCTTCAGTGTAGCAATAGCTGACAGAGGTGGAGCAGAAGTCTTAGGATGTCACTTGGAAATATGAAGCACATATAGCAAGGTAATTGTTGATTTTAAATAAAAGCAAAGATGCTATTATGAGTTTTCACACTTTGAATGCGATTCTAAACAGAGTTGAATGTTCATCTATGTCAGGGCAGATAACTTCTTAATTTAAGCCGATTAGGTCTTCTCTGATGACAGAGATGCAATGATCTATAAGAGAATCTCCAATAATGTTGTATAGAGCAGTTTAGGGTTTACCCCAGGGCATTCTAGAAGCCCTTGTCGATTAGTCTCACTCCATTTCTTGGTGCCTGATAAATTCTCTCGATAGTAAGACTATGTTATCGCCCTCGTGGATGGAAACATATGTCGCATTAAATAAAAAAAGATAAAGATTCTTGGCTATGTGCCTCCTTTCATCCCATATCCCTTATTAACTGTGATTGGAAAATCTGTTCTAAAATTCTGGTCATTAGATTGGCCGCAATGGTTACAGAATGAATTGATCAAATGCAACATGCCTACATTCCTTCTAGAGGAGTATCCCTAAGATACACAAAGAGAGTTCTTATTACTGTTGCCAATTTGGTGTGGGCAGTAGTAATTGTCAACAATAACTTGACAACTGTAGTATTTGACATTGAGGCAGAACTTCTTTCTACAGGGTCTCTTGGCCCTTTGTCCGTCTTATAACAGACAACTTTATGTTTGACCCTCGCTTTTTAAACTGTATTAAAGTGCTCTAAATGGGCCTACCTGCTCAGACTGTTTGATCGAGGAGTGCCCTACCCAAGCTCGGGGACATGACAAGGTTGTCTACTCTCATGCTAATTGTTCCCCCGGTATCTTGAGCCTTTCTTGAGATACCTAAAGCATTCAACCGATATTGCCCCACTTACTTTCAATAGGGCAGAATGCAAAACATCTACTTAGGTGGAAAATATCTCTGCTACTGATCCCCATATTGTAGGTCGGTCTATCGAAGATGAGCTTCACCATTTTGGCTTAGTCGCCACTTATTTTTTTAAATCAAGGTACGACACAGATCTTGTTCAATTGTAAGATCATTACTTCCAAGATATTCATATATTTTCCGAGCTCTTCATCTTTTGTTATTCTCTGCTTTTTTACAAAAGGTCTAGTGTTCTTGTACCTGTTTTATACAGCAACACAAAAACCCCACAAAGCAGTTCCATTTGTACAGCTCCCTTTGTCCGCAGGGGTGGGCTTTGCCATGCACGAAGCTGTAATATTGGGCGTCGTTTCCATGAAGGATATCACAGCCATTGGGTTTAGCCAATATACACTGCCATTTGTGATCTTTATTATGAGATCTATCTCTTTATGAAGGCTTTTTTGATCCCTGATTTTTTAAAAGAGCCTGGATTAAAACACTTGGTTTCAATGTCCATCTTTGGAGGTAGCTTGGTAGATAGATGGCCTGAAGACTCAGTAAACCGTGAGTATGGCGGGGCGACACAAGACATACAAACTTAAATATTCAATGACTTAAGAATCACCAATACAAAATTATTCAAGATCTTCTTAATGCTCCTGAAGGGTGAAGGTGGCAATGCTTGCACTGCATGCGCTTGGTGGCTGATAGGATTAATTTGTTGACTGTGCAGAAACATTGGGTACAAGTTTTTAGGGAAGTCATTTATCTGCTTAGTGTCACTCCTCGTCCCTCTCTCAAGCTGATAATGTGGAAATCCTCACCGAAACTCCTCAAATGCATGCTGGTATTCTACACCTTATGGTAGTAACATCAAGAAGATTCATCGCCAGAGCTTCTCTTGATAGTGAGCCACCCAAGGGGCCTTATTTACAAAGGTAAACTTACACTTTTGGTGTAAATCCATTTTTTTGCAATTCAAAAACTCCAACTATAATTTTACATGTAGTATTTTTACAACTGCAGACTGTCCTATCTTTTGATGAGCAGAGTTCCCCACAGTCGTAAAGATACTACATGTAAAACTCGGTGGTAAATTTGTGAAAATTGTCAGTAGGCAGCTTGCACCAGCCCATTGCTCCTATTAATGCCGACTATAACAGAACCAACTACTTACCCTGAAGCCCTACAAGAGTGAAGAGGAATATGCGTAACGGCCAGAGCTGCCAACTTTGGAGCAGGGGAACCAGGTTCGAGTATTGGCATAGGCTCAACATCTTGTGATTCCGGGCAGATCACTTAATCTCCCCATGCCTACAAAAAATGAATGTGTCCTTAACTGGTGCTCACGAAAAAACACTCCAATACCTTTGGGTCGAGTCTGTGCTATAAGCGCTGATGTGTACACAATTAAGTGCCGGTGCAGAGCACCAGAACCACCGGTTCAAATGAAGCACTACAGTCGTAGTTTGTGAATAGTAAAAAATAGTAACCTTACACCAAAAGTGTAAGGTTACATTCGAGAATAAGGCCCAAGGTGTGTGAGCGATGGTCTCACTTTGTTGAGCCTATGGGATGGAAATGTCAGTTTTTACAAAAGAATCATGAACACCGCCTCTTGCTAACAATATAGGAACCGATTATTTCATGGATGTGGACACCTTTACCCTCATACTCTACAAACGCTTACTATTTTTTCATGTGATGCACACTCTCTTCTTCTGCAAGATGTTTACTATGTACATCTGCTCAGGTTTAGTTAGATTTTGCTGCTAAATCACATGTTTATGTATGAATTTTGCATCATCTTTTTGCAAGAAACAAAAATGGAAAAAGTTTGGAGGATTGATGAAAATCTCAACATACAGTAATGATTACTGAGTGATGGTCTGACTCTCAACAGACACTCGGATTAATGAACGATGGTGCAATGGTGCTGATGTACCACGTCTTCGACGTAATGAAGTAAATGTGTCCTGACACTCAAGATTTCTGAGTGAAAATCTGAAAAAGCATTTAAGTGAATTAATAATGGTGCAAATTTGATCATGCCCTATAGAATAATGGGTGTTGGTCTACATTTAAAAATGAACACAGAATATTTTGGTAATGGAGAAAATCTTTACAGGCTGCTAGGATGAATGAGTAATGGTGCACATCTGAAAATTGATTCAATATTATTGAGTGATGGGGAAACATGAACCTGCATAATGGTGGTAATCCTGACATCTGTTGGGCATTCTCTGCACACAGGCGTCCACTGCTGCTTATTGCTTGTTATGCTTAATAGCGGAAATTCTTGACAAATTACATGTACTGCAGGGTCTAATCCTTGCTCTGGCTTTGGGATTGGAAACACTTTTATAAATGTTATGTGTGACCTCAGTCTGTAAGGTTGTGGAACCTGTCTACCTTCGTCCATGCATTTACTAATTTATCTACCTACCAGGTCATCTGGCCACCCATCAATCCACTCACGTATACAACCAAGCATCAACCTATGAACTTACTCATTCTATATTTATCCATGCACTCAGCCACTTACCCATTCATTTATGCATGTAATCAGTCACTCATCCATCCAGTTTGACTCATCACATTTAGCCACTCACCCATCCACGAAACTACACACACAAACTCTCCAATCAATGAAGCATCAGTTTTGCTGGTAAAATAGCCACACCTGTTGCCTTTGCTACTGATGGGGTCTTTTGTGAGACAATTCATTCAACACTGAAGCTGATAAACTGCTCCTGACCTCTGTTTTTTAGAAACATCTGAAGGCCCTGATTATAGAATGTGTCGTAGGATATCACGGAGTGGTAATCTCCAGCACCTCCTGGTGGTATGTTAGCGTCCATACGTAGGGGCTAGTGGTAACCAGTGAAGTGCCCTGCTTCAAGTCACTGTCTAAAGAAAGAAAAGTTGGGGCATATGTACAAAGACATGTCGGAACGCGGAGCTGCGCTAAATTTGGCAGCCCTCCAACATTTCGGAAACGCAGGTATGCGCCGGATTTACAACAATACGGCACACCCCTGTGTTTTCCCTAGTGCTGGTACTAAAATTAGTTACCTAGTGCCAAAGCAGGCACCCTTGCATCATAGTGCAAGGGTGCCTGTGTTGCAGGGAAGAGAACACTTTCCTGCACATAAGCAATCATTAATGGTGTTTCGCTCTTTCTATGTGTGCCGCACAATGCAGCACACATATAAAAGACAAAAACTAGGAGAAATTAAGGTATTTCTCCGTGTTTCGCCATTCTTATGCTTGTTCTTGCATGGCGTTAGTTTTTTGGTGCTGCCTCAAATTTACACCTCCTTGTAAATCTGGGGCAGCATCAAAGAGCAATAAGTAATTAAGTAATCTTTATTGCTTGATTAAAAAAAATCTTAGCAAAACAGCTGCATATTAAAACACATATAACATAAAACATTGCTCGATCCGATAAAATCGCACTGGTTTCATAAAATACAGAAGTATAAAACTTGCATACTGTACGAAAGATATAATATTAATATGTGTAACGTGTTTAGGCGCACAATGACTGCTTAAAGTTCTCCTAGGTTCAAGTGTCTGTGTGATTAAGTATAAAATCCTTGCAAGGTTAAGGGTAAGTCAAAAATCGGTCCTTCCCAGTCAGCAGATACCAGACGAGTTAGCAGCAACCTAGGGGGATAACCAATTTGTTGGGAGGTTGCCAAGTTAAATTTTGTTTTTACTATTTTCATAAAACGTACAAAGCTACAGGCTAACCGGACGTTACCCCCCTCGAAGCAGGCCTTCACCGCCTGTCTGCATGTTCGGATTCGATTTTCGTTCAGGCGCGGCTTTAGAAGCTGTCTTCGTTCAAGGCCTAAACTCTTACAGACTCACAATAAATGTACGACGTCCTCTTCGGGGTTATCGCATAGTCTGCAGTTGGGGGTTGGATATGTGCGTTTCCACTGTGGTAAGTTTGGTTTTACCGGTAGAATCCCGAGACTCATTGCCAGAAGGCTTTCCTTCATACTTCTCGAGAAACATGTATTTAAATATGGGTGAGGAGCGCTTCTCGAGTAGCTCTGAATCATGAATCAGCTGTGTGCCCTCTTATTTATGTCTGTTTTGTCTTTTTCTAGGGAAACGATCTTCACCGATTTGTTCACCAAGGCTTTAAAACTGTTGTAAGGAAGACCGGATTTCCACAAATCCAGTAAAGTGAGCAGCCTTATTCCTGACTGAAGATAAACCATAGTGGGGCAGTCATTTTTTCTAGTCATCTCTTTCCACAACTATGAGTTTAAAGAACCAGACTTTGCACTCTTTATTTTGTACCAGCATTTGGCGTAAACGCCCTTCCTTGCAATTTGCTGCTTTTGTAGGCCAAGCTCCAGCCTTATTGGTGCTGGAGAAGTGTATTGTGGGAGATTGAATATTATTCTAGCAGCTTTGGAAAACCCCTTGTTCAGAGTTGTTTCGTCTTTCCCTCTCATTGATTCGCTGCCGTACGTGACTGTAGGTAGAAGCTTTGCCCGGAGTACTTCCAGTAGAGGGATAAGGTCGGGCCAGTTATTTTGTGCTTGATGTTTTTTAGCATAACAGCCGGAATGGTTCCTCTTCCTTGAATAGCCACTTTTTGTTGGTGGTACGTTCCCATGCTGTCATAGATAATTCCCAAATATTTGTAACTTTTAATCGTCTCCAGTTGTCTGCCCCCCAGCCGCCATCTGAATTGATTCTTGGTACTTTGTTGTTTAAAGACCATTACTTTGGACTTCTCATGGTTTATGCTTAATCCGTTCTTTATGGCGAAGTTGCTTGTAACATTTATCAAATGCTGCAGACCAACTTGGGTTCGGCTGATCAGTATCAGGTCGTCGACGTATAGTAAGTTTGAGAGTGGCAGGCCACCCAAATTCAGGGCGTGGGGATGACAGTTAAACAGTTCCCTTGAGAGGTCTGACATGAACAGGTTAAACAGGGTTGAGACAAGGACACGGCCCTATTTTAGTCCCTTAGTGGTCGGAATCCTTCTCGACAGACTGTCGCCGGACCCTAGCTTAATTTGGACCCATGTCTTGGATTGGAGCAGGATTAGCTGGTTCAGAAGGGTTGGAGCTATTTTGTAGCTTAGCTCACAGTTTCCCTCTGCTAACGCTATCAAAAGCTGCTTTGTAGACGATAAAACAAACAAATAGTGGTTTGTTAATTGCTTTTGTGGCGTCAATTAAAAGAGAGAGAGCAAGAATGTTTTTAGTTGTCCCCAGGTTTTTCTGAAAACCTGTTTGGTTGATCGGGATTAGATCGTTTTCCCCTGCCCATTCGATTAGTTCAGCAAGTAGTAGGCCAGCATAATATTTAGCCTCAATGTCGATTAGCGCTATTAGTCTATAGTTCTTTGGTTCGTTCTTGCTACCTTTCTTGTGTATAGGTGAGATGATCGATCCTTTCCAAGAATCTGGGATTCTTCCGGCTTCCAAAATGTTGTTAAAGATTGGTAGTAATGCTCCAGCCCAATAGGTTGGATCCTGCTTGTATACTATTGGGGGGGAGCCCGTTAGGTCCAGGCTCTCCTTCATTTCTGCTTTTCGAAATTCTATCCACAATAGTTTTAAGTGAAAAGAAGGGTATAGGCTCCGGGTTGCAGTGCTTTAGGGATTGCCACTCGCTCATACATGCCACTTTGTCATGTGTGTTTTCACCGTCTTCCAAGTTAAATTGACTCTGTAGGTATCAAAAAGAAATGGATGTTGCAGTGAAATGCCCACAGCAACACCTTTTGCAAGCCCCTTTCACGCTTACTGATGTACGTAAAGGAGCCGTATTTGCAAGGCGGCGTTAAGCCACAAAAAGTGGAGAAATGCTTAGCTCCACCAGAACAACACTAAAAGTGACGTTCTGGTGGCGCTATTTCCTTGTAAATACACCCCTTTGTTTGATGTCCACTGGGTTAAATCTCATCAGAACATCGATCCCTTTCTGCCACTGACAGTACGATACATTAATATATGCCAATGGAGGAAGCGGAAGAGCGCTTAGAACCCCCCTACTAAGAGAGGCGGCACACTGCCCTCTGCTGTTCATGCAACACATCTCAACATGGCCGTCCTATTGGGCAGAGTTGATCTGTCTGCCAACTTCACGACCCACCGGACGAAGCGACATTTCAATATGTGATTGTTCTGAGCCTAGGAATTACCACTTTGCAGTAATGGTAAATGTTATATAATGAAGCTCTTTAACTTTGAATATCCCTTCCTTAAGAATTAAATGACTGCGAGCCTAATCAGCTCTTAACTAAAAGTATTAAGATAATAACTTCTAAAATACCTCGATGTCTGATGAAATAAGCAGGTTTGCACAGTCCTTGTAATCATCTTAACACTGGATAATAAAAACACCCCGTGCTGTTTCAGGGCGGCTCAAATCTGTAGGCATTAGAGAAAGCAGGGAGGGCGCTGGCCCCTCCCGCCCCAGGAGGGGGCCCATGCCATTATAGAAGTGCGACTGGGATGATGTGCTGTGGTGGCGCTCCCTCCCCTGCATGAATAACTCCCTGGACTGAATCTGAACACTTCTCTTCCCGCCTTGAATGAAGCGCACTTCACCCGGGGCTCTCTTGATAAAATAATCAGCTTTAATCTAATCTTAAAAGAGTGTTTAGGAACTGTTATGAGAGCGAGCTTTGTGGAGGAACCCTCCAGGGCGTGTATGATTCACGCCACAAAGAGGCTTCAGAATATTTAAATCGGATGGTTTATTGGGGCGTGGAGTTGTTTTTGCGTTTAGCACAGGGGTCTCCTAATTCGAGGATTAATCTGTTTTTAGAGCCAGATTTCGCAGACTGAAAAGAGACATCAAGCATCGACTTCTCCAAGTGCTGTAAAGTGGAGAGAGGTTCGCGTTTCAATACAAACGCTAGAGTTTCAGGAATTTATAATCATCTTGGCTGCGACCTATAAACACAAAAGTGCCTTTCATCAGGACCCAACATATGTGCAAATATATGCTTTAAGAAATCAGCCATTTTCTCAGTAGATATTTGGTATCTCATTTACAATTTCCTTTTCTTTCCTTTATTTTACTAACTTTTAATGTATTCACTTTTTTCTTTAAATCTGTTGTTAGATTTTGAGTACTACCTCTATCAGAAGTCAATCAATCAATCAGTCGATTTGTATAGCGTGGCTAATCACCCGAAAGGGTTCCAGGCGCTTGCAGGGTGCGAGAGACTCAGTTGAATACTCAGGTCTTGAGGGTTTTTCAGAATTCCGGTAGAGATGGGTAGGTCCGGAGCTGCAGGGGGGGCTGCTCCATGCTTTCGCTGCGGAGTAGGAGAAGGAGCGTCCTCCACTAGTGCTTCTGTTGATGCGGGGGTGTGTGGGCGAGTGAGAGGTGGGCGGAGCTTAGCTGTCTAGCTGGTTGGTGGTAGTTTAGGCAGTGGTTGATGTAGGCCAGTCCTAAGTCATGGAGGGCCTTGTATGCGTGGGCCAGTAGCTTGAATTGGCATCTCTTCTCTATAACTAATATAACAACAGTGCTCAAAACTTTTCAGCATTAATCAATAAAAGTGATATGGTGCAAAAAGTGATGCAAGTTTAAAATCCCAAGTGGCATGTACCTAGGAATGGATGTCCTTTAAATGACTAATTTCAACAATTCTTTAAGCACTGTATATACCTTGTTCACATTTAGCACCTTTTTTTGCACTTTTTGCACCATATCACTTGCGCCGTTGGAACAAATTGTATGCTCATGAACTTTGACAGCCTTCTAATGTCAGCTCCACACCATAAAATGTTTAAAATATATGGATTTATCCTTAAATACAAACTTTGTTTGATTTATTTTTGGTGTGTTTTTCATTTTGTGACTCATTTGGCCTTTCTCTTCTCCGTCCGTTTTATTGATTATTGCAGAATACTTTTGAGCACTCTTGTTATATTGGTTATTATTCAGTATACCAGGAATCAACTCTGTAACCAACAGAACCACATTCTCCACATTCGTGTACACCCAGGTTTTGAGGGGCAATGGGGCACCCCATTATGCTAGATGTTCTCCTGTGACCAGCAGATGGAGGCCATGTGAAACTGAGCAAGAGTACCTATTGCCAAGTGCAAAGATAAAAGAGCGGAATAAACTTGTATCTCTAGTGCATGTATTGTATAAGCTTAAGGTAGTGCGTACCTTGGAGGGCTGTTAGAGCTCACACTGAGCCAGCATTCACCGGCAGCACAGAACTCTCTACTTGGCTACTGTATTATGTAGCTGCTGTCTTAGGCGTGGTCACACATGAAGCAAGGCCTAAGTGTTGCATACCTGCCAGGCTTGTGAGGGAAATGAGGTGCAAGGGGCCTATATGTGCAAGTTATATTGGAAGCCAATTTCGACATTGGCTTGGAAATGATAATTGTTTTACATTTGTAAATCACAAACTTTTCACCCCTAAGGGTATCCAGGGGCTTGTGGCTGTTGGAGAGATTAAGGGCCTTATGTAGGTGGGCTTGCATTTACCACTTCATAAATACCGAATCATACCGAATCGGTATTTATGAAGTGGTAAATGCTATGTAGGTAATTGGTCGGTAAATATTACCGATTCGGAATCATTCGGTAATTACCGAATCGGTATTTACCGATTCGGTAATGAGGCATATCTTCCCATTGATGGGAAGGTATGCCTCATTACCGAATCGGTAAATACCGATTCGGTAATGGGGGAGCACATGCAAGGGTGGCAGGGTGTCACATTGACACCCTGTTGCACCCCTGATTCGGCCATGTGTGCACATGTGGCACACATACATGCCCTGAGGGCATGTGTGTCTGCCACATTGCACACATCTACGGGCAAAATAATGCATTTACACACATATTCGTCATTTACCACCAACTATTAGTTGGTGGTAAATAACGAATCCCCACACACACCACACAGTCCCCCTACATCTGATTTCTGTATTCGGAATTTACCGATTCGGTAAATTCCGAATACAGAAATTGTCCCCCTGCATACCAAAAGCCAAAATACCGGTCGGTAACGGTATAATTACCGAAAATCGACTGTTACCGACCGGTATTTGGCTACCTACATGAGGCCCTAAGTGAGCTATTGCCCAGAGCCACATGATTCTGAGCTCTGCTACCACCAGTGACAGAACAGTGAGCCCCGTGCCCCGGAGTCAGACTCTCTGGCCACTGCACCTCACCTCTCACCAATGGGTCTTTACATACATGGGTGCAGTGCTGACAATGGCATAACAAGGGGGCATTACATACAAATGGCAATAGAAGTGCTGGTCTAGCAATGGCTCCTTACTTGTGGAATGGCACATAGTAAAATAGAGGCTTCCGTCTTGGAGTATATAAGGATACAGTTATTGTGCTTTCCACGCTGGTGACAATGTGCAAAATGGCATGGCAATGGTGCTTTACGGACTGTGAGCAATGTGAATGTTGCATTGCAACAGTAATTTATATGAGCAGAGTGACGGCAATGGCTAGCTGACTGGCCTCATGATCAGAAGCCTCAGGAACATAATAGGCTTCCAACAACCTTGAACCCAGCACTTAGACTCTGCCATCTGTGAGTCCTTGGCACGTCTTGAAATCAACCTACCTAAGGCAGGCTGTGTTAAATTGTGTGGGACTAGATGTGTCTTCCAGAAGCAAGTGTTCCTCAATTTCCCCAAGCCCTGCAATGACCAATATATATATATTAGGATTTTAGTGTGTCTCCTCCACAAAGTATTCATCTTTAACATTCTTTCCCTGGACATCTATATACATATATACATTAAAGTATTTTATTGTATCTTTCCTCCTTGTAGGTTTCTCCCAACAACTGAAGGCAACAGCTCTGAGATGAAGGTTCATGAGTAAAGGAGGAGTGTACAAGTTCATACAGGACGGTAAGTTCCATCACTAGCAATATTAATAACATGAACCTTACCAGGATTGTTGAATAGTTTGCTGTTGCTCAACATTTCTTTACTTGGTATTTCTTTTTAGGATTCTCATCGCTCATCCATTCCTGGATTCGCTGGATGGATGATTGCTCAGGAAATGTTAGTGAGTGGACACCAATTACTGTGTAGGTTACTGAAAATAATCACTTATGGAGAACCAGTTAACCATAACGAAAAGTTTGTAAAAATCCAAGCCAGAAATCCAAGTAGGCAAAAAAAACAGGACCAAAACGCTTGGAATTCTCCCTAATTGCTGGCAAACACATTCGCTCATGAGCACATCTTAAATCTGTCTTGGGAGACATACTGTGAGGCTAAGGCACTGGGCCGCTACCGTGCAGTCAAGGAACACTAGACCGCATTCCCTAGCTCCCGGAGCCACACGCTGGGAGCCATTTGGATTTTACCTGGGCTGGATATTGGGGCGCACGGTAGCAACTGCCACAGTCCTGTCCTCCCAGGAGGTGCCACCCAGTCCTACAGCATTGGAGGTGGGCTTATCTATGGATTTTGCAAAACTGACTCATCTCCTCTGCAGTGCAACACATCTCTGAAGAACTGGCGTATCGTCTCTGCTGCTCATCTCATCGCCCTCGGAGCTGATGTATCGCCTCTGCTGGACGGACTTTCCCGGGTGTAAAGACTTCCCATTGCAGCTCATTGGAGCCGATATGTCTCCACGCGAGGACATTGTCTAGCCCAATACAGACCATCAGAGCTCCTGCTGTGGGAATCATCGCCACGAAACCGCTGCAACACGATGCATTTCCTCGCCCTGACCTTGAATCACATTGGCAGCTCGACACATCCTCACCTCGGGACTCTGCATCTCTTTGCAAGCAAGATTTAATGGACTCTTATTCAGAGGGCCTAACTGGGTCTCTGTAGCCGGCACGCAATCCATCGTGGTCGGCCAGAGCTTGTCATTTTGTCACAGTCCAGCGCGACCAGGTAACCACAGTTGGCGCTTTGTGCTTTTTGGCACTATTTCCACTGAAATCTTTAAACTTGCATTGTTGTGGTAGTTCTCTTGTGCAATGTTTTCACTTTATTCCTGATTAAAGAACGTCATAAATACTGTACACACTGCCTCTAAGTTAAGCCTGACTGCTCTGTGCCATTCTACTAGAAGGATGAGCACAGGTTAATTTCGTGTTGCCTTTGGCTTTACCCTCGCAAGGATTGTGGTTGCTACTTGAGAAAGGTTTCACTCCGGTCAACCAGTACCCTTATTTCTTACATGTGCAAATAGCTAAATAATCACCATTATTTTCCAATTCAAGAATACAATCTCTGCTGAATGTAAGAAGTCCTTTAAAATGAAATGGATAAAAAAACAGTTAAACATTTTATGAAGGTGTTAAAAAACAAAAGAGCACAGTATAATTATAATAATGCTTCTACCATTTACATTTTATTATTCATTGTGCTACTATTGATCATTTTCCCCTTGGCAATATCTAATAAAAAATTAGATCCACAGTCTTGACAAGGATGTAACATGTTTACAATTAAAAAGCTATTATTTTATATGTCATTATTCCTCTCTCTACTGTTCATCGTTTTTCCTTGGGCAACATTAAATAAAGAGATCTGCAATGCAGACAAAGGCGTGATAATTGAAAAATGTGAGGCTTCATCGGCAAAAGCGAATTCCGAACTTAACAGAGGGGTTACACGCACGTATGCCACAATTCTACTTATTTTTTAATATAGAAAACTAATGTGCAAGGGTTTACAAATCATTAAAATGCATCTTATAGGAATGGTTGGTCTTGGGAATTCTAAAGAGCTGTCAAATAAGCATAAAAAAAGGAGTTAACTGAGACACAAAATCAACAAGCATTGGCAAAGTCAATAGTTCGTGACTGTCTTTCAAACCTAATAAGTAGTAGCCGAGCAAAAGCAGAAGAGGAGCTGCCGAGCATGCTCACTGTGTGAGTAGCAGCCTGGCGGCAGCATGGTGGGCTCTATCGGGCTTTTTAACTGTTTTTGCAGCTGCCCCATGTTAGCAGTAGAGGTGGGCGGCCACGGTTAGCAAGAACCAAGCAATACCAATCCACTCCAGAGCCTGCCAACATACTGTCCTAAGGGGTGCTCCTTCCCCATTGTAAACTAGTTACCTTCCCACCTCAGAGGTTGTTAGCTCATCAGTGGTTTGCAGCCTCAATTGCAGTCACAAACTGTCAAAAAATTCCTTGTTGAATTGAAAAGGGGAGGGAGGAAACCATTTTCATGAGCCCTGCTACTTGCAATTCAATAACAAATCACAAACGTTATTTTACAAGTCTAAATACATTTCCAACTCATTAAAAGGGTTTTGTACATAATGATAAGTACTTTTGTGGTCACACACATCGTGATTTTGCGAGATGAGGAACTTAGTATTAAAAGTGGCTTAGATGCACGCACAAACTTATATGTCTAAAGGTCCAAAATGTTTAAATGTTTCTACGCTATTTTGACCGACATGGCACAGAATGCCACTCCATTACACCGCGGGTCAAAACCTAGCAACTTGGGACGCCTTTTTTGAAGCTGCCTCATGCTGCATAAATGCTCCTACTCCTTTACATTTACCTGCAGTTGTGACTGATGATAAACAGGATTAGAACCTTTGCAAGACTATTTAAAGATGTTTACTCTGCTAAAGCTATATACTCGCTCTTACTCTCAAAGCCATGGGAATGTACCAGGGACAGATATAAGGCTCTCTTTTATGTAAAGACCTCTTTGTCTGCAACAAGTCAGTACATTTTGAAATTATTATTTCTGGTTCAGTTTAATTGAGCTAATCAGACTAAAACACATGAAAACAATGATAAATGGAAATGTTGCTTCCCAGTAACATAGCGCCATCTAAATATTTTGGGTGATTTGATCAAAACAGAAACAAATTTCCTATGGCCCCTTATGAAATAACCAACACAGTATAAGTGAGAGGCTTCATTCGAAGGTCAAGACAAAATTAAGAAAACCTATCGTCCTGATTTAGAGTTTCAAGGACGGAGTTTACTCCTTCAGGGTGGCCAAGGAAAATAACCTCTGAGAACCTGAGGGAGAACCTGCGCCTGCCATATTTAGAGTTGGCTGCTGGCCCTGTGGACAACTTTCTACATTGATAGGAACTGCTGTCATGGCAGTTTCTGTCTATCATGCCTCTCACCTGAGATAATGCTGGCCCACCTGTCTCTCATAGGATGGACCTTATCAAGGAACTGAAACCTTAAATCAAACACCACCCCAGAAGAGAAGGGGAGATGGGACAAAATAGGTAAAAGAGAGATTTGTGTCTTCTGAGTTAGCTACCGACTTCCTCGAGAGCCTGTTTACAGGTTCTTTAATCTTAGGGCAACGTCTCCTAGATGGGTGGTGAGTTGTACTGCAAATGACAAATAGTAGTGTTATAAGCCAAGGTTGTGGCCGTTTAACATCCTACCCAATTGCTGTTTGAATACATTCATGAGCGATCACTTACATAAAAAGTCTATTGCTGCATAGACATAAAAGTAGCTGCACTCCATGGCATTCTCTGGATACCACTTCGTGCAATGTTATCTCTCGTTACCATATATTAATATATTTGAATATATCATCATAAACCATTCAAGCGCATCTCTGTTGCCAGAGACAAAAGTCAAGTAACTGTTTTTTCACACATAGTCTGTGCGCATCAGTAACACATCAGAACATGATCAGTGTCTATCAATGCACTTCAATGTGCACTCTTGATGTCCTTGAGGAAAAACCCTGTGTAGCAGTTCATATTAATCGGACCAGAAACAATGTCTAGAAATATGCCATATCACTATCCTGCAATGCGCTTGCACAAAGTCTAGGAAATGCACCAGCCTTTGTTGCTTCTGATTGTTTGTCTTGTTAGCTTTAGTTATTGTTAGTGTACTAACATTGAATATGGTACTTAGCCACATTCTTTGTCTTTTTGCAGGAATCAGGCATCTGGGAGCAGAAGAATAAGAACATCAGAGGGTCCCTGTACTAATAGATTGATGGGGTACAGTAGCAGGGAATAAACAATTCAAAATACAAAAGAAACAACCCCTGTGACAAGATAACCTCTTAAAAGACCACAGAAAAAGAACAATGAATGATTATCTATTTTTGTTTTATTTATAAAAATATATATAATTGCTAATCAAATTCTTTTTTTTTTTTTTTTTGAATAAATCATTTCATTTTTCGTAAATAAATGTTCATACAATAATAACTATAAATCAAACTGAGGTGAACGAAGCAATACAATCAACAAAGAACATATATAAAAGATGACAAAGATACAATTTGCAAAATAATCATACACAGATATCAACAATACAATACACAAACCATATAAACATACATATGCGCCAATAAATACACAATTACGCCGACGCGCGTTTCGGAGTCTTCCTTCTTCAGGGCGGTAATTGGTATTAAAAGGGCAGAGAAATGAAGAATAATATACTACACTAGACCAACAATAATGAAGAGATAACAAACATAAATTGGCTTTAAGCCTCGTCACAAAAAATTCTGTGGAAAAAAGGATAGCGAGGTTATCAATTGTCATATATGCGGAAAGTATACATTTATCGAGCACACAAATGCTTAAAAATTGCTAGAAAATGCGGAGAGGTAAAGAATAGAAACAAGGAATAAACAAATATAGATGAGAATAAAACAAAACTAAATGAAGATCTCTAAGTGAAAACCCATTATCCATAAAAAAGAAAATGAAGATTTGAAAAAGAATTTTAGATAGTACAGAGGAATAATAATTCAGAGAAGAATAATACCAAATCACCCACTAGTGCAGCCCCTGCAATGACACTAATAAGGGAAACATACTACACACTTGTAATCTTGATAGGGCAGCTCACAATCCAATGAAACCAAGGGAGGATAAAGTGTAGGAGCCTTCCCAAAACTTAAAACGCAGTAAGGTGTAGAAATACCGGATCAAGATCTTAAATCGGTAATGAGTCTGGTGGAAAAATAGGGAAGATAGATAAAAAGAGCCTCAGTGTTAAGTCTCTTAAAGCTAGGGTAAGTACTAATCTAGAGTTGATTACACAACACTTACAAGATGCTCAGGAGTAGTCTAGATAGACTCACAAAGTCAGAATTCCTGCAGGAAATGCCAAAACGCTAGTCCTGTCATTTTATGTCTACAAATAATAAGTATCTGAAAGAGAACAAGAATTCTAAATAACTCACTGGCTCCTATGAGTGGTAGTCAATGGATATAGGGTGACTATTACTTAGGACTTACAGAGTATAGATAGATGCACTTCTGATGGCGATGCCAAAAATAAGTAGTAAGCGTCCAAATTTATATGTCCAATGCCCCAGCGGTCTCGCTGTGATTCAGTCCCACAGTCGTTTTAGCTTCAGTCTTGTCTAACTGAAGAAACAAGAAACGATGATTAGACCAATTGAGACCAAAAATGACTGACTTTTTAGAAAAGGAGCATAAGCTAAAATTAACTGTAGTTGCGCTGCCTTTGCCCCAACAGTCAATCTGGGATTGAGACCAGTCACCGGTCTATGTTTAATATAGTCTGTCCAAAAGGACAGAACAACAATGTCTAGGATATAGGGACCATTAGTGTATAACCTTAATAAAACTGGGCGCAAACTAAAGTTAAAATTAAAAAATAAACGCAACATCAGCTGCAAGACAACGTCGCAGCAGCAAGAACTTACTTGACTCGGAACAGAATTCGATCGCCATACATGGAACGCCGAAAAAAGAGAATTCCTCTTGATCACACCGCTGCGTAGATGGATCTCAGATAGAATCGTGGTTTAAATAGTGTAGGTCACACCTGAGGGCGATTAGGTGACTCAGAGAGTCTCGAATTCAAAAGTTAATGCAGCGTATACTTGCGGCCGCCATCTGAAAGCGGGGCTTAAGTGACAGGCAGAGATCGAGGTAGTGAATCTAAAGCTACCAGAGGAGGTCTGTATCCAGGTTAGCAACAAAAATATACATTTATCAAAAAGTATTAGAAGTACATACTAAAACTGAAAGAGTATCTTTAATCGGTTAATGGAACGAATACCGGTATTCAGTCTGTTAAAACCTTTAATAGCGGGCGCCATCTTGGAAAGGGAACAAATAAGGGAGAAGGGGTCACTAACAGTTGTAGTCCGTGTTCTGGCAAAACTATCCGCCATCTTGGAGAGGGAGAAATCGATGTGGTTTAGAATAGCCAGAATAGATCTGTATCGATGTTTTCAACAAAATTATCCATATCTCGGGGATTATTTGGAGTGGATACTAGAAATGAAGAAGTATCATTAAATAGGTGATAACCATAATCCGAATATAAAGCCTGCCACTGCTACAACGTATAGTAACGGGCGCCATCTTGGGAGAAGTGCAGTGAGGGGAAATGAATCATAGTAAAGAATTATCCATGCTCAGTCAAAAAATTATCTTTCTTGTAAAAATCAGGCCATTCAAGGTAGACCCGGAATTAATACGGCATAATTAGAAAAATATTAGGGCTAGTAGTGGAAATTAGCCCATGTAGTATGTATAATCTGTCGCCATCTTGAAACGGAGTGGCCAAGAGAGCGAACAAGGTAATAGCTAGGGAGCCCCCAAAGTGCTACAAAGGCATCAATAGTTCTGGATTTACAAGACACGTATCAATTTGCAGAGATATACTTGAGATAAGGTGGTCTACTACTAAGAGATAATGGTGGTGAGAGAGAAGTCAAGGTAACAGATGACTATGTTATCCAGGGAAGCTAATGCTTAGAAGTTATATAGCACATCAAGATGTCAATAGATGGCATTTTCACAGGGTAACAGATGACTGTGTAATCCAGGGAAGCTAATGCTTAAAAGTTATACAGCAATCAAGAAGTTAGTAGATGGCATTTTCCCAGGGCAGGGATTCATTCAGTCCATTGTCAAAAGTCTGAAGAGTGAAGATCCAAAAGACTTCTCTCTTCTTCCTGAGTGCTTCGGTATTGCGGTCTTTAGGTGTTTTTATACGTTCCAGGATTAACCATTTAAGGTCTTTAGTCATATGCTGTTTTTCAATCCAATGTTTGACCAAAGGAGCTCCTGGACGTTTGTTGTTGATGGATGATTTATGTTCGCAAAAGCGAACACGCATCTCTCTGCTTGGGCTGCACTAGTGGGTGATTTGGTATTATTCTTCTCTGAATTATTATTCCTCTGTACTATCTAAAATTCTTTTTCAAATCTTCATTTTCTTTTTTATGGATAATGGGTTTTCACTTAGAGATCTTCATTTATTTTTGTTTTATTCTCATCTATATTTGTTTATTCCTTGTTTTTATTCTTTACCTCTCCGCATTTTTTAGCAATTTTTAAGCATTTGTGTGCTCGATAAATGTATACTTTCCGCATATATGACAATTGATAACCTCGCTATCCTTTTTTCCACAGAATTTTTTGTGACGAGGCTTAAAGCCAATTTATGTTTGTTATCTCTTCATTATTGTTGGTCTAGTGTAGTATATTATTCTTCATTTCTCTGCCCTTTTAATACCAATTACCGCCCTGAAGAAGGAAGACTCCGAAACGCGCGTCGGCGTAATTGTGTATTTATTGGCGCATATGTATGTTTATATGGTTTGTGTATTGTATTGTTGATATCTGTGTGATTATTTTGCAAATTGTATCTTTGTCATCTTTTATATATGTTCTTTGTTGATTGTATTGCTTCGTTCACCTCAGTTTGATTTATAGTTATTATTGTATGAACATTTATTTACGAAAAATGAAATGATTTATTAAAAAAAAAAAAGAATTTGATTAGCAATTATATATATTTTTATAAACAAATAGATAATCATTCATTGTTCTTTATCTGGGAGCAGAAGATCCATGATGCAGGAGCGTGCCGTCGCTGGAATCATTGTAAAAGACGTTCTCAGGCACTGCAGGATGCTGGAAAATGCTGGGCAGAACCCTTAAAGCTGGCTAGGAGGTTTTCAGGTGAGCAGGAACAGGAGAGGCCTGTTCTCTCCAACGGGCAAGTAGGCCAAGCACTGCCTCGTTATTTGGGTGTGGTATAAATACCGCTCTCGAATACAAGATGGCCAACCAACACGTGCGCTTCTAAATCGCACAAGATTTTGAGCGGCACACAGCGAGAATGGATGTCACACACCGGTCCTCTGGGGGAACCCGTGTTGTTACCGTGCACTATGAGTCTTTGCACAAATGATTAGGAGCCGAAGATGCATTGTAAAGTGACCAAGTGTCCTGTGGGTCCAGGGGGATTTCGCCATTAACGTCAAGGGTCTTTCTGGGCCAACAGGGAAATGGGCTGCCAGTAAATGCCATGGGGGCATGGTGACATCTACTCTCACCTTGAAGCCCACAGCACAAAGAGCACATGAAGGCCTAGAACCGAGGATCACGGCACTGTCTATGGACAAAACATTTGAAGGACAATACAGTCAGACATGATGACTGGCTATCAAACTTTAAAAAAATGTTTGTTTTCAAAAACAAACTCTCAAAGCAGGAGTTTGTTTATGGAAAACAAAAAGCTAATGGTCCCCCCCACATGCAGAGGCGTAGCTTCAGAGGGGGTGTTTGGGGTGTAACATTCCCCTAAAAAATTTATTTTCAGGTGGATAGCTGGGTACAAGTGCTTTCAGTCGGGTATGGTGAGGTGTCTGTCGGATTCAACTAGGACATTTTACATCTACACAGACAACAAAAAGCACACACACTCTCACCCTCTGTTTTGCAAGCTGTTAAAAATTGTGGTTATTTTACAAAATATTGTGTTTGCTCTTACTTAGTACTCCTGCCAATCAGCATTACGCTCTCTTTGCACTGACCTTTGCACTGCCCCTTAAGCCCCCCTCATGCACCCTGCTTGTCGTAAAATGTATTTCATCATTGTGTGCCAGCGTGATTGTTAGAAATTCTGATGATCACACCCCTTCAATCTTACTGACCAACCTGCGCCCCTGCCCACATGCAGGGTGATGGGCCATTATTTCTTTCCTGTTCCTCACAGCCAGGATTTTACTCAAAATAGGGTAGATAGTATACGATTCTCCCTCCGATGACCTGTACTTTGTCGGGCCATAAAAATAAGTATTCTGTCTAGATGCTACTAGCAAAGGAATGGGATTATAATTAATTGAACTGAATTTCATTGGAATATGAATATATTTTACCAGTAAATCAGCAAAAGACTTTTAGGCATCAGAGATTAAAAACACAGAAGAAAAGAGACTCTCTGGGATCTTTATTAATTTACTTTATTACAAACGTTGTAAGATACTGAATAAACAGAGACATCATTGTGATCTGCTGATCGATCATTTCACAGTTCCACTTTAATGTTCATTTTCCATACAGGGGATGTGGATCCCCTATTGAGGTTTCAGAACTGATTTGTGGTGTTTCTCTTTCAAATATAATTTTATGGCTGTTGTTCAGCAGAAGTATCCAAAACAAGGATGCTATGAAGCATGCAAGCTCATCACCTGGCTATCATCATCCTTTCTGAGTAGACATCAGGCACAGACAAAAGTACAGCCCAACTTAGAAACTTTGGCAAATTTAACAAGAGAAACCTATGACCTACCCCTTACTTCTACTCTGTCGTCAATCAAGAAGAACTAATCAGCAGCCCTTTGCTAAAATGGGTCTCAGAGAACCTTTTTGTGTAGTCTTTTCTCCATTCTCCCTCACTTCAGTTCTGGATCTTCACACTCTATCACCAGTGATGCAGTCAATACACACCCTTTGTGTAGAGATGCTATCTACTCTACATCATGTCATGTAAAATGAATCCTACTGGTCCATTCACTAAGACTCAAATCACAGAAGGAGTCTTTCTACAATGCACTTTGGGGCAGATTTAAATACTAAGAGCTTGGGTCAAGCAAGGCCACACAGGGGAACGCAAGCTCTTAAGTGGGATTTACTTATCCACGCAAAGCCACCTTGCGTGGCATAGTAAATCCAGAGTAATGCAAGGCATCCCAAAACGCTGGCTTGCATCACCCTGTGCTGAGAAGGCATTCCATGGGTGGAGCATAGGCGTTCTCATGCATCCAGCTATGGACTTTCTTTGACCCACTCCCAGACTTACTAGAGTGAGTAAATCTGGGATTGAGTTAAATGGTACAACTTCCCAAGTGAGGCCTAACGAGGAGAAGCATCTGTATTGCTCCCCATTACTTCTGTTTCTATGTAAACCTCATTCTGCAGCACACATTGAAACTGAAAAATGCCTCACAGGGAGAGAGCAGAAATACGTAATATCTTAGTAGATGTGGTGCTTTTCTGCTCTCTCCCTGTCATGCAACGAAGTTCAGCAACTTGTGCTGCTTCCCTTTGTCCCGTAACTTCTTAATTAATCTGCCCCTTGCTTCATACCTACCTCATAAACACACATGGAATGTCAGTGCCAAGATCTGGGGATCACACAGAATCTCTCTTTGGGCCATCTGAGATGATCCACCTGCAGCCTCCTTCACCCCCTCTTCTGCTCATCAGAATCTTCAACGTTTCTTTGTTGATTGCCATATCCCTTTAACCCGTATGTTAGATAATAACCATTTTTTCTGACTTCAGCCACCTGAGTTACTCAACCCCATTCTGCCATCATTCACAGACCACAGTCATTTTCACCCATCCATTTTAAACTCCTCTGGCAAGTTTCAGATTCCTCAGATCTCCCCTCAGATTACTGTGCCAACATCAGACCACATCTTCTACATTCAGAGGTCAGTGTGTAACAGTCGGGCTTGTTATTCACTTTGCATGCTCTAATTTTTCAGCAAATACTTACCAGTTCTATACATGGGCTGAAGAGATGGTGTTTTCAAGGGGTTGGCAGTATGAAAAGCATGAATAAAAGCCATTTACAAAAGGGATATCCTAATACATGTGGCCTAGACTCACATATGTGTTCTCTTGATCCTGCTCGTCTTCCTTCACATCTCTGCATTTAGGTGTTTATTCCTCCTTTAAGTCCTGTTCCAAGTCCTCTTTTTATGTTGTTGTCGGTTGTTTTGGTTCTGATGATACTCATCCTGGACCTGGTCTAAATAGTTCTTGTCACCTTATTACAAGTTTCTCGAATCTGGGGTCCTGCTTGTAGTCCGCCCTAACCCTGGTCTTCCTGGCCGTGCTCCTTGCTCATCCTTGTATTAGCACTTCATGGCCTCCTGATCTTGGTACTACTGATCCTCATTCTGATGCTGTTGATCTGCTAAGTCCTTATCCACCTAGCATCCTAGTCTTCCTTGAGTCATCCTAACTCTCCTTGCCCCAATCCTTTCCCAGGTGCCGTACATGGTAACGCCTCCACTGGTCCTGGTCCTCCTTATTAGGCCCTCTTGTGCTGGACCTGGCCATGTTGGTCTTGGACTGATTCCATTGGTCCTTGTGACTCTCGTTGTCCTGGTTCCCTCAATTCTCACCAGCCTGGCCCTAATACCCCAGTTCCTAGTCCTTCTGCTCTACGTAGAACTTCAGGTCAAGGTCCCTTGGTTCTGCCCTCTTTGGTCTTCCTAGACGGTCGGTTCTGGTCCTTCTGGCCATCCTGGTCCTTTTAGGGCCCCTTCTCCTAGCTCTTAATTTTCTTTCCTGATCCTCTTGACCCTCATCTGTTTAACCTGGCCCTTCTTATCCTTCTCACCCTGCTCATTTATTTCTCAGTACATCAATTCCTGGACCTGCTAGTTCCTTCCGTCTACCTGGTATCTTAAGTCCTGGCCCATAAAGGCCTTTCCCACTTAGCTCTTGTCTTCCTGTCTTGGATCATCCTTGTCCTCCTGGCCCTGTGTCTTGTCCTCATGGTCGTATTGGCACAGTACTTAATGGTCTGGGCCTCTTGGTCATTGTTCCTCTTGTTTGGGTGCTTCTGAGCATCATCAGTGTGGTCCTGGTCTTCCTAGACATCCAGGTCCAGCCCCATTAGTCTTCCTGGCTCTAGCATTTCTGGTCCTCCTGATCTTCCTCACACTGGTCCTGCTATTCTCAGGCCATTGCCTTTCTGCTCCACTTAGAGCTATGGGCCTTGATCCTACAGGCATGATCACCCTGGCATTCCAAGGCATGTTCCCGGCCCTCCTGGTATTCTTGGTACTGACCGCCTCATCTTTCTTGCTTATTGTGGCCCTCAGTCCTAATGGCCTGAATCTCGCCTTCCTGGCTCTAGTCCTGATCCTCTTGACCCTGGTGTCCTCGTGGTGCTATACAGACTCATCATGGTTCTCCTTTCTCTGGTCCTCCTGGGACTGGCCAACCTGTTGCTCATGTTCCTGTCCATCCTGTTCCTAGCCCTGTGGCCTAGAACTCCAGGCTGTGATCATCCTGGTCCTGATCCTCCTTATCCTCCTCGCCCTGGTCCTGGTACTCTAGGTCCTGATTCACATTGCCCTCATCTTTCTGCTCTTCTTAATCCTTTGTATCCTGGTCCTCACAGTACTTTTCCTTCTGGCTGCCTGTGTCCCTAGTCTCACCTACCTAGCAATCCCGGCCAAGGCCATATTATTGTGCCAATTTTCCCTTAACCTCCTGGCACTCTTCCTTATAGTTTGAGTTCTCCTACCTACTATCTTAGCTTGGTCTGCTTGGTCCTGGTCACCCTGGTCCTTCTTGTCATATTGTGCTTGTTAAAATAAACTTTGCGTTTTGGCCATCATGTCCCTTCCTAGTTCCCCCACTCTTGGCCCATTCAGCCTCGTTCCTTTTTGATCCTCTTGGTCCTAGTTACCTTGTCCTGATTCTTCTCACCATCAGCCTCCTAGCCCTGGTACCACAGATCCTGGTTCATCTTGCTTCTCGTGTTCTGGCACTCCTCGACTTTGTCCTTCAGGTTTCGCTTGTCCTTGTTTTCCTGGATGTTACTTGTCCATCTAATCTTAGTGGTACTGCAGCCATTGATCCAGGTCTTCTTGATCCAGGTTCTCTTTGTTCAGGTCCTCTTGAACCTATTCATTTTGGTCCTGGTCCTCAATACTGTTCATTCCACTTGATCTTCCAAATGCTGGTTTGCCTTCTTACCTCAGATTGTCATTTCCCTGGTCCTGCAACTTGCAATGATTGCTCTGCTCCACTTAGTAATCCAAGCCATAGGACCCTAGGTCATGATCTTCATGCCCCTTTTAGTCCTGTTTCTGTTCCTCTTGGTCAAAATCCTTTTAGTTTACCTAGTCCTCTTGCTCTGGCCTTCTGGGTGCCCTTGGTACAGGCAACCTCTGTCTTCGTAATCCTTGTCCTGCTTATCCTAGTATCCTGGACATACTGGCCATTGCCTTTACTCCTCTGCAATCTGGTCCTGATCCTCCTGGCCCTTGTCCTCTTGCTCCTTGCCCACATGGTTCTGCAATAACTTGTCCTGTCACAGATTATGCTAGTCTAAGAACTTCCTGGCTCTGTACTTCCCGTTCCTGGCTTGACTGGTGGTCACTCCCACATACTCCTGACCCTAGCCATTTGGATTTTGGATCTCCCGTTTCACAGACTACTGGTCCGGGACCTTTTCACCCTTCTCACACTAATTCTCTTCAATAAGTCCTCCTGGTCCAGCTCTCCTGGTTTATCCAGTCCGCTCATTTGTCTTTTCCTATTCCTTCAGATCCTGGTCCCATTGGTCCATGTAGTCCTAGTCTTAGTTCTGGTACTCCTTTGCCTTGATCTCATATACCCAGTCTTCTGATGCTAGTTCCACTGGCCTTGAATTACCAAACCCTCCTGGTCTCCGGTCCTCCTGCCCCATCCTAATCCTACTAGTCCTCCTGGCTTGCCTATTCTACCTTGTTCTTTTCCATCTTACCATGGGACCCTCTATCATTCATCCTTAGTAATGGTCCTGCAGGGTCTGGTCTTGCTCGTCCCTCAGGCACTGGTCTCCTGGTACAAGTGTTCTATCGTCTGTCTACTTGTGTCTGCAACTCCTGGCCATGGTTGTCCTCATCCCTCTGCTCTGGCCCTGGTCAGTGCGCACATGCCCTCATAGCCCTCCTTGTCATTATGGTCCAGGGCCTTCTGTTCCTTCTACCTCTGGTCCTTCTATTCCTTCTGCCCTTGTCAACTGGGTCCAGATCCCCTTGTTCTCTCCTGATCCTTATTCCTAGTGCTGTTTTTCATTGTCCTGTTCCTCATTGTCTATTTGTTCCTGGCCTGCTCTGGCACTGTCAATTCTGGTTCACATAGACAAAGTTTCCCTGGGCCTGGTTCTTTTTGTCCTTGTCCCCGTGGCTCTAGTTGTCATAGCCCCCCTAGTAGTGCACATCTGGGCACTAATTCTCCTACTTTTAACTTCCTACTCCTACTGCTTCCTTCCCCAGAGCCCCCTCCACAATGAATTTAGTCAGGTACAGCCTTTCAAGCCTGTCACACAGATCATTATTATTTATTTTTGTTGGCTCCCAGATTTCTTTTTCTCAGACAGCACTGTCAAATACAGAAATGAGAGCCCAGTAGAAACAGGACCTTCCCCACCACGTAACATGTTAAAAATCAAAACTACCATTCCCAAGATGCATCATGCACGTGACTAAAATGTCAGTTTGTCTGAAGGGGCTGCTCATGACATGGGACCAATATGCCTCAATGCCATAAACCACCTTTGCTGGATGATTAGTATGGAAAGTGTGTTAATTCAAAGGCAGCAGAGTGAGCTCCTCCTGTCAATTACCAAGATGTATTACTCACCTGTCTCTTGCTTTTACTTCCCCATTCCACAGAAGATCCATTACAGTGTCTCACTCATTTTACCCTTTCAAGTGCCCCCAAGCACTATGACTCTAAACACCAATTACTACTGTGAATGCCCCTATCTCTGGAGCCCAGGTACCACCTCCCTGTCTGCATGCCCTGTTGCTGCTGTTTGTTGACTGCTGCTGTGTTGCCGGATTTGAAATACTAAGCAAGCGCAATCCCCATTAAACAGAAGCCTAAAGCTAGCGTAAGGCCTTCCATAAAATTCCCAAAAAGAGCCCAGCCTTCAAAAGTCATCAAAAGGAGGATCATGAACATTAAAAAAAAACTAATATAGTCTCATGAGTGAATACACATTTATGTAATATGCTTTAAAACTGCAAAGTACCACCTGACTGAAGATTAAAATGTCTGTGTACCATATCCTAAAACTTCTGTTTCATTTCTAAATATCTCAATTGAATATTAAAATAACATAAATGTTTTCCTTAAAAATAGATATTGCAATTTTTTCACTTGTAAACAGCTTAGCTTAATACATGCACTTACCTTTTCATAATCTGTTGTACATTTGTAGATGCACTTACTTTCAAATACTTCACACATGTTGATACCCCATTAGAAGATGGCCACCACACTACCATTGCCAGGAGTCCCTTTTTTCTTTATGGCCGGCTAAATAAAGATCTCCTTCAAACTATTTATCCGGCCGCTGGTCGAATTGTACATCATCTCTACTATTTAGTCTATGCCCGTATAAACAGCAGAGATTATGTAGTATTTTGCTGGCTGCTGGTTAAATAGCAGAGATTTTGTACTATTTGGCCGGCGGCCAGGTAAATAGAAACTTCCAAAATTGAAAGGTGGATTCTGCCTGTTACCCACACTCTAATCTTATATTGCAAGAATTAAGGACAAAGATGCAATATAGCACGGAACTGGGGTTCGGGGCTGCCCCCCACATACCAACAGTGGAGAGGCTACATGGATACTGCTATGGTGGCGGAAAGAGCGGTTTACATGCACAGGGGATGCCCCAAGAAGTGGTCTAGAATATGGGGAAAATGGAATGAATTCCGAGGAAACATATGTGAACCCCCTCGGGCTGAGTCAATTTCAGATGTTAGTGTATAAAAGAGGGGCTTATTCCTGGGGCGAGGTGGAGATGGGATGCTTAGTGGTACGCAAGGTCGGGGATGGGCTGAATTTTAAAATTAGAATTACAACAAAGGGGAGGTCTGGGTTCACGCAGATGCGACATAGAAAGAAAGTAAACTGTATGTTAAGGAGGAAATACCCTCAAGTACTATGCCGTAAAATGCAACAAGTGGATCAAGTTTTCTATTGTGTGGAAAATTCAATAAAATATTGTATAAAAAAAAAAGAATTAAGGACAAAGCTTTGACCTTTGATATCAGAAAGAGATTCCTGGAAAATCTGGAATCAGCCCCAGCTCCCCTGCTTGACCAAAGTGTGTGATCCTAAGCAAATACTGTCACTAAGCCTCCTTTTTCTTCTCAAATGTAACATATCAGAGCCCCTTCAAGTACATGAGTTCAGGATGTGCCCTCTATAAAAACCTCTGGTGTCTGATTTAATAAACTATAATGTTGCTGTGTGAACAATAAGAATCTAGGCCAAATTTAGAGTACACCATCATCACAGCTGGGGCAGGATTGTTTCTCACTTTCTGTTTAAAACTATTACTTAAAACAAATACTTCTTGAAGCAGACATACCAGTAGCGGCCCGTGGAGGGAGTTCTGTGGGGCGGTGAGGCGGGGCGGGGGAGGGGCAGGGTGGGGGATAGTAAACACCGGAATATGGATGAACGGAGGTAAGTAAACAAATAAATAAAACGTATTTTGTTTCGCGTGCAGCATGTAATAGACAAGGAAAGCGTAGTCCCACGTGACATACAGCATCACATGTCACAGCTTTAGAAAATGATTAATGGCCTCTTTTCTGACCACACTGTTTGTAATCTCTGTATCGCAGTTTCACCAAAATATTATGACCTGAGTGACAGCACGCACCCGTCGATTCGCTGGACATCTTCACTGGAAGTGAAATCACAAACGTGTTTATTGTTTTGCAGTTTTATATAGCTTGAACTCGGCCAAAGGTATTAGCACTTTAAATTACACAAGAACACATGTATGTCTTTGTGGACACAGGAAGATTAAGAGATTTACCCAGACTCACAGGATGTTGAGCCGATGCCGTGATGTGCTAGTTCATACTTTCTTAAACAAGAGTCATTACAAACTCTCCAAATGCCAGAATGTTATTAAACACACAATGGCCTATTTACAAGATGGTTTGCATTGTGTTTGCACCACGCACCGTAGTACATTTGTGATGCAAACCTTAAATAAGATTTATGAAGCCATGCAAGGCCACTTTGCGTGGCCCTGAGTGCTCCATAAATCTGGAGTAAGGCAACGCAGCGCAAATCACTGCGTTGCCTTACTCTGCCCTAGCAAGGCATTCCATGGGCATTTCGTGGGTGTTTCCATGCAACTCCTATGGTTTTTGATGCATTCCTGAATTTACCAGAATGGTACACCTGGGAATGTGCCAAAAAGATACACCTTACAGGTGAGACATAACGAGGGGAAATCGCCTTTTTTCTCCCTGTTACTTTCTCTTTTTATGCGTGGTGCATTCTGCAGCACACATCGAAAGAGGAATATGCCTCTCAGGATTGCTTCTGTGTAGGGAGGTGCCCCTTCCTGCCCAAATACAATCCTGCATGCAACTCAGGCACCTTTGCACCATGCACCATGGTGCAAGGGTGCCTGCGTTGCTGCTAGGCAGCCAAAAGGGCGCCAGCGCAGGGTAAAAGGCAGGAATCTGCCATATTGCTGTAAACACGGCTCATTCCTGCCCTTCCACACAGGGCAGCAAAGTGGTTCAGTGGGCACTTCAGGTATCTGGGCGTCTGTGCCACTACACCAAAGGCAGCCATGCCCCCGATAAAGCAAGAAAAATGTGAAAGACAGGCTTTTAAAATATCAGCATTCTGATTAAATAGCAGACTTTTCAAAGCAAAGGAGTGTCATTTGCGGGGTCCAATCACCCCAAATTATGCCCTTGCAAGATACAAATGGCACTCTTATTCTTTGACCTTCCAAAGGGACTCCTTTAACACATGGGAGCCCTTTACGATGCAGACTCGTGTTGTATCGAAAAAAGCAATATGATCTCAGTTTGGTAGAGACTGGAGGAAGATCATGGGCCCGCGTGGGCGCCGCGCCTGCTGCGGCAGGCCTCTTTGTTCAGCAGGTGTTCACCCACCGTATTGTGCCTGCCCGCTCAATCAGGTGCCTTTGTTAACACGAAATGTCCGCTGAGGCTCTTTCTCTGGTAAATGAATTGGAATCAGGTTTATGCACATTTAACATCTCAAGGATTTTTGTTTGATTCTCTAAGGAAACACAAAATGTATATCTGGACCTGAAAAGGCGGCTCTTCCGGTTAATGCACCTGCCGCAGAGACTGAAGTGAGATTTAAAAGTCACAGGATTGTACGACATACTTATGGAAGTAATACAATACGAATGTGAGTATCTGTACTGCTCGATTTTTCCGGTCTTATTGTGTTGAAGGGTGATTTAGGTGACTTCAGTCTCTTTCCATTCAAGTCTAAGGGTTAGAGTAGTGTATAGAGCCTATTTATTAGGCACTTCGACATGATCCTGTGTTCTTCCCCATAGATCAGGGTTTGCATACATATCCTAGGGGATAGATTCGTTAGCATTAGGGGTAATCTGTTCTGTAGTGAGGGTATTTCATGGAGCCGTGCTGAATTCAGGCCTGGTAGGCCTTAAACGGGAGAGACTCCATCTTTCCTCCTGCTCTGGCAGCTTGGGATGTTTCTAGGTCATAGGCAGTGTTTTAGTTAGGAGGTGTTATCCGCTTGGAGAGAACCGGTTCAGGCCGGCCCTTATCGAAGGATTGTATTTTTCTTCATGCCGAAGACACTACATCAGGCCGGCCGGCTGGGAACGTGTCCTTGGCACGGGGAGGTACAAGAATTTGGTGGGCGGCAGGTTACGGGCTGGAATTTTCCATGAGGAAATGCACATCTATATTAGTAAAAGTTTGAGGCAGATACTGGCACTTGCTTCTAGTCCATAGGCGGCACCTGGCCGTTAGTAGTAAAGCTGCTACTTATTCCAGGGAAGACAGATGACAAACTTGGAGGTGGAGAAAAACCGAGAAATAGATATTCCAAAGAGAAGAGAGTAGCCGATGAGGAAGAGGTCCCAGTGACTCGGAGAGGGAGACGGGAGTAAACCCGTGATTGCGGAGGTGTGACTTCCAGGCGAAGCCGAGGCGCAGACGAGAAGGGAACCTAGATGACCATTGAGTGCAGGCTACATACGACCAAGGTGATGTCAACCCCTTACTATTAGAGTGTACAACTTAATCTCTCACTTTTCTTTGCAGGTTATGTGATATGTATTATGTTCCGTGAGTGTGCATGTAATAACTAAATAAAGTATTCAGTTTGTAGTAAAGCAATATGTGCTACGTGTTCTTGTGTAAGAGGGTAACCTATTCTTCTAGTCAGCTGTGACTTGACATGAACAGATGTTAATCCTGATCAGGTAGGTGGTAACTGAATAAGGGAGAAAGGAGCCCCTCGAACTGGGGAACAAGTTGTGCTCAACTAGCTGTCTTCGTGTGATCTGATATATAGTAACACTGATTCCCTTGTTGTATGTCGTGGTAATTATAGGATGAACTCGTGCTAAGGCTGCCGTCTGGGCAGGAAGTCCTGGGTCCGTTTGGGACCGCGAGGCTGTGGCTGCCGTCTGGGCAGGAAGTCCTGGGTCCGTTTGGGACCGCGAGGCTGTGGCTGCCGTCTGGGCAGGAAGTCCTGGGTCCGTTTGGGACCGCGAGGCTGTGGCTGCCGTCTGGGCAGGAAGTCCTGGGTCCGTTTGGGACCGCGAGGCTGTGGCTGCTGTCTGGGCAGGAAGTCCTGGGTCCGTTTGGGACCGCGAGGCTGTGGCTGCCGTCTGGGCAGGAAGTCCTGGGTCCGTTTGGGACCGCGAGGCTGTGACTGCCGTCTGGGCAGGAAGTCCTGGGTCCGTTTGGGCCCGCGAGGCTGTGGCTGCCGTCTGGGCAGGAAGTCCTGGGTCCGTTTGGGACCGCGAGGCTGTGACTTGGTATATATAGTAGGAATTCCCTGTCCTTAGGTGGTACATATATGTGGTTATTTAGGTGTGAATAGGCCCTAGGGAGGGGGTAACGTTCTGGTTTGGGTTAGAGAGGCTCTGTTGAGCGGGTTCTATCTGATCCGAAAACCCAAGCAGAACATTTGGCGTCACGAACCGTTTACGAAACCTGTGTGCGTTGTGGTTGTCTTGTGTTTGCTTTCGGCGCGTGCGTGGTTTTGTTTGCATTTTATTTTTGTATATTTGTGTGTATAGTTTTTATTTTTCTTCCTTCTTTTCTTTTTCTTCTTTTCTTCTTTTTCCTTTTTCACAATGTTTTCTAGAAGGTCTAAATCTACTTTTAAGTTGCCCGTTGATATTCCCGGATGGGATTCAACGCCTTATGAAGCCTTGGCCCGTGAGTGGGCTGATTCTACTGGTTTGAGTGAGAATTGGAATTCTTCTTTGGAGCTGGCAGAGCCGGCTAATGTGATTGCTTGTTTGCAGAAGGCACCCGTATCGAAGGGTGAGGAGATTCCCATTTTGGGGCGCAGAGGTTGGATTCTTTTGTCTGCATACAGGATTCTGCATGAGAGATTGTTGAAGTTACAGATATCTCTTAAAGATGTGGAAGCGCACTTTGTTGAGATTCAGAATTCTCATACTTTGTTGCGGTGTCAAAATAAGTTGCTTGCTGATAAACTTGAGACTTACCAAACTATTGCCGAACGGGCGGCTGTGCGAATTGCTCGTTATAAATACAAGAACAGGCGCGGTCGGGTTTCGACGCGAAAGGTGCGTCTGGTCGTGGCGAGAACGGGGCTGGATTGGAATCCTGATGAATGGGATGGTAATATCTGGAACTCGACTGATTCTTGTTCCTCGGGTGAGGAGTCTGCCAAGCGCGAGTCTTCTCGCTCCCGCCATGATTGTAAGTCTGCTTCTCGCACCTTTGATGGTGCACCCCGTGATTACGCTCGTTCTTCGAGTGGGATCAATGCTTCTTACACTGATTGTCCCTCTACGAGTACTGATCGGGCTCCTTGTGATGCTCGTCCCGCGGTTTCTGCGCATCCAGTTTTCCGTCGGAAGTTGCAGCAGTCTCCCAATGCTCCGCAGGGTATTTCTTTGGACTGTTTAGAAGACTTTACTCAGCAGGAAATTAGTGATATTTTGCAGCGATTTCGGCAGCGAGCTGGTGAGTCCTTGCTCACATGGATGGTGCGCCTTTATGAACTGGGCGCTGCTGGTATTATGTTGGATACTGGCGATTGTTTAAAGTTCTGTTCCTTGAGTTTGGATTCTACTGTGCAGGATCATTTTCGTAACTATAATGGTGTTGGTCAGATTTCTTTACTCCAATTGGCGACTGAGGGTTGTAATCAAAAATATCCTACTGAATCTGACTGGCCTGTGAATGACAAGCCGTGGTATACTTTGCGTGATGCTGCTCAACGTCTCAAAGAGGAGGTGATGAAAACGGCAATTTTTCTGGGTACTGCTGACAGGTTGCTTGATGGTTCGTTGACATCTTCTGTGCGGAACCGTATCATTCGATCTTCCCCTGTTGCCTATAAGCAGGTCATGATGACTTTATTGATTAATCAGACTGGTAACGTGTTATCTACGGTTTTGGAATCGGTGCGCCAACTCGGTGAGTTGGGTGAGTGGTTTAAACCTGAACGTCAGTCCCGGCCTGACACTCGTACTCCTGGTGAAAATAAACTTACTAGACGTGATATTTTTTCTGGTCTTCTGGCTGATGGTGTGCGGAGGGAGGACATTGATGGTGAGAATACCGCTCGTTTGTGGGAGTTGTTTCGCAAACGTGGCTTGGATCGAAAGGAGGGTGCCTGGCGTGTTCGGACCACTGAGTGTGATCGTGGTGGTTCTGACGGTAGCGGTGATGACGACCGCCGTGGGCGCTCTGTTCATCGTGATGATCGACGTTCTGCACGTGATGTGTCCCCCCGTCGAGAGAGAGACAGGGAGAGAGAGGGGGAAAGAGAAAGGGGGAGAACTGACTATGTTTACAGCAGACGTAGAGATGATAGGGATCAATCCCCTGAGTTGAGGAGGAGAGAGGATCGTCACAGTTTGGTCGATCGTAACCCGCAGTACAATGCAGAAGATACGAATCCGTTCCGTACTGGGAATGGATATGAACAGGAGGTACCGATACCTAAGAAGCGTGAGAGTCTTTATCCTGATTTATCTTGGTATACAGAATGCAGTAAGAATGATTAGGAAAGAGGTCAAGCTCCGGTACACAGATGGGCTCACAGAGATAATAGACCCTATGTAGATATTGACATTTATTGGAGACATCGTAATATCCAAAGGGCACGAGCATTGGTAGATACAGGAGCGGAGGCCACTCTTATTCATGGAAAATCGAAGAAGTTTACAGGTCAGCCTTTTACTATTACCGGATTAGGTGGAAAAGAAACCCCTGCAGTTCAAACTTTGCTTGAAATGAGAATAGGTAGAATTCCTAGAAAAGAGTATGCTGTACTAGTAGTGCCACTTCTAGAATTCATAATTGGGATTGATATTTTGAGAGGAATGACTTTGCATCTAGATGACGGATGTTACCAATTTGGAACAACGCATTATATATCGTCCAGACCTATACGGGTTGGTCGTTTAAGAATGCCCCCCATACAAGTTCCCCATGCGACAAAAGTGGTTTGTCAGAAGCAGTATCGTATTCCAGGTGGTCATGAGGAGATTAGTACCACTATTCAGGAGTTAGTGGATGCAGGAGTCATAACCCCAGTTTCTTCTGCTTGGAATAATCCTGTTTGGCCGGTGCGTAAGAGTGATAACTCTTGGCGCATGACCGTTGATTATCGAGAATTGAACAAGCACACACCCTCTTTGACTGTTGCAGTACCGGATGTTATTACACTAATTGAGAGAATCCAAAAGCATCCAGGTACATGGTACGCGTCCATTGATATTGCTAATGCTTTCTTTTCAATTCCGATTGCCCCAGAGTGTCAGGAACAATTCATTTTTACGTGGAACGGGCGTCAGATGACGTTTAGAAGTCTTCCCCAGGGCTATGTGCATAGTCCTACGATATGTCACCGGCTGGTGGCAGAGCATTTGGCTGAGGTACCGGTTCATCCCCAAATTCAGATATGTCATTATATTGATGATGTTTTGATCCAAGGCGAAACACAAGAGGATGTTCAGACCCAATTAGACAGAGTCATTGAGTGCCTGCGTGAGAAAGGTTGGGAAATCAACCCAGATAAATTGCAAGGTCCGTCCCAGGCTGTAAAATTTTTGGGTATTAATTGGCATGAAGGGCACCGTGAAGTGATCCCTCAGGTTAAACAGAAGATTCTTGATTTTGCAGTTCCTAGAAATAGGAAAGAAGCCCAGAGCTTCATTGGTCTGTTTGGCTTTTGGCGTCAGCATATTCCTCATTTGAGTCAAATATTGGCCCCCTTGTACCGGGTCACGCGTAAAAAGAATGCATTTGAATGGGATAAACCACAGCAAGATGCGTTTAGTCTGGCAAAAGAGGCAATTCAACATGCTCTGGATTTATGGCCTGTACGTGATGGTGACGTGGATTTGAATGTGTCTGTACAGGGCCTTTATGCAAATTGGAGTTTGTGGCAGAAACAAGGCAGGAGTAAAGTACCGTTAGGTTTTTGGACCAAAAAGTTACCTGATGCTGGTGAGCGTTAAACACCCTTTGAGAAACAGTTACTTGCTTGTTATTGGGCTCTGGTGGATACCGAGCAATTGACTTTGGAACATGATATAGTTCTGCGTCCGGAAATTCCTATCATGCAGTGGGTTCTGAGTTCGCCGAAAACTCACCGAATTGGACACGCTCAAGAGGCGAGTGTGATTAAATGGAAATGGTACATACAAGACAGGGCACGTGTGGGCCCGAAAGGAGTTGCTTCTTTACATGAGCAGGTGGCGCGAGCGCCATCGACTGAGACTGAGAGTGAATGTTCCGTACCTTTAGCACAGGAGTCTCCTGTCAAGTGGGGTAAGCCTTTTGATGATTTGTCCGCAGCGGAAAGAAACCATGTTTGGTTCACTGATGGTTCAGCGAGGTTTATAGGGATGACACGGCACTGGAAGGCGGTGTCCTATAATCCGATCACACAGAAATTGTTGAGCACAACTGGTGAAGGTAAAAGCAGCCAATTTGCCGAGCTTTACGCTGTTTACCAAGTTTTGAAACAAGAGTTACCTGGTACATGTCATATTTTCACTGATTCTTGGTCTACTGCCAATGGACTGGCTGTTTGGTTGCCAACTTGGCATTCCCATAATTGGAAGTTACATTCCAAAGAATTATGGGGAAAAGAGTTATGGCAAGAAATTTGGGAGATGCTCCCACAGAGTACTGTTACAATCTTCCATGTGGACGCTCACACCCCGATAGATTCTCTTGACAAATTTTTTCATAACATTGCAGATGAGAAGTCTAAAATTGCTGAGGCAGTGGTGGACAGGCAAGATTCTGATATTGCGGGACTGGCGAAATGGGAACACCAGAAGGCAGGACATTTTGGAGAGAAGGCCACTAGCAGGTGGGCTGCTGTTCGAGGAATTTATATTCCCTTAGATTTAATCAAAAATGTTATTTTACACTGCCCCGTTTGTCAGCATATCAGACGGCGTAAGGTGCCCCAAATTGTTAAAGGTCATTTACATCGCGGCAAACTGCCCGCTCAAATTTGGCAGATCGATTACATTGGTCCACTTCCCATGAGTAGGAATTGTCAATATGTTTGCACTATTGTTGATACATACAGTGGCCTGCTGGTAGCCCTTCCCTGTAAGCAAGCTACCCAATTGAATACCATTAAAACATTAGAATTAATTATGATGTACTATGGTGTGCCATTCCAAATTCAATCTGATAATGCATCCCATTTTCGTGGAAGATTGGTACAGGAATTCTGTGCGGAAAACAATATTGAATGGATATTCCATATCCCCTACTACCCACAGGCCTCGGGCCTGGTGGAGAGATTGAATGGCCTGCTAAAGGACCAGCTGCGTAAGTTAACGGATGACAAGTATAAAAATTGGCGAGACTTTTTGCCCCAAGCACTATTGATTTTGAATAATCGTCCTTTTTTAAATGCTGAATCTCCACTTATGCGTTTGTTTCCCCCGAATGTTGAGGCTATGCCTAATGAAATCAGAGAAACTGTGATGTATTGGGAAATTACTCCCGGAGCTTTGGCTCCATGTAGAGCGACCCCAGGGTCGGCAGGTTTAGACTTGCATGCTATGGATGACATTGTTATAAAAAGTAGAGATCGAGTCATCATAGAGACAGGTGTTGGTGTTCAGATACCACCTGGAAATTTCGGATTGATCGCCCCTAGATCGGGGCTGGCTGTAAAAGGCATTCAGGTGCTTGGAGGAATTATCGACAGTGATTATCAGGGAGAGATTAAGGTGCTCCTGCTGAATAGCAGTGAGGTTGACTTACTGATACATCGCACTGACCGAGTGGCTCAATTACTCATAATGCCTGTTTTCAGTGGTGTATTAATGAAAGGCACTGCTCCAACGTTGCTAACTGTACGTGGCCAGAAAGGTTTTGGCTCCACGGATAATCCTGGGGCCAGAGTTTGGGTGCAGTCGCCTAAGAATCCCCCTGAACAAGCAGAGGTCATTGCCACCGGTCAGGACAATACCATTTTGGTTATGAGACCAGGGAAAGATAGCTGGGAAGCGGTCCCGGCTGATAAATGTTATTTACGAGAATGATTAATGCCTGTATTTGGTTCTCTTTCAGATCATTCTTTGGATTGTTGCTGCAGGATGTGTCGGAGCCGGACTGTTTTCGGACTGGTACGACGAGAAAGGAGGGATCCTATCAACCCGGGATGAACTGGGAACCCGAGTGTTGCGTTCCTTCGCTGCATGGGATTCATCATCGAACTTTTGGACCGCACTCGCTAAGAGGGTGACTGACGCCCCTCACTTCTGTTTGACACCGATGAGATCTGTACATGATATTCTGGCGACCTGTCTGGTTGCTGTCCCCGCCTCATTGGAAACTTTAACTCATATTTTTAATGTCTCGAAGGCCCGTCCCAATATTCTCCTGGGTGATTTTGCTACCCATGTATATTGCCCCCTATGTATTGAATTGCCGAACGAGCAAACCCCCATCCAGTCCCAAATACTTACTTATAATATCACACAAGGTGATTTGTGCTTCTTTCTTACGTGTAATCCTAGTGCGATCTCTGAATGTCTACGCCTCAAACTAAAAGGCGCCACTTCATTTACCGCTCACGAACGGACTTTGTGCTTTCAAAGGACACCGACCACATGTGTTTCAGTTCAGAACAATATGACTTGTAATAGTTTGGTAGTTACCCCCAGTCACTATCGCACGATGTTACTACCTGCCGGATGGCTTTTCTCATGTGGTAATACTTCCTGGCCATTTGTCCCTGCAAACATTTCCGGAGGCCCTTGTGCCATTACGAGACTCAGTTTGTTGATGTTCGCATCGCATCCGAATGCCAACTCTCGTGTGCTTCGAGATACTGTAATGTTACAGGAGGATTGTGACCCATCTTTGCATTTATATTCCAAGTCTGAATACCTTAGCTTAGCTGTTTCAATTATTGGTGTTCCTGCTTTGGCGGTTTATAATGCCAAATCTATTGGGAAAATGGCCTGCTGGATGGTGAAATCTATTAATCATACTTCTACAATTTTGTCTGACATGCTATTAGACGCCCAGGGTGAACGTAGGGCCATTTTGCAAAATAGGGCAGCCATTGATTATCTTTTGCTTAAACATGGACATGATTGCTCGGACTTCGAAGGTCTCTGTTGTTTTAACTTGTCTGACCATACACAATCCATTCGTGCTCACATCGACAAGTTGCGTGACTTAACAGAAGAAGTTAGAAAACACATTGACCAGGGCTGGTTTGACTGGCTCTTTAATTGGTTACCTGATATACACATGCTACGCCAAATATTAGGTGGTATTTTGATTGCTGTTGCTGTTTTGATTTCTATCTGTTGCTTTATTCAGTGTATTCCTTCATTACTTCAATTCTGCACACTTGGTACTAGACATAGATCAGTTAGCTTTGTTTCATATTATTCTTCCACAGATGTTAGCTCCATTTAATGAATGTATAATAGACTGAAGTCAAGGGTGAAATGTACTGCTCGATTTTTCCGGTCTTATTGTGTTGAAGGGTGATTTAGGTGACTTCAGTCTCTTTCCATTCAAGTCTAAGGGTTAGAGTAGTGTATAGAGCCTATTTATTAGGCACTTCGACATGATCCTGTGTTCTTCCCCATAGATCAGGGTTTGCATACATATCCTAGGGGATAGATTCGTTAGCATTAGGGGTAATCTGTTCTGTAGTGAGGGTATTTCATGGAGCCGTGCTGAATTCAGGCCTGGTAGGCCTTAAACGGGAGAGACTCCATCTTTCCTCCTGCTCTGGCAGCTTGGGATGTTTCTAGGTCATAGGCAGTGTTTTAGTTAGGAGGTGTTATTCGCTTGGAGAGAACCGGTTCAGGCCGGCCCTTATCGAAGGATTGTATTTTTCTTCATGCCGAAGACACTACATCAGGCCGGCCGGCTGGGAACGTGTCCTTGGCACGGGGAGGTACAAGAATTTGGTGGGCGGCAGGTTACGGGCTGGAATTTTCCATGAGGAAATGCACATCTATATTAGTAAAAGTTTGAGGCAGATACTGGCACTTGCTTCTAGTCCATTGCCGGCACCTGGCCGTTAGTAGTAAAGCTGCTACTTATTCCAGGGAAGACAGATGACAAACTTGGAGGTGGAGAAAAACCGAGAAATAGATATTCTAAAGAGAAGAGAGTAGCCGATGAGGAAGAGGTCCCAGTGACTCGGAGAGGGAGACGGGAGTAAACCCGTGATTGCGGAGGTGTGACTTCCAGGCGAAGCCGAGGCGCAGACGAGAAGGGAACCTAGATGACCATTGAGTGCAGGCTACATACGACCAAGGTGATGTCAACCCCTTACTATTAGAGTGTACAACTTAATCTCTCACTTTTCTTTGCAGGTTATGTGATATGTATTATGTTCCGTGAGTGTGCATGTAATAACTAAATAAAGTATTCAGTTTGTAGTAAAGCAATATGTGCTACGTGTTCTTGTGTAAGAGGGTAACCTATTCTTCTAGTCAGCTGTGACTTGACATGAACAGATGTTAATCCTGATCAGGTAGGTGGTAACTGAATAAGGGAGAAAGGAGCCCCTCGAACTGGGGAACAAGTTGTGCTCAACTAGCTGTCTTCGTGTGATCTGATATATAGTAACACTGATTCCCTTGTTGTATGTCGTGGTAATTATAGGATGAACTCGTGCTAAGGCTGCCGTCTGGGCAGGAAGTCCTGGGTCCGTTTGGGACCGCGAGGCTGTGGCTGCCGTCTGGGCAGGAAGTCCTGGGTCCGTTTGGGACCGCGAGGCTGTGGCTGCCGTCTGGACAGGAAGTCCTGGGTCCGTTTGGGACCGCGAGGCTGTGGCTGCCGTCTGGGCTGGAAGTCCTGGGTCCGTTTGGGACCGCGAGGCTGTGGCTGCCGTCTGGGCAGGAAGTCCTGGGTCCGTTTGGGACCGCGAGGCTGTGACTGCCGTCTGGGCAGGAAGTCCTGGGTCCGTTTGGGACCGCGAGGCTGTGGCTGCCGTCTGGGCAGGAAGTCCTGGGTCCGTTTGGGACCGCGAGGCTGTGACTTGTAGGTCTTGGTATATATAGTAGGAATTCCCTGTCCTTAGGTGGTACATATATGTGGTTATTTAGGTGTGAATAGGCCCTAGGGAGGGGGTAACGTTCTGGTTTGGGTTAGAGAGGCTCTGTTGAGCGGGTTCTATCTGATCCGAAAACCCAAGCAGAACAGTATCCTTCAAAGCATTGAATTTCACCAGTTGGGCAAGCCCAGCGGCAGAACAAAAATTCAGCCAGCTCCCAAGAATGGACCACAGAAGGATGTTTGAACTTTATTTAGTTTCACCATGCCAGTTTTGGACTCTAGATTACACGTTTACAGGTACACAAACAAGGAAATTGTACTAGTGAAATTATGAACTATAAGCAACATTAGCCTTCAATAACCATTTCCAAGATTGAATTGTAATCAAAATAATTTTTCTCTATATTGAATCAGAGATGCCCCATAACCATATGTAATTGCTCAACAGGAGTTTCTGCCATGACAATTAGTCAAGGCTCTTTGTATCTTCTGGGGGTCACTAGCCTGTCTTTTACAGACAATATGAAATTAAGTGCCTGATTTAGAGGCTGGTGGGTGGGAATTTACTACGTCAGGGCAATGGAGTAAAGTACTCCGTCACCCTGATTGAGTTCCTGTCAGGCAAATTTTTAGATGTCCGCCAGCCCAATGGACATCTCTAGCATTACCAGGAACCACCGCCACGGGGTTCCTGTCAACGCGTTGTAAATTGGACGGACGCCTCTGTCAACATGAGGGAGCAGCACCGCAAACTTACAATGTTTTTTCTTATTTTCCCAAAACAAAAATCCAAATTAGAATTTTGTTTTGGATAACCAAAAACATAACAATGCCTCCATCACCATGAGTGTTTTCTTTGTAGTTTTTACTGCTTCTTACCACCAGATTTTCCCTGGCGGTTGCCAAACCTCGACAGCTCTTGCTCTGTTCCGCCGTTGGAGGTTTATGTTGGCGGCAGAGATGGAGTAGTGTCCACATCGACATGATGAAGGCCTCCCTGGCTCTAAATGAGACGGCAGACCTTCGGTTTGGTGGAGAGGGTGCGTCATTGCTGTTGCAATGAACTACCCCCTCCTCCAAACTCTAAATCCCTAAATCTTTAGATTGTTCAAATCCTGTAATAAAATGCTTTGATTCCATGTATTAAATACTGAATAAAATACAGTGATGTGATATAGTTTTTTTTTTAATACAAATTAACAGATATGCTATTTATTACCCAACATTCTGTATGCTCAACTGCTATCTTAAGTACTATCTCAGCCCTGCGCCCGTCAAATGATTTGCCTCTCTATCCTGGCCCACACACCTATGAATAAAGGACAATTGGAATATGACCCTGATTAAAGACCCTTGGCTAATCCCCTTTGTATTGCTCTGATTAAAGGTTTAGCTGAGCACTTACACGTTGCAAGACTTTAGTGTAGGCTATGATGTCTCCATTCTGCAAAGATAACTAAGAGATAGGTATTGTCCAAGAGTCAACATAAAAGGGAGAGGGCAGCACGATATATGTACACAATGTCCCAAAAAGACTGGAATACTAAAGAAAAATACTAGTCTCTTGGATGCTCATCACAAAAGGCAAACATTATCTCAGGTGAGATGACATGATGTTACCATTAACATCATCAATGAGCCAGCTATGCATGCTGTATGGTTGCTTTGTTTGAATATCTATTGTTATTTAATTTATTTATTTATTATGAGAGTTTTATACAGCGCGAACAAGACCCTTGCGGGTATCAGAGCGCTTTACAGGGAAGTGTCATAGTTACTTAGTACATGACATGGGGTTTTATGCAAGTCAATGATAGAATATACATAATCTCGTAGGTACATAGTTATATGGTATATAGCAGAACGATCACAGCATAACACGCGTCATGTAGTTACAATATATGGGATATCTGGGTGGCCAGTAAGGATTCTAAAGTTCCATATGTTGGGTAGTATATTAACAGTGATTTAGGCTCAGGTGCATTTCGCCATGAGAAGCAATTTCACTTCTTTCTGGAAAGATGCAGTAGAGGGAATAAGTCTAGTTTCTGGGGGTAAAGCATTCCAGATTCTGGGTGCCATCCCTGAAAAGATTAGTTTGTATGTTTTCTTCTTGTTGAATCTTTGCGGTTTCAGTAGCAGGTTTTTGGCACTTCTTGAAGATCTGACACCACATTAGGGCGCCAGTTTCTGAGCCAGAAATCGGGGTGCATTGTGATGAATGGCTTTATGTGTCATACATGCTATTTTCAGATGAATTCTGGCTTTAAAAGGTAGCCAATTGAGGGATTTTAGGTCAGGGGATATGTGGGAGCTTTTTTTCGAGCCAGTGATAAGTCTTGCTGCGGCGTTGATTGATACTGTTAGCGGGGCTGTTGTGGCTTTGGGTAGGCTGCAGAGAGTAACACTCCCGTAATCCACTCTTGGGAGGTCTAGGGCTTGTACTGCCAGCTTGAAGTCCTTTTCTGGCAGGAAAGGTTTCAGCTTTCTCAACGTATTTATCTGAAAGTTAGCTCCTTTTGTTGCGGTGCTGATGTGTTTTTGCATATTGAGGTTTCTGTCCAGTATTATTCGTAAAGATTTCGCTGAGTCCACGATGATAGGTTGGCAGTTGAGGGCAGTGAGGTGCTTGATCCAGTCTTACATTATGGGTACTTGTGCGGGGGGGGGGGGGGAAGGATTAGGAGGAATTTGGTTTGGAGAGCATTCAATTTTAGATGGTTTTCTGCTAACCATGTCTGGGTTTTTTCAAGAGTTGCGTTGAGCGATTTAATGTCTTCTAGGGTGTGGATCTTAAGGTATAGTTGTGTGTCATCAGCGTACATGTGATATTGCACGTTAGACGCGTGGAGAATTTCAGTGAGAGGTTCCATGAAAAGATTGAACAATGTCGGAGATAGTGAAGACCCTTGTGGGACTCCTAAAGTGACTGGGACAGGTTTGGAGAGGGATTGGTTGACCTTGAATTGTTGAGATCTGTTTTGGAGAAACGAGGAGAACAAATTTAGAACTGATCCCGATAATCCCATGCTGAGTTTCAGAAGGTCTATCAGGTTATCGTGTTTGACGGTATCAAAGGCCGAGGACAGGTCTAGCATGATGAGTAAGCAGGCTCTTTTTTGATCTAGGATTTGTAGAGCATCTTCGATTACATGGGTCATGGCTGATTCTGTGCTGTGATCTGTACGGAAACCTGATTGGTATATGTTGAGTAGGTTAAATTGATCAATATGTCTTATCAGCTGGTGATGTACACATTATATAGCTTGGCCAGGGTGGTAATGTTGGATACAGGGCGGTAGTTGTTTAAGTCTGCAGGATCAGCAATGGGTTTCGTTAGAATGTGGGTTACCTGCCCGGCTTTGAGGGTGTCTAGGATGCAACCTTGTCGTAAAGAGTTATTTATGATCTTGGTCCAGAGAAGTAGCAACAATGGAGTAAAGTCTTTTACGGCGCTTGCTGGGAGAGGGTCAGTAAAGTGATTGACCGGGTTCAGGGCAGTAAGCATTTTGTGAATGGATTCTTCGCTGTAAGTATTGAAGGATGACCAAGACTCATTGTTTTTTAGGGCAAACTTTGATGAGCTTTGATGTGGCGCAATAGGAAGGGATGGTGAATGGTTCGTATGTGAGGCAGAGTGTGTGATTAGATCATTGAGAAGGTCCTTTTTAATGCTGTCGGTCTTCAGGGTGAAGAAGGTAGCAAATTCTTCACAATTGGGTTGTGGGCCTGATTGATCTTGGGGGCGGTGCGGTGCATCCTTAGATTGAGTTTTGATTAACTCTAAAAAAAAATTGGGGTGATTTTTTTGCCTGGTCTAATTGGTGGCTGAAGAAGTCTGCTTTGGTGCGCTTCATCTTTCTGTAGTATGCGTTTCTCTTCTTTCTTAGTGTCTTGAGGTGATTGGCGAAAGGATCAGATCTCCATGTGCGTTCCGATGTTCTTAGGGATCGTCTGTCCTCGTTGAGTATTCCATTGCACCAAGGCTTAGAATCTTTTGTGGAGACTCTCTTTAGTTGCAGGGGAGCTATCTCATTTAGTATCAGGCTCATGGAGTTGAAGTAGTGGTTGGTGAGTTCATGAACTTCGGATGTCCCTTCGGGGGGAAGAAGTAGGTCATAGCTGGAGGTTGCGATTATGTTAGGGTCAATGTTTTTCAAATTCCTCTTCCATACATTAGGTCTCGTGGCTTGAATCGAGTTGAGTGTCACCGTTTCATTGATGAAGAAGGTGATAATATGATGGTCGGACCAATCGCAAGGATGGATCGTATCTAACTGGATGGAGTCCACTTTAGATATTACTAAATCAAGGATTGATCCTTTATCGTGTGTAGGCTGTTACAGATTTGGGTGAGGTCGAGGTCAGAGTGAAAGTTTTTGAGACTGTTGACTACTGCATCATTGGGGTCATTCCAGTGGAGATTGAAGTCACCCAGAAATATTTGGGTATTTTGATGTCCAGTGTTAGAAGAGACAATATCCATTAAATGTTCGGTAAAGGTCAGGTTATCACCAGGTGGATGGTAGAGGGTGTGAAGAGTGCATACTGGTTTGTCATTGCTAGTTATGTCGAGGCATAGGTATTCACAAGAAGTGAATACAGGGGCTATGGATCTGTTTACTGAAATATTGTTCCGGTACATGCAGGCTATACCACCCCCGTCTTATCAATTCTATCCAGTCAGATGATATCATAGTTTGGGGGTACTAGTATATCCATGATGGTTGTTGAGGACTCCTTTAGCCAAGTTTCGGTTCAAATTAGCAAGTCCGGTTCTTGTGTGAGAATGAGGTCAGCTATGTCGGCTGCGTGTCTTGATGCCGATCTATAGTTTAGGAGTAAACACTTGAGATGGGGTGCGATGGACTTGGTTCCTGAATGCGGGGAACTTGTATAAGGTTGTGTTCGATAATGCCTCTCGGGTTGTGTTTAGTGGGCCTGTAAGTGTTGGAGGGAATAGTTGTTATTGGGGCCATATTGGGCGGGTGCGCTAGAGCCATAGTGTTGTGGTCCATGTGAGAGGGTTCATAGGATTGGAGTAGAGAGCGTAAGTCTTTCTCCGAAAGCGTATTGGTACTGTGGATTGGGTGTGTAGATTTATTGTGAGAAGGCACTGAATTCCACCTGGGGGATGGGAATTTCGAAGTGACTAATGAGTGGGTCAGGTGTGCGTTTGATTTAGTCTGTCGTGTAGATCTAGTATGCCAAGGTTGGCTAAGAATACCCTCTGATATAGCTTGTAAATCTTCTTTGACTTGCCGCAATGAGAGTATAATCTCGTCAAGTCTCGGGTCTGGTGAGGGTGTGATTAAGATTGGAGGATGTAGTGTGATTGTGGGAGGGGTGCTTAGGTCAGGTGGGTGGTAAGAGGAAGGCACGTCAACTACGTTGTTGTGGGGTGTCCTATCTGATTCCATCTCTAGATCCATCTCTAGATCAGGGATGTGTGAACTGAAATGGGGAGTGGGCGTGTGAGGCGTAGAGGTGTGCATTGGGGTTGTGGTCGTGGTAGTGTGTGGTTTGCACCGAGTAGTGTTGTCAATGGGGGATATATGTTCGTTTGGGGGGGAATGCTGCATCTGTTAAGGGTGTTTATGCAGGTGCAGTAGTGGGGCGGGAGTGTCTTATGGGGCTGTCAAGTGTGGGGGGAGCTTAGTTGTAGCTAGTGGCCGTGGTGATGATGTGGTGGTATGTGCGTCTGTAATGGGTGTAGGTACTGGTGTAGTAGTAAGGGGGGATTGTCTCGTGTGTGAGTTGATCGGGGACGGGGAGGGTGAATATGCAGGTGCAGTAGTGGGGCGAGAGTGTCTTACGGGGGTGTCAAATGTGGGGGAGCTTAGTTGTAGCTAGAGGCCGTGGTGATGATGTGGAAGTATGTGAGTCTGTAATGGGGTAGGTACTGTTGTAGTAGTAAGGGGGGATTGTCTCGTGTGTGAGTCGATCGGGGAGGGGGGTGGCATAGAGCTCAGGTGTACCTAGTGGTCGGGCTGGTAGAGGAGCATGATTAGAGATAGGATTAGACGGTGTGATAGGGTGTGTACTGGTGGTGGGGGTTGTCTGGGGAAGGGTTTGGGATTTTATTACTTGTTCTTTGATAATGGGGAAGATGCTGTCCAGCAGGTTTAAGCTGTGGTTTGTTGATTTCATGAGAATGGTTCCGTTATTATAGATAGTAATGGTTGCTGTCGCTTTGAAAATTTGGGAGGGGGAGATAGAGATAATGAGACCGTAAGCGGATTTCCTAGTGGAGGAGATCATGAATATAGCTAGGAGAGCCTTCCTCCATTGCGCTCTTCATTTAGTGTAGAAGATGATATCCGTGGTTATATGACCTTTGCTAGTTGAGAAGTAGGGATCAGAGATGGGTGTTTCAGGGTGTATTTTTATCAAGTTGTGTTTAAAGCATTTGGATGCTTTTCAAGAGAGGTTGGGGGGTAGATGATGGTGTAGGTATGGGTGCCTGTGAGTTCCATGATGCGGCAGGGATTGTTAGTATGTGATATGATGCTATGGGGCGATGTGTATGTGTGGCTCTTAAGGAGGTCGTTGGTTTGTGGGGGTGAGCAGCTGGAGGGGGGAAATTGAGGAGGATGATGGAAAAATTATGGTGGTGGTGTGTATGTGACTCTTAAGGGGGACGGTGTTGTGTGGGGGTGAGCGGCTTGGGGAGGCGAGGGGACTGTGGCGAAGGGTGATGGAGGAACTATGGTGGTGGCTAGGGTTTGGGCCTGGAGAGAGATGGGGTTGGTTCTAGTAATGTGGTAGTTGCATTGTGGACGGCGCCTGAGGGGTTGGGGGAGGGCCAGGATATGTACGGAATGGGGCAGATAAGGTTCTAGTGATGTGGTAGTTGTATTGTGGAAGGCGGCTTAGGGGCTGGGGGAGGGGCAGGGTATGTAAGGAATGAGACAGATAAGGATGAAAATAGCGTAGTTGAGGTTAAGATAGCAATAGTGATTCTGACCTGAATGTGTATTTTAGGGGATCAATGGTCGAAAACTATCAATGTTCTGGGGCTGGCCCAATGTAAGGGAACCAGTCCAAGATGGTTACCTCTTTTGGAGTGGAGAGCATAGTCATCAGAGTGGTTCTTTGGCTCTTTCCATTCAATGGGCTAAGAACGGTGTAGTCCTATTTCTCTTTCCATAGCTTCAATGATGTTGATGATCTCAGTCCTATTTCAATTGTTATCTTCTACTTCTTAGACGATCACTGATATTCTCTGTCTGGAGTTAACAACAAGCTAGAGGCGTACCCCTAAATGTTGGAATTTGGGGGAATGGGCCGCCATTTTGCAGCTTTAGGTCTAGAGAATGCTGTTGTTCGTAGTTAGGAACAGGATGTAAAATGCAAAATGGTCCCCGGTGTCTCGCCGATCCTTCCTATGTATCCGGAGCTGACTCTAGTGTTAAGCGCTGCCAAATAGACAAATACATGTGCTTTGAGTACTCCGTGCGGGGCCTTGATGCTATCAGCTGCGTCTGAGGGGTCGGAGCAGGGCTTTGGGCATCGATCGCCTCCTGTCTCCAAGTGTGGGCAAAGAATCAGGACTGCGCCACCGTCCCAGATCAGCACCGTTACTACTTGTGAGGGGGCAGAGACGCGCTACGAGTCTCGTCCGTGCTTTGCTCATTTGAAAAATGTGACACGCATAATCATTGACGAGTTATGTTGCCTTGGTTACCCTATGCAGTGCGAAGGCAGACCTCACGTATAACGTATGCTAGTATTTCCACATTGATATTGACGTTGCCACTAGCCGAGGCTAAGGGGGCGGAGCAGAATGCGGCTTTGGTAGGGAGATTGCATGAGCTGGGAGGCTCGCTCCGTGTGTCTCTGGGGGCTAGGTCCCGACGTATCGGCGTGCTCCCGCACTACTTATGGACGCCCATACAGTGGTTGCCTCATGTGGGAGCCCCAGTGCTACGTCCCGATGTCAGATGTTCTTACTTATTAGAATACAATTTCCAAAGATCATAAGCATTGCATTTAGCGTGTGAGTTATGTTTTGTGGAGCTAACCATAACTAGGGAATTTCAAGCTTCTTTGGTATTAATTCATAATCAAAACTACTTTGACTTTGACTGGGTCTTTGAGTGAACTTCTAAGGGGTTTGAACATACTGTATAATGTTGAGGGCTAGAGACATTGAAAATCTTTTAATTTGGAATTTCCGGTGATTTTTGGGGCTTTTACACTGAATAACTCTTTTCTTATACCCACCCTCTACTGCTCACTGCCTTCAACCAGACCCTTGCACTGCATCCAACCCCCTCCCCCTGTCCAATATCTGCTGTGCATCATCATGCACAGCAGAGCTGTAGCAAATTGATTATTTTCTTTTTTTAGAATTTGCAAACTGGGCTGGATTTGCAGATCCTGAGACCCCGGGAAGGATCTGCACATCTGTCCCAGAATCCCAAATCCAGCAACAAAATCCACTTTTTACAAATTAATTTTGTTGCAGAGTTTATTTTGGGGCTTCCACATGGGCCTGGGCTTTAGGGAACGTTCAATCTGCGCCAGTATGCCGAGGTTATAAAAATATGTTTCCAAATGCATTGCTTAGTTCATCACAGATGGTAATGAGGACTGCAAGAGATTTCCTTCTGTGATGGTCAGCCACTCACGGCATGCGTATGAACAATGGAAGACGGGAACAAATGCTTCCTTGTCCAATGCCGCGTCTTTATTTTTTAAATCAATTTGTGGATCCCCCATGGATTTCAAGGAAGCGGAAGATCTGCAAATGAGTGGCCAGGAGACAACACTACAATTAGCGATTCGTAGTCTGCTCTACACCTTTTTTGTAACGCTAACTTTTCAAAAACTATTACGCCATAACGGAGGAGCCACCACTGCTAATTTGTAGGCAATCCGCTCTTTTATGTTATGCAACTCAGTTGGATAATGCACTGCAGATTTTTGTGCTTATGACCACAGAGCCATAGAATTGAATCCTGGTCGGTCAAGTGAGGAATAGTGACTTGTGTAATTATAGTGCTACATGGTCTCAGCATGTGACAGAAAGCACTGTGAATATGTCAGTCATTATTTTAAAATTGTATTACACACAGTATACGATAGGCTGTAAAATCCAATTCAATGTTTTCGACAAAACCAATTCTTTCAAAGTGTATTCTTTAGTAATATGTAATCAGACTGTACCTAGTGCAAACTGTTTTTATAAGTGTCCATTAAAACGTTGCATTGCAGAACTCAGCTGATAACCCTCTTACATTACCTCTCAAAAAGAATGCCTCTTTGTTACCATGAAGCTTCAAGTGACTCCATCAATAAAACCTGTACAGGTTCCCGAAAAGCCTTTGCATTGCGTGATTTATAAATTGCACACATTTACATTTCTTTCAGTTGACTAGCTCACTGGTGAGAAGGTCTTCTTTAGTTCTCTGTCCCTCTCTCTGCGACACCCTCTTCATTTTCAGGCAGAGGCATCTCAAAGTCAGCTTTAGTTAGGCATGTTTTTTTAAACAAAAATTCTGCAAATAGTTTTTGTAGATTTAAAAACCATGGGCACATCAGTCTCCAAAGATCCGACCGACTTTGACGTCTGTTCATATGCAGATGTCCTTTGAGGTGCGTTGAGGGGGCGGCAGGGAGAAGGCCAGCAGGGTTGGGTTCAGAAGCAGACCTGATAGTCTGGATCTCTGGGGCCTCAAAGTACTGGTCCAGGAGAACAAGGAAAGGAGAGACATCCATGGATGCTATCTTGAGAGATGGCCCAAAGGAGGGGGTGGAATGTTGGAGCAAATTGTTTAACTTACAAATGGACAGAGACAGCTTGCTCAGAGAGATGCCTTCTTGAAGGGGGTGAGACTTGGGGGCTTGCTCTTTGTTTGACATTATTGGGCCATTATTACTATTAGTATTGCAGGTGAAGTGGCCGTGGGACCAAGAGCGTGATGGCCTAAATATCATTAGTGAAGCGGGTGCAAAGGCACTGGGGCTCAAGGGTGTGGTGGGCCCATCACAGGTATGAATGTCTTACTTTGCAAAAGGTTCAGAGAGGCTCATTTTTCTTGATAGCATAATGTTCAAGAGCACCCTTGCTGCCCAGCAGGGAAGGGGGGGCAACATGTGGAAATGAATTATTTTTCTCACAGGGGCAGCCTGTTTGAATTTGGAGTGTTGACCAGGAATGGTGGGGAAATGGTATAGGAGGCACAGGAGACAGCCTGCTGCTCAACGCCATTGGCGTCATTAAGACTCTATGTGCAGTTGCATTAACACCAAGATGTATGAGGGGCTCACATCGCCCCAGTTGTGGCAAGCAGTGTTTTTTGTCCAGTTTCTGTGTTTCATTGATACATTTGCTCTCTTATAAGCCTCACATTTGTTATGGATGATGACGTATGAGTGATAGAAGATATACCTCTGAAATGGTCTCATAATCCCCTTGCACCGTGCTCAGCCCTGCCGCTCCCACTGCCTCAATACTTGCCATAAGTCTTGGAGTTGGACCAGACTTCAAAACTATCTCGCTGGGGGCTGGGGGGGTTGAGGTGGCTCAGGGCAAAACAAATGAAAGACCTCTGCCGTAGTCTGTACAAGATCTAAACATTACATTACCAGCAAAGTATCTACTGTGCATGTCATGTGGCTACAATATCAACTAATAGTAATAAAAGTGGATTCATTTTTATTTGCTATGCTCAGTTGTATTTATGTGAACATATTCTCATAATATAATAATTGTTAAACCTTTTAGCCATAGCAGACTCACAATTGCCTATTCAAGTATAGTTGATGTACATTATACAATAATCTCTCTGCTTTAACTCTAATTATTCTAGTGTTTCTGCTTTCAATTCATGCTCTCAAACCTAGAACAAAAGTAGTCTTAGTCACTCAATGTCATCCTTTGAACCCTCATTGTCAGTTTGTAGATCATACATCTATTTCAGTTCCATTTTTTTAGAGGATTCTCTGTACATTTTCCACACATTGATTGGTTCATAAGTTTTGCAAGATTGTCATGCTCAACAATTCAGCATTATGTACCTGGTCTGAACTTTCTGAATCCGTGGAATGCGCCTTTTTCTTTACTCTCTGTTCTTAATACTATCTGGAATATTTTTTCTGGCATTACGTTGCCAACTCAAAAACTTCCCAATGTTTAGTTTGTTGGTTGATCTGCATCTCTCTACTGGCCACGTCTGTGTGCACCAATCTATCCCACACCTTGTTTGAAGCAAATCTGGTTACCTAAAGGATAGATTGGTACATGCAGGCATGGCCATGCAGAGTAAAGAAAGACTTTTGAGACTCCTAATATGTACCACAAGAGGCTTCAAGCAGCATATTAAGAGGGTTCCTTATAAGAATATGTCCCGTTTGGCTTTCTAGTGTCTTTCACAATAACATAATGGAATGTATGCAAAATGTTTGGGAGTGTGTGTAACAACACCCATTCGATACTTATACAAGGGGTTTTAATGTATCCTATGTTCACCGCATTTGAATGTGACGCCCCACTGAGGTGGAAACATGAATCTTTATATAGAATGTTATCAAATCATCTATGGGCTTTTTGTAATTTAGGAATGGTGAGTGAATGAAATGCTTTGGAGAACGCCAGAATAAATGTAGTTTTGAGACAGCTCAATGTTTTCATTATTCACAGCTTAGACACTCACTTAGCCCTTATCTTTGAGACACCATAAACCTTGCAGACAACATCCCTCCAGAAGCCAAACTGATGATGTCTCTTCTTCCAAAGCGTGGCAAAGTTTCCACCATGTATAATATGTTGTTTACCAGTCCACGGGACTCCTTTCCAGACCTGAAGAATAGGAGTCTTGAATGGACAATGGCATGATTGACTCCTCGAGAAGCTGCAATCTTGGCATGTTTTATGCTGATTCAATTTAAGTTTCTCCATTGCTTTTACCTGACCCAACACCACCTACAGTCCATGAAGAAGGAGTTCACTCCCAACTGTATCCTCTTTGCAGCAGTGGAGAGAGACTTCCTCCATGCTACGTGGAGTTGTAGAGTGCTCTGCCCCTTTTGGGACATTATCCAGGAGACTCTGAGTGACGCACTGGGCAGGACACTTCACCTGACTTCAAAAATGCCTGCACTGAACATAGTGGAGGGTGAAGGGTACACACATGCAGAAAATATGCTACTTTGATTAGGCCTGGCAATTGGCAGGAGAACCATTGCTCAACACTGACAGCAAACTTACCCTCCCATAGGTACCTGGTGGAGAGCATTGATTGATTTGTGTTGTATGTGTGAAAAGACAGTCAATGAGCCCCATGGACGTACCTAGAAACACTCTATATCATGGGGCAGTAGGATAAGCTACAGAAAGGGTCTATAACATAATGTACAAAATGTAATACAAACATACTCAACAACACAGTTATCCATGTACTCCCTTAATGCTCTGAATATTTGTAGCAACAATTATACCGCATCATATCTATTTGTACTGTCGGTGACAGTGGTCTGTTTGATTACTGATGAGCAGATGTTTTCTATAAGCTGTTATGTAAAGCTGTTATGTATTCCATACTCCATTAACAGAATTGTTAAAAATGAGAAGGGTGAATGAATATTATGGATTATTCCTAGTGCTATAAGGGGACAAGGTACTATGCATGTTTTATTTATTTAAGTTGTGACTAGTTAAAATTCAGCTAAAAGAAATCCCCAAAAAGTCAAAGTACTTTAAACAACATGGACTTAAATCAAGATTAAACATTTAAATGGCTGCTGCATGTCCTTTGACAAAACATGCCTGGCTTGCCTGGATACCTGTGAGATCAGTTAGGACCCCAAGGGAATCCCCATTTGCCGCCTGGTTCTCAGCTGACCTCAGAGCGGAAAAGAGCAGGTGTAAAAGGATGGCGTGCCTCTGGAGGAAAGATTATAGTCTGGCAGCTAAACTGACCTATAAGGAAGCCTAGAAAAAGCTCCGCAAACTGATGAGGGAGGCAAGAAGGGAATACTTTGTGAACTCTGGTAAAGTAATCTTTAGGATAGTCAGCTCTTTCACCAAGCTTCTGCGATGGAGGGTAATATACAGCCTTCCCCCTTTCTGTGGATGAAGCTATCGGACTTCTTTGAGGACAAAATACAGAAGGTATATGCCACATTTATGGAAGGGGATGAGATGGCTGAGCCACAGTCACAGGGAATCCTAAATACTAAGGGCACCCTCTCAAATGTTCTCCCTATTTCCCAGCAGGAATCACTGGCTGAAATCAGGAAATGCAAGTCTGGTTCGCCTGAGGATCCATGTCCCCCAAAGTTGTTTAAGACATTGGCTCATTTGATTAACCCTGTATTAAATCACATTTGGAATACCTCGCTTTCCGTTGGCATTTCCCTGATATTTGGAAACATGCTTTGTTACTGCTCCTATTAAAAAAGACAAATGATGACCCGACGGAGCTTAGCAACTACCGCCCGATCTCACTACTGCCAGCACCCGCAAAGATGCTGGAAAAAATGGTGCAACATCAACTCGCTAATTTTATAGAAGGTCATGACATCCTGCAGAACATTCAGTCCAGTTTCCGGTCAGGATTCAGCACCGAGATTGCACTGGTGGAGGTGGCAGATTCTGTAAGAATGACAGTAGACGCAGGGGCTTCAGCGATGCTGGTCCTTTTAGATCTGTCCGCTGCCTTCTACACGGTTGCGCACCCAATCCTACTGGACAGACTAAAACAGCTGGGCTTACAGGGGTAGTACTCTCCTGGATCCAGTCTTACCTTAAAGACGGCTCTCAAAGGGTCTTTCTCCAACCCAATCAATCGGAACCTAAGCCACTGTGGTGTGGAGTTCCTCAGGTCTCGGCCCTGAGCCCATTGCTCTTCAGCACCTATCTGGTGCCACTCTTCTCTCTCATTGCTTTTTGGGAAGTGAAGGCAGTCTCATTTGCGGATGACACCCAGCGGGTGTTCTCTTTTAAGGATCACTCTGCTGATTCTTTTACTAGATGTAGGGGGTGTTTGATGGACATTTCACGCTGGATGAATCATAACAGCTTAAAACTTAAGGCCGACAAGATGTCGGTCTTGCTCTTCGGCCAGACATTTCCTCCCCCTGCCCGACTTTGGTGGCCAGTAGAAATGGGATCTCCACCTTTACCGGCAAACAAGGCGAAAAACCTGGGTGTCAAATGGGTGACAGACCTCTCTTTCTCGGCCCAAGCCTGTCATATATCAGCCTCATGCTTTGGGAAGTTGAGAAGTTTGAGGAAATTCTTGCATCCATTGCTGTAGGATTCTTGCAGGATCATAGTCCACGCTACTGTGACATCTTGGCTGGACTACGCAAACGGTCTTTACCTTGGGCTGCCTGCCTATTTGATTATTAGATTACTGATGGTACAGAATGCGGCAGCGAGATTAATTTGTTGAGTCCTGTTCCGTCACCACATCTCTCTGCACATCAGACAACTTCACTGGCTACCTGCAGCTAAAAGGATAGAGTTTAAGTCCTTGACTCGGGGCTGTCGGGCTTTGCAAGATGGTGGCCCGGGCTATCTTAAGCGTTGGTTCTGCCTTTACCAACAAGAGCACACCTTGAGACCTAACTCCCTGCACCTGCACTGTGTACCTCGTTTTGCCAAGTCCCTTATGGGAGGCAGGTCCTTCACTGTGGGGAGGGCGAGACTGTGAAACTCTCTGCCTTCCCATATGCCACTGATCAAGTCCGAACGTGAGTTCAAAATGACCTTGAAGACTTGACTCTTCAGCTAATTCTAGTACCTTGGTTGGACCTCCCTCACCTGCTGTTGACAGCGAAGTGCTGGGACACCTCTTCTTGAGGTAGCTGCTGCACCCTACAATTTCTAATGTTATTATTGTATCATGCCGATAAAGTACAATATATTTAGGCTTTCCTGTTTTCAGTTTCTATTTTTGGTAAATTCTGGTGCGGTTTTTTTCAGTGTTTTCAAGTGATTTCAGTACCCTAAGCAAAACAGTGGTAATCAGTGGTTACACATTTTTAGGCCATTAAAAACAACAGAACAGTGTTTTTCCAGTGTTTATGGGATGTTTTGCTTTTATTATTGCTTGCTTTCTGCACTGTATAGTGCATGGTATATAGACAGGGTGCGTACAGTGTATATGAGGTCAAAATACATTTTTACAAATCACACTTATTGTAGTACACCACACAATACTTTCTCAGTGAGTCTTTGGTCATGCACGCTCGCTCTTTCCTTCCCATGTAAACTTTTATCTGTGAAAAGGCCCTCTCAACATTAGCACTTGAGACAGGCAACACCAAAACAGCCAGTACAAAATTTGGTAATTCTGGCCACTGACCTAGCTTTTCATGAAAATAGTGGTGCACCTGAAGAATGCGATTCTCTGGGGCATGTTCTGCATCAAATGCGTTAAACTGGGCTCACATGCCCTCAAAGTTAATAAAGTGGTCAAAAATGAAGCAGCACTTTTGAAAGTCTGGGGAAAATCCCTCTTTATGGAACCAATCTAGAACTTGTGCAGAGTACCAGAGTGAGGCTTCATTGACTTCAAATGCCATGGTTGATGAAGGGACATTTCTCTGCATGATTGCAAGCCATTTCTCATACATTGTAAAATGACATTTCCTGAACTGCTCATCAACATTTCCTTGCTTACAAAGTGGCAATCACTCTAACATGTAACATGTTGCAGTTCCAAAGCCACTAAAAGTGTCTTTTTGCAGCAGCATTCCAAGTGACACTGTGTTCCATGTTTTCCAAAAGTCTGGTGTCTTGTTCTCAACACTATTCCAGATGCTTGGTAAAAACACTCTTTTCATATTTACCTGTCACTAAACCTTGCAATGAATGTTTAATGCCTGGGGTGTTTGGCAATTCACCTACTATAAATACTGATTCACTAGAAAAGGGGGCTGATGTATTAAGGGGTGTTACCCATTCTCTGTGGGTAACGTGATGGTACATATTGGGAAAGATTCTTATGAAACCAGCCATTATACCTATCAGTTAAAGAATCAAACGTAGCCAAAATATCAAATTAGATTTTTGATATTTCCGGATTCTCTACAGTCTATAAAATAATTAAACAAGACATAAAACATGCCTCTAAACCCAGCATATTTGTACCAAAGACCACAAAACTGAAAAACGCGAAAGGAAGAAGAAACAATATTTTAGTGACATTTCTAAATAACAACAACTCAAGCAGAATAATGTTAGCTCAGTCTTTCTTGCTGCTATCTTGTATAACAAAGTTACATTGTATTGGCCCCTAAGGAAGAAATAAAACTCTTTCACTCTCCTTTTCCTTTCTTTGAATGCCATTTAGTTTGGGGTTGTGCAGGTGTTTCTAAAGTGTTTACATGTTTACACTGGTGAGGGGTATTTTCCTTTCGGTGGAGTGTTATCAGTTTTTATAGGTTAAAGCTAAAACAGGATAGCCTAAATATATTGTATACCAATGAGTAGCTGGGTTACGTCAGGAGTGCATAAAAAGTAGGAAATGTTAGCCAGGCTGAGCATTATCAATGTGTAACTGGTATGCCATCCACTAGCACATATCCTGCAACCTTGTGGGATTAAGATGTACAGTGAGAAAAGCACCACACTTAAAAGAATAAATGACTTTTTAATATTTGTGGCAAAGCCGTTGTTAATATTAATTAATCTAAACTATCTTTCAGCTTTATTTATTAAGTGAATTTTAGAGTATAATTGTCCTTTTTATAGGGATTTTCCAGAACCATGATGGGGTGTTTCAGGTATAGGATATTGGTTATGTGCAAGTACAGTTGTGGGCGTGTCAGTCTATGATGGTGGTGTTGTGGACCTACGATACAAGGTGTTTGGATATATTAACCTTACCTATGAGTGGCCTGGATTTTTCACACCCCCACAGTGGCAGCTCTAGTGGTGGGAAAATACCAGTCCATAATGACTTGGAACCAGAGAATCCCCTTAGAAATGAGGAAATACCAGGAAATCAGTCCGATTTCCCAGTAATTCTTCCATTTTGGTCAGAGTTTCATCCAGAGATTTCGACTGTTGTTGTTGCTGGTCCAACATGTAGGAATTCTGCTTATTCTGTGTGTTCACCCCAGATTTTTTGCCTTTTGCTGAACTCTATATTTTTGCTGGATTTAGAACCCTGCTCACCTTTCCTCTGCTAACCGGAACAAAAGTTCCCGGGATATCTGTCACTGTTGTGGCAGAGTAACCCATCCGTCAAGATCTAAATGAGGTCCTTAATGTTACCATGTCCTTTAGGTGAAAAGCAGCTTCCAGTTTAAAAATCTTAATACTGTATCTTGGGAATGGAACTAGCTAGAAAAATAATTAAACAATTATTTATTAAAACTTCAATTCGATTATGAAGTTAGATTTTTATTGAATCTGAAGGAAAAGTCGGTTTTAGAAAGTTACCGTTTCCATGCCCTAAGTTCCTGGAGGCTAAATTTGCATTTGCACTCCAACGTCTACGAGTCAGTAATTATAATTTGAAAAAGTGTGAAAAAGGTGTGAAGTGCCCTCCCCTCCCCTAAGAGCCAACAATCAACTAATGGGCAGAGATGACTTTTCTGAATCTGATAGAATATGCTGGGTGAGCTTCCTTTTGACATTATTGTATCAAGTACTGCTTCAATGTCAAATCCTACTTGACAGGTCTGCTGTGCTCACGAATAGCACTTTGGAGCACACCAGAAAGGAAGAGAAACAGGAGAATATATGACGTTACTTTGCAAGCCATTAGTGCGCATGTCATTACTACGATGTTTTTACTTAGCAATGACCATTACGTCGCAGGTTTAAACTGCGCATTCATTTACATTGCAACTGCATGGAAATGTACTTGAAATGCGTTTTCTCCGCATTAAAGTAATATACATTTCATTACAACACTTTTATTGCACGTAGTATGTAAAAAATATTTTGAATACTATCCTATCCCCCGTGAGGGGATGACAGGGAAATAGGGTTTTTGGGTGGGGGAGTATTGCAAATATAATTTAAAACCCTTATAATTTTTTTTTAAAAAGTCACATAATCATTAATCATTTTTAATATGTCCGACATGCTTTAAATAAATTTAATATGGCTCTTGGGTGGGTGAGTCATTCCACTTTTTCAACACATTCACATTTACCAATCGAAACACTACACTACACAAAACCTCAAACACTACACTACCCTACACTACTCAAACACCTCTACACTACCCTAAACCCTAAAACACTACCCCCAACCGTCCTTCCCCCTTCCCCCAGTGCTGTCCCTACACTCTTACACTACACTGCATGACCCCTGACACTACCCTAAACCTCTTCCCTACACTACACAAACATCACACCACTACTTTGAACCCTTAAACACTACACCCTGCATGACCTTTCCTCTTCCCCCACTCCTGTACCTACACTCCAACACTACCCTGCACGACCCCCCTCCGACACTACCCTAAATCCTATTACATTACCCTACACTACACAAACACCACAGCACTACCCTAAACCCCTAAATCACTACCCCCTGGAAGTCCCTCCCCCTTCCCCAGTCTGCTCCCTACACTCAAACACTACCCTTCACACCCCCTACACTTCCCTAAACCCTAAAACACTACTCTACACTACATACACACCACAACACTACCCTAAACCCTTAAACACTATCCCTGCACATCCCTCCCCCAACCCCCAGTCCTGTCCCTGCTCCCAAATACTACTCTACACTACACAAACAAAACACTACAACCTAAAAGACTACCCTCTGAACGACCCTAAAAACTACACAGCCCCACTTACCTCTCTCTCCTCATGGTGCCTCTCTTCCCTTTATTTGTGATTCCTCTCTTCTCCTGCTTAATGCGTCGTCAGTGGTGCACGTCGTTGTTTGGAAATGGAAGCGCCTCCTTTCCCAAACAACGATGTTGATAGTCTGCAAAGTAATTCACTTGCGAAGTAACGGTAAATACGAAGTAACAGCATGCTAAGTAAAATCATACGTAGAAAAAGATCCTGCAAAGTAAAAAATGCGCAATAATGGTACTTCCTACTAGTGCCCGCGAAGTAATGGTAGTTTACCGAAACAGGATGCCAAAACAATTCTGGTGTAGCCCCTATTTGGTTGCTAATGCCCATACTTTTGTCTTACCAAGCTACTGTATAAATACCCTAATATTGTCCTAAGTGAAACCTGTCTGCTCTGTGACATAGCTTCCAAGGAGTCGAGCTCAGTTTAATTTAGTGGCTTTCGGATCTCATAATTCTGAGGAGACTGGAAACTAGTTATGAATTCAGAAGACACTTAAAATGAGGGTCATAATGTTGTGTATCTTGCCATACAATACTGCCTATTTTGGCATAGGACGTTGGTTGTTTGGATGTATGATGGTAGCCTCACAAGCTTTAATGATGAGTGTGTTAGTGTGTGATGAGAAAAGTGCCCCTGTGCACCTGCTGTCCCCTTGTGTGTCCCTTCCTCACCTGCATATCCTCTTTGTGATTCCTGCTCTCCTGCAGCCATATGCAGACATGCCAAAGTTGTGCTTGTCCACTATGCGCCTTTCTGCCCAAGCATTTCTTCTATTTGCCCCCACCTGCTCTGCACCCAGTCTTTGTGCCCCTTACGAACACCAGCCCCAATATGTACTCCACTACTGCAGCTCCTCTGTGGTCTCCCGACTCCCAGCTATGATCCTTAACCTCCTCAATCCAAATAGAGTAGCACTCTGCCTAGCCCCTGGCACCACTGTTTGAGACTCAACCCTCTGCAGCCCTTATCTGTGGCCCTGTTTTCTGGACTGAACCTGTGTGACACCCTGCCAAATCTTTGGTTGATCACGGAGGGCCTCTCCAATTCTCTGTGTGCTGCCTGCCTGCCTTGCAGTTCCTCAGTGAGCCCCTGACCTCCCACATATGACCCCCTGAGTGTGGCCCTACCTCAACACTACTAAAGGACATGTATGTACCCCTGCCTCCCCTCCATGTTGTCCTGGCACACTGTAGCCTCTCTGTGGGCTGTTCTCCGTTAGAACCCCTATATGCCACCATAACCTACTGCCAGCCTGTGGACTCTTATCCTTAATGTAGCCCTCGAGCACCACCTTCCTCTTTGTGTAATCTCCTGCCCTTAATACCTCCTCAACATTGGCAAATATATGAATCCCCTCTTCACCTGGGTAAAACATTTTTTTTAAACCATGCATGATATTTGAGTATATAAAGAGAGCTGTTTATAGAATTGAGCCCAGGGATCAGTTTTTTACACCTCACAATGACCATGCGCAGTTTTTTTTAATGACTTTATTGGTGTTCATGTCGAGACTCGAACCTGGATCCCCAGCTGCAGAGCCTGCAGCTCTGGATGCTGTGCCACACCCTATCATCAATCACCTACACAAAGCCACTGTACACACTAGATTGAACTTAAAATGCTGCTATTCAATCCACGGCAAGAACTGTGGGACAAATTCTAATAAGGCATTGTCCAAAAATTGGTCTTAATTGAAAGGCTGTCACGTCACTTGCAGGTAACTTTAGATTTAATCTTGCACCTTCTTTCCTTTCCATGTCACATTCGCTGACATGAACCTGGAGGCGGAAGTTCACAGGTAGCAATAATACTTGCACCTCAGAACTTACCTTGCACTTTATTTCCACCTCAGAGATGTACTAAGTGGCAATGAATAGGTAGTTGTAAAAAAGGCGTAGTGAGCCTTCGCGCTCTTGGCAGCGCACCCTGGTTGGTTGAACTTTCCCACCCTGACCACGTTGCACGTTGACTTGAATTTGTGTTGTCAGAATATATGTACTGATCAGATGAGTCAGCTTACATGCTGCTATAACACCGGTACCTGAGAGCTAACTTTGCAAATTTTCTCTTCTTCATCTCTTTGAACTATGTGAAAACGAAAGCATAATTGTTTAACCACATTGCAGTTTTAAGGTATTTATTATATTATAAATTGTAATGTCTTTTTTATTTTATTTTATACCTGTAAAGATTGTTATTAGTCATACAATAAAGCATTTTTAGTTAATTCATAACCTTCTATATATTGTTGAGTCACGGGTTGGTGCAGATTGGTTGAGGTGCCGCTTGGTTAAACAGGCCCAAACGTATTAAGGATGCAGTATTTGGATTTCCTATGAAGGGAGGTCAAATCACTGTATTTCTCTTCAGGAAGGGGCGGTAAGGGAGGAAGGGAGGACAGGAAAGGGAACGGAAGTGGAAGGGAGGAGAAGGGAAGGGAAGGAAACGGAAGAAGGAAGGACAGGGAAGGGAAGGGGAGGGAATGGATGGGAAGGGAGGGGAAGGCAAGGAAGGGAGGGGAAGGAAAGGAAATGGAAGGGTAGGAAATAGAAGGGAGGAGTAGAAAAGGGAAAGGAAAAGAGGGGAGAGGAGGGTGAGAGAAGGGAGGGGCAGGGAAGGGAAGGAAAGGAAGGAAAGAGACGGGAAATGAAAGGAAAGAAAAGGAAAGGAAAGGAAAAGAAGGGAAGGGAAGGGAAGGGAAGGGAAGGAAAAGGGAAGGGAAAGAAGGGAGCGAAGGGAGAAGGGAAATGTAGCTTAGGGTAGGGCAGGTTGAGGCAGCAGAGGGAAGGAACGCAGCGGAAATGGAGGGGAGGGAAGGCAGGGGGAATAGGAGGGGGAGGAGTGACCATCCCACACTCATTGACTGCCATCAATGGGTGGGAGGTCACACGCCTCCATGTATTATCATTCTATGCCAATTTAAGGAGGATATGGGTCCAGTGGAAAAGTGCCCTGACTTGTGGCCCTGAAACCTGCGTTCTAATTTTTGGTACTGAACCAAACTTCCCTGACTTCCATGTATGTGATGCAAATATGTTACTTGATGTGCCTGTTTGGATGGACCTGGAAAGAGAACCATAATGTATGTATGTATGTATGTATGTATGTATGTATGTATGTATAGCATATTTATAATGACATACATTGTGTCATTGGGTGACATATGTAGCTCATAAACCAGAACAATGTTCGAAAAACAGATGCATCTTTCTCCTGGCTCTTCTCTCAGGGAACCATGACAACATGTAATACCCAAAGACTGCAGAACAGGAACCAACCAATGTGCAGTGGCTAAAAGTCAGGACTGTCCAACAGGGGAAGCACCATTGACATTAGCTCCCGTACCTGCGTGCGACAAAAGCCTGACCTAAAGGTGATGTCAGGTAGAGCCCGGGGCGAGACAGACAAATTACTGCTTTCACAAATTCTCACATGTCCATCCTTCGAAATCAGAGATGCCACACACTTGAGACACAAAGATTAGTGCAATACTGAAAACTCTCATTAAGCCAGGCCGAAGTCTACCTGGAAGGTGAACTTAAGCCCGATCACAGCAGAGCTGTAATGAGTCACAGCTCAACATCCAATATTATCAGTTGAGACTGCAAATGAGGTGGCCAGAAGTACAGAAACAGGCCCAGATGTTTGTAAGTGGGACTGCATTGCAAGGGAAGAATTGTTGGCATTTGGACTGACAACAGACTTAACTGAAGGAGTTGCTATGGCTTACATAGGTATGAAGGTAAGTGCACCAGAGTTTGTAAGCAGAGGATAAGCGAGAAACTCTATTGCTGGAGCGGAGTTTTCTGTTGAAAATTTATCGAGTTTTGAGCTCCAGTTTCGTCTATATGTTATGATTTAAAATTACTAATTTGTAACGATTAATTAATAGTTTGTTTTTGTCTGGATTAATCAACATTACTAATGAGAGAAATTACACGTGGGATGCATATATGTTGCTTAATAATAATGTGCGGTTCTATTAAATATGTGTTGTAAAGTGCTATTTGTTTTGTGTTTGTGCGTTTAAAATAACGTGTGCTAATGCTTTATCAGGTTGCAGAAGGCTAGATAAGTACATACACATAAGGGTATTAGTGGGGTTTAACACTGTACAATCATTATGATGTGGTAACGTTGTTTGTGTTTCTTTTAATTAAGATGGTCCGTTTTGGCCTAAAACAAGATGGCTGCCATTTACAGCCTGCACTCGAGTGATCGAATTTTGATGAGAGGCTTTGCTGAACATGGTCGAGAGTCACCTGACCGCAGCTTCTGCCTGGGTAGAAAGTTTTCTGTGAGGACAGCAGCTCTGGGAAAGATTCCAACTGTCCTTGAAGAAGGATAAAGCCACAATGAACAATGACCAGTCTGCGGTGGCTCTGCTAAGATATCAAGGAAGAGCATTTACGAAAGAAACATTTGCAAACTTGAGTTTCCTTTTTCCGTGTTTTTATTTTTGTGATTTTTCCTGAGCGGAGGTTTTCTAAATGTAACCAAGGGACTTCCTTTCCTGCTCGCTCTGCTCAGTGGCTCAACGGATATCTAACATTTGTTTGTAACTTTTATTTGCAACTTTCCCTATAAATATGTTAGACTAGAGAGGGTCCGTGTTCGTTCTTTCCTTTGCGTTCATTACATTCATCGCGTCCCTTGTGGTCATCGCGTTTGGACGTTTCCTATGCTGAGGACGGCGACTCGAGAGACTTTACCGAGAGACCTGTCCTGACCCTTTAGCTAGAATAGGTAATTATGAGAATAACAATTTTGCTAATGATTGACTTTCCATTTGAATTGATTTAGATAAACAAGCATTTGTTTGAATTCTAGTGTCGGGTGTTTATTCCTTGTCATTTATTGAGTATCAAATGTATTTCTTATGTTTAAAATCATGACTCAGGACTAGGGGTGGGCGGAATTTGCGGAATTAACCTTCGCAAATTATCGCGAGAATGTTTAAAATTATCGCAAACAAGCAGAAATATCGCGAAGATGCGGAAGTTTTTTTCCGGCATGTTCGCGAGATTTTCTGCATGGTTGCGGGTCGCCAACTTACCCATGTGGTTGCTTGCGGGCGCGGCCATCTTGTTTTGAGTTGTTCTCGCGGTGCATGATCGCGAGAAGAAAGACGTGATCGCGCGACGCATGACGTCACTGCGGGCGCGAACTGTCGCGAGACAGCGCAAATGGCTAAAAACAATACAACATCTCATGGAGAACGCGACCGGATCAAGAAAACTTGTCGGCGAACGCAGGGATTCAGGTAAGGCGATCGCGCGCGCGCGAGAATGTATTATTTTACAGCGCGAGCAAGAAACAAATTATCGCCAAGCTGCGGAAACCGGAATTTTTGACATTTTCGCGCTCTCCGCGGAACGCAAAAATGTCAAATTATCGCAATTTCCGCGAACGGAACGAAATTTTTGCCCAGGCCTACTCAGGACAATGTCATTAAGGTCGCATCGACCTCATTGTAGATGCAGATTGGTTTAGGTTTTCTCTCCTATATTCAGTGTGGATAGAGTAATAGAGTGAATTTAGTGTGATGGGCCCTAGCGTATGATGTGTGATTGTGCGTGTGACTGTAGTTTTACTCTGTCCGTGGAAGCAGGGAGAATTTATATGCGCCAATCTGCAGCACTTTCACAGTGTGCACCACATCAGGAACCATGTCAGATACAGGAAATATAGCCATACAGGGCCCATATTAATAAGGATGAGTTCATGTCACGCTGCAAATATATACTTTATAGGTGGGGGAGTCGCTATATCACATGCAATATATTGCATGATAAAATATTTCATCAACTATAACGACTACCACTATATTGTCTAAGTGAGTAGATGTGGAGTTAAGAATAGTAAAGCTTTATTTACCTATATATACTTACCTTGATGATATAGTGAGTGCAATATTTGAGTAGGTGCATGCTGTAAATCTTGATATAGTGAAATATGACCCTTCAAAGCTGTAGGGTCCTCCCCTACCGGGAGCTTGCACATGAATACGCCACACACAGAGCTCTGTAGTAGACTTATTTATTCCTCAGCATACAATCACACTCTGCCCTCTAAGTACGTCATAACTGTTAATAACCACACCCCTTAACACCTCCCAACAAAAGTGATGTAATTCCTTATTGAGGGCTCTCACTGCAAGGGTCCTAGTCCACATAGTCTCACAACACTACACCTACCCCCTTGTTAAATAAAAAGAACGATCAACATTCACATCACATTTCTTCAATAAGTCGTTGAGACTCTCACACTAGTCAGCCAGATCGAGTGGTCTGAGATGGTTTAGTGGCACTGTGAGTGTGCACTGATCTCACAGGTTCTGATGCTTGATCTGGACTGTCAGACGGGGTCGCCTCATTCATTATTGCAGGAGCTGGTGATCGTTGAGATAAGTAAGTGTTACCAGTCCCATGTGATGGACTTTCCAAGACACTCCTGCACCGTCACCATATGTCCTTTGCACGTTACAACCCTCAAAGGATCCACAGCAAATGAAGTGTCAGTTTTCCGCTTCCATTTTTGCTTAACTTGAACCCAGTCACCTTCATCGAAAACTGTTTCTTGAGCTTGTTGATGCCGATTGGTATAGTTCTTCATTAGGCTTTTTCGAGCGGTGTCCATGACATCAACTTCATCAGCAGTCAGGGGTCGGTCTGCTGTCCACTGTGGTAGTTTGGTTCGGATAGCTCTCTCGAATAGCAAGGGGACAGGACTCTCACCAGTTGTGGAGTGAGGAGTTGAACAATAAGCATGGAGGTCTTCACACAGGGCCTGGTTTAACTCGATTCCCTCCATTCCCTCCATTGATGCCCGTTGAATTACCTGTATGAGGGTACCCATAAATTGTTCTACAATTCCGTTGGTTTGGGGCCACAGAGGTGTGCTTTTTTGATGCTTGACATTTAGTCTGAACAACAATTCCTTGAATTCTTCACTATTGAATGGGGGACCATTGTCAGAATTGAGAACAACAGGATAGCCCATGCTGCACAGATGGTATTCGATGACCTTATCATGGGTAGTTGCTGACATCTCCTCTACTAGAGGAAAGTGTGAATTCTCATCAATGACTACCATGAGATGATGTTCGTTCCCTAAAGGCCCAAAGAAATTTACTGCACCCAGGGCCGGACTGGCCGTAGCGGGCACCGGGCGTTTCACCGGTGGGCCGCTAGGGTGGGGGCCAATTTTGGGCCCCTTGGGGCCGTTTTTGTTACAGGGCCATTTTTGCTGCATAGCTACAAAATCCTACCCTGTAACAAAATTGTCCGAAATCGGCCCTGGCAAAGAGCTCGGCTGCACCCAGGGGGGCCGGCCGAGCTCTTTGCCAGAGCCGGTTTTGGTTCCCAGTCCGTCCCTGACTGCACCTCTTTCCCAAGCATGTACAGGAGGGTCAAACATTGTCAATGGATCCTGCGTCGCTTTGTGGGAAGGCAGTTACAAAGATGGCACTCCTTTAGTTCCCTTTTAACTCGCTTGTCTAGGCGTGTAAACCACACTCGGTATCTTAGGACTCTCTTGGTGACTGTAATGCCAGTATCTCCTGCATCGGCTAATTCAATCACCTGCTGTCAGGTTCTCAGATATTATGAATCTCAAGCCTCTCAATACAACACCTTCCCTAGTAACAGACAGCTCGTCCCGTACTTTTTTGAATTTCTGAAATTCAACTTCGTCAGCAAACAGTTGAGCATTCTGCTTCCATGGTTGAGCTGAAATTATGTTTTTAAGGATAAGCATGTTCTTATCAGTATTACTAGCAGAAATATTTTGTTCAAAGGCTAGAGCTGCTGGCGTGCTGGATCTCACAATGAAGGTAATGTTCTCTTCAGCCATTTTGGACGCTGAACTGGGCCACCGTAGCAGTACTCATAAAAAGTAATCAGCAGGGTTCTGATCTTTACCCGGTTTGTGTACAAATGAGTAGTCGTACTCTTGCAATCATAACCTCCACCTCTAAATGCAAGGGGCATCTTGGCTTTCAGGATACCAAAAACAGTGAGCAGAGCTTGGTGGTCTGTAACAATCATGAAATGTTTTCTGTATAGAAACACATGAAACTGTTCAGAGGCCCACAGGACAGTCCGACGCTCCTTCTCTGGCTGAGAATAGGCATGTTCTGTATCAGATAGGCTTTGAATGGTCGAGACCACAATGTGTCTCTGAGCATTTGGATGACCATAAATGTTGTACAAGGATTGCCCCCACCACCACCAGGCTCTCATCGACTATGATCCCAGGATGCAGGTTGGGGTTAAAATAGGGTATCTTAGTTGCATTCTCAATTGCATGCTTTATTCTTTAGAATTTTGCTCACATTCGACAGACCAGTGGAAAGGGAAATGTCACTTTGTCAAGTCTCTCAACAGGGCACTCACAGTGCAAAGCCAAGAATGTACCTTGAGTAGTACCTGGCCCTTGCTAAGAAGGAGTGTACCATGGTGACATCTTGTAGGGGGCAAGTAGCTGATGCCCTTTGTCTACATCAGGAGTCATTCCCCTTCAGAGTATATGTACCCCGAGAATTTGAGTTTGATCTTGTGAAATTCACACTTTGCTGCATTTAAAGAGAGACCTGCATCAGCAAGTATCTGGCACACTTGTTCAAGAGCCTTGCCATACTCCTTAAGTGTGGCTCCATGTACCAGTACATCATCACTGTAAGTAAAAGCATGCGTGACAGGTTAAAATATTTGGCATATAACATCCTGAAATATTTCTGCTGCTGATGACACTCCAAAACTCAACCTTTCACCTCCGAACAAACCAACATGAGTCGAAAAAGTACTGATGTACCTACAATTCTCTTGTTGATGGCATGCCTTGTTCAGGTCAAGACGGGAGAAGACTTTGGCACCGTTCAGTTGCATAACCATGTCCCCTGTGTGTGCACGAGGATGTCTATCCCTCTTGATTGCTTTGTTGGCCTGGTGCATATCAACACCTATGTGCACTGCAACTCCACTGTCCTTTTTTTGGCACTACCACTTTGGGCAAGACCCATGGCGTAGGACCAGTAGAGCGCTCAATGATATCATACTTCAACAGCATTTCTAGTTCATTGTCAACGGCTTCTTGCAAGTGAAAAGCAACTTGGTGTGCCGCTGAGCAACAGGGAGAATGTCTTCATTAATATGAAGTCACACTTTCACCTCCCTGGGACATGAAACAATGACAGGAACTGACTCACAACTTCAGATTGAGTGTGTTGATTGTAATTGAGAGATATCAGTCTCATGTCAGCAGCGGTGGCAAAACTGAGCAGGTAGGCACTGGACAAAGTTCCTTGAAGAATGTGAATTGGCACTTCCACTGATGCTGCTTTATGTTGCATTGTCGATGTGAATGACGCTTGGTTCTGCAATGATTTCAATGTAGCCCACGTGTACACTTTTATGTTTGATGGATTTAGGCATGGCACAGGGGATAGGCTATTGAACATTTTATTGTGATCTTATGGCAGTGTCCAAATCGATTTGTTTGTCTCGTTTGGTAGCTTACCTTTTTCTTTTGTTCTTCCTTTCAGGTAGCCAAACCTATATGTGCCTGTCATTCCTTGGTCAATATCATTATCGCACATCCATCTGCTTCACTGGTGCTTGATAATTATGTTGACAAGACCAATTGGACGTCGATCAACTTTGTCTGGTTTCTATTTGTCGTAACTGATGTCGCTCTTGGCCTTGTGCGCGTGGTTAGAATGTTTCTGGAACCTTCTGGTGGCCATTTTCTCTTTTCGTTGTGTTTCTGGAACCTTCTGGTGGCCATTTTTTCTTCTTGCTGTGGCGTACTTGGTTTCTCTTTCGGTTTGCAAGGCTTTATGAAGTGCTTTTCTTTCCCGCATTCTTTACATGTCTGTCCCATGGCTGGACATTTGCCTTCATGGAGAAACGAAATCCCACATTGGAGACACAACTATTTCTTCTTTGGAGACGTCGACTTACATGCATCTACCTTGTGCTTGTGCTTACTTTTCACGATCATTTTTTACTGTTCCACCTACCATATCAGCTGCTTGTCGAGCTGCTCTTTCATCTGTTCTTGAAGCCATTAATATTTTCTCAAAACTGAGTGTCTCTCTTAGCTTGCGTCTTCGGATCAAGTCTGAGAGACAACAATCAATGACTTGAGGCGTATGGCTCCATCATCATCAAACTCATTTAATTTGCAGTGTTTGATGAGCACATCAAGTCCTTCAACAAACTCATCCGTCGTTTCACCAGCTTGCTGTTTCGCTTGATTGAAAATGTACCTTTTATAGTCTACATTAAGCATTGGATTGAACTTGGTTCCCAATGCTTCTTGGATCTGACAGTGCGATGTTGCACCTGTCTGCGAGATCTTCTTCAGCGCTTCTTTTACTTTGTCATTGGCAATATTCTTTAAGGATGTATTGATTTCCTTATCATCTACCTCTTCTAGGGCATCTATGAAGTCATCGAATGTCTCGATCCATGCAGTCCATCTGGCGCTAATAGTCTGCTTTCTGGCTGTGTTGAATGGTTGTGGTGGTGTCTGGTACGCAGCTCCCATCAGCAGCTATTAAAAACAAATTCCACTGTTCCAATGGCCTAAACGGTATCTACAGGAAGCTGTACCTTCTGCAAGCACAACCACTGTGCTTGCACTTAGGTTGTTTTGCACGATCTTGAGGTTGTACAGCACTTTGTTTTTTTTCACTACAACAGCTACCATGTGGAAGGAACATTTTCCATCCAACAATACTGTGCCTGCCAGTGGCGTGGCCAAGCAGAGCTGCAAGATGGCCGCTCTGAGTGAGGGCTCTGCCGGCCGATCCTGTATATCAGACATTTATCCGGACTAGTCCTTACAATGCCATACAGCACAGTCAGCATATGACCGCCGAACAGTTATGCAGCCAGAATCCTGACTTTCCGGGGTCCAAGGAGCAATAGGACGCTCCGCCGGCCCACTTGGCGAATCGCGGCCTGTCGCAGCCTGGTGTGCACACCTCCGCTGGGGCCTGCCGTGGCCAACACCGCGGCTGTTCCCACGCCTCTGCCTGTTTCGGTGGCCAGTGCCGGACACCTGCCTGGAGTGCGTGCTGGGGCCCATGGACGCCCAGGGGCTGGGCGACACCTACTGCCGGTGGCTGGGACAGAAGAAATTACATTGAGACACATTTGGCCAGTGAGTCTTGCGGAGCGACCTGGGCTGGTGCGGAGTGGTTGGCGGCCTCTGATGCAGGGGCACGGTGCGCTGGGCCCCGGGGCTGGCTTTGGATCACCATCAGTGGACGGGTGCCTGCGCGGCTGCCGCCAGCCCGGTGCGGGGCATACCCGAATCAGCGTGAACCCTATCGCAAGCTCCTTTCAGCCTGCCGATCTCCCGTGGGGCCGCTGCGGAGGCCCCACAATGAAGAGGGAGTAATAAAGAGGACGCAGGCTCACTGTCAGGCGGGTGGCGCCTCGCTGACAGCGCGGTAGGCCGGACGCTGCGGGCCCCAGCGCATGCTCGTGTCGGAGCACAGTGTGAAGAACCACCGCATACCCGACATAGTGAGCGGCAGCACTGCAGAGGCCACGATAAGGCACGCAGAACACACAGGGCAAGGCCACTACGGGGGAAAGGAGTAAGGAGGCTGAATACATGTAACTGAACATAATTCTATAGACTTCGCATTGGTGGGTGCTTGAAAGCCCTGCAAGGCGGCCGGTTGGGCGCTCTGTTCTGCCCACACGAAGAAAGAAATGGCGCTGCTGATCCACTGCGAGCGTACAGTCACAATCACACGGCGCAAAAAGAGCAATAATAACACCTAAACTAAAAGACTAACGAGGAATAAAATCGGGCTACCTCGGTAGTACCCAGGTCTGTTGAGGACCCCACGCTGGAGCACACCAATTGGCCTGCATCATACAGAGAGAGAGGATAGACATGGGAAAAACAGACATCAAGTAGCCAAAATTAAATTTTGACAAGACAGAGGAGGCCACTATGAATACCACGCAAGAGGATGACCTCAGACCCATGGTGAGGGAGGATAAGGCCAGTCTGAAGGTGATCGACTCCAAGCTGGACTCCATGGCAGCACGCATGGACCAAGTAACTTAAAAAGTAGAGAAGTATAAAGCCAGAATTGATGAGCTCGCAAATAGAGTATCGGACTCTGATGACTACCAAACTGAAACACATGAGCAGATGCTGCGCATGGATATGGTCCTTAAACTCATCAAAGCTAAGAATGAGGATCTTGAGGCCCGATCAAGGCGGAATAACGTCCAAACTATTGGAATCCCGTAGACAACAAACATTCCTAACATGGAGAAATATGTGGAAACAATGCTCAAAGACCTATTTGGAAATTATCTCTCTGGCATGTTTCTGGTGGAACAGGCGCACCGCTCCATGGGCCCCAAACCACCGCCCAGAGCCCAGCCGCACCCTATACTCGCCCGCCTCTTAAACTATCAAGATAGAGACACAGTTCTGCGGATGTCCCGTGAGCCAGGGGCAATCCAATATCAAGGCAACACAATTGTTCTGTATCCAGACTTCACCCAACTGGTCCAGGCGGCATGCAGAGAGTTAATTCTGGCCAAGAAACTGCTCCAACAAACCAGCACCAAATACACCCTACTTTACACTACAAAGCTCTGAGTTCATACTGGCAGCAAACCCCTCATATTCACGGATACCAGTGCCGCGCTGAAGTTTGCTAAACAGGCGGCGAAGAAACGTCAGAGCCCGTACCGAGAAGAAAATGCATCTTCGAGCTATCACTTAAGCGATAATGACTGAATGGTGACATCCAAAGACACTGTCCTGAAGGGTCCTTCAAAAGACATTTACCAATGAGATTGTAGGTATTCTCTGTATATGTTTGCCATGGCTGCCCCATATGGTCTTAAACCAAACTTGTAACTTGCTCCTTACCCCATTGCTGGGGATGTTCCATTTCTGTTTTCTTTTTAAATATGCAAAAGGCATTACGAAAATTTGTGTTACAATTGGGCTCGGCCGCCCTGCTGTAGTTGGCAGGCGTGTAAGCCAGCGACCCCCAAGTTCCACCAAGGGATAATTCCCAACAGCCCTAGGCCTACTTAGGAAATTCACACAATTGGAGTAGGGGATGACAACACAACCTGATTGGGGGTTGGTGTGGGTGGGGGAAGGACAGGGAACGTTAACTGTTACTGTTTAATACCGCTAACTGTATTGCCTGTGATGCCGTCGCCATACATCCAAACTGAGCCTCAGTATATACAGCGAGATTCACTCAACACACGGAGAGGTCACAGCTTCAAGGATACACCATGTCATACGATGCACACCACAAACCACAATATGCGATCCTGTACGAACATTGGGGAAACCACACGTAGGCTAATATGTCCACAATAAAATGTATCACCTGGAATGTGCGTGGTCTAAATGACCACAGATAATCGAGATTAATTCACTCTTATCTCACTAGGCACGGAGCAGATATTTGCCTCCTGCAAGAAACTCATCTCAAAGATGCGTCCCGATCCAGATTGTATTCCAATAGATGGAGGGAGGTACTCACTTCCAACTATTCAAACTACTCACGCAGGCATTCCATGGAAAAGGCACTTTCGGACCCCGAGGGGCGCTATATATTACTAAGGGGCGCAATTTACCGCCAGCAGGTCATTATTGCAAATACATACGGACCTAACAGTGACAGCCCTGAATTTTTCCATCAAGTATGGCACAAACACTGGGAGACGGTGCAATATTGTGGGGCTGCGACTTCAATGTAGTACTTTCAACACAGGATGAGAGAGTAGGTATATCCCGCACACATCATTAAGCGGCTGCAGCACTCCGGAGCATAATAGACGACTACTTCTTGATTGACACAGGGCGGGCGCTACACCCATTGGCCCGCAAAGGCACATGCATAAACCAAGAACATAAAGAGTGGTCTAGATTGGACTCCTGGTTAACTTCCAAAGACCTGCACTCCTGGGCAACCGAGGTCGCACATCCGCGCACGCTGTCAGACCACGCGACTGTCATGATCCAATTCCTAATCACAAAGCCCTATATACAATCTTTCACCTGGTGGCTTCCTCCAAATGCACTACTTGACTCAGTGTTCACGGAAGAGATCCAGAAAAATATAGTAGAATATTTTTAACACATTAGTGGCAATGTGGACTCCATGGGTACAATGTGGGAGGCCTTCAAAGTGGTGATACGTGGAACCTGCTTAGCACATTGAGAATAAAACCAAGCAGGCATTACCAAGAACCCCTCTGCTGGCACTGTTAGGATATGTGCACAATACCCCGACCTCCATGAGACGTCTCACAGCGCTAATGCTACTGTTGGCCAAAAGACAAATGGCCTTGCACTGGGTGGCAACATCCCACCCAACCACAAAGACCTGGGTGAAAGATAAAACATACTGCAGAGACCAACTGTCATGCTATTGGGAGCTTGTACCAAAGCAAACACAAGGAGATGATGGACAGAGCGCTGAAAGATTTCAAACACTCACCCCCAGTCACAGATAGCTCACTTTGCCACTGGATTCAAGCTAGCCTGGCTGATGAGGGCTATTAGCCCGAAACTGGTCCCAGGATGCTTGTTTCCGGTCCAGGGAAGACATGGCTTGGGAGTTCGGGCTGGACTGTTCCCATGAGGCACAGGGTCAAGACCGATTTGCATATAGCTGTGTCTGAACTGGGGTGGCGAAGTGAGCTAAAGAACGATGATGGATTCAACCCAGATCTGTGACTGGGAGTTTGTGTCTGAAAAGTTTCAGCGCTCCGTCCATCATCTCCTTGTGTTTGCATTGGGAGCTTGTACCGGCACGATCCCGCCCTAAAGACATATAGTCCCCATTCACAAATTGGCTTTGCGCTGCTGACATAGACGCATAATGGGTCCAACTGGTGCAGCTCAATGCACTCTATAGTTTGCATTTTGGAACCCAACGCAAGGACAGACTGGCCGGGAAATATTGCACAATCCCATGACCTTTTGATTGTAGTGAATTTTGTGGCGTGTACAATTTGGAAGGTATGTAGACTTCCAACAAAAAGAATGTAAAATGTTTGGTAAAATAGTCACTGGCAAATCAAATGTATTGACTGTACTACTGTGCAAATTGTGGTAATATTTAGTTCTTCATATGTTTATTATATCTTTATTAATGCAAAACTTCAATAAATGAAAAAAAAAACAATACTGTGCCTAGGAGAGGGATTCCCCAGGGTGCAAGGCAACATGGATGCACAATGGTAATGCAAGCTGTGTGAGAGCATCACTACAGCAGAATATAATTCTAAAGCACCTCCTTTGTGTGCATGCAAGATAATGCTTCTTGTTTGTGGTGCTTGAGTTGGATGATGCGGGATATCAATGTCACATGTACTGAAATACTGTTGTCATCTGCTTACTTAACACCCCCTCTACTGACATTGAGAGATCAGGTACGTACACATTCGTAAAAGATGATAAAACCCTTTGGGCCACTTTGCATGCCAAAGGAGGGGGGGGGGGGGGGTCACATGGCCATAGGTTGTTGGTGCATCACAGATAGAGAGGGTGAAAATTACAGTTTAATGTAGGCAACATATCCTACATGCTCACCCTCAATTGGCTGAGGCAGAATACAGAAGTATTTGGGTGGCATTCTATGAGCTTCAGTGTTCCTGTGAGATTAAACTAATCTGGACATGTGAAGCATTAGGGACTCCTGGATAGCTGATGGTGATTGGAAGGGTAACATCACACTCTAGGGGTGATGGCAGAGATGCATTATCCTCTATGGCTAGGGCAGTGGTTCTTACCTTTTGACTTCTGTGGCTCCCTGAGGACTGGAACTGCATCAATATTGGAATCCATGGACCCCCACTGAGTCATTACTGGAAGCGGGGGATCCCGAGCTAAGCAGTGTCAATGATTTGAACCATGAAACAAGATCAGCATTCATAAAACAGTAACACAAACAATTAACTAATTTATTTTATTTAGCAACAAGTATAAAAAAATCTAAATTGCAATTTTAATGGGAAGGTGACATCTCTTTTTAAACCAGTTTGAGCCACTCATAGTCCATATCATATTCTGTTTGATGCAGTTGTACTGTTCCCACAAACCAGTCTGCTGATACTTACATAATGTATTTCTTCTAATTACAAATTACATCACATTTTAACATTTTCAATTTTACATTTTGCTTAGTCTTTTCGATACACTATATTAATCTGTTAATGTTATTACATTCTCTAAGCAGTCGTGGACCCCCTAAGTAGGCTTCATGGACCCACAGTGGTCCCTGAACCACAAGTTAAGAATCACTGGTCATGGTGTTTACACAAGAGTGTGCGCTGTAATGTTTTATACCTGGTGAGCATATGTTCTGGAGAACGATGCTCCCTAGTCCAGTCTGTGTTGTCCAACAGGACTATTCGTATGAGCATTTATGACTATTTGCTTGTGTTAGTAGTGGCCTTGAGTTTTAGTCTTGTTGTCCCTTAGATCCCTAAACAGGTAGCCATGGGATTAGTGATAGATCCTCTGACATTTCTGCAGGTTGCTGAAATCATTGTTTATTTAATACTATTTATTTATTTATTTTATTTATTTATCTAATAGTTTTTTGTAGCGTGAACATGACTCTTGCAGGTATCAGAGCACTTTACAGAATTACAGCATGGAAATCAGTAGAAACAATAATATTAAATTCAAAGCAAATTCACTAACAAACTAATAAAATAGACTCTTTGTTAATAACAGCATGTGGTCATAGTTCATGCCAGTGAAAGTGCCACGCATTTGTTAGCACGCATGTTTTTGCAGTGAATATGCATTTACATATGCATACCAATACCACGCATTGTTTTTGAGGTCAAAAACACTTTATTTGTGGGGGGAGGCCCCCATGCCCCCCCATCTTAGCCCCCCATCTTACCTTAAATGTGTGGTATTGGCATGCGTTGTAAATGCATATTCGCTGTAAAAACATGCGTGCTAACAAATACGCGGTAAAGGCAAAACGAGGTAAAAACCTCGTTGTTAAGGGGCTGTTTCCCGTTTATGTGTCCTGCAGGCAATTTTTTGTTGGATTCTTGCTTTAAAAGGTAGCCAGTTGAGGGATATGAGATCCGGGGTGACATGGCTTATCTTTTTGAGCCAGTGATGAGTCTAATGGCAGAGTTGAGCGAGGCCTTTAGAGGAGCAAGTTTGGATCTGGGCAATCCAGATAGGTTTGTGCTACCATAATCGAATCTGGGGATCACTAAATCTTGTACAGCATGTTTGAATTAGTTGGGTGGGAGGAAATATTTTAATTTCCTTAAAATACTAATTTAGTGATTTGCTGCTTTTGTGAAGGCACTGATGTGTTTCTGCATGTTGAGATTCTTGTCAAGCGAAAAGCCAAATAAATTTGCGGAGTCAATGATTTGTGGACTGCAGTTAAGGGCTGTTAGCTGTTTCAGCCATTCTTCGATGATCAGTGCCTGGTTGGGTGGGGCAATTAGAAGGAGTTCAATTTTTTTAATATTTAGTTTGAGGTGATTAATTGGTAGCTAATTGTGACTTTCCACTGTTGAGGGAGCTGATGTCATCTGAGGAGGAGACTTTTAGGTATAGAAGGGTATCATCCGCATACATGTGGTATTGGATTTTAGTTGAGCTAAGAAGTTCAGTCAGTGGTTCCGTGAATAAGTTGAAGAGGGTGGGCGAAAGCAATGATCCCTGTGGTACCCCAAGAGAGATCGGCGTGGACTGAGATAGGGCGAGATTAAGCTTGACTCTTTGAGATCTGTTAAGGAAGTAGAAGGAGAATCATTTAAGGACTAGACCTGTAAGGCCCATACAGTGTTCCAGAATGTCTAGAAGATTTGAGTACTTCACTGTAAAGAATGCCGATGATAGGTCGAGGAGGACGAAAGACAAGCTTGATTCTTGTCCAGCATTTTTAGTGTATCTTAATCTGTGTCAGTGATACATTTCACCTTCCTCTGCTCATATAGACTTGCTGCTGGTCCTTTATCCGCTTACATCATTGGCCTAGCAGGGGCTATCCATTCTTGTCCAATATTGGGAGTAGACTTTTGATTGCCATGTTATCGAGCAAAGGACAGACCTACAACATGGTCATGCACATCCCTTGATAAAAACGTGCGGTGTTTGGTATTTCATGCCTCTCTTAATGGTTCATCATGTGCAGATATTTATGGCTCAATCTCTTGCTTCTTCCTAACCAGGTCGTTAATTAGAATCCTCCATCATTTCTCATCAGTGTATTTGCACTATTATCTGTAGGAGGACATAGTAATGCAAAAAGGGTTGGCTTTGGACCATTGTTTGCTCCGCTAGTGCAAGGAGTATGTGATTGTGGCGCAACATGTTTGACTTAATTCCTATATATGTGTTGTTCAGTCTGTTCGGTGATCCCACTGATGTTAATGGTAGCATAATATGGTGTACCAAGATAAGCATTTGGACAAGTCAATTACCTACCTTGGACCAGATGTACAACCATTTTTACTGGTGGCAAATGGAAAATTGGGCCTTTTGTGACCGCTTTAAAGGGTTGTAGCATGTACAAACCCTATTTTGCCAGTCGCTAACTTATTACTGACTTGCAAAATAAGATTTACAAATCGCTATTAAGAAGGGGGTGTGCAAAGGGCGTCCCTTCCTAATAGTGAGTCACAGGCGGATGTACGATTATTTTGCGACTGCAAATGTGGTCACAAAACAATCTCAGTTACCACCAATTCCAAATTGGTGGTAAGTCAGTTGCAAACGGAATGGGATCCCCAGGGGACCCCTTCCTCTCTGTGTTCGGCAGCGAAAATATTTTTTAAGAGCAGGTAGTGTTCCCATGGACTGCTGTCTGCCCTTAAAAAATTGGGAAAAAAAGTTTCATTTTTTTCTTTTAAATGCATCCCATGGCATACCCTTCCCGCTTAGGGCAACAAAAGCAAAAGGAACAAATGATGGACATATTGCTGAATAATGCAAGCATTCACCCTGAGCCACAGAAATCTGGGTTTAATCCGTCTTTCTTTTGTTCACCACGCCACCCCACTTTGAACCCGGCTATATGCAATTCAGTCTTGACCCTGTTCACCATGGAAAAATGAAAAAACAAACTTTTCCTTTTTTTCTTTTAAACACATCCCATTTTCCTTTAAGCAAAAAGGGCTGCATTTCATAAAAGAAGTTTTATTTAAAAAGCAAACACAGACAAGGTGGCTGCTGTCCCCAGCGGGCCACCATCCCTGTGATTGTAGCCCATTCCCAATGGGCCGCAAATTGTGACCTGTCTCATGAATATTGATGAGGCAGGTCATTTGCGACCCCATTAGGAATCGCTAAATGTATCTGAGATACATTAGTACAATCCGCTTTGCGAGTCACAGAAAATCTGAATTTGCGACCTGCAAAACAAAATGGTTGTACATCTGACCCATTATTCCTTGCAGTTACGGTCTACAAAGGCACATCAGAGAGCCTGAATGTGTTTCTGTAGTGTTTTTTTCATGCAACATATTACTTATGTAGAGTGCGTACTGCAAAAAGAGCCACCTCTATGTGAGTGTACAGGTTGTGTGTGGATGTTTACAATGGGCAACAACTGGGAGCTGTGAAGTTCAGACTGAAGGCAGTATACGTTTCTCACAGTTTCCATCAGTGGGTCATGAAGGGCTTCAGAGAATATATGCTCATCCAATCCTTGGTCTCTCTGCAGAGTGCATAGAGCAATGATCGGATATGCCAATTGCAAAAGTGATTCTATGTCTGTGAAGAAGGTTCACACCTGTCGAAATATCAAGGTAGCAAAAGTTGAAGAAAACCATGATTATAGTTGGGTGGGTTGGTTGTGTATGGGGAAGTGAGAAAAACAAGATGCAGGGGAGTATGTGTGGGAGAGAGTGAAAAGAGGGTGCTGAAGTGCAAAGAGATGAGGTGTGAGATATGCAAGAACGGTGTAAAGTGCCTAACCCAGAGACTTCAGAAAAAGTGGTGTGAAGAGGAGAACTGGAGTGATTGACACGCTTAAGAGCATTACCCCTTCCACAGACCTTAGGAATGTTTGATTCATAGTCTGCTTAAAATGTTTAAATGACTTTGTATGTGTTTGTATATTTATAAAGACACAAACACATACACTTTTATCTGCTGTTCCTTGTGCTCCCCCTAAAAATAACTTTTAGAGACGCCACTGAATAGAAGCTACTTCATCCTGATTGATTGCTCATGTGATTTAAAGAGGCAGTCCAGAGAAGAGAAACAACAGTTCTCTGCACTCAGTCCTGCATCAGTGACATTCTAGAATGACGTCTGCCTGGGTTCTTGTTTGTACTGTGCCATCATTCACTGGGTTTCCCTTTTAACACATTGCTTGGTAGACCGATAGAAGGATGTCTGTATGGTTTGATTCTGTATTGTGACATCATGCACTGGAGCAAAAGGAACAATTGATGGACAGAATGCTAAACAATGCCAACATTCACCCCCATTCACCCCTAGTCACAAAGATCTGGATTTAATCCACGTTCTTTTGCTTACCACCCCATCCCAGTTTGGACCCAGCCATATGCAAATTAGTCCATCCCGAACTGCCGAGCCAGGTCCTCACTGGACCCTAAACAAGCATCCTCTGCATGGTTTCGGGGCATCAACCCTCATTAGCCAGGCTAGCTTGAATCCAGTGGCGCAGTAAGCACGGGACCCACATCTGGGCATACCCTTCCCACTTAGGGCAACAAAAGCAACAGAAACAAATGATGGACAGAATGCTGAACCATGCAAACATTCACTCCCAGTCACGAAGATCTGGGTTTAATCCCCACACTCACCACGTCACACCAGTTCAGACCCAGCCATATGAAAATAGTATTGACCCCGTTCCTCAGTCCAGCCTGAACTGCCAAGCCAGGTCCTCCCCGGACCGGAAACAAGCATCCTGTTGTCTGCCTGGGTTGTGTCGGTATTGTGACATCATTCACTGGAGGGCCCCTTTAACGCATTGTCTTGCAGACAGATTGAAATGACGTCTGCCTGGGTTGTTGTCTGTATTGTGACCATTCACTGGGTGGCCCCTTTAACGCATTGCCTGGCAGACATGTGGCTTTTAAAGGCAGTCTGTGTACAGTTATTCTCTTGGCAGCCACTGTGGCCTCACATCATGGTGCTAGAAGCAGCTTTGTTTCTGCAGGAATGGGACTACTCCTGAGGCCTGTTGCTTGTCAGATTGATGCAGGTTCTAACCATGGGTAGTAGGTTTGTGCCATCTGTCGAGGGACCTTTACTTGGCCTCAGTAGGCCAGTCCATTATTGTGCTATGATAGTAATACTAGAAATGATTCCACTGTGGTGCTTTGCTCCTGTTAGTTGGCAGTGGACGCCTCTTTGCAAAATGGCCGTTAACTTTGTTCTTCTGTTATATTAGCAAGCAATAAACACTCTGTCTTGCACCTGCATGTTTCTGAGCTGAGCTGTTCATTTTTCTTGCAAATCAAATTCTCTGAGTGTTAGTTCCATTAAGCAATCTTTTGACATGTTTCATGTCTACAGTGAGTGGGAATGATATTCGGTGTTGATTTTTTTTCTGTGCTGTGTTCACCTGGATGAGTATTTTTTCACAGCTTCAATAAGGAGGGAAAACAGCCGCTTTGCAATGGCGCGTTCACAGGCTGTTCCGGGTGCATTTGCACCCAGTACACAGATTGCAGCTCCAATGGGCAATTGTAATTGTAATTGCATTTATGTAGCGCTGACTACCCCAGACAAGGCGTTAAAGCGCTTTACGCCAGGCAGCACACTGCTCCAGAACCCAAGGTTAATGTTAGTTCAGTGTTATTAGTTACTGTTTGTGATTAGGATTAGGATTAGTTTTAAAAAGCAAACCATTCCATGCAGGCATTTCAGTTTTTTCTGATGGACTAAAGCAATAGTGGTTTGTGGCAATCATTAGTAAGGGGGGGGGGGAGCTCAAGGACAGGGTTGGTGGGATTTATACACGAGTTAGAGGAGATTAGGCATGGTTAGGTTTACAGGTATGACTTTCAGCAGAAGGAGGAGAGATTGTGATCTTGTGAATGAATTGTGGGAAATGTGCTGGAATAGAGCCTGGCCAAAGGTGCTCAGACGGAGGCGTGTCGGGGTGGAAAGGAAGGGTATTTAAAAGAGAGAAGAAAAAAGGAGAGGCTTCCTCCTCTAACCCCTGTGCACAAGTTATTCCGTCTGGCTGCCTATGTCCCCTCTCAACGCATGGGTCAGAAGAAATGGGGAATAACCTGAACAAAATGTATGGGGAAAGATCCGTTGTGGTACTGCTGCTTCCTCGCTTCCAGTTTGCATGCAGCTCTTTAAAGTTAATAGCTCACTGTTCTATATTAGCATTTTAACTTAACTATATCCACCTTGTGATGGTCCATGTTCTTTGCAGCAGGTAAATTACACCCATATGCTACCTTACTATTAGTCAAAACTTCTCCTAGACTAAACTCTGGTCTCTCTCCAGAAGACATTAATCATGCCGGTATCTTGACATTTTTATCGTTGCCTGAAAATTGCTAGAGGAAAGAAACATGTCCAGTGCGTTAAAAGCCTAATGTACTTGCAACCAGGGCACCCCCACCTGAAGTCAGCGCCCGCTGCGGTGCCCGGTCGAACCACCCTCGAGCCGGCCCTGTGGCTAAACGTTTGTGTCCACAGTGAGAAAGAAACCAGATTGCCTAATTTTCTAAAAATCTCTCTATCCCATCTGTATGAGGATAACAAGCGTGGCCTCTGTGCAGTCAAGCACCTGACATAACAGAGAGAGAGATGCAAAGAACGGTGCAGCCGGGCAACCATGTAGGCTCACCTGAGGTCCACTTTCCGCCATGTGTGTTGCCCCCACTAATAAACTCCCTGACCACTTCTACCGACTCCCAGTATGCCACACTGTTCACACCCAACTCCACAGTAAAATCACTGACTTTTTCCCACCTACATCATTTACAGTTTGCCTGGCAAATGTTCCTTGCAGGCACTGAGCCGCAACATTGTTTGCAAAAGCAAACACTTTGGCAGCCATCACTGGCCTCCCCTCCTCCATCTCTCAGAGTTCCATCCGGAATCCCCTGCAGGAGAGAAACACACTCCCCCTTCAAGCAGCAATTGTCACTCCAGACCCGTTGGGCTCGGCCACAATGAGAAGTTTCGGGCATTCACAGATATGCCCAAAACGCCCAAAAAACCCACAAAACTTCCTTTCGTTGCCTCCAAGTCTTAAACCCAATGGAAACACCCTAAACACCGCCCGCATCCCAATGAAACCCCTGTAGTATGAAAACTCCCACCAACTCCGTCAGACTGGGGGTAGAGAGCTCACTCCACCTGAAGTGCCCTGAGCTGTGCATACCCCCAAATCACTCCCACCGCCCCACACGCCACAAATAACTTATAATTCTCCAAACAATCATCGAAACAATAGGACACTTGGCAGGAACTCGTGAGGGGCACGGACAACGCCTATAGTACCAGCCTTTAATTAGTGGGCATACCACACAGAGCGAGGCTGGCAAGGTGTGGATATCTTGATTCAAAAAGTCCCTTATAACAAAGGGATCAATAAAGGTCTGGCAGCAGGGGATGGGCCGAAGTAGTAGGGGAAGAGCTGACTCTGCGTCCGAATGCTGCATAGATGCGACATGTGCACGTCTGCGCAACTTGAGTCGTGGTTTACATCTGCAGGTGGCAACAGTTGGGCTGGGAGAGAGTACAAATTGCGCGCAACTCCTGGCAGGAGATATTTGATATCGATCATGGGGGTCAGACCTCCAGACCGTAGCGTTGGAGGTCTCCCAGCAACCCGACTGCCGAATTATGACATGACCACCTCGGCAGTCTGTCAGCATCGGCATGCTAAGGCTATGTGAGCCTGAAGGCGATGCCGCTGCGGTGCAGCGCCTGCACTGTTATACGTGCACTGTTACCATGCACCATGTCGTGCATGCAGAGGGGGGCATAACATGTGTCCCCATGCGCTGCCCCCTGGGTGTAATCACCTGGAGGGCCTGTTTGGGGACCCCTCTTTATGTTTCCGACATCCTTTACAAGTCAGGGTCGCCGCCATGTAAAGAATGTCTGAAATGCAGGTTGTAATCTGGACAGTGGTGCCTGACTTGGGCCGCCTCCGTTAACGGCCGCTTTCCCCACCGCTTCCACATCGGGATCCATGATCCTGGTGGTGGCGGCTGTGCTGCATCGAACTGGTGTCGGTCCCACAACCCCGGGCCGGCTGGCCGTAGCAGGCACTGGCATGGGCGTCCGCAGGGGGGGGCAAGGAGGGGCGCTTGCCCCCCCCCCCCCTGGAGTGCTCCTCCTTGCCCCCTCCTGCAGCCACCCATGCTTTTACGGACGCCTTTTGTCCTTAATTACGGGCCCTGCAGGGAGCAGAGCTGTTCCCTGCCAGAGGCCTCAACTCCCTGATCGGGCGCCTCGCACTCCTACTCACAGCCCCTCCCGCCCATTGTCATTCTGTCTGTGGCTGATTATCACAAACAGAATGACAATGGCCAGTTTGAGCTGCGCGCCACAAGCACGAGTGGTTAGGTCTGGACATAAAGACCTCCTTTTAACACTCTGTAGCTTGAGAGCAAGGGGTCTTCTGAATGAAGTTCTGGGGGGAGTCGATGTATTATACTCCCAAGTCAAAAATTGAGGTTGCGGCATAGCCCGGATTTCAGATCCCACCAAAACTTACACAGACTCGTGTCAATAACATATCTATCTGCCAGTATGCACCCTATCATGTCTGGCAGGACATGCCGACCCTGTGTTTCACTGCCTCATATCCCCCTGCACCCCACTCCCCACTGCCTCATATCCCCCTGTACCCCACTCCCCGTGCTCAGGGCCGGCTCTAGGGCGGTGCGACCGGTGCCACCGCACCGGGTGCTGACTTCGTGTAGGTGGCGCTAATATGATGATTTTAACCCCTTCGATGCTCATGACGGAACGGTTCCGTCATGAGCATCGGTTGGGCTGTGCTCATGACGGAACCGTTCCGTCATGAGGACAGCCCCTGGGGGAAGCGCTGGCGCTCCCCCCCTTGTGCCTCGATCTTGCCCCCCTTTACGGGGGTGGCAGCGGAAGAGCTTCCGCTGCCACCCCCGACCCCCCCCCGAGCCCCCCCACGCTTTCTGATGACGTCAGCGCGCACAGCGCGCGCCGGCGTCATCAGGAAGCGTTGGACGCGCTGGAATCCATTTCTTCCAGCGCGTCCAAGGCAGCAAGAGGTAGGTTCCGTTGTCCGGTGGGGGCCGCGGGGGTGATTTCTTTTGTATTGAGGCATTGGGGGAGAGGAAAGAGTATTTCCTCTCCCCCGATGTCTCAATACAGGGCATTCCTGCTCCACGATCGCGCACAGCGTCGCGATCGTGGAGTAGGGATGCCCCACTAGACACCAGGGATTTGTGTATTTGGATTTGGGAAGCGACCCCTTAGGCAAGGGTCGCTTCCTGGGGGGCAAAATTTCTCGAAGTCTTTTCTGCCCCCCCTGGGGGCAGATCGGTCCGCTTTCTGCGCGTTTCTGCCCCCAGGGGGGGCAGAAAAGCCCACTAGACACCAGGGATTTGTTTATTTGAATTTGGGAAGCGACCCCTTAGGCAAGGGTCGCTTCCTGGGGGGCAAAATTTTTCGAAGTCTTTTCTGCCCCCCCTGGGGGCAGATCGGTCCGCTTTCTGCGCGTTTCTGCCCCCAGGGGGGGCAGAAAAGCCCACTAGACACCAGGGATTTGTTTATTTGAATTTGGGAAGCGACCCCTTAGGCAAGGGTCGCTTCCTGGGGGGCAAAATTTTTCGAAGTCTTTTCTGCCCCCCCCCTGGGGGCAGATCGGTCTTCTTTCTGCCCGTTTCTGCCCCCAGGGGGGGCAGAAAAGCCCACTAGACACCAGGGATGTCTTTTATGTTATGTAGGAAGTGACCCCTTGGGCAAGGGTCACTTCCTTGGGTGGCAAAATAATTAGAAGACTTTTCTGCCCCCCCTGGGGGCAGATCGGTCGTCTTTCTGCCCGTTTCTGCCCCCTGGGGGGGCAGAAAAGCCCACTAGACACCAGGGATGTCTTTTTCTTTATGTAGGAAGCGACCCCTTGGGCAAGGGTCGCTTCCTTTGCGGCCTAATTATTTTGAAGACTTTTCTGCCCCCCCCTGGGGGCAGATTGGTTGTCTTTCTGTCCGTTTCTGCTCCTAGGGGGGGGGCAGAAAAGCCCACTAGACACCAGGGATATAAATATTATTGTAGGAAGCGACCCCTTGGGCAAGGGTCGCTTCCTTGGGCCCCTAAATTTTTTGAAGACTTTTCTGCCCCCTCTGGGGGCAGATCGGTTTTATTTTTTTGCCGTTTCTGCTCCCATTGGGGGCAGAAAAGCCCACTAGACACCAGGGAATTAGTTCAATTAGAAATAGAAGTGACCCCTCGCTTCCAGGGTGCAATTTGTTATATGTATTTGGCTCACCCGCCCTGGGACTGAGTAGCCTTTTTTTCCTGCTGTTTTCTGCCCCACCTGGCACACAACCCGATTGACCATTTGGGTAGTGACATGGCATGTTATAATGTTTATTGTTATATTTTTTGTGATTTCCAATTGTAATGTTTTTTTTTGTTTACTTTTTTGTTCTAGGTGAAGGCTTTTCTTCTTTTCACGTTGACCTTTTGGTACTGGTGGTTCTGCTGTTTGTGTAGTTTGGTAAGAGACTGTTTTTTTGTACAATGCAAATGTGTTTGATTTCTCTGCCTGTTTGTTTTTGCAAATGGTGTAATAATAGCAGTATGTTGGGTTTTTGAGTGTCAAAAACTTTTTGCATTGGTGCTCGATGTGTATTTTGTTGTCTTGTGAGTAATTTTGTTTTTTTTTCTTCTTTCTAGTTTGATATCGTTGGTCTTTGCTGTGTCACTGCAGAGTTTGTTTCTGGTGAGTGCAGCTGTCTCTTGTAATTGGATTGTATAGTTTTTGAGTACATTGATCTTTGTGATAAAAGGTACACATTTCTTTACTTACTTGGTTTGCACATTGTTGGTTGTTGTTGACTTGTTTGTGCAGTCTTCTATCTTAGTAAGTATAATGGCTAGCCGCAGGATGACTGCTCAGCAGGTTGTTGGTTTGCTGTTTGAGTCTTCCTCTGATATTGGGTCAGAGACTGACTCTGCTTCTGAGGGAGAGGGGGCAGGGGACGATTCTGGCAGTGAGTTTTCTCTCCGTATGGGGTCATCGGATGATGAAGATACTCTTAGTGCGGATGAAGTGCCTGTGTTAGAGGAGGAGACTGATGTGCCGATAGTGCGGCAAGAGGCATCTGGGCTGCAGCCTGCGGCTGCAAGGCTTCCCGTTGGTGTAGTGCGGCAAGAGACATCTGGGCTGCAGGCTGGGGCTGCAAGGCTTCCCGTTGGTGTAGTGCGGCAAGAGGCATCTGGGCTGCAGGCTGGGGCTGCAAGGCTTCCCGTTGGTGTAGTGCGGCAAGAGGCATCTGGGCTGCAGGCTGGGGCTGCAAGGCTTCCCGTTGATAGTGATGACCTCTGGGTTGCCCCTGGCATGGTGCAGCCGGAATTTCCAGAGTTTACTGGTGTTCCAAGGTCTAGAGTGAATACTGAGAACTTTTTGCCTGTAAATTTTTTTCAGTTGTTTATGGACGATGTGTTTTTGGCAGAGATTGTTGAGCAGACTAATTTGTATGCCGAACAGTTTTTGAGGGACAACAGTGCCAGTCTTAAGCCACACTCTAGAGCTACCTGGTGGACTCCCACAAATGTTGAAGAGATGAAGAAGTTCTTGGGTTTAACTTTTTTGATGGGCTTGCTAAGGAAGCCATCATTGGCTTCATATTGGTCTAGCAGTCCCTTGATGGCAACATCTATTTTTCCGGCAGTCATGAGTCGTGACAGGTATTTGCTTCTGCTTCGGATGATGCACTTTGTTGATAATGGTTTAGCGTTGCCACGAGATCACCCTGATTGTGACCGTCTTTTTAAGATTAGGCCTGTCCTTGATCACTTTGTTGATCGATTTTCTGAGATTTATGCCCCTGGTAGAGAAATTGCAGTGGATGAGTCTTTGGTGTTGTTCAAGGGCCGCTTGGTTTTTAGGCAATACATTCCTAGTAAGAGGGCACGCTATGGAATAAAGCTGTATATGCTGTGTGACAGTAGGACTGGATATGTCTCTAATTTCAGGGTGTACACCGGTAAGGAATCTAGGTTTAACCTCCCTGGTTGTCCGTCCACTTTTGGAGTTGTGGTAAATAATTTAATTACCGGTACTTAATTTGATGCGGAAAATCTATAATAATAGCTCAGTAAAATAAGAGGCAGAATCCGTGGTATTAGAGGTTCGGAACGGGCTTTATTCCAAAATCAATTCGAATTGAGGACTCCATATTCCATCACCACGAAGGTTCAGGAAGTGAAGGACAATACTTTATTGACAGATAATCATATTTATAGAAGAGGCATTATAGTGAAACAGATGCAGGAGGCGTAACAGTTGATAACAGAGATAAAAACATACATGCGTAACTAAAATGGGTGTAACTAGGCGTAACTAAAGAACGTCATTAGGTATGATGTCACAAATGGGTGGTTCCATGAAAGAATTTCGCAATGTCAGCAGAAATACTTGGCAGAGATGCGCGCGCAGCAGCATGACGTGTGATTGACGTGCAACTAGGGGGTGAAGGGGACTTGACATTTAGCTCTACATGTGGAGACAGAAGTCTGGGGTTATGTCAACCTAATCCCAAATCATATCTAACATCCTATGTTTAAAGAACTATGTTATCCAAAAGGAAAGGTCTCTCGAACAAAATCTATTCTATACTGACTGTGATTGCGTGTACAAGCGTCTAAGTGTCTACATGAGATGCAAGGGCAGAAATCTTCCATAGTAACAGGGCTATGAATTACTTGCATAAAGACAGAGAAGCCGGGCCCTTTGCTCGGTAGCTGGAAGAATGTTTACTTAAACTACTAGACAGGAATGCATTGGATGGGGAGCGGAGCAGATAATCTCGAAGGTGAAATACAGTTTTTGGCAAGCAGACAGGTCGAGTCAGGCACCGTTTAGCCGCGCAGGGAGTAGGACAAAGTTCATGGATACAGATGCGAGCTCAGACTGGAGCTTTCAGAGGCAGAAGGCAGGAAAAGGCTTAATGGCAGAATCAGGGCCTACTCGCCTGGACTGTAAAATGGCATAAATGAACCATATAAAGCCGGTGGCCTTTCATACTTAGGAATAGAATATCCGGCCCATTCATGGCGGATCTGAAAGAGGACATGTTGACGGTGGACGCACATGTGTTTGCGTCTTCATAACTGGAACTGCAGGAAACATACATGTACTTGTGATTTATACATGAAACCGTTGGGGTCCAAGATAGGGGACATAACTGATCATAAAAATCCATATTTCCACATTCCCTCCTTGTCCCCTACTTGCCCTTAAGAGATATCAATCTTCATCAATCCGTCGATCTGTTCATATAACATCATTTGTTCTTCTTTCTTCTTCCGGAATCTCGAACGAAAACTTGGATGTGGGATACACGAGGTGGCACACAGACCACAAATCGCTGGCCCACATTGTAGACATAAGCAGCAACTGAATAGTATGAGAAAGCCAATACCTAGGAAGGAGAGCATTCTCCATCCCCAGGCTGACAACACGCCCCAGAACCAACCGGACCAAGTCCAGGTGCCTGGATTCTGGTGTATCTGGCTTACAATCTTATGAAGGCGAGTTATGGCTTTATATACAGATGGCGAATTTTCTGGTATGAAAATGCAACAACTTGATCCGATGACCCTACAAGCTCCGCCCCTATCGGCCAGGATGACGTCAAGGACAAGACGATTTTGAAGCACAACAATCCGCATAGCAGACTGCTCTTCTGTTAAATTGCCTAAGGCGGAAATAGTTTCGTTCACTACTGCTTCAAGGGTTCTGGTTAATCTACGTATCAGCTTACTATTGGTAACTGTACCTATATAGGGAAAGAGACCTTTATTGAAATCTGTGTATTTTTCCCATGCTGTCTCAGTGTAATCGACGATTGGGAGATCTCTCTGCTGTCTATTGTGTACTAAATGAGTATTTCTATGATAATCAGGAGGAGCTAGAAAAACAGGTGACAAAAGGAATCCGATGTAGCAGGTACCATCCCAATCTAGAGGCAAACGTATATATGCAGTCTGACCACATACGAAGTAGGAATGACGAGAAGCTCTAAATGTAGATTTGCCTTGATCACTGAATTCTATTACAGTGGTGCACTTACTATGGCCCATATGTATGGAACCATTCTTTCTTACACACAATTCACCTTTAACTGGAAATACTGACATAGCGGGCAAAATTGGTGCAGCTTCGGATTCAACATTCAGGATCATGAGATTAAGCGTGAAATTCCCTAATCCATATACTTAATTTTCTAGATCAGTTCCTGTTCTTTTGGGAAGTCCCTCCTTGTTAGGGTAGCAGACTTTAAGCAAAACTAAGTTCAGGTTTCCCCATACCCAGTTGTCTTGATAAACTGCGGAATTCGAATCTAGGGAATTAATTAAACTAAACCATGCTCCACAGGAGCCATTGTGTGTGAACGGATATGGAAAGAGAGGCAGAATTCCCTTATAGTTCTGATAGGGAGGGAGTCGGCCACATATCCAACAATTTGTAGCATTGCTAGCCTGATGGGAATGATGTAACATACTAATAAAAGTGTTATTGCGCAGCGCAAATCTATAGGACAACTCATGCGGGGGTAATTCACTAAAAGAATGTTCAGCAGTAACATTGTAAACATGTTTAGAAATAGGATAATATATGTGCAACAATATACTTGCAACGATTATTAAAAGACTTAAGAAAAACAAAATTAATAACGTCACTGTGCAATGACTACGCAGTGATTTACAGTACGCATGTTGTTTCAACTGCATCCTTCGGTTTCTTGCTCTATTCAGGTCTAGGGGATACATGTCAGAGACAAATTCGACCGATTCACCTTGGAGAGGACTTAAACAATCAAATTGTCTGACTTGTTAGACCGTAGTTTTAGTTTATATAGTTCCTTATCACTCGGTTCAACCAAAGGAAGCTTTGAGTCAATCGGTGAAGACACGCGAGGTGTATCGTTTACATCAGACGGTAGTCCATGAAATTTCTTGATGTGACTTGAATGTATCCAACCTTTGCGACCTTCGATCTTCACGGCTGTCCTCGTGGTGAGCAGTACAAGTTGAGGCGATTTCCACCTAGGATCCAGCTGAGTCTTCCGGTCAAAGTTTCGCACTAACACCAGGTCCCCGGGAACTACGTCATGGGGTTTCACCTCGGTGTTGTCGGGAAAGGCTGCAGCTACCTGTGAACGACAAGATTGTAGTGCAGACATCAAGGAAGCCAAGTAATCTGTCAGCATATTACAGTCAACATCAGTTATTTTGCGTGGTATAGGCGTCCCCCACATATTTGGTGGTCTGCCAAAGATCACCTCATAAGGGGATAGCCCTGTTCGAGAGTGCGCTACCATTCTCATGTAAAAGAGTGCAACTGGTAAGGCTACTACCCAGTCGACACCTTTCTCTCTACATATTTTGGACAATCTAATTTTCAGAGTTTGATTATGTCGTTCCACGAGACCTGCTGCCTCGGGGTGTCGGACACAGTGAAATTTCCACTGATAGCCTAACAAAAGTGAAACGTGTTTCATTAGTTCGGATGAGAACGGCTGGCCGTTATCTGAGTAGACAACACGTGGTAAACCGTACCGTGGGAAGAATTCTCAAACCAACTGTTTGGCAGTAGTCGGGGCAGTGTAATCTGAGACCGGGTATGCTTCTGTCCAACGGGAAAGAGCACAGACAACTACAAGGACATATTTGAATCCTCGACATCGTTCCATCTGGATGTAATCCATCTGGAGGACTTCAAAAGGGTGCTCAGGAGGCTGAAATCCACCCTGTTCTACGGGAATGCTTTTACCTGGGTTGAACTGACAACAGATCATACAGGTACGAACTTTTTGTTTAGCTGCTGCTCGTAAATGTTTGTTGAACCAAATGTGTTGAATGCTGTCTAGCATAGCTTTTTCTCCTAAGTGTGCCGGACTATGTATTGTATTAATGATAACTTGAACCATAGAATCAGGAAGGAACCATACAGATTTTTCCTTCGTCATCCATCCTTGATCCGTTTGGATCCCTCCTAATTCAGTCCATTTCTTTATTTCATCTGGTGTAGCATGTGTCTGTATGTCAATTACGTCAAGAGCGGGATCCTTAACCATCATGCAATGTGTTGGTGTCGGAACTATTGTCTTTGTCATGTCAGATGTGTGAGTTCGAGCAGTCTGTTTAGCTGTTCTGTCAGCTAGATCATTGCCTTGGGAAATGATATCAGTAACTTTCGTATGAGCTTTACATTTCATAATTGATATTGCAGTGGGTAGATGTATTGCATCTAATAAGGCCTGAATGAGGGGTCCGTGCTGAATGTGGGCACCGTGAGAAGTTAAATAACCTCTCTCTCGCCACAGCACGCCGAAGTCATGTACAACTCCGAATGCATAACGTGAATCAGTGTATATGTTGACTTTTTTATTTGTGGCTTGGATACAGGCTTGTGTCAGAGCGATGAGCTCTGCTGCTTGAGCGGACAAGGTATTTATGCAATTTGTTTCAATGACTTCAGTGTCTGTTGTGACTGCATACGCGGCCACTAGCTCTCCTGTACTTGTTCTCATACATGAACCATCTACATACAACGTCAGGTCTGGATCTGACAATGGGACGTCTGTCAAGTCTTGTCTGGGTTTCGTCGTGATAGTGATAACTTCAATACAATCATGTGCTAGTGGGTCTGTTCCGTTTACTGGCAAAAGTGTGGCAGGATTCAATGTACTACAACGTCTGATTTCTATGTGTGGCTGAAACAATGTTAATTCGTAACCGGTGAGTCTTGCTATAGTCAAGTGTTGTGTTTATGTGCGGTTCAAGAGAACCTCTACTGCATGTGGTACTTGTACTGTCAATTGGTGTCCTAACACTATGGCATCGCTTTGTCGGATTGCTAAAGCTGTCGCTGCCACTGATTTCAGGCACGCAGGCAGAGCCTGAGCTACGGGATCTAATGTACTAGAAAAATAAGCACATGGTTTGTGTGATCCTGCTTGTTCCTGTGTGAGTACTGACAAGGCAGTACCTTCGCGTTCTGTAACAAAGAGTGTAAACTGTTTATTGTAACATGGTGTTGCTAAAACAGGTGCTTGACATAAAGCTTTCTTTAGGCTTTCAAAAGCTTGTGTATGTTCCTGAGTCCAAGGGAGGACAGTCGATGTGGCTGCCTCCTGCGTTGTCAACTGAATGAGTGGTTTTGCTAGAAATGCATACTGAGGGATCCACTGCCTACAGTATGAAGTGAGGCCTATGAAAGCCCGCACCTCCTTTTGTGTCTTGGGTATTGGCATGTTAGCAATTAACTGGATGCGATCTGGTGTAAGCTGCCTTCCCTCCTTGGACAGCGAGTGCCCAAGGTAAACAACTCGCTGGACACAGAATTGCAGCTTAGAAGGGGACACCTTGTGCCCTTTTTCGGCCAAGAATTGTAAAACCGTCAGTGAGGCTTTTTCACATTCAGGTTCGCTTCTAGCGGTGATCAGCAGATCATCGACATATTGAAGCAGGGCAGTGTTGACTGGCATGTGGATACTGTCAAGTTCTCGTTTCAGTGCTTGGCTATAGATGCTGGGGCTTTCTGTGAATCCTTGAGGTGCGCGTGTGAATTTAAAGCTTCGTCCATTTAAACTAAATCCGAACAAGTATTGGCTTTCCGGATCTATTGGGACGCTGAAAAAAAGCATTCTTGAGATCAATTACAGTAAAGAATGTTGCTTCGGAATCAATGGCTGTCAGTAATGAAGAAATATCTGGGACTACGGGGTATTGTGGTACAATACATTTATTTAATTCGCGCAGATCAATAACCAATCGATATACTGGCGGGGCTTTTGGATCAGTTCGTTTAAGAATCGGAATTATCGGGGAATTACATACATTGGAGTCGGTTTCCACAACCACTCCTTGGGTAATAAGCTCGTCAATGATTTGCAGTAAAGCCACTACAGCATCTGGGGGTAACTTGTATTGTCGCATTCGTGGTAGTACCACTCCTGTCTTTAGTGTGACTCGATATGGTGTAATGTTCATGCAACCAACATCTGTAGGGCCTTGTGCCCATAAATGTGTGGGTAAAGTCTGCAGTCGGTGATCCATGTCTCGGGACACATAGTGCCCTTTGAAATCACGTAAAAACAATCTTACTCCTTCCGGAGAACAACATATTATAGCTCCTAGAGCTTTCAATGTTTTTATACCTAACAAGTTTTCTGGACATGATTTAGTAAGCAATAAATCTGTAGTTCGTGTCAAGGGACCAATCGTAAGTGGAAGAGGCTGTGATACTTCGTTAATGATAGGTTTTCCTGAAAAGCCAAGGGAAATATTCTGTGAGCCTGAGAGGGGTGCCCCTGGAACTTCACTACGTTTTATGGTTGTTCGGCTTGCCCCTGTATCAAGTAAAAATTTTCTATCTTGGCCTAATAGTTCACTGTGTACATAAGGTCCTTCTTGATCTACAGGGACCTCGATAAGGGGTAAGCCAACTTCCCTCTCTAGGCTGTTTCATGAGTATCTTTGATAATCGGGATAGTCATACTGTGCGGTCTGGTACATCTGTTGTGTCGTTGTTTGTGTGGCAGCAATAGGCTGCGGTGGTGGAGCTGGCATAGACTGTTGCGGAGCTGGCATGGACTGTGCATGCTGCGGGGCTCCTTGTTGGTTCTGATCCTGTCTAAGTGGCCGTGGTCTTTCTTTTGTATTACCTATGGCGATATTATGTTTTAAAACTGGACAATCGTGTACATAATGACCTGGCTGTTTACAATAGTTGCATGTCCCTTTTACAGGACCTGCTGAAACACTGGACTGTGTCATACCCTTTTTATGACCGTCAGCTGGAACTGTCTGGGAAACTAGCATTTTCATTTTCGTGTCTTTCATGCGTCTTTGTTCATGTTCTTGTTCCTCTCTAATTCTATTGTGATGGTACTGTAGCATTTGTAACATTTGTGACGGAGTGTTACCTTGCCAGGTACTCTCGAATTTCAATACTCTATTCTTAACTTGGGGCAAGGAATTTTCAACTAATTTTGTCACAAACAGATGTGGATACGATTCGCTACTTGCTTTTATTCCACTATTTATACCAAAACATTTTTTGAATCGGGCATAGAAATCACTAGTGTCCTCATCTTGCTTTTGTTTACAGGCTGAGATTGCACCCCAGTCTTCCTTTTTCGTAGTTAATAAACGTGGCAGTACCTGTACTAGTAAACCTGGTAGTGTTTTGGTCTTGTCCCCAAGCCCTGAACCTGGACCTCGAGCTTTTTCTTCGTTTTCTAATGCTGTCCAATCTATCTTTTGGTCTCCCACCTCCCAATCCTTTTCCTTGAGTTTTTCGTAAATGCCCGCAGGCATTAATACCTTCAATATTTTCATAATGTCGGGATAGGTATACTCTCCCATGAGCAACATGTCTTTAATTTCACGGTGGAAACCCGCTGGGTCTTTGTCATGACTGGGTACCACTTTCTTCATTTCTAATAGTTCTATTTTAGATATGGGTGTGTATACAAACACACGTTTAAACTGATTGTCATCACCTTTTATCGGGTGCACTTCGCATAAGGGATTCTGTCTATCCATATAATACGTCGTTCTTTCCTTGATGGGCAGTGAGACATGTTTGGGACATACAAAAAGAATGTACTGCTTTCTGGATTCTAGTATTTCTCTAATTAACTCAGTACCTGAACCTCTCCATTTATTCGTGAGTAATTCAGTCAATATATCAGGTAAGGGACCAGGATCGGAGTGTTGGCTTTTATATAATATAAGGAGTTGTTGAATCATGTAGATACCAGCTAAACGCTGTTCATCTGGGGTGAGGTTCAAAAACGTATGTGCTAGTGTATCATCACTATATTTTCCGGGACTGTCAACCCAGTGAACGGCTGACCTGGCTAATTCTTGTTCGTCCATAGAATCGAGTATATGATAACCCCTTCGTTCTCGGAGTAATTTGTCAGCGGCTTGGAACGAATGTTCGGGGGACCTTATATTTATTATAGGTGTTTGGAAATTTCTGTTATTATCTGGACGTATCGGACGTATCGGATCAGTAAAGCATCTAGTATTATTGCAAGATCTTCCTCTACCTACATAGGCCACGGTTTCTAACTGTCCTGTGGGCAGTTCTAATTCTTCCTCCTCCTCCTCGGTTTGTTCAGGCTGGTCTACTGCTAATCTTTCTTCGTGTATTCGTTCTACTTCTTTGCGGATCTTTCGGCACATAGCTACTATACTTAATCGTTTATCATGTCTCCCCTCTGATATATTCCGATTCCATGTGGTAAGAATTTGCATTTCTTCCGGATTTACCCCTGGTCGGTCTTGGTTTCTGATCACACAATTTATGAGGAAACGTAACAGTTCCCCCTGTATCTCCACTTTCTGGTACTCCATGGCTCTATTAATACTCTCAGAATCTCGCCCTGACTGGACAAAGTGATATATATTTTCTAAATGTGTAGTCATTCCTGGTAGCCTCCCTAAATATATTGCAGCTCGTCGGATACGTAATGATGCCAGCAGCATTTCGTCCTCTTTGCCGGGCACAGGGTCATATCTACAATCTATTAGAAGTTCCTTAAGCATGTCGGGAGTTACTAGTTTGGGCGTACGTTGGTGGGCTAATTCTTGAAAGGAAAGTTTATTTACTCTGGGTGGCGTGGAAAAAATGTTTGCTGTACCTCCTGTAGCACCGCCTGGGGTGCTGGATGTGAAAGGATTCGTTGAACGTGATATAGCAACCATAGGTGTGGATACAGCTGTAGAAACAGATGTGCTTGCCGGAACTTGTATCAGAGTTTGTTGTTGCGGAGGTACAGATGGAGGAGGGTCTTGGCGTTGAACCCCCTCGGCAGGCGGTCTATGTGGCGCAGTATTAGCATACTCGGGAGCTGCGTCGTCTAAATAAGAGGAAAGGAAAACATCTTCTGCGGTTCTGGGATGCCCTTTGGGATGTGCTTTTATCGGAAACAATGGAGGTGGCAAGTCTTTTGGTATCTCCGGAGTAGCCTTAGGTAACCCTTCGGCCAGAAGAGGATACATACCATTCATAAGGGCATTTCTTTGTCTGTCTACTTGTTCTGATTTTACTCGAGTACCTTCTTCAATTAATAGATTTTCTCGGACTTTATTTGAGTTCTCCTTACTTTTCTCTTCCTGTCTGAGTGCTTTTTCTGATCGTCTATATGATTCTTTACGCCATAATTCAATGGCATCTTTCTGTGACTGTCTAGCTTTCTTTTTCCATAATTCTTCCTCTACTTTCATGATGCAATCTGCATCCCAGGTCCCAGCTGCGGGCCACCTCTGACTTTCTGGTAATTCCTTGGTATAGTCTACCCATAAATCAAGAAATAATATGGCGTCTAGGCCATGTTTATGATACATGAAGTACCCTGGAGTGTCCCTAGGAGGAATGGGAACAGCTTCTTCGAGTACCCCTTTTCTAGTTTTTATCTGTCTTAATTTCGAAAAGAGCGGCATATTGAGAACTGATCTGATACCTAATTTTGAACACGTTTAATACAACAAAACACAATAATGAACAGTCATTCACACCACAATATGCAGAACGTATTTAAAACATTTTAACATTTAACATTTAATGAACAACAATGATGGCCATTTAGGGAACTAGTCACTAAGCATAATACTCGGCACTAACTAGGTAATTCTGAATTATATACTAGACATACTTGATATACTGCTGAACAGTACAGATACACTGCTGAAACAGTGCAGACCGGATTTGTGTACCCAAACCCGTCTTGACCGGCACAACCTATGTGCACGTCAGAACGCCTCCCCGGCAATGGTACTCACCGGGTAGCTCGGAACGGAAGGCCTCGGAACTGAACTGAACTGGACTTGAACCGGACTGGACTCGACTCGAAACTTCGGAACCTCGGAAACTGGTGGGCCTCTGTATACCTCGGATCTTGCTCTCTCAGCTAGGCTCTGGTCGGGATACTTCGCACTTCTCACCGCCTCGTCTGGGTGTTGATCGCAGCCTCAGTTACCCCCGCTCGGCAGGAGGGAGATACAGGAAATCCTGTGGGTACGCGTTGTTGTCCGTCCAGCTGTGGCAGGAGACCGGGCCTGCAACGCACCTCCGGCGCGTGAGATGAGAAAGTGTCCCTATTCGGGCGCCATATATGTGGTAAATAATTTAATTACCGGTACTTAATTTGATGCGGAAAATCTATAATAATAGCTCAGTAAAATAAGAGGCAGAATCCGTGGTATTAGAGGTTCGGAACGGGCTTTATTCCAAAATCAATTCGAATTGAGGACTCCATATTCCATCACCACGAAGGTTCAGGAAGTGAAGGACAATACTTTATTGACAGATAATCATATTTATAGAAGAGGCATTATAGTGAAACAGATGCAGGAGGCGTAACAGTTGATAACAGAGATAAAAACATACATGCGTAACTAAAATGGGTGTAACTAGGCGTAACTAAAGAACGTCATTAGGTATGATGTCACAAATGGGTGGTTCCATGAAAGAATTTCGCAATGTCAGCAGAAATACTTGGCAGAGATGCGCGCGCAGCAGCATGACGTGTGATTGACGTGCAACTAGGGGGTGAAGGGGACTTGACATTTAGCTCTACATGTGGAGACAGAAGTCTGGGGTTATGTCAACCTAATCCCAAATCATATCTAACATCCTATGTTTAAAGAACTATGTTATCCAAAAGGAAAGGTCTCTCGAACAAAATCTATTCTATACTGACTGTGATTGCCTGTACAAGCGTCTAAGTGTCTACATGAGATGCAAGGGCAGAAATCTTCCATAGTAACAGGGCTATGAATTACTTGCATAAAGACAGAGAAGCCGGGCCCTTTGCTCGGTAGCTGGAAGAATGTTTACTTAAACTACTAGACAGGAATGCATTGGATGGGGAGCGGAGCAGATAATCTCGAAGGTGAAATACAGTTTTTGGCAAGCAGACAGGTCGAGTCAGGCACCGTTTAGCTGCGCAGGGAGTAGGACAAAGTTCATGGATACAGATGCGAGCTCAGACTGGAGCTTTCAGAGGCAGAAGGCAGGAAAAGGCTTAATGGCAGAATCAGGGTCTACTCGCCTGGACTGTAAAATGGCATAAATGAACCATATAAAGCCGGTGGCCTTTCATACTTAGGAATAGAATATCCGGCCCATTCATGGCGGATCTGAAAGAGGACATGTTGACGGTGGACGCACATGTGTTTGCGTCTTCATAACTGGAACTGGAGGAAACATACATGTACTTGTGATTTATACATGAAACCGTTGGGGTCCAAGATAGGGGACATAACTGATCATAAAAATCCATATTTCCACAGAGTGACTGAGAAAATTGTTTGGGAACTTGGTAGAGGATTTTTTAACAAAGGCCACCATTTATATGTAGATAACTTCTACACTGGTGTGCGGTTGTTCAGGGAATTGGCCAAAGTGGACACTTTTGCTTGTGGCACAATCCGCTGTAACCGTAAAGGTTTTCCGAAAGAACTTGTTTGTCAAAAGCTTGTGCGGGGACAGTGCAGTGCGTTGCGTTGCCAGGAGCTTCTTGCTGTGAAGTTTACAGACAGGAGAGATGTCTACATGCTGACTTCCATCCATGATGAAAGCACTGCACCTGTGACTGTTTGGGGTCAGGTCGCTGAAGCGCGCAAACCTGTATGCATTTAAGACTATAATAGGCACATGGGTGGTGTTGACAGAGTAGATCAGAGGTTGGAACCTTACACTGCTCTTCGTAAGGCTTACATTTGGTACAAGAAGTTGGCTATCCATCTTTTCCACTTGGCAATGTTTAATGCTTTTGTTGTGTTCCAGGATTCTTGCCCTGAGTCAAAGATGACTTTTGCTAAGTTTCAGGAGTCTGTAATAGGCAGCCTTGTTGTAGTGGAACAGGCAAGTGTTCCTAGAGTTGGACTGGTGGAGGATGTTGCTAGATTGAAAGAACGCCACTTTCCAGATCACATTCCTCCCACACCCGCAAAAGATTTTCCCAGTAGGAGATGTAGAGTCTGTTGGCGAAGAGGTTTGCGGAAGGAGAGTCGTATGTACTGCCCCGATTGTCCCTCTCATCCTGCACTGTGTCTCTCTGCTTGTTTCCGAGCGTACCACACGCGTAAAAATTTCTGGGAAGATTCATGAGTGGTAAAGTGAACTGCCTGGTCTGTATTCTTTGGAAAATATGATTCTGTTTCAAGGTTGGTGTTAGTGCAATGTATTTAGTTGCTGATTTTCTGTTAGAAGATTTGTATCTATTTGCAATTTGTTTGTGTTTTTATTTTTTTCTAAAAAAATCCAAAATGTGATGGCGGTGTGTGTAGGCTTGCGCTTGGCTGTTGGTGTGTGTGGACTGGCACTTGGTTGGTGGTGTGCGTGGAATGGTGCTTGGCTGACGGTGTGCGTGGACTGGCGGTGTGCATGGACTGGCGGTGTGCGTGGACTGGTGCGTGGCTGGTGGTGTGCGTGGAATGGTGCTTGGCTGGCGGTGTGCGTGGAATGGTGCTTGGCTGGCGGTGTGCGTGGAATGGTGCTTGGCTGGTGGTGTGCGTGGACTGGTACTTGGCTGGCGGTGTGTGTGGACTGGTGGTGTGTGCGGACTGGTGTTTGGCTGGTGGTGTCCGTGGACTGGAGCTTGGCTGGTGGTGTCCGTGGACTGGAGCTTGTCTAGTGGTGTGTGTGGACTGGAGCTTGGCTGGCGGTGTGCGTGGAATGGTGCTTGGCTGGCGGTGTGCGTGGACTGGTACTTGGCTGGCGGTGTGCGTGGACTGGTGGTGTGTGCGGACTGGTGCTTGTCTGGTGGTGTCCGTGGACTGGAGCTTGGCTGGCGGTGTAGGTGGATTGGCGATTGGCTGCCGGTGTGCCTGGACTGGCGATTGGATGGCGGTGTGCCTGGACTGGCGCTTGGCTAGCGGTGTGCGTGGACTGGCGTTTGGCTAGCGGTGTGTGTCGACTGGTGCTTGGCTGGCTGTGTGTGAGTAGTGACTTTCTGCTGGTCACTACACACACTGCTAGCTGAGTGCCACTCCACGCAATCCTTCAGCCTGTGTAGTTGCTGTGTCTGGATTGTGGGCGTGTGAAAGTGATGGGCCCTTGAATGGCGCTGTGTGCTGGTGTGAGTTTTGTTATGTTATGGGCCCGCGGCTGGCGGTGTGAATGGTTTTGTATGTCTCACACGTATGAAAGGTGTATGAATGGCCTGTAAAGAGGTTGGTGCCTTGTCGTGGCTTTACAGCTCACAAGCTGTGAGTCAATGGTTCAGTTTCTTGCCCTTTCAATTATTACCAGTGCATTTCATGTTTTGTGAAATCACTTGGTAATACAATTTTATCTACTGAACCATCACTCACCCTCGTGCCAAATCCAACCAGTATGTGTGTGTGCTTGCGGGTTAGATGGCTGTGCAGTAATATTTGTCTTTCTGAAGCAGGGTGTACCTTGTCCCTTTTTGGTGATTTTTGTACTGTGTTGCTTTTGTACCTGGTGGTGCGAATGGTCTTGTTTGTATCACGTATGAAAGGTGTGTGAATGTCCTGTAAAGTGGTTGGTGCCTTGACGTGGCTTTACAGCTCACGAGCTGCAAGTCATTGGTTTGGTTTTTTGTGAATTTAATTATTGACAGTGCATTTCATTTTTGTGAAATCTCTTGTTAATAAAATTTAATACACTGAACCATGACTCGCCCTCGTGCCAAATCCAACCAGTATGTGTGTGTGTTTGAGGAATAGATGGTTGTGCAGGAATCTTTGTCTTTAGTTTCTCTGCCAAGGTACACTTTCCATGTAAGAATAATCCACCAACTGTAGATATTGTCGAAAACTCTTGGGAGTTCATGGTGATGTCTCTCTAGTGATTTGAAAAATATTTTTTATCCCCATTGTCCTGTAAACCTCAAACTGTCTGCCACATTTTCTTTGCAGTATTATTCCTAAATTCTCACGCTGTAGTGACAATAGTTAATCTGGTTTTGCAAGGGGGGTTACTTTGTTTTTTTGCCCAGGGCTCGGCGGCCATCTATGGGAAACCTTTCAAACCCACGCATTTCTGAAAACTAGACACCCGGCGGCTTCCAGGGAGGTATGGCTTGCGTGGATCCCCCAACGTTTCCTTACCCAGAATCCCCTGCAAACCTAAATTTTTGCCCAAAAAATCACTTTTTTCACACATTTTGGGGTGGGAAAGTAGTGGCATCACCGGGCTCACACAAATTTACCACCACCCAGCGTTCCCCCAGGTCTCCCGGTAAAAATGGTGCCTCACTTGTGTGGGAGGCCCAAGTACCCGCGGCAGGCAAGGACAACAAACGTAGTGAGGCGACATCAAGATGGCCTATCGCCAAACCACCTGGTTTTTCAAGGGGGGTCACTTTGGTTTTTGGCCTGGTGCGCGGTGGCCATCTAGGGAAACCTACCAAACCCAGGCATTTTTGAAAACTAGACACCCGGCGGCTTCCAGGGAGGTATGGCTTGCGTGGATCTCCCAACGTTTCCTCACCCAGAATCCCCTGCAAACCTCATTTTTTGCTCAAAAAATCACTTTTTTTACACATTTTGGGGTGGGAAAGTAGTGGCATCACCGGGCTCACACAAATTTACCACCACCCAGCGTTCCCCCAGGTCTCCCGGTAAAAATGGTGCCTCACTTGTGTGGGAGGCCCAAGTACCCGCGGCAGGCAAGGGCCCCAAACGTAGTGAGGCGACATCAAAATGGCCTATCGCCAAACCACCTGGTTTTGCAAGGGGGGTCACTTTGGTTTTTGGCCCGGTGCGCAGCGGCCATCTAGGGAAACCAACCAAACCCAGGCATTTTTGAAAACTAGACACCCGGCGGCTTCCAAGGAGGTATGGCTTGCGTGGATCCCCCAACGTTTCCTTACCCAGAATCCCCTGCAAACCTCATTTTTTGCTCAAAAAATCACTTTTTTCACACATTTTGGGGTGGGAAAGTAGTGGCATCACCGGGCTCACACAAATTTACCACCACCCAGCGTTCCCCCAGGTCTCCCGGTAAAAATGGTGCCTCACTTGTGTGGGAGGCCCAAGTACCCGCGGCAGGCAAGGGCAACAAACGTAGTGAGGCGACATCAAGATGGCCTATCGCCAAACCACCTGGTTTTGCCAGGGGGGTCACTTTGGTTTTTGGCCCGGTGCGCGGCGGCCATCTAGGGAAACCTACCAAACCCAGGCATTTTTGAAAACTAGACACCCGGCGGCTTCCAGGGAGGTATGGCTTGCGTGGATCCCCCAACGTTTCCTTACCCAGAATCCCCTGCAAACCTCATTTTTTGCTCAAAAAATCACTTCTTTCACACATTTTGGGGTGCGAAAGTAGTGGCATCACCGGGCTCACACAAATTTACCACCACCCAGCGTTCCCCCAGGTCTCCCGGTAAAAATGGTGCCTCACTTGTGTGGGAGGCCCAAGTACCCGCGGCAGGCAAGGACAACAAACATAGTGAGGCGACATCAAAATGGCCTATCGCCAAACCACCTGGATTTGCAAGGGGGGTCACTTTGGTTTTTGGCCCGGTGCGCAGCGGCCATCTAGGGAAACCAACCAAACCCAGGCATTTTTGAAAACTAGACACCCGGCGGCTTCCAGGGAGGTATGGCTTGCGTGGATCCCCCAACGTTTCCTTACCCAGAATCCCCTGCAAACCTCATTTTTTGCTCAAAAAATCACTTTTTTTACAGATTTTGGGGTGGGAAAGTAGTGGCATCACCGGGCTCACACAAATTTACCACCACCCAGCGTTCCCCCAGGTCTCCCGGTAAAAATGGTGCCTCACTTGTGTGGGAGGCCCAAGTACCCGCGGCAGGCAAGGGCCCCAAACGTAGTGAGGCGACATCAAAATGGCCTATCGCCAAACCACCTGGTTTTGCAAGGGGGGTCACTTTGGTTTTTGGACCGGTGCGCAGCGGCCATCTAGGGAAACCAACCAAACCCAGGCATTTTTGAAAACTAGACACCCGGCGGCTTCCAGGGAGGTATGGCTTGCGTGGATCCCCCAACGTTTCCTTACCCAGAATCCCCTGCAAACCTCATTTTTTGCTCAAAAAATCACTTTTTTCACACATTTTGGGGTGGGAAAGTAGTGGCATCACTGGGCTCACACAAATTTACCACCACCCAGCGTTCCCCCAGGTCTCCCGGTAAAAATGGTGCCTCACTTGTGTGGGAGGCCCAAGTACCCGCGGCAGGCAAGGGCCCCAAACGTAGTGAGGCGACATCAAAATGGCCTATCGCCAAACCACCTGGTTTTGCAAGGGGGGTCACTTTGGTTTTTGGACCGGTGCGCGGCGGCCATCTAGGGAAACCTACCAAACCCAGGCATTTTTGAAAACTAGACACCCGGCGGCTTCCAGGGAGGTATGGCTTGCGTGGATCCCCCAACGTTTCCTTACCCAGAATCCCCTGCAAACCTCAATGTTTGCTCAAAAAATCACTTTTTTCACACATTTTGGGGTGGGAAAGTAGTGGCATCACCGGGCTCACACAAATTTTCCACCACCCAGCGTTCCCCCAGGTCTCCCGGTAAAAATGGTGCCTCACTTGTGTCGGAGGCCCAAGTACCCGCGGCAGGCAAGGACAACAAACGTAGTGAGGCGACATCAACATTGCCTATCCCAAATATCGCCTCACTACGTTTGGGGCCCTTGCCTGCCGCGGGTACTTGGGCCTCCCACACAAGTGAGGCACCATTTTTACCGGGAGACCTGGGGGAACGCTGGGTGGTGGTAAATTTGTGTGAGCCCGGTGATGCCACTACTTTCCCACCCCAAAATGTGTGAAAAAAGTGATTTTTTGAGCAAAAAATGAGGTTTGCAGGGGATTCTGGGTAAGGAAACGTTGGGGGATCCACGCAAGCCATACCTCCCTGGAAGCCGCCGGGTGTCTAGTTTTCAAAAATGCCTGGGTTTGGTTGGTTTCCCTAGATGGCCGCTGCGCACCGGGCCAAAAACCAAAGTGACCCCCCTTGCAAAACCAGGTGGTTTGGCGATAGGCCATTTTGATGTCGCCTCACTACGTTTGGGGCCCTTGCCTGCCGCGGGTACTTGGGCCTCCCACACAAGTGAGGCACCATTTTTACCGGGAGACCTGGGGGAACGCTGGGTGGTGGTAAATTTGTGTGAGCCCGGTGATGCCACTACTTTCCCACCCCAAAATGTGTGAAAAAAGTGATTTTTTGAGCAAAAAATGAGGTTTGCAGGGGATTCTGGGTAAGGAAACGTTGGGGGATCCACGCAAGCCATACCTCCCTGGAAGCCGCCGGGTGTCTAGTTTTCAAAAATGCCTGGGTTTGGTAGGTTTCCCTAGATGGCCGCCGCGCACCGGGCCAAAAACCAAAGTGACCCCCCTTGCAAAACCAGGTGGTTTGGCGATAGGCCATATTGATGTCGCCTCACTACGTTTGGGGCCCTTGCCTGCCGCGGGTACTTGGGCCTCCCACACAAGTGAGGCACCATTTTTACCGGGAGACCTGGGGGAACGCTGGGTGGTGGTAAATTTGTGTGAGCCCGGTGATGCCACTACTTTCCCACCCCAAAATGTGTGAAAAAAGTGATTTTTTGAGCAAAAAATGAGGTTTGCAGGGGATTCTGGGTAAGGAAACGTTGGGGGATCCACGCAAGCCATACCTCTCTGGAAGCCGCCGGGTGTCTAGTTTTCAGAAATGCCTGGGTTTGGTTGGTTTCCCTAGATGGCAGCTGCGCACCGGGCCAAAAACCAAAGTGACCCCCCTTGCAAAACCAGGTGGTTTGGCGATAGGCCATTTTGATGTCGCCTCACTACGTTTGGGGCCCTTGCCTGCCGCGGGTACTTGGGCCTCCCACACAAGTGAGGCACCATTTTTACCGGGAGACCTGGGGGAACGCTGGGTGGTGGTAAATTTGTGTGAGCCCGGTGATGCCACTACTTTCCCACCCCAAAATGTGTGAAAAACGTGATTTTTTGAGCAAAAAATGAGGTTTGCAGGGGATTCTGGGTAAGGAAACGTTGGGGGATCCACGCAAGCCATACCTCCCTGGAAGCCGCCGGGTGTCTAGTTTTCAAAAATGCCTGGGTTTGGTAGGTTTCCCTAGATGGCCGCCGCGCACCGGGCCAAAAACCAAAGTGACCCCCCTTGCAAAACCAGGTGGTTTGGCTATAGGCCATTTTGATGTCGCCTCACTACGTTTGGGGCCCTTGCCTGCCGCGGGTACTTGGGCCTCCCACACAAGTGAGGCACCATTTTTACCGGGAGACCTGGGGGAACGCTGGGTGGTGGTAAATTTGTGTGAGCCCGGTGATGCCACTACTTTCCCACCCCAAAATGTGTGAAAAAAGTGATTTTTTGAGCAAAAAATGAGGTTTGCAGGGGATTCTGGGTAAGGAAACGTTGGGGGATCCACGCAAGCCATACCTCCCTGGAAGCCGCCGGGTGTCTAGTTTTCAAAAATGCCTGGGTTTGGTTGGTTTCCCTAGATGGCCGCTGCGCACCGGGCCAAAAACCAAAGTGACCCCCCTTGCAAAACCAGGTGGTTTGGCGATAGGCCATTTTGATGTCGCCTCACTACGTTTGGGGCCCTTGCCTGCCGCGGGTACTTGGGCCTCCCACACAAGTGAGGCACCATTTTTACTGGGAGACCTGGGGGAACGCTGGGTGGTGGTAAATTTGTGTGAGCCCGGTGATGCCACTACTTTCCCACCCCAAAATGTGTGAAAAAAGTGATTTTTTGAGCAAAAAATGAGGTTTGCAGGGGATTCTGGGTAAGGTAACGTTGGGGGATCCACGCAAGCCATACTTCCCTGGAAGCCGCCGGGTGTCTAGTTTTCAAAAATGCCTGGGTTTGGTAGGTTTCCCTAGATGGCCGCCGCGCACCGGGCCAAAAACCAAAGTGACCCCCCTTGCAAAACCAGGTGGTTTGGCGATAGGCCATTTTGATGTCGCCTCACTACGTTTGGGGCCCTTGCCTGCCGCGGGTACTTGGGCCTCCCACACAAGTGAGGCACCATTTTTACCGGGAGACCTGGGGGAACGCTGGGTGGTGGTAAATTTGTGTGAGCCCGGTGATGCCACTACTTTCCCACCCCAAAATGTGTGAAAAAAGTGATTTTTTGAGCAAAAAATGAGGTTTGCAGGGGATTCTGGGTAAGGAAACGTTGGGGGATCCACGCAAGCCATACCTCCCTGGAAGCCGCCGGGTGTCTAGTTTTCAAAAATGCCTGGGTTTGGTTGGTTTCCCTAGATGGCCGCTGCGCACCGGGCCAAAAACCAAAGTGACCCCCCTTGCAAAACCAGGTGGTTTGGCGATAGGCCATTTTGATGTCGCCTCACTACGTTTGGGGCCCTTGCCTGCCGCGGGTACTTGGGCCTCCCACACAAGTGAGGCACCATTTTTACAGGGAGACCTGGGGGAACGCTGGGTGGTGGTAAATTTGTGTGAGCCCGGTGATGCCACTACTTTCCCACCCCAAAATGTGTAAAAAAAGTGATTTTTTGAGCACAAAATGAGGTTTGCAGGGGATTCTGGGTAAGGAAACGTTGGGGGATCCACGCAAGCCATACCTCCCTGGAAGCCGCCGGGTGTCTAGTTTTCAAAAATGCCTGGGTTTGGTAGGTTTCCCTAGATGGCCGCCGCGCACCGGGCCAAAAACCAAAGTGACCCCCCTTGCAAAACCAGGTGGTTTGGCGATAGGCCATTTTGATGTCGCCTCACTACGTTTGGGGCCCTTGCCTGCCGCGGGTACTTGGGCCTCCCACACAAGTGAGGCACCATTTTTACCGGGAGACCTGGGGGAACGCTGGGTGGTGGTAAATTTGTGTGAGCCCGGTGATGCCACTACTTTCCCACCCCAAAATGTGTGAAAAAAGTGATTTTTTGAGCAAAAAATGAGGTTTGCAGGGGATTCTGGGTAAGGAAACGTTGGGGGATCCACGCAAGCCATACCTCCCTGGAAGCCGCCGGGTGTCTAGTTTTCAAAAATGCCTGGGTTTGGTTGGTTTCCCTAGATGGCCGCTGCGCACCGGGCCAAAAACCAAAGTGACCCCCCTTGCAAAACCAGGTGGTTTGGCGCTAGGCCATTTTGATGTCGCCTCACTACGTTTGGGGCCCTTGCCTGCCGCGGGTACTTGGGCCTCCCACACAAGTGAGGCACCATTTTTACCGGGAGACCTGGGGGAACGCTGGGTGGTGGTAAATTTGTGTGAGCCCGGTGATGCCACTACTTTCCCACCCCAAAATGTGTGAAAAAAGTGATTTTTTGAGCAAACATTGAGGTTTGCAGGGGATTCTGGGTAAGGAAACGTTGGGGGATCCACGCAAGCCATACCTCCCTGGAAGCCGCCGGGTGTCTAGTTTTTAAAAATGTATAGGTTTGCTAGGTTTCCCTAGGTGCCGGCAGGGCTAGGGTTCAAAATCTACAGCTAGTCACTTTGCCAAAAAAAGGGTCATTTTTCGCTACAAAACCACGTTGCGTTTTGCTCCGTTTCCTGTCACGGGCACTATGCCGACCCGCACAAGTGAGGTACCATTTTTCTCGTAGGACTTTGGGGAACGCGGGGTGGGTGGAAAATTGTGGATCCACGCAGATTCCAGAACTTTCCATCACAGAAATGTGGGGAAAATGTGTTTTTTTTGTCAATGTTTTACGTTTGCAAGGGATTCTGGGTAACAGACCATGGTGGGAGGCAGTCAAGTCACCCCATCCTGGATTCCCCTGGGTGTCTAGTTTTCAAAAATGTATAGGTTTGCTAGGTTTCCCTAGGTGCCGGCAGGGCTAGGGTACAAAATCTACAGCTAGTCACTTTGCCAAAAAAAGGGTCATTTTTCACTGCAAAACCACGTTGCGTTTTGCGCCGTTTCCTGTCGCGGGCACTAGGCCGACCCGCACAAGTGAGGTACCATTTTTCTCGTAGGACTTTGGGGAACGCGGGGTGGGTGGAAATTTGTGGATCCACGCAGATTCCAGAACTTTCCATCACAGAAATGTGGGGAAAATGTGTTTTTTTTGTCAATTGTTTACATTTGCAAGGGATTCTGGGTAACAGACCATGGTGGGAGGCAGTCAAGCCACCCCATCCTGGATTCCCCTGGGTGTCTAGTTTTCAAAAATGTATAGGTTTGCTAGGTTTCCCTAGGTGCCGGCAGGGCTAGGGTTCAAAATCTACAGCTAGTCACTTTGCCAAAATGGGTCATTTTGCACTGCAAAACCACGTTGCGTTTTGCACCGTTTCCTGTCGCGGGCACTATGCCGACCCGCACAAGTGAGGTACCATTTTTCTCGTAGGACTTTGGGGAACGCGGGGTGGGTGGAAATTTGTGGATCCACGCAGATTCCAGAACTTTCCATCACAGAAATGTGGGGAAAATGTGGTTTTTTTGTCAATTTTTTACATTTGCAAGGGATTCTGGGTAACCGACCATGGTGGGAGGCAGTCAAGCCACCCCATCCTGGATTCCCCTGGGTGTCTAGTTTTCAAAAATGTATAGGTTTGCTAGGTTTCCCTAGGTGCCGGCAGGGCTAGGGTTCAAAATCTACAGCTAGTCACTTTGCCAAAAAAAGGGTCATTTTGCACTGCAAAACCACGTTGCGTTTTGCACCGTTTCTTGTCGCGGGCACTATGCCGACCCGCACAAGTGAGGTACCATTTTTCTCGTAGGACTTTGGGGAACGCGGGGTGGGTGGAAAATTGTGGATCCACGCAGATTCCAGACCTTTCCATCACAGAAATGTGCGGAAAATGTGTTTTTTTTGTCAATTTTTTACGTTTGCAAGGGATTCTGGGTAACAGACCATGGTGGGAGGCAGACAAGTCACCCCATCCTGGATTCCCCTGGGTGTCTAGTTTTCAAAAATGTATAGGTTTGCTAGGTTTCCCTAGGTGCCGGCAGGGCTAGGGTACAAAATCTACAGCTAGTCACTTTGCCAAAAAAAGGGTCATTTTTCACTGCAAAACCACGTTGCGTTTTGCGCCGTTTCCTGTCGCGGGCACTAGGCCGACCCGCACAAGTGAGGTACCATTTTTCTCGTAAGACTTTGGGGAACGCGGGGTGGGTGGAAATTTGTGGATCCACGCAGATTCCAGAACTTTCCATCACAGAAATGTGGGGAAAATGTGTTTTTTTTGTCAATTTTTTACGTTTGCAAGGGATTCTGGGTAACAGACCATGGTGGGAGGCAGTCAAGCCACCCCATCCTGGATTCCCCTGGGTGTCTAGTTTTCAAAAAGGTATAGGTTTGCTAGGTTTCCCTAGGTGCCGGCAGGGCTAGGGTTCAAAATCTACAGCTAGTCACTTTGCCAAAAAAAGGGTCATTTTGCACTGCAAAACCACGTTGCGTTTTGCACCGTTTCCTGTCGCGGGCACTAGGCCGAACCGCACAAGTGAGGTACCATTTTTCTCGTAGGACTTTGGGGAACGTGGGGTGGGTGGAAAATTGTGGATCCACGCAGATTCCAGAACTTTCCATCACAGAAATGTGGGGAAAATTTGTTTTTTTTGTCAATTTTTTACGTTTGCAAGGGATTCTGGGTAACAGACCATGGTGGGAGGCAGTCAAGTCACCCCATCCTGGATTCCCCTGGGTGTCTAGTTTTCAAAATTGTATAGGTTTGCTAGGTTTCCCTAGGTGTCGGCAGGGCTAGGGTACAAAATCTACAGCTAGTCACTTTGCCAAAAAAAGGGTCATTTTTCACTGCAAAACCACGTTGCGTTTTGCGCCGTTTCCCGTCGCGGGCACTATGCCGACCCGCACAAGTGAGGTACCATTTTTCTCGTAGGACTTTGGGGAACGCGGGGTGGGTGGAAAATTGTGGATCCACGCAGATTCCAGAACTTTCCATCACAGAAATGTGGGGAAAATGTGTTTTTTTTGTCAATTTTTTACGTTTGCAAGGGATTCTGGGTAACAGACCATGGTGGGAGGCAGTCAAGTCACCCCATCCTGGATTCCCCTGGGTGTCTAGTTTTCAAAAATGTATAGGTTTGCTAGGTTTCCCTAGGTGCCGGCAGGGCTAGGGTACAAAATCTACAGCTAGTCACTTTGCCAAAAAAAGGGTCATTTTTCACTGCAAAACCACGTTGCGTTTTGCGCCGTTTCCTGTCGCGGGCACTAGGCCGACCCGCACAAGTGAGGTACCATTTTTCTCGTAGGACTTTGGGGAACGCGGGGTGGGTGGAAATTTTTGGATCCACGCAGATTCCAGAACTTTCCATCACAGAAATGTGGGGAAAATGTGTTTTTTTTGTCAATTTTTTACGTTTGCAAGGGATTCTGGGTAACAGACCATGGTGGGAGGCAGTCAAGCCACCCCATCCTGGATTCTCCTGGGTGTCTAGTTTTCAAAAATGTATAGGTTTGCTAGGTTTCCCTAGGTGCCGGCAGGGCTAGGGTTCAAAATCTACAGCTAGTCACTTTGCCAAAAAAAGGGTCATTTTGCACTGCAAAACCACGTTGCGTTTTGCACCGTTTCCTGTCGCGGGCACTATGCCGACCCGCACAAGTGAGGTACCATTTTTCTCGTAGGACTTTGGGGAACGCGGGGTGGGTGGAAATTTGTGGATCCACGCAGATTCCAGAACTTTCCATCACAGAAATGTGGGGAAAATGTGTTTTTTTTGTCAATTTTTTACGTTTGCAAGGGATTCTGGGTAACAGACCATGGTGGGAGGCAGTCAAGTCACCCCATCCTGGATTCCCCTGGGTGTCTAGTTTTCAAAAATGTATAGGTTTGCTACGTTTCCCTAGGTGCCGGCAGGGCTAGGGTACAAAATCTACAGCTAGTCACTTTGCCAAAAAAAGGGTCATTTTTCACTGCAAAACCACGTTGCGTTTTGCGCCGTTTCCTGTCGCGGGCACTAGGCCGACCCGCACAAGTGAGGTACCATTTTTCTCGTAGGACTTTGGGGAACGCGGGGTGGGTGGAAATTTGTGGATCCACGCATATTCCAGAACTTTCCATCACAGAAATGTGGGGAAAATGTGTTTTTTTTGTCAATTTTTTACGTTTGCAAGGGATTCTGGGTAACAGACCATGGTGGGAGGCAGTCAAGCCACCCCATCCTGGATTCCCCTGGGTGTCTAGTTTATAAAAATGTATAGGTTTGCTAGGTTTCCCTAGGTGCCGGCAGGGCTAGGGTTCAAAATCTACAGCTAGTCACTTTGCCAAAAAAAGGGTCATTTTGCACTGCAAAACCACGTTGCGTTTTGCACCGTTTCCTGTCGCGGGCACTATGCCGACCCGCACAAGTGAGGTACCATTTTTCTCGTAGGACTTTGGGGAACGCGGGGTGGGTGGAAATTTGTGGATCCACGCAGATTCCAGAACTTTCCATCACAGAAATGTGGGGAAAATGTGTTTTTTTTGTCAATTGTTTACGTTTGCAAGGGATTCTGGGTAACAGACCATGGTGGGAGGCAGTCAAGTCACCCCATCCTGGATTCCCCTGGGTGTCTAGTTTTCAAAAATGTATAGGTTTGCTAGGTTTCCCTAGGTGCCGGCAGGGCTAGGGTACAAAATCTACAGCTAGTCACTTTGCCAAAAAAAGGGTCATTTTGCACTGCAAAACCACGTTGCGTTTTGCGCCGTTTCCTGTCGCGGGCACTAGGCCGACCCGCACAAGTGAGGTACCATTTTTCTCGTAGGACTTTGGGGAACGCGGGGTGGGTGGAAATTTGTGGATCCACGCAGATTCCAGAACTTTCCATCACAGAAATGTGGGGAAAATGTGTTTTTTTTGTCAATTTTTTACGTTTGCAAGGGATTCTGGGTAACAGACCATGGTGGGAGGCAGTCAAGCCACCCCATCCTGGATTCCCCTGGGTGTCTAGTTTTCAAAAATGTATAGGTTTGCTAGGTTTCCCTAGGTGCCGGCAGGGCTAGGGTTCAAAATCTACAGCTAGTCACTTTGCCAAAAAAAGGGTCATTTTGCACTGCAAAACCACGTTGCGTTTTGCACCGTTTCCTGTCGCGGGCACTATGCCGACCCGCACAAGTGAGGTACCATTTTTCTCGTAGGACTTTGGGGAACGCGGGGTGGGTGGAAATTTGTGGATCCACGCAGATTCCAGAACTTTCCATCACAGAAATGTGGGGAAAATGTGTTTTTTTTGTCAATTTTTTACGTTTGCAAGGGATTCTGGGTAACAGACCATGGTGGGAGGCAGTCAAGTCACCCCATCCTGGATTCCCCTGGGTGTCTAGTTTTCAAAAATGTATAGGTTTGCTAGGTTTCCCTAGGTGCCGGCAGGGCTAGGGTTCAAAAACTACAGCTAGACTCTTTGCAAAAAAAGTGTAAATTTTCAGTGTGAAAATGTGGTGTGTTCACCTTAGGTTTTGAGCCACTTCCTGTCGTGGGCACTATGCCTACCCACACAAGTGAGGTACCATTTTTATCGGGAGACTTAGGGTAGTTCAAATTTGTAAAGCAACTGTTATTACCTATTGATTTTTGATGCATTTCTCCCTTCCAAATGAAAGACATTGTGTAAAAAAAAAGTCATTTTGAAAAATTACCAATAATTGTCATGCAAATATGAGTATTCCCAATTTCGAAAATGTGCAAATATGCACTGTTTCTGAACTCTGTAATTTGTTCCCATTTCAGAAATACATAGGTGACTTTCATACCGATTTTTCCATGTATACATTTTCCCACAATAATTGCTATATACCCGGACCAAAAAAAAAAAACATTACAAAATGCTGCTCATTTTTCTACTCTGGGTTCGTTGGGCTCTTGGTGAACCTACAAGTCCTATATGTCCCCACAACCAGGAAGGTCTACCGGATGTAACGGTACATTGCTTTCAAAGAGATGTCATAATTCGAAGAAGTTACAGGTAAAAACGTTGACTCAAAAGGCTGCTTTTTTCAACAAATTTTTAATTTTTCCTATATTTGCCTGTAAATTTCTATAAAGAAACCTTGATGGATCTACACAAATGACCCCTTGCTGAATTCAGAATTTTGTCTACTTTTCAAAAATGTATAGCTTTCCAGGATCCATTATTGTTTTTGTACCCATTTCTACCGTTAACTGGAAGGAGGTTGAAAGCACAAAAAATAGCAAAAATAGGGTATGTCCCAGAAAAATGCCAAAACTGTGTAAAAAATGTTGGTTTTCTAACAAAATTCTGTCATTCCCTAAAAGCTGGAGAAATTGTAATTTCAGCCCCACAAACCCTTTTTTGATACCATTTGCAGAGAAAAACCCAGAAGCTTTCATTTGCAGCCCGTTTTTCACATTTTTTACAAAAAAAAAAAAAAATTGCTGTATTTTGACTAATTTCTGGGAACCCTCTAGGAGAATCCACAAACCCTGGGTACCTTTACAATCCCCAAGATGTTGGAAGAAAAGGACGCAAATTTGGCGTGGATACCTAATGTGGTCAAAAAGTTACAGGGGCCTAAGCGCGCACTACCTCAAATAGCCCAAAAAAGGCTTAGCACAGGAGGGGAAAAGGCCTAGCAGCGAAGGGGTTAAAAGCACCTGCTTCTTTCCTGGACTCCTAGAAATTTTCAGCCACGAATAAAAATGTTTAAATGACTGCAGTGATTAATGCACTTCTTAGAGAGGGAGAGATGGAAGTTTTGTGTAATGGAAGTTTCTACTCATCCTAAGGTAGCGCAGAGGGTTACTATGCTTTCAGCAAAGAACGTGCAGCTCACAAAGTGCGTATAATGTAATGTAAATAGGTCAGTGGGTCACACTTTTGTCAGAGAGACCATATTGTTGATAACTCTTTATGAGTTAAAATCCTAATGTGGAACACTGAGCAAGTAACTTATCAAAGATACATGCAAACTGGGCTAGAGCGTTATGATTTCCCCCCAGCTTTTCATTATCCTAATGTGGCAAAATGGGTTAATTTGGGCAGAAATCAATTCTTATTAATAAAGAGAACCCCCCATCCATGGTGCTAGGTTGTAAATTCTAGGTTTCTGATTCTCCTGACCAAGCACTCTTAAACTATCCTGCCTACCTGTACGGATGACCTGTGACTCCTACACCTTCTTGTCCTCTCTCTTATGTAACATTTCCTATGCACTGATTTACACACTTATGATTGATTTTCTCTATGTAATCTCTGTAATGTAAAGTGTTCTGACACCTTACACAGATAGGAGCGGCGCTATAAAATGAATTAAATGCACCTGAGACTGAATGGTTACGGAGGCTTGAGGGGCGCTGTGAAAGGATGGTTATGAAGAACCTGTAGTGGAGGTGGTCATTGGGGGTGCCAAAAAGCATTGTTGCACTGGGCGCCACGAGCGCTTAAGCCGGCCCTGCCCGCGCTCACTGCCTTATATCCCTCTGTACCCCACACCTGGCGCTAACTGCCACAACATATCCCTCTGTACCCCACACCTTGTGCTAACTGCCACAACATATCCCTCTGTACCCCGCACCTTGTGCGCACTGCCACAACATATCCCTCTGTACCCCGCACCTTGTGCACACTGCCACAACATATCCCTTTGTACCCCGCACATCACGCTCACTGCCACATATGCCTCTGTATCCCACTCCTCACACTCACTGCCTGATCGCTCATTTTACCCTGCCATTCATCTTCTACGTGTTCTCTCCCCTTCCACTCGTTCTACCTCTGTTCACCCCTTACTTCTTTTAGTGCCTTACATCTTTCTCAATATCTCTACTTCTTTTCCTCTTCAGTAACATCTGTGACACATCTCTGCACTTCCTTTATATTAACGCACCCCTCTACCTCACCGGTCTACCTCAGTCTTTATCATTCCCTCTTCCTCAGCTGTCTCTACCTGTCTATGACACACCTCTCCCTCTCTCTTCCTGGCCCCCTCACGTTCTACGACTGCGTTATTCTCCCCTCTCCAGCTTTGATTTACCTGTCTCTGCTCCTGAATCTTTTTCTTCTACACCTCACTTCTTTGTCTACCCTTCACCCCTCGCTACCCTTCTGTTTGCCTTACTACGGTCTTGACCCACCTTTCAGTGCCTCTTCCCATTTCGCCTCACTCCCTCACAGCGCTCTCCTAGCATGCATCTGTTTCTCCCCTCTCCACCATGCCTGCCTCTACCCCTCCTTACCTTTATAACCAGCCTAACTTTCTACCTTCCTGTTATTCCCGGTAGTGAACCTTTCATTTCACCCCTCCGGTTGTATTACCTACGCATTCAAATTGAGTAGGTCATTGCTGTGCTCCCAACCAGATATCGAGACCCAGTCCCCTAGCCTCTCAACATGCCCAGATATAACAACAAGCATTGGCATAGCCAATTGGTCTCGCCTTTGGGACCTGCTGCAGAACTAAATACTTATACTGCCGGCATCATACTTACCCAGCGCCAAGACGCCTCGGCAAAAGTGAGCTATATAAGTTCTTCAGTCAGTGAGTCAGTCATAAGGTCCCAAAGGCGAGACCTATTGGCTATGCCAATGCTTGTTTTTCTCAGGTTGGCCTGAACATTAGCCGATCCTGATTGTCTGCCATTTTAGCCCCGCCCCTATTGATTAACATTAGCCACGCCCCTTCATTTGCCAGGTTCGCCCCCCCCCTGGAAAAATTTCTGCGGACGCCCATGGGCACTGGGCGTTTCCTGGTGGGCCTCCGGGGCAGGGTCTGTTTTTGTTACCAGGTGCCGGTTTTGCAGCAGTATCGGCCCCCTGTAACAAAAGCAGCTGCAGTGTTTCCCACACAGTGCCACTCCCCACGGCCGGTCTGACTCAATTGCCAGGGCAGTTTGCGTTCCCAGTCGCCCCGGCCCTGTACCACTCTGTTCCAAATACGACAGCCGAACTAATGGGCTGTCAGTGGTTGCATCACCACTGACGGGATGGCGGCAGTCCGACCGCCAGGGTCCTAATCAGACCCTAACTTTCGAGTCTAAATAATCCCACAAATAAAGAAGGAGACATGATTGAGACTTGAAGTATCCTGCAGGACAGGTGGGGGATGGTCTCATCAGGACCACCTGAGATGTGTGCACCAAGAAAGAGGAGAATCAATCATTTTAGACTTGAAACAGCAACTACTTTAAGCACTAATAGAGCTAGATGGCGCGTCTTACGCCTGATGGTGCAAAGGCCACTGAGAGAACCAGGACCACAAGAAGGCATAATACACCCCACTCAGAATGCATGTTCGTGACACCGCCCAGCACCTGCATGGTAGCTGCCTACTAAAAACAAGATACAATCTGATATCTGAGTACTATAGACCAGTTGTGATCAATCATGGGCTATAGAGAACTATGTGCTATCTGCATCTGTATCTGCAGATTACAAATCTGAAGCCTTGAAATGATCCTTGTAGTTTTTTATTGTTCAAACAATTAGCAATTCAGCACTTTTGAGTCATTAAAGTCATTAAAGTCATGGTAATAAGCAGTATCTAAGGACACGTCTTTTATCCATGATATTGTAATCTAGGCCTTCATTTATGTTTTTTTAACTGTGCAACCTTCGCCAAGTTTCAATCTTGCAATGTTTTTGGGCAGAGGTATAATTCTAGAGGCCTTTTGCAATAGTGTGGCATCATTCCTGGTGACGCACATGAGAGCAAGGGGATAGCCATCACTTCACAGATGTCTCTGTCCTCATCTGAAAGTCTCCAAACCCGCAGTAAAGTTCCCCACTCAATGACCCACCACATGATACTGTTCCCTGTCTGGATGTCCACCTTACCCACCTCGCGCACCTCACACTGCTCCCTGTCCAGAACCTCCTCCATCCAGCTGGACGTTTCAGCACCTTCCACATTTGTTGATCTCAGGGGGGTCCCATTCACAGTTTTCTAACCACAGTGTGACCCTATCTTTGTGGGCGGGTCAACATGTGACAGGAAGTTATTACTGACCTGGGCGTGGTTTGGACAATGCCACGGGTAAAGTTGGACAACTATGCAAACACAACTGGGGTGGCGAAGTGAGCTAAAGAACAATGATTGATGGATTTAACCCAGATCTGTGACTGGCGGTGACCCTCTGAACAGTTTCAGCGCTCCGTCCATCTGTCTTCGTAAAAGTCAACATTTCCTGACTTCTGAGATGAAGCTTAAAATGTGCCCACTTATAGGGTTAAGCATAATGTACGCATATAATTAAACTATTTTGTTTAGAATATTTTTAACCTCTCATGTCATTTGGAATGTGGTTTCGATCACATTGATGCTGGCAATCACATTAAATGGATCCACTTTAAGTGGTTATTATTCCTTTTTAGGTCTCGTGAGCCAAAGGCTCGAAGAGACATTTTATATGTGGGATTTTCAAAGTGCTACCCACACTTTTGGCTGGCCTAAACCTTGAGTGCACGAGATCACATGCACGTGCACAGCTGCTCCTCTGCTAATTGCATTCCCCCCTCCCTTCTCACCCAGTCCTTTGATGCTCTGCTCGATTACTTTCACTTTCGCCGCTTTGACCCTTGCATTCCCCCCTCCCTTCTCACCCAGCCCTTTGATGCTCTGCTTGCATCTCCCTCCTCCCTGGGCGTGAAGGGAGACAGAGACATCCTCCTTAATTGCTGTTTCCCCTCTGAGCCGAGAACACATCAGGTCCTGTGGACACCTTATTGATCAGCTCCAAACTCCGATACATTGCTCTCAAGTGACCATCTGTCAGAGGAAACAAGCAGCAGGCACTTAAATGACCTCTGTACATAATTATGCTTTATTATATGCCACATAATTTTACACCACTCAATGCAACACAATTCCACGCCATGCTACACAATTCTATGTCACATAATTCTACTCCACATCACATAATGCCACTCCACATCATGCCACATAATTTGACAGAACACCACATAATTCAACAAAGTGTAACATAATTCCACTCCTCCCTACATGACTCCACTCCACACAATGGCATTCCACATCACACAATTGCACTCCAAGTTACACATCTGCCCTTCATGCCACACAATTGCTCTCCATGCTGCACAATTCCATGTCTCACAATTCGACTCCACACCACAGAATCCCACGCAACCAAGTTCCATGCAACGTAATTCAACTCCACTCCACTCCACACAATGGCATTCCACATCACAGAATTGCACTCCAAGTTACACATCTGCCCTTCATGCCACACAATTGCTCTCCATGCTGCACAATTCCATGTCTCACAATTCGACTCCACACCACAGAATCCCACGCAACCAAGTTCCACGCAACGTAATTCAACTCCACTCCACACAATGGCATTCCACATCACACAATTGCACTCCAAGTTACACATCTGCCCTTCATGCCACACAATTGCTCTCCATGCTGCACAATTCCATGTCTCACAATTCGACTCCACACCACAGAATCCCACGCAACCATGTTCCACGCAACGTAATTCAACTCCACACCACATAATTTCTTGCCATATATTACCTCTCCAAGTCACATAATTCCACTCCACCTATTTTCAATCCACTCCATACCACATCATTTCACCCCATGCCACATAATTCCACACCACTCAAGGCCTCGCAGTTCCATGCAACACAATTCCACATCTCATAATTCCACTCATGCCACAAATTTCCACTCACACAATTCCATGCCACATAATTCTACTCCATACCACATAATTCCACTTCAGTGCACAACATATAATTCCACATCATGCCACATACTATGCCACATAATTTCACTCCCTACAACATAATTCCACTCTGTGTCACATAATGCCTCTTCCCTTTCGTGCCACATAATTCAGATCAACATATTTCCACTCAACTCAATTCCTTGCCATGCGACACAATTGCACATCACATAAATCCATGCCACATAATTCTACTATATGCCACACACTTTCACTCCACACCACATAATTCCACACCACGTCACATAATTCCACTCCACATCACTTAATCCCACTCCACACAATTGCACTCCATGTCACACAGTGGCACTCCTCACAATTCCATGTCTCAAAATTTCACTCCATGGCACACAATTGCATGCCATACAATTTCACACCACACAATTCCATGCCAAAAAATTCTGCACCACTTAAAGCCAATCCATGGCATGTAATGCCATGCCACACAATTCAAATCAACATAATTCGGCTCCATGCCACATAATTCCACGGCACGTAATTCCACTCAACACCACACAATTCATTACCATGTCACATAATTCCACTCCATGCTATATGATTTCCACTCCACTCAGTGACACTCCATGTCACCCAATTGCACTCCACATCACACAATTGCATTTCACGCCACACAATTCCACGTTGCACAATTCCACTCCAGTCAACACAATTACACTCCATGCAACACAATTCTGAACCACACAATTCAACTCCATGCCACCTAAGTGCACTCCACCCTCATATTTCCAATCCAAGCCACTTAATTCCACTCCATGTCGCATAATTCCAATCCTCTCAATGCCGCACAATACCATGCCAAACAATTCCATGCAACACAATTCTTCTCCACATAATTTCACGCCACCTAATTCTACTCTACACCACATAATTCCACTAGTCAACACCCCACAATTCCATGCCACACAATTCAACTCCATCCCACATAATTTCACTCCATGCAACATCACGACTCCACATCATGCTACATAATTCCACTCCATGAGACATAATTCCACTCCATACCACATAATTCCACATTGTACCACACTGTACCACCTACATTTTATCTCCCCAAACCAACATAATTTCACACCACACAATTCCACACCAGATAATTCCATGCCAGACCATTCCATGTCACATCTCATAATTCTACTCCACGGAGCATAATTCCACTCCTTGCCACCTAATTCTATGCCACACCACTTGATTTCACACCATGTCACATAATTCCACTTCACGGCACTGAATTCCTCTCCACACAATTGTACACCACGTCACATAATTGTAGTTCACGCCACACAGTAACATGTCTATCTCAGTGAATGCAAAATAATTCCACTCCACATAATTCCATGCCACATAAAGTGCTCTCCACTTCTCATAAATCCACACCACATAATTCCATTCCATGGCACACAATTGCATGCCACATAATTCCATACCACACCCCATAATTCCACACCACATAATTCCACTCCACCCCCATACTTCCTCTCCGCAGAATTGCACTCCATGTCACACAATTGCATACCACACCACACAATTCCATGTCTCACAATTTCCCTCAACACCCCACAATTCTAGGCCACACCACACAAATCCACACCAATTAATTCCATGCCATACCACATAATTACACTCCATGGAACGTAATTCCATGCCACATAATTCCATTCCACTATTAATGAATCCACTCAATAACATAATTCCACTTAGCGGCACATAATTCAAGTCCACCACATAATTTCATTCCATGCCACATATTTCCACTCCATGACATATACTTCCATTCCTCTCAACACAATTCCATGCCACACAATTCCATGCCACACAATTCCACTCCACACAATTCCACACCACACCATATAATCCTACTCCACGCCATGCCAACTAATTCCACACCACATTCCTTAATTCCACACCGTGCCACATAATTTAACTCCAGGTAACATAATTCATTTCCATACAATTGCAGTCTATGCCACACCACGCCAAAGAATTCCACATCTCACAATTCAGCTCCATGCCATACAGTTCCAAGCCACTCAACATACTTTCATGCCACATAATTTCACCCCACACATCATAATTTCACTCTGCATATTTCCACTCTACTTGACAACACGTAATTCTACTCCCCTCTACACTTGCAGAACAAGCATTTGCAATGCAATAGGTCTCGCATTTACGCAAGTTTGAGCTACTCACATTACAAATAACAATGCCTTTTATTTTTGTTTTCTTTTTTAAAACTTAAATAAAAAGCAGTGTCATTTACAATGCCAATAGCTTAAACTCGCGTGAATGCGAGACCTATTGCATTGCAAATGCTTGTTTTGTTTCTCATTTGTTCAATATAAAATCACTCATGTTTTGAGGCGAAAAATGACGCAAAGTAGAGGAGGAAAAAAAACAAAGGGGATCATTTACAAGCCCCTTGCGCCGCCGGGGCTTCACTTTTAATAACGGAAAAAGTGACGCACCGGCGGCGCAAGGGGCTTGTAAATAAGCCTGAAAGAATGAAAGAATGCGCATTGTGGCTTCTGAGCAGACGCATTAGGCAATCCCACACAGGCAGGGTCCAGAGGCAGAATGGAGGCTGGTAAACAATCAGGTGGCAGAGTGCCTGGCCAACAAAAACATGGACTGTTCCATTAATCCTTCTCCGTCCTCCTGCAGAACTCAGGCAAGTGCCTCCATCTGTTGTTTGGGCTTTTAATTTATCGGAACATCTTGATGTTGTGAAAAACAAGCAGAGGTCTCCAACAATGCGGGTGCTGGCAGCATGGAAAGGCTAAGGCAGATTAGCTGCATGCGCTGCCTCACATGTTTAGCCATCGGCAAATTGGAGAAAAAAGGGCAAATTAAAAATCAAAATGGAAAACGCATTACAGCAGTCAATCTGTTAACAAGTCAGCCAGCAGCCGAGGACGCTAAATGCTGTTTGCTTGAGAAAAATCTTTTGGAAAAACTACATTTGTTCGGCTAGGGGCACTGCAGTGGGCTCTGCGACCACAGCAGTGCGGATGAATATTGGTGCAGAAAGAACATGTCCCTCCTGGATCATGAAAAGTTGAGCTGCTGCAGAGCAAAGCTGAAAGCCTGTCTTTTTTTTATACATTCGTATTGTCTTTTATCTCTAAATTTCTCCGAGTTGGTGGACGATTTTCAGACCGTCCAGCTTGGAAACAGGTAAACGGTTCCTTCTTTATTTTTCCTGAACAGTGATATCTGAAATAATGCATTATTTTGACGAAATTCTGAGCTAAATGTATGCGCTGCAGAAAGTGGGAACACATAAAAAGATGCTCGACTATTTAAGGAGTCAGCACAATTGTTAATGATTCGGCCAAAGTTCTCTGTCATACAGGGGTGTCTGAAATGGGAGTCTCCTCTGTGTCAGACACCCATCGGCTCAACCACTGCCTGCCAGTGGCGTAGTGCACACTGGGCGTCACGAGTTTTGGGGGCGACCGCCTCACCCCGACTCTACCCTTTTACCTGCGGACGCCGAAGGAATCGCCAACACCCCGCGTGCCCTGTTCTTTCATACGGCCGTCACGGGGTGGCAAACGCAAGAGCCGCCATGGGCGACCGAAAGTCTAGCTACGCCACTGCTGTCTGCACATCATCCATATCTGGATGCAGCTCCTACCTGAAGCTCAGACCAACCAAAACAGAATTCCTGCTGTCTGTCAGGGACAAGAACCAAGAAATAGTGCAAGCCTGGCTCAATCACGTGAATCTTGAGGGCTTCGAAGCCCAACTTTCACCGGTCCCCAAGTCACTTATGTTATGTTATGATCTCTTGGTAAAGCACAGCGAATTGTACCTGGAGGAATATCTTGGGGCTTCTGCTGAAGTATACGACTAGCAAAAACTGACTAAAACAGCCAGGTTTTTAGGAGTTTGAAAAACTTTTCCAGCTCTCTGCACAAATGAATTGTTGCGGGAAGTTTATGTCAATGGAAAGGGGCCAAGTAGGAAAAAAGACCTCCCTACAAATCTGAAGGTACGAATCACTGGAATTTGAAGAAGGGCTTTGTCTGTCGATGTCAGCACTCTAGTCTGGTGATAATAACTGATTCCATTTTGTAAGAAGTTTGGAGCCTTACAGTTCAGGGTTTCGTAAGTGACATAGCGCATCTTAAAGATGAGTCTTTTCCTTTCAGGTAGCCACTGGAGAGAGTGAAGTATTGGGGCAGAGGGAGAGACAGACGGAAGATTACACACCAGTCTGGCTGCAATATTCTGCACCACCTGCAATTTAGATAGTAAGGTCTCATTTGCACCAGCAAGTAAAGCATTTCCCTGGTCGAGAAGACTTGTAACTAAGGCTTGAACTAGGGTTTTCCTAGAGCTAGCAGGAAGCCAAGGAATTGCTTTCTCCAGTAGTCACATGGTGGCAAAACAAGTTTCGCAAAAGGGTAGAAACATGGTCTTTCATGGACAAAAAAGTTTCCAGCTTTATGCCAAGATTTTTAAGCACTTGTTTTGGCGATGGGGCAGGTCATACTTTGGATTGCCACCAATTTGACTTCTACAGACGTTAGGCTTTCCCAAATAAAAGTATTTCAGTCTTTTCTCTGTTTAATTGCAGGCAGTTGTTAGACATCCCGGAGGCGATCCTCCTCATGCAATCAGAGAGGCGGGCTTTCGCCCTTTCCAAGATGGGGCCAAAGGAGATGATCAGCTGTGTGTCATCAGCATTAATTGTTTTCTCAAAACCACATGCCTTGACAATTTGTGCCAAAGGAGCAGCACAGACATCAAATAATGTGGGACTTAGTGTAGACCCCTGCCGGTACTCCTTTCCCGAGAGGTAAGGCGCGTGATTTAAAAGGCTTCAAGGAAATGGTTTGAGAACGGTCTTTCAAAAAGTCCGCAAACCATTTAGGATGCGTTGCCATAAATCCCAATGTCATGCAGCCTCCGAATTAGAATCTCGTGAGAGACCGTATCGAACGCTGCAGTTCGATCCAAGAGCACCAGCATCATTGGAGTCCCCGCATCAGAGGATGATCTAATAGAGTCAGTGACAGAGACTAACGCAGTCTCTGTACTGTAACATGTTCTAAAACACAACGGCGATGAATCAAGGAGCCTTTGCTCCTCCAAAAATGCCAAAAGCTGCTTATTTATATTACTCTCCAAACGTTTGCTGAGGAGAGGAAGCAGCGAGATAGGTCGAAAATTAGAAGAACTATTGGGCTCAGCATTAGGTTTTTTCAAGATGGGGGAAACTATAGCAGTTTCCCATATGACAGGGACTGAGGCTGAGTCCATGGAAAGATTAAAAAGAAACATGATGGCAGGCACCGCCACTGCACTTACGTTCACATACATTCCAGATATTTTGAAAAGTGGCATTGTTAAACCATTATTGAAGAAACCAAATTCTGATCATAATGAACTGCTCATTCACTGACTATAACATCACTCTACGCTGTGCCTAATACAACAGAAAAATATCTGTCCAATGGTTGGAACGTAATACGCTTTCTGGACTGGTGCAAATGTCCATCCTTGATTAAGTCCAATCTATTTGTACAAGGAAGTTGGCTTAACGACACGCTCCGCCACTTCTGAAATGCAAGGCTGCAACATATTTACAAGAATGTGGTGCAGTCTTTGGTTTTCCCGAGGGATGGTGCTAAGTTTAGCAATTTACGCCAATGCAGTGCATAGGAGGATTGTTTATGTGTAGGAAGATATCCCTTCCTGCACATAAATAATCCTAATATGCCATTCTGTCACTTTTATGTGTGCTGCTTCATGCAGCACACATGAAAGTGTCAAAATGGCATATTTTTTAAAAAGTTTGTTTATGTACAGGAAGGGACACCTTACTGCACATAAACAAACCATGGCATTTTGCTTTTTCCATGTGTGCTGCACAAGGCAGCACACATGGAAAAAGCACAAACAAGGAGAAAAAATGCATTTCTCCTTGTTTTGCCAACTTAAGACCAGGGTTTTCCTGGTCTTAATTTTGGCGCTGCCTCCTATGTACACCACCCTTGTACACAGGGGGCAGCGTCAAATACAATGGGTGTTCCGGTCGAACGCCTACCACAACACCCACTGCATGCCCCTTTCACACTAACCATTGCGTGAAAGGGGGTCTTATGTACAAGGCAACATTAAGCCACGTTAAGTGGCTTAACACTGCCTTGTACATAAGGCGCAGCCCCTATCGCCACCACAACGTCGGTAAAAGTGACGTTGTGGTGGCGATAGGAGCTTGTACATATGCCCCACAGTGTCAGTGCTCCTTTTTGTTAGTTTTGCCAACTTCGAAACTATCAAAAATGAGTTCTTGGCCATCCGCTTTGCACGGCCTGCATTAGTGGCACTGACAAAATTTGGTTCAAGACTTTTATCACTGGGAGAGTTCTTGGAGTTTTGCTCCAGCCTTTCACCTCACATTGCCTCACAATACCTGTGAAGTCCTTGAACTGTCCTGCTTGTTACCCATTCTTTTTAGTAGCTAGTTGTTACCTTTCGGAGCCTGATAAGATCCTATGGTCATAACCAAATTGTATCAGCAAATGAGGAGGTGGCCTAGCTGTCGTGTTCAGACAAACATTACAAATCACTAAAGCTGATAACGTCTCCACTAAAGATTGTGAGGCCCTGTTCACCAGATGCAATACCATCTTCCTCCTATAACTTCCTGCTCCTTTACAGATCTCCACCTAGCTATGCAATATTCCCAGACACACTTCTAGACACGGTTTCAAACCTGATTACACAACACTCTATCCAATGCATTCTGGGTGACCTCAACATTTGGTTTGACAAACCCAATATGCCCCATCCAAAAGCAATCATCGCTGGCCTAGATGCACTGAACCTGCATGAGGTCGTCCACAAACCCACACACATCGCTGGACACAACCTAGATGTTACTTTTGCTAATACAGAAGTAGTTACCTTTCAAACAATGACTCCAGTCACATGGTCAGACCACCATTTGCTTGCTATCCAACATAAAATAACACAAAGCGATGCATCTAAAACAACCTTACATGCATCCACCTATAGACCGTGGAACAAACTCAATTTAGAACACTTAGAAACACAACTAACATCCAGTACAGATCTAGACGCAATCAATTCTGTTAAAAAACTATATGAGTGGCTACAGGAAGCTTTTGATATCCTCATACCACTAAAAATGACACAACAGAACTAAAGAAAACAGGCACCTAGGAGAAATACTGAGATAAAAGAGATAAAACAACAAATTAGAAAGCAGCAACATGCCAGGCTCAAAACAAACACCAATCAAGATAAACTTCACCTACAGAAATTTAACAGATTATACAAGTCAGGTGTTAAAAAAGCTAAGAAAAGGTTCTATTCACACAGAATTAAAAATGCTAAATGTGCAAATAAAGAATTCTATAAAATTGTAAATGAATTTTGCAAACCAAATTGCTCAGTAGAAGCTCATCCCATTACTCAAGATTTCGCAGACAAACTGGCAAATCATTACATGGCCAAAGCAGACACGTTGGACTCATATTTAAAACAAAGACAAGGCACCAGCACTGACCTTTTTCCAAAACAACAATCCAAGAATACTCTAACCCAGCCTCTCTGTTCCTTCCAACAGATTTCACAGAAAGAATTTATGGACCTGGTCAAAGCAAACAGGCCTGCCGGCAACCCTTCTGACCCGTGTCCATCACAAACCTTCAAGAGATTTCTTCTAACAACCTCTGCTGCCACACCAGTAAAAATAATTATCAACAATTCCTTAACTATCAGAATATTTCCAGAAGTACTCAAAAAGTCATTCATATGCCCATTATTGAAGAAAACAAACATGGACCCGCTGAATTCTGACAACTACAGACCAATTACAAATGGACCTTTCCTTGGCAAACTGATAGAAAGAGCAGCATTTGCCCTGATGTCACAATTTATTGACGATAATGTCACACTTTCAGACTTCCAAACAGGATTCCATCCAGGAAGAGGCACAGAATCTGACCTCATAGCCATCTGGGATGATCTGAAGAACACAGTTGACCACAACGGGGTTGCTGTGCTACTTTTCATGGACCTATTACCTACCTTTGACACAGTTGACCATAACACTCCGAAACAAAGACACTATGAAGCTGGCACAGAGGGGACTGCTCTAGACTGGATCACATCCTGCCTTCGCAACAGAACTAATGTCATCCATACCCCCCTTTTGCGTCCAAACCGTAGAAAGGGTCCCTCAAGGCTCTATCATTTCACCCATGCTTTTCAACATCTACATGAAGTCATTATCGGCACTGATCAATCAATTTCCCCTTACGTGCTATAACTATGCAGATGACACACAAATAGTCCTTCAACTGGAATGCCCCAAAGACATTGGAAACTTGCCAATGTTCAGTTGTCTCAATGTCGTGGATTTATGGATGACGTGCAGCTATCTCAAATTAAATGCTTCTTAAAGGGAACTACTCACGTGTGGCAACTGGAAACATTATGACCCACTCGCCACCTGGCCTGATGATCTGGGAACATCACCTAAAGTATCTAAGTAAGTATGAAACCTTGGAATGACCATGGACTCCAAGCTATTAATGAATTCACAAGTGGACAAACTAGCAAGATCAAGCTTTGTTACTATAAAAACTCGGCAACAAATCTTCCCCTATATGGGATTTCCACATAAGGTCCAGGCTACAATCACTTTTAACAACTATGAAAAGTGATTCAGAATTCGGGTGTCTGACTACTCTTACATGTAAAACCGCAAGCACACATCCCCCCTGCCTTGAAAGCCGTGCATTGGTTACCGGTTGCCAGAAGATCCATGTTCAAGCTGCTTTGTATCACCCACAAAACGATATATGGAATGGGACCGCTCTTCATCAGAAATAAAATCACTAAACACATTCAACAAAGTAACCTCCGCTCTTGAGTGGCAGCTTGCCTCAAAATCCCAATGTACAAGAAATAAAACATGGGTGGCACATCCTTCTCTGTTTAAGCAGCCAAACTATGGAACTCCTTACCCCCCAACATAAGATCCACGGATAACCACCTTAACTTCAGAAAACTACTCAAGAATTGGCTCTTCCCCACATAACCACCATACGCAAATAGAAATATACAGCATATCCTCTGTATATAAGCATTTATTTGGACTATAGCTATGTACTTTTATGTGTATTGCTTTGTATAAATATGTATAATAATTATGTTTTTAAAAATATAGTTATTTGTTAGTTCTGCTAACAAATTGTACATATTTCTGACTGTTACATTATTCTATGTTTTTAACATGTATATAAATGACTGGAAAAATAAGAAAATATTTTATCATAACTATTTATCTACAATTGCTTCACTATTGAATTACAAAAACTAAAACCAGATAAATTAATGTACAACAACACTTGAAAGCTGGAATTTATTAAATACATCTTTATTCTACATATACTACCTTACTTATGCATATATATACCTTCCATGTACTTATGTATCTATATATTTATTACTGCTCTTCTAATGCAGCATTTCCAATGCACTACCCTATTTCCCACCCTATACTGCTCTCAATATATCCTCTACCTCAACTCTCTGACTCATCTCAAAACTCGTTCTACTACTCTTTCCAATGCACTACCTTTTTTCACACCCTATACCTATATCAATATATCCTCTACCTCCACTCTTTCATCCATCCCAAACCCCATATCACTACTATGAGCCCCCAAAATAACCTTTCTAGACTCTTCCCTCCTCTCCCCTCCTTGCATCAAATCATACCTCTTTTACTTTTGAGATCTTTCATGAAGCCTTTCTAAGCACTTACCTCTGACTCTTCTCCTTCACCTCCCTTTAACTCATCTCAAACCCACTCTTACTGCCAAGAACTAAAAAAAAAAGATTCTAGACCATTTCCTCTTCTATCCCTCCTTCCCTCTTCTGTCCCTCCACTAATCCCTTTCAATACAAAAAACAGAAACACATGTCCACCACTTAAATTAATTTCAAATTTCCCTATACTACCCCCCCACCTCCACTATACTCACCCCAAATCCCTTCTAGGGCTATAACCCCCCCGCACACACACACACACACAGAAAACATATCTAGACCCTTCACTCTTTTATCTCTCCACTATTTATTTTCAATTCAATTGTATTATTAGAAGTTATTAGTATTACAATAATATTTGTATTTTGTGGGTATAGTTTGTTATTTCTCATATGATTTTTTAATGTATATAGAAATTTAAATTTACTAGCAGGTTGTTGGGCCTTTAGGGTATTGGATTGGGAAATTATTTAAAATATAAATTGCTGTTTTACATTTTTAATCTCTTTTTGTACATTAAATTATGAATTGATAATTATGTATATTATTTAATTGATTTATTTTTATTTTACTTTTTTGTTGTGCTTTAGTTAGTTGCTAAAACTTTTTTCAGTTCATTTAATTATACAATTTTGAGAGTAATTTTTATACTTATCAATTATTTTTGTTGTAACTGTTTTATTTGATAATTATTTTAATATTGATAATGTTTTAATTAAATAGTTTTTAAAATTAATTTAACTTTGTTGTTTCTTGGATTGTAGCGAAGGAAATTAGTTAATTTTAAATATTTTAATTTTGATATTGTTTATTTTATTTGTAATATATATATTTTTTATTTCAACTTAATTTTATTGATCTTTAGTAAATATATTTGTTATTGTAAATATGATGTGGATTATCAGAAGGTTTGCATGCACGACGAGATAGTTTGCTTCCCACAACTTTTCCTTAAAATAGTAATTCCATTTTATGTAATAGCTATATAATGTTATATTTGTAAAACTATTGATTCCTGCTATTTCTTGGTTTCCCTTTTTAATATGGTACATGTTTTAAAAATATTATTAGATTTTATCTTTTTAAACAAAAAAAACTATTATTGTTTTTATATTAACAGTGACGATATAATAACCTTTGAGCAGATGTGCATTATCTAATAAATGCTTTTTTTTAACTTAGGAGTTGGAGTAGCAAATCTAACCCTTCCAAAAGTCCATCACTTAACAGTCCCTGGGGGCAACTAGCCCACCAGGTACCTCCACTATGTGCCACAGAGCTGCGTTGCAGAGAGGTGTTCCGAGGCCACGCCCCTTTTAACACCTCTCTGCAACGCAGCTCTGTGGCGCTTACTGGAGGTACCTGGTGGGATAGTTGGCCCCAGGGACCCTCAGGACTCAAGGAGAATTAATCCCCCAATTTACAATGCACCAGGGGGTGCGTTTGCACAGTGGTGCAGGGAGGGGGCGGGCCTAACAAAACAAGTGTGCAAATGTGGCTTCTGGCACACTGCTGGTGGGGCGAAGAGGTCCTCTTGTGTCCTGAGAGGCGTGGCCTCAGAACACCTCTCTGCAACGCAGCTCTGTGGCGCTTACTGGAGGTACGTGGTGGGCTAGTTGGCCCCCGGGGACCCTCAGGATTCAAGGGGACTTAATCCCTTAACTTACAACACGCCAGGGGGCTCGTTTGCACAGTGGTGCAGGGAGGGGGCGGGCCTGATATAACAAGTTAGCAATCTTGCTGTGTGGGACTTACTAAGGGGTAGTTGGCCCCCATGGTTGACGTTGGAGGCTAACTACCCCTCCTGTTACCTCCAGTAAATCCCACACAGTGGGATTGCTAAAAGGTGTTTGGAGTCCACGCTCACCTTTCTCCACCACTCTGAAAACGAGACTGCTATGTTATAGTTAGAAATTAGCATTTAAAAAAACCTTTGAAATTCACTGAAAAAACATAGGTTTCAGGGACATTATAGTTAGAAATTAGCATTTAAACAAACTTTGAAATTCACTGAAAAAACCATAGGTTTCTGGTACGTTATAGTTAGAAATTAGCATTTAAAAAACCTTAGAAATTCACTGAAAAAACATAGGTTTCAGGGACGTTATAGTTAGTTGGACATTTCACTCGTACAAAACCAGAGAAATTCCGCCGTTATAGTTTGTTCAGCTAACTATAACTCGCGCCCCCGCAATGCACGGCTGATGACATCACATATTGCATCATTCATGACATGGTCAGTGACATCCCTGATGACATCACTGATGATATCTCAAATGACATCAATGATGACACCACTGATGACATCATTCACATGAAAATCTGATGCTCCTCCTCACACCCTAATATAACCTTTGATACACCCACTGTAAAATACAGACTATAATTTTCTAAACCATCGACACACCAATACCAGTTACTACATACGCACTCACTGATTCCTAGGTCTACACACACATCCACTCATTCACCCATATAATCACTCATACATGCAGTCACTCATCAATACAACACTATCATATGTACTCATACACCTATACAGACACTCACACACCACCACTCATCCAGAGTTACTCACACCTTGTCAGTCATGCAAAGAATCAATCAGACTTCCATTTACTCACGTATACAGTTATACACACACCACATTACTTATTCATACAGAAACAAACGCATACTTACTCTCTTATACAATCACTGATACAAGTACACACTCATCCATACAGCCACTCTCACAATTACTGACTCTCATGTATGGTCATTTATATACTTCAGCTCTCACATACACTGCCTTTTGCATATGTAGTTACTTGGACATGTACCACTGAGACATCCATTCTCTCACCAACACACCCATACACACACTCACCCACCCATACAGCTGTTTCCACATGCACTCTTGAACCCATACACCCAGTGAATCACCCACTCATACATCTGTCCACAAAGTCACTCACCCCCCACCCACACAGACACTCAGGCACCCATAAAGTTACTCAGGCAACCAATCAATAACCCATATAGACACTCATATGTCTACTCACCAACCCATGCAGCAGCTTACACAACAACAGATAGACTGATACAGACATTCACACAGTTTAATCACTAACCCATGCATTCAGTAAGACACATTTAATCACTCTCTTATACAGTCAGTCACGCACCTACTAAATCCTCCATCCAGACACTAATACACCCACTCATTCTTCAATACACCTTGGCATATATATAAAACATATTTAAACTTTATAGAAACACACAGTCACGGGATGATGTCATCAGTGATGTCATTTGAGATGTCATCAGTGATGTTACTGACCATGTCATGCATGATGTAATATGTGACGTCATCGGCAGTGCATTGCGGGGGCGCGAGTTATAGTTAGCTGAACTAACTATAACAGTGGAATTTCTCTGGTTTTATATGAGTGAAATGTCCAACTAACTATAACATCCCTGAGATCTATGTTTTTTTCAGTGAATATATATATATATATATATATATATATATATACATACATGTGATTTCACTTCACCTTCATCTTATCTTGCTGCCACTTCCACATTCCCTTCTTCCATCAGGCTTTCTAATTGCTACTATTATCCTTCTTTTCTTCCTCCTTTCCCTATTTGCTATACTCTTCTCGAATATGGCACATTGCAATGCGATGCATCACATTGCGTGCTTTTACAACGAGGTCGTTACAACGACCGCGTTGTTAGTACATGATGCATTTAAATCGCAAGTCATTACAATGACTTGCACTAGGGGGCACGCTGGACTTAGGAATAGTATTCATTACTATTCATACTCCAGTTTGCGCAACAGTAGGGAAGGTGTTGGAATTAATTTCCAATACCTCAGTGCCCCCTAGTGCAAGTCATTGTAATGACTTGTGATGTAAATGCATCGTGTACTAACAACGCCGTTGTTGTAACGATCGTGTTGTAATGGTACAACAATGTAATGACAGCATTGTTAATGCTGTTTCCCCTCTTCTCCTACCTTACATCACTCTCCCTCCTGCCGTATCCAGTGCTCTTGTGTTCAGGAAAAGTTTCATCCTCACCCTTCCTCAACTGACAGTGCTATAATCCCAGCTCTGTGTATTTGTTCTCTCACCTCTGTTTTTTAATTTTCTCCCTAACAGAATTAATACAAAGTCACATATGAAGCAATATCTTGAGAAAGATGATGAATTTCCTATTTGTTTAAATGTCAATGCCTTGATATAACAGTTGTTGGTTTCTTGTAAGGGAACATTGCAATTTGTTATTGATGCTTACCACATACTGACATCTTCTCTTTAGAGTAGTTCTTTATAAAATAAGAGCAAAATAAAGATAAAAAATTAAGTCACTGTGTACTCCTCTCTCAACTATTTCAAGTAACGGGGTCTCTATGCTTATTAAATATCTTTTTGATCTAGTCTTCAACCATTACTTTATGATTTTACTTCCAAGAACAGTTATTGCCACCTAGAATTAAGATGTTGAGACATAGTAGTCGTCTCTCCACATTAAAGTAACCTTGATGTTAAACTCATCACCCTGACTTGCATTGTTACCTCCACTGTATCAACACCATCCCAAATTCTAATAGCTTAGATTTAGAGTTACAGATAGCTCTAACAGTAACTCTAAACCTGATCCATAAAAACGTAAGTTTAACATAAAAACCAATTACATTGAATCAGACGTTATGAAAAAAGAGATCTATATACAAACCTCTCCATGGGAAAGGCACATTAAGAAATTTCAAGTAAATTAATTAATTTAATAAATAAAAGTATCTATAAATATATGTGCACTGGTATGTGGACATAGCTACAGTGTGACAATGCATTGAACAACATGGTGCATAGATCTCATTACACTGACCGTCCATATCATCGACCATCACTACATTTTACATTAAAATAACTTTCATGCCCATGTAAGGTCATTTATACTCAGAAATAGTTGGTGACAGTGGGGATCTTGTCATGAAACGCATCTGAGTAATTTGGTTTTTCACAGCAACACCCAGCTTCTGAAGGCATGTGTGACCTTCTAGTACTCATGGCAATTAATGGTGCTACACAAGAGAAACACCATGGATCCAGAAATATAAACAATAACGTGTCCAATTCACAAAGTAAAATGTACTTATGTGGATCTACTCTTGTGCAGATCTATTCCTTTGCCTATGAGTAACTTTCTATTTTTTGATACGTACCATTTCTGAGTGGAGATTTACACCTAGGTGTAGACTTAGGCCCTGATTAAACTTAGGAGGAGAGGGAACTCTATTGCAAGGGCCAATGCAAAGTTCTGCCCACTTGATTTAAGTCAGGTGGAACTTCAGTGTGTAGACAGCGGAGCCTACTCCATGTCCACTACTTACATACACCCACAATGGCTAGACAAAGTAATGTCCGTTGAATGTTTGGCCATGTGTCTGCCCGCTCTATTTAGAGTGGGCAAACCCATGGCCAGTTTCCACTGTTTGTCATTGCTATCACCAGGGAAAACCTATATTGTCTATATTTGCAATTTAAAAAATCTTAGAAATTCACTGAAAAAAAGGTTAAGGGTGCGTTATAGTAAGGTGAAAATGTTGGTTAAAACATACTGTTTTAAATGAACAAAAACACTGAAATTCACCAGTTGGAGTTACCTTTAATACCTATAATTTGTGTGTGTCTAGTGGGGTGTATGAATAAATCTGCTAAGACTGCTCCTGAGGCAACAATCATGCATATTAGAGTGTTGAGAGTGACTATGCTCTTCACTGACACCTCTCCCCAGGGTGACTGGTGTGTGCAGTAGGGTGAGCAGAAGGACTGGTATCTCCACTAACACATCTTTCCTAGGGTCACAGGTGCAAGTACTAGAGAGTGTGGAGGCACTGGCCTCTTCACCGAGACCTCTCCCCAGGGTGACCAGTCTGCATATTAGGGTTTGGGGAGGGGCTGGCCTTGCTGCTGAGACCTCTCATCAGAATGATGAACGTGCGTAATAGGGTGTGAGAAAGGACTGCCTTCCTTGCTGAGAACGCTTCCTTAGATGATGAGTGTACATATTAGAGTGTGAAGAGGAACTGGCCTCTCTCCTGAGCCCTAGTCTCAGTGCAATGGGTGCATAGAAGGTTGTGGAGAGGGACGGTCCTCCTCTGTGAGACCTCCACCCAGGATGTCAGGTGTGTGTACTAGAGAGTGGGGAGGCACGGGCGCCTTCACTGAGACCTCTCTCCAGAGTTACCAGTCTGCGTATTAGGATTTGAGGAGGGACAGGCCACTCTGCAGAGCCCTCTTACCTAGACAACGAGTGTACATATTAGAGTGTGAGGAGGGACTGACCTCTCCCCTTAGACCTCTCCTCACGGCAATGGGCGTGTGTACTAGGTTGATGGGAGGGACTATCCTCCTCGCTGAGACCTCTCCCCAGGGTGACAGGCGTGCGTAGTACAGTGTGGTAAGGGGATGCCCTCTCTCTGGAGACCTATCCCCAGGGAGATGGGTGTGCAAGTAGGGAGTGTGGAAAGACTGGCCTCTCCTTTGACACCACTCCCCAGGGCACAAGATAGTGTGTACAAGGGCTGACCTCTTCACCGAGAACTCTCCCCAGGGTGGCAGGTGTGCGTAATTGGGTGTCTGGAGGGCCTGGCCTCTCCACTGATACCTTTCCACTAGGTGATGGGAGTGTGTAGTAGGGTGTGAGAAGGGACTGGCCTCTCCACTTTTTACAAGATCCGGTGAGAGTCTTGCAAAAGTTTCCCACAAACTCCTGCGGGATAGTAAATGTTTTTTCAAAGAATTACACCTGCATCATCACACTACTAATGCCTCATAGACCTTCTCTCTATTTATTTGTCAGTTTGGATACATAAAATCCATTGACAGCACAGGCATAAAAAGTCCTAATACACTTTAAAAATATAAAATAATGGAAATTGTCATCAAATATTAATTAAATACAGCTTAAATGTATCAAATCCACATACTAATTAAGTCAAATGTATCTTAATTCATCCATATGAGATCTGATGTGTTAGAAATGGGGTCTCAAGTTGGCAGAGGTAGGTACCTTTGTCCAAATGGGGACGCTTGCTTCAAGTCAGGGTAAGGGGGATACACACTTTAGAAAACCCCTGCTCACCCCCTGGGTAGCTTGGCACGACAAGACAAACTTATCCCAAAGGCAATGTGTAAAGTATTTGTACTCCAAACACACAGGAATTCAGTGATAACACCACAAATGTACACCACACCAGGTTAGAAAAATATAGTATCTTTACCTAAACTCAACAAGACCAAAACGATAAAAATCCAACATACAGGTAATAAAATACAACTTTAAAACAGTAATTGAAAAAATAAGGCTTGTAGAAAACAAATAGCTCCACCTGGAGTCACAGGACCCCCAAACAAGCAGGACCTTTGAAACAAAGTCTATGATGATGCATGGCGTTGTGGAGGTGAGGCCTAGGTACCAATGTCGAGGCCGGCTTTCTGGCTGCCACGGGGGAGGCGAGGCGTTGTGTCCGCGAGGAGGCGAAGTGTCGAGTCCAGGACAGGGGAAGACGGTTGCCTCGCCGGTGAGGCATCTGTTCCGGTGATGTTGCGAAGTCGGTGAGCTTGTGGAGTCACCCTTAGTGGTTACCGGCGCCCGGTAGCAGGATGCAGGTGCGGGCAATGACAGAGTTGGTGCTAGCGCTGGCCTCGGGTCCGGCCTATAACGGCAGGCGTCGGCGGGCATCGAAGGGCGTCCGAGCTGCGGTGCAGGTCGGGCGGGCTGTCATCCACTACATGAGCGGTGCCCCGGGCCTTGGTGCAGGCCACTGCATCACAGTGGCTTAGCTGACGGCGTCGGAAACAAGTTTTCTTGCTTCTTTTAGGTTTTTTTCAGCTCCCAACAGCAGGACCAACCTCCAGAGGCCCAAAACTGGAATAGGCACCACCTGGCAAGTCAGAACTCTCAGCAAGAGTGTTCAGGGGAGCTGGGGGTGAAGTCTTTGTGTCCCTGAGACTTCAGAACAGTAGGCCAGCACACTTCGGGCTCTAGGAGATCTTCTTCAAGCAGGTTCAAAGCAAACTTCTTGTCTTTGTCCTCTCTTTGGCAGAAACAGCAACCGGAGGCCAACCCCACACAGCACACAGCAAAGGGGCAGTACCCCTCCTCACAGCTCTTTAGCTTTTCTCTTTGGCAAAGGCTCCTCTTGATGTCAGAAGTAATCTAAAGTTCTGGGGTTTTGGGTCTGATACTTATACACCAAAATGTCTTTGTTCTCTTTGTGCAAGGGTCTCTGAGCCCAGTCCAAACCAGTTATGTCCTCACTGATGCAGTATGACTACGAGGGATGGAGACAGCATTGGGCAAGGGAGACAGGCCATATTCAGGTGAAAAGAAATCTTCTCTCACTACTACATATAGTCATGGCTGTCCTGACATAGCGGGGATGCTACAGAACGATGGCCTGTACTCCCACATCTTGCTCTGAATGACTCGTTTCTACGACCTACCCCACCTGGGCAACGTCTGATTGCGCCACCAAGTCCTGTTCCAGGATTCACACTGGTCCTTTTAGGGCTGTCCTCCACCCATCCCGCCCCATCCCATCCTGATGAAGACCCACTTTTGACTACCGAAGGGAGCATATATTGGGTCGAAACGTCGACGACCATACTAGGCCAAGAACGCTCAAAGACACTGTCCAAAGAAAGAATCAGCATCTGGCAGTACCATTGCATTTCCCTCTGTTATCTGGCCATTTTTCCACTTGTACATTGCTTCACCACCTTGTATATATTGCACACCACTGAGCACTGAGCACCAATGTCACTCGGCCATCACCTATTTGTGATATTTTACTTGTGTTGACAACCATGACTATATGTGTAAAGAATGTGAATGATATCATTTGGATAAAGCTTACACAGTAGACAGCAATTTGAGTCATGTGCCTTATTGTTTGAAAAAAATGGTTTATGCATTCTAAACAGAAGTAATCAGAAACCCGACAGAACCGTTTTCGTTCATTACGATATACCCAGGTTCTGAGGGACAGAGGGTCACCCCATTTCTGTACGATTATTTTTTCTAAATGTGGCATTTTCAACCACACAATTTAAAAACCACAGTTACTAAAATATGTGTTATTAAATTCTGAGTTTAGAGAGCCTAAACTTTATTTCTCCATCTTGTCCCAATGGGAAGGCATACTTGTAGGATGTTACAAAGTATTCCCATTCTATCCCATGCTGCAGATAGCCATTTGATAGTGAAAAACGAAATTGGTAGTATTTCATGATCAGAACATGCAACAGACACCAGTACATGTCCTACCTTTCACATACACTGCACCCTGCAAAGGGAGTCACCTTGGGCCTACCCTAGGGGTGTCTTACATGTAGGAAAAGGGAAGGTTAGGGCCTGGCAATTGGGTGCACTTGCCAGGTCGACATGGCAGTTTAAAACTGCTCACAGACAGTGCAGTGGCAGGTCTGAGATACCTTTTCAGGCTACTCATGTGGGTGGCACAACCAGTGCTGCAGGCCCACTAGTAGCATTTGATTTACAGGCCCTGGCACACTCAGTGCACTTTACTAGGGGCTTACCAGTAAATCAAATATGCCAATCATGGATAACAAATCAGGAGAACAATTTGCACAGAGAGCATTTGCACTTTAGCACTGATTAGCAGTGGTAAAGTGCCCAGAGTCCTATAGTCAACAACAACAGGTCAGGATAAAAACAGGAGTAATAAGCAAAGGTTTGGGGATAACCCTGCAAAAAGAGCCAAGCCCAACATGATGTTTATGCAAATATTAGGGCAAAGGGTGCTGATTGAGAGGATGTAGCCCAACGGCCTGAGCTACCGACTTCGGAGCCGGATTGAACCAGGATTGAGTCTGGTTGTCAACATCCTGTTATTCTGGGCAAATCTCCCTGTGCCTACAATTCATCGCCTTGAGACCCTCACAGGTGATTTTCTGCAGTTTACAAATCCTGGATTTATTGGTTGTTGACGATTGTTGATATTTTTGCTCTCGTATACCAAGTCGCTTGCAGGAATTTAGACACAGCAAGTACCACTATAGAGCTGGTACCTGATTTGCATATCCTTAGTGCTTCATGATATTGCCCTACTCCCAAATTTAAGCAGAGTGGTTTTATCCATCTGGTTATGGGCTTCTTATATGCTGGACACAAGAATAACATATGTTCTTCATTTTCATCAGAGATGTTGCAAATAGGGCACAATCAATCAATTCAAAATCATATGTCAGCCGGCAGCTCACAAAAGAAGCCAGTGGAAGTGTGCCCACTCTGAACTTAACATAGATTTTCTGCATTGGGGGGGAGGGGGCTAAAATGTTTTAAAATTCTTCAAATTGATAATCATTTCTCACATTTAAAAAAAGTACTTGTTAATCTCCCCAGTGAAGGCCAGTTTAGACAGTAATAATCCCTTGACTCCAGGCTGACTAGTAAAGATTTGACATATGTTAGGCAGAAGATGTTGGTTCCTTGTTGTCTGCCAATAACCTTATTATAAAATAATCGAGGGCCAGATGTACCAAGCGTTTTTGCGTCCTCAAAAATGCTTTTTCAAATGTACAAAAGCACAAATTGCGATTTAGTAAATATTACCAAATCGCAATTTGTGTTAGAGAGTCAGTATTTGCAAGGGACGTGTTTAGGGCATCCCTTCAAAATACCAAATTCTGGTTGCAAAACAGTAATACACTTTACCACCAATTTCAAACTGGTGGTAACCCATTCACAAAGGGGAAGGGGTCCCCTGGATTTTTTACCCAGTATTGGCAGCCATTTAATTTCTGTTTCGGTCAGCCAATCAAAGCGCGAGATCCTATGGGACAGTCAGAGCAAGTCAGGCCAAGGCAAAACAAAAGCCTTCATGACCAATACAATGGCTCTATTTTTGTTTTTGCACGACTTCCGGACTCTTGCCAGACTCTTGCAAACCCAACTCAAAAACTACTCAATGGATTTACACCAAACCACAAAAGCCCACTTTCTGGACCAAGATCTAGCTTCCTGCCAAATGTGGTGTAATTCTGTTCGTCATTTTGCCTGTAGCGCGTCCAAAAATCCCTATGGAAATTGCATGGGGAAATTTGTTTTTTGTTTGATGTGCCACACAGTAGAAGAACTCTCCTTCCTTCTCTTTGCCTTCCACACACTAATAACAAACCAATGGGACAAGTTGTGTTTTCAGGTTATGCTGCATTGCAGCCATACATATGATCTCTCATCAGCATTGCCCTGCAATGTGTCCTGCCAACACACAGGAGGCACAATTCATAGTACGGTGCAGATAAGCATAGCACACCAAGCAATCAATCACAGTTAATTTCAGCTTCTTATTGCAGCACTTAATTCTGTTGAATAATCAGCCTTACATATGAATCTCCCTTTATCATTGAAATGCAGCATGTCTTGTCAGCACAGGTTACTCACCATTGATAGTACAGTTGTAGCTAATGCTTAATTTGTAAATAAATAGGTGCCAGGACTCTCGTCAGGAGGCCACTGCAGTTTGCACCACACATTGCCCCTGCATGCTGCCAATGATAGTAACAATACAAATACTAACCATCACACTCCTACATTTGTGACAATTCAGACTATTTCAGGCATCCAAAGTTATAAGAATAGATTGGGCGGCAGGTAATAGTCATTTTTAATGTATATTGAATTAATAACTACCTGTTGTTATGGTCTTCTTTAAATTAGCTAGACAGCGCCACCTTGTGGCAGACTGTCACAAGCGCTAGTTATGACAATTAATGTCGGTGCTGAGCACCGGAAACAACCGGCTCAAATTAAGCAATGGTTGTAGCTAAGGATTCCATGCTATCAATCACAGTTGGTTATACCTTCTTACTGGTTGCGTGTTGCATAGAATGAACACATGCAATATTTCCATAGTGTGATCCTAGCCAAAAGGCAACAGAGAGCTGTACAGAGTCAAAAATAAGCATGAAGTGAATGAGTGATCGGAGAGTTATATGGATTGTGGACAGATAATGCACTGTGATGTACTGTTCTTTAAAGAGGTGAGACTTCAACTCTTTCCCGAATTGGAGAGCAAACTTGGGGCCGTCCTAATGGATATGGGGATGTTGTTTCAGAACCTAGGTGCATAGTCATCAAAGTCCCAAGATTAAGGCCTGCCATCCTTGCTTTTTCCAATTCTGCAGAGAGTTGATCCCTTTCTTAGGAAGCCAGTGTCAGGATACCCACAGAGGATGTTCTTTTACAGAGATACTCTAGTACAGCAGAGGATAAGATGACTTTGCCGAACAGTCTCTCTCGCCTGATACTGGCAGGCAATCGGTGTTAACAGAAGGTGCCAAGAACAGTTCATCCTCGCAACTAGACTCACGCTATTATCTTTGCTCTAATGCACTGCCTGGGTGGTAGTGGGGATTCTCTGATGCACTGCAATGTTAGTGTTCTCATTACAATTTTCAAACATTTCATTTAATCTAGTGGAGCACAGATTGTTCTAATTTCGTTGCTGTCAACATATTTGGCTCGTCACATAGCATTGTCGCAAAAAAGAGACAAAACTGTTCTTTTAGGCAGACTGCATGCCTGGTTCACAGGGACCCAGTGCCTGTGCTCCAGCCTGCCAATGGAAATCAAGAAATAAATGTCGTCAAAGGCAACGCTTGAAAGCTAGGAAGCGACCCAGGGTTATCTTGTGAGCTTCTTGGCCTGCCAGGTGATATGTCAAATATGGAAACCAATAAAGATCATAACTCAGCTTAAAGCAAGCCATTTCAATGGCTATGTATACATGCAAATGACATAAATGTTGTGGGTGTGTATACAACACAACCTTTTCACTTACCATTATCCTACTTCTAGCATAGCATTAATTCAGAATAAAGGTACTTCTAATGTGATTGTGTGACTGAATATCACACATAGAAATATTGTGGTATAAGAATATCGCGGATGAAATATCGCGGTCCAAACGATCGGAAGGTAAGTGCATATCAAGAAAGTATAAATTTACTATTCCTAATTCCACATCTACATACCTTAGAGATATATGTATTGCCAAAGTACTTATATGCGGAGTTATGTATAGAAAATGTGTTTTTATTTAATTTTCAATAATTTGTCCTCTATATTTCCTCAACGTGATATTCTGTCTTTGATACTTAGGGGTACACCTTCTAATGCTATATTGCTTTGACTTGCACTTTATTGACATCACATCCTTATTTGACCCCTGAGTAGGCATTTCAGAGGTTTTTGTGGGGCCCTGTTTGACAAACTCAAGTGTGTCTTTCATAAGACAAAATATGTCTTAGAGTGTAAAGAAAGGCTGCAAAGAAGCTGATGTATTGCCATAATCTTAGCTCTTTCATCATTAATAAAATGGCCATTTGTGCTTCAAAATCTATAAATAAATACATTTTGCAGCACTAGCTCAGGGTCATGAAAAAGGGCCAGAATGTGAAATAATGGCCCCTATGTCCTTTGAGTCTCCTCTTCCTAGGAAGTCTGTCTACATAAGCAGTAAAGGAACCCCAACTGTAATTATCTTGCTTTCTGCAGTGTTTATATCCAGCTCCACTATTCTCTTTCCTGTTCTATCTTTCCTCTTTTCTTTTCTTCTGTGTGTTATGGTACGCTCTTTTGCTGAGTTTTATAAAAACCAATGTGAATGGTGTTGATCTTAGAATAGTTGTGCTTCAGTTTTTTATGCAGCCAACACCTGTCAATCACCTTGAATCTATGTACACAACATGTGTACTCCTTTCACTAATTACCAATGTCAAAACTGTAAAATAATATTGTATATGCCCTAACTGTGCTAAACAGAGCTCACATGTGAGTTTTTGATACCTTCAGGTCTAGCTAGCGCTATATAAAACTCAAATTAAAAATAATAAATATGTAATGTACTGCACTCAGGTGGAGTCAATAAATACCTGAATAAATAACTATATAAATAAAAGATGCACATATTTGCTTTCATATAAGTCAAAGTAGCAGAATCTTTTCTATACATTGGCGCAGCTTCATAATGTAAGGACTGTGACAAGGGAGGACGACAAAGTAGTATTGAACATATTCTTCCTCGCTATCAATAAAAAAAAAAGTATGGTGCCATCACCTCCTTCACCCACAGGTGATGGTGACGTTCAAGCCTTTGCTGAAGTATGACAACCGATAGAACTCCATTGTTGAGTTTATAAGAAATTTCCAACAATATCATCCCCAAAACGACCTAATTTGCATGTCCATCTTTGTCCTCTAAAGGAATGCGTGATGGAGGCCTCACTTTGATCTCTTTATAAATCAGTATCAAATTGATAAACCTTAGGACTCTCTGAAGTACAGCACTGTGGAATGTACTTGGAGATGCAAGAGAGGAGAGAAGGATGCATACATATGAAAAGGCAGACATCTCAAACGTGGTCACCCTTCTAGATGAATAATACACTTGACAACTAACTGATAGAACAAAGGCTGCAGGGGTATTACATACACCTTTCAACTTCCAGGCAATTTTTTTTAATTAGCCAATTTTGGGAATCATCCATCCAAGTCAAAAAGGAGAGAGGGGGGACCAGGAGCCTGTCAAGGTCCAGTGTCCGTGCTCCACAAATGAACGTTAAATCACAGGGGACACTGTTCCGAGATCAGGGTGCAAAGTGTCACCCACTCATCAAAAGGAGAGATTAAGAGTATAGTAGATAGGGAGAGGAAGAGGGAAAAGAGAGAGGCAGAGGTACATCCCCAGTATCAAGGGTCCAATCCCGAAGGGGAGAGCCGAGTCTTGCCTCTTAGTTACCCTCACACACCCCGAAGGATGTAATGCTTCATCATTGGGCCTTTGCTCCTCGTTGGGCTGGCGCTGTAATTCCCGACGGGTCTCCCGAAGGGTCACTTTCACGGAGATCTTTTAAGAGAAAGGCCATCAGGTGATTGCGGCTGTGTGGGGTGGATCCAGTGGTGGAAGTGGGGAAGTGCGTGCAGTGAAAGATGCTGAAAATTAAAACTGCCTAGGGATAAATTCACTCCTGGAGCCCCTGAGTCAATTCAGTGACCACTTCCTGCTTCCCTTGGTTCAGACAACCCCGGCGTACCTCAAAGACACATGACATGTGCTCAACTTAATCGAGGTAATCAATGAGGAGAACACAGAATTTATCGACCTACTTCTAACCCTGGATGTGGAAGCACTGTATACTAATATCCCCCAGAATGCCACCATCGAGGTAGTGGGACACCTACTTCAGGAATCAGACCTACTATCCAACACTCCGGCAGATTTCATCAATGACATGATCACCATTGCGTTGAAACAAAACTTCTTTATGTTCAAAACATCGATCTTGCATCAGATACAAGAGACCATCATGGACAGCACATTTGCGCCGAGTCTGGCGGGCCTGTATATGGCATCTTTCGAGGCCACAAACATATTTTCTGACGACATTCCTTACAAAGACAACCTCATTACATGGAAGAGGTACATAGATGATATACTCATACTGTGGAAATGATCCAGGACCATCTGCAACTCATTCCTGGAATGGATCAATGGACTTCATACACACCTTCGGTTTACCGGCACGATTAGTGAAACAACTATCCCATTCCTGGACCTGAAGATCATCCTTGATGAAGGCGAACTCAAGACAACGATCTACAGGAAAGCCACCGACTGCGATAGTCTGTTAAGCTTCAAGAGTCACCATCCCAAGGCCTTACGTGAGAATCTTCCGTATGGCCAGTTCCTACGGATACAACGTAACTGCACTACTAACCAGGATTTTGACACTGAGGCCAACCGCCTTGAAAAAAACCTTCGGGATAGACACTACCCGAAAAGGGTAGTAGAGAAGGTGAGAAAACGAGCAAAGAATAATAACTGACAGGCCCTCCTCGAAACTAAAGAGAAAGAACCGAGCAAGACCATCACATGCGTCACCACCTTTACACACCTGTCCAATAAACTTAAAAACATCATTAGACGAAACTGGAGGACCCGGAACATTGATTAATTGAACCTGGAGCAACCACACTTTGCGTTCAAATGGACATCTAACCTACGCGATACATTGGTCAACACACGTCCAATGGCCAAGAAGAAGAACCAACAGAATGCCACGCTCTGGAACCTACCACCAGTCTCAGGGCACTACCCGTGTGGAAACTGTAATGCCTGCTCCACCACTACCCAGACTAAAACACTGACTCTAGACGACTTCGTCTGGAAACAACGCGGACATTCTAATTGCAACACTAAGAACTGCATATACCTTATCACATGCCCATGTGGTCTCAAGTATATCGGAATGACGTCACGCCCCATCAAGATACAGATAAGTGAACACAAAAGTACCATCCGGCGGGGAAGGTCAGCCACCAAGATGACTAACCACTACCTAGAGGTAGGCCACAACTGTGACCAGATTGCATGGACAGTCCTAGAATCTAGACCCACATGGAGCATGCACGCCCTTCTACGACAGGAACAATGTTGGGTCTTCCGCTTACGCACTAATGTCAGAGGGCTAAACGATGAAATACCCTGGGTGGAACTGTGACCTTCCACACAATACAAATCATAGAACCGATATGCTATACCCATGTGCACGTGACTGCTACCGCCAACAGCCTTGTCCACCTCTGATCCTGTCCTTAATTTATCCCTAGTCTTTCTCGAATCTAAGCAAACCACTATCTCTCCTTCTGCTTCATCCCCGTGGCTATATACCAACGTCAGGGACCACAAGGAGCCCTAGCGAGCTCAAGTGTTGTGAGTGAACCATCACCATTCAGGGTGGGAATGCAGTCAGGGTTATTCGCAGATTTTCACCCTTTCACCCTTATTCTACTGTGCCACCTTATGTAAACACTACACCTACATTAGGGGCTACTGCTCGCCGATGTTCAGACTTCCTTTACCTCAGGCTCTGGAGAGTCTTGGTCCGCATAAACACACGGACCACTCTTTACGCATGCTCACCTACAAACTCAGCACACTCCTTATGCACCAATGTTGATTCTCAAGCCTGGGGAGCCAACAGACCACTACATGCGCATGCTCACTAACGAGCCATACACACCTCATAAGTATGCGCACTATTTCTCAGACACTACCACCTGAGCATGCGCATCAAGATCTGGTAATCACTACGCATAATATGTACACCAGCAGGAAGGAGGTAACGCCTCTACTAACCGTCCCGAAGACTATGAATACTACATGGCTGCCATACACATTCAATGCAGGCAGCCGCTGGTAGAGGGTAGGTGCTAATGAGCCGGCACCCGACGCAACCGTGAGTAGGAACCACCGCTATGGTGGAGGACTAAACTTAACCCACTAAATGCAATAGGTTTTACCATTATGTCCCGTCATCCCGCATTTGACTGTTACTGTTATGTCGTCCTTTCTTGGACTCTCTCCCTCGTCTTTAGCCAATAAGGTGCGGGCATCCAGCGTACACTAGCCTTGGGAGATTCTTTCCCTAGATGTGAGGGTAAGCCGGGCTCTGCGTTTTTTATTTTAATTTGCTATTACGAGTGCGGTCTGGAGAGTGAATGGCTGCGATCCACATATGCAGCAATCACGGATGAAGCGATGCATAGATGTACCAGTATTGGTTGCTTGGCACACCGACAGTGGGGACTCGAAGTCCGAAACTCCCGGGTGTAGCCCGCACCATACACCATTCCTAAGACAATCGTAAGAGACTTCACTATGTATTTAGATCTCAGCAACAGCGACCATCCTCGGGGAGCAGGCGGGGGGGCCTTGAGCGCAGTGGCCATGCTTTCTGGCATTACGCTTCTGAGGGATCCCCGCTCCTTTCCACGGGGAGGTGGCTGATGGCTGTTACAAGATACGACGTAGTCATTATGAGTCTGTATCATTATGTTTTAATGTATGTTGATGCAATGTATCTTTTCGGCGCTACTACGTATAACGTGCTACGTGTCACCGAGCACCAATGCCTTGGCACGTTTTGACACATTTATTTTTTCTCTCTCTTTTATTTGTCATCCCCCTTAGGTACTTCTTTGATTTGGGCATATCTACAGTTGAGATTTTAACCACATAGTAGGGAACAATGTTCTGTTGTTAGCCCCAAGATACCTCTCACTTATGCGGGTTATCATCCTCACTTCGGAACCCCATTTTCACGTGCACTATCATCTCAACTGTTAGGTCCTGAAGAAACGCCACTGATCACTTAGACAAACCAGGCGTGAAACATGTCGACCTTGTAATAGTTACCCGGGCACATTAAGCCTCACAGTAACTCACTTACCTTCGGGTTTTTTAGTCTACCAGGGGTACAAAGCGATTAAACGTTCTTCCTATGGATACTCCTAGGCAGTTTTAATTTTGAGCATCTTCACTGCACGCACTTCCACCACTGGACCCACCCCACACACCCGCACTCACCTGACTGCCTTTTTCTTAAAAGATCTCCGTGAAAGTGACCCTTCGGGGGACCCATCGGGCTTTGCAGCGCCCGCCCGATGAGGAGCAAAGGCCCAATGATGAAGCATGACATACTGGGTATGTACCTCTACCTCTCTCTTTTCCCTCTTCCTCTCACTATCTACTCTACTCTTAATCTCTCCTTTTGATGAGTGGGTGACACTTTGCACCCTGATCCCCAATCATCCATCCAAACCTTATAACATAACCCTTAATGATTATATCTGGTGAAAAATTATCTTCCTGGAAAGTGTTGACACTACTTTGCTAATAAGCCCTTTTGGGGTAAAGACATTGTCTAATCTCTGTATATGTTGTTCTGAATTGTGTAGTCTCAATCACCTTAGAGCTATATATTCAGTTCAGGCTGTGCTGTTCCTGGGGGGAGTTGAATACGTCCGAATCATGGACGTAAATCTATTGTATCAGGAATGAGTTTACAAAATGTCAAGATCTATCAGAATAAACTAGACTGACGTAAGCTGATTCCATGTCACCCTGAGTTGGTAGTCTCCACAATCGTTATGTAATAGCAAGCAAATAAAGGGTTATCAAAGTAACTTACATTTTCCCACGCCTTGCAAAGATCAATGATACCAAAGTTATGAAGCAAAGGAATGAACACAATATTTAAGAACATCTATTTCTCCATAGTTCAAGATTCTGACACCAAGAGAGCTTCTTATTCAACTGTTTCAAACCTGCACTCCAGTGATTGTCTTAAAAGTGTCACTGACATTTAGAGCAACATCTTCAAGAGTCAGGTGGACTACGAAAAGGATATAAACTTTTGGGCACCTACCAGAAGTCCTTCTTTATCTGCAGTATTGAACCACATGTGTATGATTCTTTTATAAAGTGTTCAATCTGCAAACTACATTTCCTACTACACTTATACACAAACAACATTTTGTAGAACATTTAGGAGCACTACAATAGTACTACTAACATAATACAAAATACTATTCACTAACCTATGAGAAGAGGCCTATGCCTCCTCCTCTCCTATTTTTTATGAGCAGAGATCGATATTGAGGTGTTTTGGGAAGTACGTGCACCCACCCACAAAAGAGTTAGTCCATTCCTATTCATAAACTGCTAGTCTATACTTGCTACAGCCAAAAAAGAAACAAAAACTGTTGTAAATTTACTCCAGCTCAGAGCTGTAGTACGTCCGACACCACACATGCTAACCGGGAGGTTCTCAACACACTCCCAGAGATAATCATTGGGGAATGAATTTATACAAAAGCCTTTGGGAACTAATAATAAGTGAAATTAACATATTTTAACTTTTTAAAAATAATAAGCAAATGTAATGTAATATTAAAGAATGATATTTAAATAAAATTTAGATATTAGTTTGTTATAAAATATGTTAACCTTTTTAATTTTTAAACATAAATATAACATCTTTTTTTTAATGACATTAATTTAAATTGATTCCATATATAATGTTAAAAATCTTTTATTTCATAATAAATAAATATACATTTTATACTTAGGTGAAACTTTCATTGTAATTCTTAAGAAACTATATTTTAATTAAATTCAATATATTAAAAATAATGAAATATGTATTAAAACAAAATTACATCAATAATGCTGAGGATTTTTTTAATTTTGTCTGTGGTTAAAAAAATATTTTACATTAATGTACATTAATATTTAGCATTGAATTTTACTAATTTATTTTTAAGTTTAATACATTTTTAAACTTTTCTCTATAATATACCATAGATAGATCTCAGTCCCGGTGGCAAAGACCTCTGCCTGTGTGTGAAAAGTTACATGTAGTAATTTTACACTGTTGATTTCAGGGGTTTGGAGCATATAAGTCTACATTTCTGTGGTGCACCCGCCCAGCAGATTACGAGTGTAATCCAAGGCGGGCAGGCGGTCCTGCAGCGGTCTCAAAGTGGCGAGTATGTTAGGCTCATAGGAGAGCCTATACAACATACCGCCGCTGCGAGAGAGCCTGCTGCATGTACATGAACTGTGTGGCATGCATATTGTTGCGCATGTCACACAGTGCAAGTGAAATTGTAGAGGTGAGCACAACATGTGCCACCTCTCCCCCGCATGCACCTCCATGGCCAAATTCACCTGACCTGCATTTCTGCCACCCTACCCTATTCATTGCGAGCTTCCCGCCTTGAAATGGGCGGTGGAAATGCAAGTCATGAGATGCTTGGCAGTACCGGCATCGCCGCCACCAGGCTGTTCAGGACCCTTTCCACACCGCCACCTCAGTGTGATCCTGGATCATGACAGAGGCAGCGGTCTTGTTGCGGTCCCACCCCCACCATCGTAAAAGGACAGTCTGACCACCGGGGTGGTGCTGGTCGGACCGCCACCGTGAGCGTACTCGTGATAACCTCCTGAATTAAAGAATGTTTGCTGCATGTGTGACAAAAATCTGTCTCCTCTGACAGTCCTGTCACAATAAGCACAAACAGATATTTCCTTATTCCATAGCATCTTAATTATGGACCATTCACACTGCAGCCCCACAGCAGCTACAGCTTCAAAAGCCTCTGCTACTACACTTCCCATCTGCCAACATCTGAAAAGTGTTAGTGTGGAAATGCTGGCAATACATTTGCTAAAATAATCTGGCCGTCTGTTTCTGAAGACCATTCCGTATGACCACAGCTAGTTCAGCCTTCTGGAAATGCAAGAGGCCAATTATAATACACAGATCCGTTTACATAGTCAGGAACGGTGCAAGGATGTTTGGTGTACTTCCAATACAGTACTCCCCATCCTCTAAGGCAATCACCTGTGGCTGTTTCTTGTTATTTGGAGTCACTTAATGGATACTAAAAGATTGAAGCCTTGCTAAGGCTTATGGATGTGGCCAACTTAAACCTGGCATCTTGAACCACCAGCAATTTAAATAGGATTTCCTTGCATTACTTTGTTTTATCCAGCTAGAATGAGCAATTTAAGATCCTGCATTCCTCTTTTATAATGTGTTGAATTTAATTATCAGGATTAAAGGCTTACACGGTCAAATGAGGTGACTTTATGTAACTTCACCACTTTTCCAATTACAAGAAATAATAAAGCAGCTCTTAAAGTAACAGCTGCAGAAAACAACATAGGCAGAGAGCATACAATGCACAAGGCATATGACAATCTTACTCCTATAAACACGTTGGTACCTGCTGCACAAGTAGAACTAGTCTGACTTTCTATACCCATGACAGATAAGATACCATCAGCAAGGCAAAGAATCGCAGCACTCAAAAAATAAACTGATAAACCTCCATATCTGAATGCAGCCTACATGCGAGTTAAGCAAGCAGCCCTGGCTTTTTAATCAGCCACAAATGCAGGGATTATCATTGGACTTTTAATGCTGTTAGCATGGATTATAAATCTTCATGTGCAAAGTGCTTTAGCTAAAGAAAAGAATTTGGAGTAACTGAGGGCATTACACATGGAATGTTGCCGCTTGGCAAGTAAGGATGGGTTGTATGACAGAGGCATGCACGGCTAAACCACGTGTGCCTCTACTACGTGGCCCCAGCAACGAATGCATCTGAACAACAAATTCCTTTACCACACATGCCTTTACCACGCATGCCATTACTGTGCAATTTTGTGGTAAAGGCATGACTGGTAGAAGGAAGTGCAGCAAAGATCACACCCAACCCCTCCCCGTGCCCTAAAAACTACTTTGATCCCCCAGAGCCCTAATAACAACCCCACCACTGAGTCCTAAACACTACCCTGACCCCCGACCCCTAAACACTACCCTGATCCCAAGCCATAAACACCACCCTGATCCCCCTGAGCCCTAAACACTACTGCGACCCCCATAGGCCCTAAAACCTACCCAACCCCTGAGCCCTAGACACTATCCCGACTCCTCCTGAGCCCCGAACACTACCCAACACTCCCTGAACCTTAAACACTACCCGACCCCCTGAGCCCTTAAAACTACCCGACCCCCCTGAGCCCTAAAAACTACCCTAACCCTTTTCCCTTAACACTACCCGATCCCCCGAGCCCTAAACACTACCCGACCCCCGAGCCCCACAAACTACCCCACCCCGAGTCCTAAAAACTACCACAACCCTTAAAAACGACCCCCACCCCCCAAAACCTGGCCCCAGCCCCACGTACCTCACCGCGTCTTTTCCTGATCCTTCCTTTTCCTGGGCACATGCGTGGTTAAGGCATAAGCGTGGTTAAGGCATGCTTGGTTGAACTTGCGGGGAAATAGCAAACATGGCTCTGCCCACATTGTAAAGGCCTTTCCCATGGGGCTGCACTACATAACAAATATTTTGCTTGCCTGATATTTAATATAGACCAACAGTTATTGAACCCACATATAAGAAGGTTAAATCTTCACCAGACCTTAGAAGGAGATTTAGAAAATAAATTGGAGCAGATTAGGAGAGTAAAATGGGATAAATAGACATTCCTTGTAACTGGACCAGATAAAATTTAACCAAAGAGGAGTCTTGAGAAGTAAAGAAGAGAACTGGAGTTGTTTTAATTGCACACGAAAAAAACAAATTGAAATACCTAATTTACAGATGTCTTAATTGAAGTACCCATCTCATAAATGAATGAACTATGTAGTAATAGACAAATATAGGAAATTTAGTATCCAATGAAAAAACTCAAACGTACCTCTGAGGAGGAGCTTTCCACATCTCCGCTGCAACAAGCCTTCTTCACACACATCCCTAAAACACTACCTGTCTCCACTTCGAGATGTTCAAAACCCCTAACTGTCCCTTTTTCACCTCCAGATAGCCCTCAGAGACTGATATCTCACCATCAATGGCCCTTACTAGTCTATGAGACATGCCTAACTCGTCCTTCAACATCCCATAGCACTTTGGCTCAGAGACTATGACACTTCCATAAGACCTTTGGAGGTCCCTCAGCTATGCTTGATGGGAGCAATTTTCAGACTTCAGACACTAAGACACCTTCTAATCACCTCTGACCCACCATCAGACACTCCGGACCCTCTCTTAGAAATCCTTAGTGTGTCCTCAGAGACTTAAAGGCTCAGTAGACCTTCTAACATCTTTATTTAGCCATCAGATACCTTAACCAGTCCCCAGTCCACATTTAAACACCCTTAGCTAGTCATTAGACAGTGCCATATGCTCTTCAGTAGGTCTTGGCATACTTTCAGAAACTACTAGCAGGCTCTCAGAGCCGACAGTCGGCATACTAACTCATCAATACATACCCTTCTTTTCACCTTCAACAACTCACAGATGGTCCACAGAAAAGGCTTTCAGGTTCCCCAATGGATCCCTAGACACCACTCAGAGGCTGCGGGGCTCTTTTAAACACCTCCGGCAGGCATTCAGACTCCCTTGGTCATTCACTTGAAACCCTTTGTATGCATTTGTGTACCCAAAACATACCCTCAGGTACACTCACCCTGCCCTCAGTTACTTACAGTTGTCACTTAACCCCACCATTTCCTGCCCTCAGAGTCTCTTGATGTGCTCACAGACTCTAGCATGCCCCTAGAGAACACAATATGTGGTCGGAGACCCTCCGCTGGTTCTTGCAATCCCCTCTTTGGCCATTAGAGATCCTCTAGTAGGCCCAGTGGCATCACTAGGGTTGGTGTCACCCGGTGTGGGTAACTCATGGTGTCACCCCCTCATGACTTACCACATGGACCTCCTCCGCTCCGAGTCCGCCAGTGGACACAGTTGACAAATAATGGGACCATAGTGAGAATGCCAATAGAGACGCATCTGGTTGATTGCCTGTTGTGAGATGGATACGTTCTTACACCTGTTGTTATTTTTGACTAAGAGAAGGGTTGCAATTACCTGGATGGTTCAGGCTGGTCCCAGTGTGGAAAGATGGGCGAAGGATGTGATTGAATGGGCTGTGGCAGATGAGGCGCACCTAACAAAATGTAGCCGTGATGAGAAGGCAGAGAGGGACTTGGGAGCATGGGGGGTAACTTCTTAGACCTGAGGGGCTCACAGGTACTCTCCTCAGATGACAAAGTGAAATCTAATGATACAGATGCCTGGTGACTTATTCCGTACTTTTGACCTGGGAGTAATACTCCAGTGTTATTATATAAGAAGAGCTGTGATGACCTGATTCTCTATGTCAAATGGTTGGAGATGGCTTTTGTTTATGTATTTGTTACTGTTATTTTGATAAAAACCAATAAAAGATGTCTATAGAAAAAATGCATCACAAGCATCCATAATAACACAGTAAACTCTACCATAGGCACCTTTAGCACAGGAAACTCAGGTTGGTCAAATGCGCTCATTCCAGGATTTATCTAACATGTGGACTCCCAAATCGGGAGGCTTATAGGTAAACATCTTACATGTGCACTTGTGGAAAGGTTTTTCGAGTGTTATGTTTCAATAATAACGTGTACTATGCATTCTTACACATGATTCTACATGTATAGACATATTTACATAATTGCAATTGAAACTAATTTCTTCTGATGTCTAGAAATGAAGTTATTAATGTGGTTTAGATAGGCCACATATCTGTGTAAGCTTCCATTTTGAACGAAATGTCTGCCATCTCTGTCACTCACTCCTGCAGGTATGCCAACCCTCCCGATTCAGGCAGGAGACTACCGATTTCAAGGCTAGTCTCCAGCCTCCCGAATCAAGCATCCAGAAACCCGATTCCTCGGCGTTTCAGCTGACAGGGCTTGGTATTGTATAACGTGCTAATTCTTCCAGCAATAGTCAGTGGCGATGCAGGGGCTCTAGAAGGGGCGAAAAACCATCAAAGCCCCATTAACAAACAAATGGTCTTTTAAAGACCTGTGAAGTACTCGGATGCGGCTGCCACACACGAGGGGGGGTTGGTGTATGCACTGCCAGCAACCTGCCAGGCCAGTGCACAACACTTGCATCACCCTCTCTCTGCCTGCCATTGCGCTCCATGCTTCTGAAAGGTAAGAATAAAACGTACATTTGCGTTTCAAATTTCCGATCCTGCAGCAGCTCACTTCCAAAGCCCATATATGACAGTAACCCGATTCAAGGCCACATTCTCCCGATTTTTTCCCAAAAACTCCCACTTTGCTCTTCTGAAATGTTGGCATGTATGCACTCCTGGTACCCCCCTGCACATATCTCCCCACATGCTTCGCAGAGTACAGCCAAGCTGATATTATAATAGTTTATTTCCAGTGCAGGAGCTGTCCTGCTCACTCGGAATCACCCAGGAACGACGTGCTCGTGGCGGCATACAGACCTTCCGCCAGGCTGATCTCCAGAGGTGAGATCCTTTGTGTTTTCTTACCCTCATAGGGTGCCTACAGTCGAGGCAGGCCCGGCTCCAGGTATTTTTATTTGGGTGGGCCAAGGGTGCATTTGGGTGAGCCACTGCGGGCTCGATGTGTCGCATATATGTCTAGACAGGCCTGCTTCAGGGCCCTCCTTTATCTCTTCTTAGTCTTACAAGGCCCAGTAAAACGCACTCTTTTCTAAATCTCTTTCTAAATATTATCACTCTCAAAAAGTGTTTTTTCCATGCAATGTCCCTTTGATGGGAAGAGGAGGTTTCTGAGGTGGGAGTATCAGGCAAGTGACACTTCTCAGGCTCCCTTTCTGCGAGCCTTCAGTGAGAATCCCTCTTCATTACTACCTCCACCTGACCCCGGACTCTGCAACGCACTCCCTTACAGGCTTTATTATCCACTACTCCTCTCCAGTGCACCTTATCTCACAGCTGACCTTGGGCCCCAGCCCCATATCAGGCACCATCGGGCTCCACTTTCATTTTTCACTCTAAAAACATTAGTAAAATCACCTTCAAACTTAAAACATTGAATATAGCGGTAATATAATTACCACACACTTTAAAGTATGTTCCACAGTTGCCCTAACGACCCGACTGCTAATTAAATAAACAAAAACAGAAAGGCCATGACAGGGCCGGCTTCAGCGCTGATGCGAAAGTCTTTTTTGGCGCCGCATTAAAAACCTCTTTCTCCGTAAATACCTTTACTACCACCTTCCAACAGGGCCCCTCATCCCTCCATGGCCCCCTATTGACCCCCTCCTCTGATTCCCTCACTGCCACATGCCACAAGTGCCCCTCATCTCCCCGTAGCCTTCCCCCTTTATGACCTCCTCCTCGCATTCCCTCACTGCCACCCTCCAACAGTGCCCCTCATCTCTCTGTAGCCCCTCCCCCTATTGACCATTTGACCTCCTCCTCGGATTCCCTCACTGCCACCCTCCAACAGTGTCCCTCATCGCTCCATAGCCCCTCCCCTATTGACCTCCTCCTCGGATTCCCTCACTGCCACCCTCCAACAGTGCCCCTCATCTTTACGTAGCCCCTCTCTCATATGCATTTCATTTGTTGTACAGCGCTACTCATATCAGTGTAGTGTGTGTCAGTACTTTACACCACGCACACATTATACAGACAATGAATCATACAAGTATGTAAATCAGTCTATAGGGAATGCCACATAAGCCAATGAGTATTACAGGGTGTATGAATCACATGTCATCCATACTGGTGGGCAGTATATTTTAAGAGGGTTTGGTCTGGGGAAACACAACCTTAGGATTTAAAGAGTATTTCCATGGGGGTCAGCTTTACTGATACAAATGTATATCTTCCCAAACATACTCATTTTAGCAACATTAGAATAATGAAAGACTGGGGAAGTTCTAACTATATCACAAAAATAGAAAGCGAAGTTGTAAGTATACCATTCATGTTTGTATGCAGCTCTTTGATGACAGTTCATTGGTCACTGTCCTACGTTAGGATTGTAACTTCTGAACTACAAGTAGCACAAGGATCGCTGTGACAAAGGCAGTAACCCACTGAGCTTCCACATAAAATACAGTTCATCTGCATTTAAAAACTAACAGACAAATGACTGCTCTCCAGCAGGATCATTAATCACCAGCGTTATCTGGGCATTTTGTATTGTCTTATTGTTGTCCTGCATCGGCCATGATAATGATAAAAACTGTTTAAATGAAGCACTCACGAAGTATGTGTCCTGCTGGGCCTGTGCATATTTTTTTTTAAAAACTAAATAGTAACACATTCTCTTACCTACTCCATTAGTCAAACTTTGTGTCACAGCCTGATGTGATAAACAGCTGCAGGGGTCAGGAAAGGTGAATCGGAATAAAGATACTTATTTTCTCCTGCGCTGCATAGATAACGAAATATCCACGCAGCAGAACCTTGTCGCATTTGCCATGTGGAGATGAAGGGGTGAAAAAATAAACAAAGCCTCATTAACATGTAAATGGTCTTTTAAAGACCTGTGAAGTACTCGGGTACGGCTGCTGCAGAGAGCTGTCTATTGATAGAGTGGAGAAAGTTTGGCCAGCACTGCAGCCAACACAGCGTAACCAGATTGGTGTCACCCCATTTGAGGGTGTCACCAGGTGCGGTCCGCACCCCCCGCACACCCCTAGTGACGCGCCTGAGTAGGCCCTCACAGTAATAGAACCCTGGCCTTCAGACACCATGTGCACACTATTAGCAATCATCATCCTGCTTCAGACAACACCATCTGGTATACAAACAACTCAGGTGTGCTCTCGGAGACCTTTGGTGTCCCCCTCAGACATCTCCATCACATCTTTAGACTCATGAGCATGCTCTCAGAGAACCTCAGGCTGTCCCTGACTTCACCCGGTCCTTAACCGCTCCCAATCCAGCCTGAGAGGCCATTGGTGTAACCCCAAAATACCCTGACGTTGTTTTCAATTATTAACTAGCCGGACAGAGCACTTCTCCAACAAGCCCATAGAGACACTCGTATTTCCTTGAGACACCTCCAGTATGACCTCAGGAGACCATTGATCACCCACCTGGCGAGACTCTTGTGACTTTCAAAGCCAATGGATAGTATTTTACTTTTTGGCTCAATCAGATAAAGACATTTATCTGTCATCCATTTTTGAGTGTGTTGGATGCTATTGTGCATTTCACTTCTGGTTTCTGATTCTTTCGGAATTGTAATCTGTTATTCACTGCCCTTTTTATACATAGGATTGCCAGTCTTACGGCTGTTGAGGATTGCACCAAGGGGTGCCATGCAGAGGTTGAAGAGAGACAGTAGATGAGACCAGCCTTGAAGTACTAAGCAGGTATAATAAGTAGTTTTGGGCATGAAGAGGCTCAGCCGCGGTACGTGCAGGTAACAGCGGTGGGGCCGGGTAAGGGGGTATTTCGAGGGACGATGCAGAGGGAAAATTAAATAAATAATTATTTCCTCAACATCACCCCTCGAAATCCCCCCTTCCCCTTCCCTGGCCCCACCGCTGTCACCTGCACGGACCGTGGCTGAATAGGCTTTTCATAACCTGAGTGTAGTTAAAGAAGAGTGATCTAACCATTGGAGTACACACCTCTCAGTCAGCAGCAGTCTCCAGTTCGGAAAGGAGAATGTTGCAGTAAACTGTATGAAAGACAGCAGACAGGCTAAAAGAAGGAAAAGGACAGATGTGACTAGTACCTTTGGTGGACAATAGTTTTATCCTAATGTTGTCTAAGGCAGTTTAAGTGATTCTTCAAGGTCTGAAGCCCAACTATAAGTCGTGGCGCGGGTTGCTGGTTTCCAAACAGACAGAGAATTATGTAGCGGCTGCAGCTTTCAGTATTGGGCCAATTGTAGGGACACCATATTTTGGTCTACAGTTTACTAGGAAATCTGAGTTAATGATAAGTTTACATTTGATGGGAATGATTTCTGCTGGTCGGTATGCATTGATGAATCTTCTGAGAAACGACGCCATGTTAGATTGGCCAAGATTATCTTTTTTTGCATTGCAGAGGCAGTGACAGGTTTGAGTTGTTTTTACAGTTTTTCTTAGGTATTAAGACAATTTAACCCCCTTAGTAACTGGTTTGTGTAGAGGTGTTATTATTTTATAGTGGGGAAGGGAAGGTTTCTTGTTAACCCAGACTTTGCTGGTTTGTGTTTTAAGGAGGACATGTAGTTCTTGCAGAGCAGTTGCAAAGTTGTGGTTGGTGGGTGGTTAAAGGGGTCGTAATCATTCTTAGTAAACCAGAAATAGTTTTTTTGAGGAGTTAACATCAATGATACAGAACTGGAAGAAGTCTTTTTGCTCTGAGTAAAGACGTTTTACAACCTCTGAAGTGGATGCAACAGCCAGTTGTATCAGATGGGTGACATGTCTTTTTTTAGTGTCCATATTAAGATAGATTACGCTATTGACTTATTACTTACTTGCAGCACATACTATTTTTTTTGTTTAATATGCTTTATTGTAACATAAGAGACAGTAGCAGAATATAAAACATAACTTCTAAATAAAATAGAGCAGGTAGACATAATCACAATAGAAAGCATTTTTTTTAATTTTAAAGGGAAAAAGAAGAAAAAGGGGGAGGAAAGAAAGGGAAAGTAGGGAATACTAAATATATTCGTAGATACTAAATAAGTATTATAACATTATGCTCCTAAAACTATACATAATATAAGAAACAATTAACTAATAAGTAAAAATACTATCTGAAAGAGAAGGAAAAATAGAGCAAAGAGGAGGGAATTCAAGGGGGTTGGAAATGTTCTGAGCGACAAATAGAAACTTTATGTAGAGAAACTGTATTTATAGAACTTGCATTCAAATAATTAGTTAATGGCAACCAAAACACATCTCTATTCACATGAGCATTAAATTGGGAAGCATAAGCAACATCTGATCTGTGATGTTGGCATACAGTATTCCACCATGACTTGAGTGAGAGTTTGGTCAAACCCTTCCAGTTCATCGTAATTTGTTGAAATGCTAAAGCCAACAAAAGATCAAATAATCATTTGTTGGGAGAAGGCAGGGAAATGGATTGTGAGAGGCTACCCAGAAAAAGAAGGGTATTGGACATGGGAGTATGGATCTGAAAAATGGTAGATAAACGGGTCCAAAGTTGGTTCCAAAAAGAAATTACAGGGGGACATGAGAAAAGAAGATGTGAAATATCTGCTGAAGGAGAATCACAGGACCAGCATTTCTTATCATTAATGTGTGCAAAATTTGCTATAGAAGTGGGAGTGAAATATAATCTGTGATATAAGTAAAACATGGATTGAGTGGTGGAAGCAGATCTTGAAATCTTTAAAGACTGAGCCCATAACTTGTTCCATACCTCAATGCTCCATTGGGATCCAAAATCAGATTCCCAAGCTAGTCAATCTTAGATTTATCACGATCAGGGTTTGTGGTAAAGAAAAATGTATAAATTAAGGAGGGCAGCACATACTATTAATGTGTGTGGTTATTTAACAGCATAAGGTGGGCAACAACAACTGGCTGGTCAGCAGCCAATTGGTGACTCTGGGAGAGTTGGTGTAGTGGCAAATATTACTCCATCTTAACCAAAAATGTGTCCATTCTTGAGAGACTAATAACATATAACATGAAACCTAGGAATGTAAACAAAAAACTGCACTGAAGGGGTTATTTAGACCCTGGCAGGCAGCCTGCTAGTCGCCAGGTCTGCAAAGGCTTTGGTCCCATCTACACTGGCAGAGGACCGCCCACTAAATTTAGGGATGTCCGCCGGCCAAGCAGTGACCTCTATCTCTCTACTGTCAGTGGAGGTGCTGGTGTAGCTTAACTTTGGTTAGCAGGAACCATGCGCCCGCTCAGCAAAGCTTTTAGCTTGCAACAAATTCCCTCCCAGCAGAAGTTTTGTTTCTTGAAAACGAAACAAAAACATAGGTCCTTATGCTCAAGGCCTGTTGTCCATTACCATCTGGCCCAGTTGCAGCGGAGCTTCCAGCTCAGAACATTTTCAGCCTAAGTACCTAACAATGTAAACTTTTTTAAGCAGTTCTTTAAAGTTTTAACACCGTTTAAATAATGTCATGGTGAATTCACCCACCCTATTGAGTGGTGCAAGAGTATCCTACCTGAGAGCGGTTCTCGCCAGGGTTTGAACGACAAAGCAACAGAGGCTTGAAAGACCTCTTGTTCCTGTGTAGCAGATACATACTTACTCTTTGCCACACCCTTAACCCGATTGGTGAATACATCTTTCCCAATCTGACATCTTCCTGGCCAGTATCCAGGTGTCTAAACTTTCTATAGCACATGGAGCAAGATTTGCATTCATGAAATCAGTATGAGCTGGATTAAGTGTGAAAACTGACTATTAAAGGGCTTAATTAGGAGTGTCCCGGTGTCTGCAGCAATAATTATTGCAGACAATAAAATCCAACACCAAAGTTTTCGGATTTTATCACGTCTTAAATATCGGCCAATTTTATTTACAAAATGGGGGTGGATTTTGGTGCTTACCACATCAAAATGTGCAAGCCCTATTTTTCAGGCATATTTCTCACAGGTCTGACCTGCTGAAATGTATCCAGGGGCTGAATATTTAATAACACTCCGGATTATCCATGTGAGATAAAGTCTCTACGATAATCCCGATATGGGCGGTAAGAGGAGTTACCACTTGTATTGGAATTATACGGGACACTCGTAGTAATGACCTAAATGTCCTACTTCCTTCAACTCACAATTGAAAAAGAGAATAAAAATCAGTCTGTTGCAATAGCAGACACAAACAGAAGAGCGATGCTATGCCCCTGTATCAACTAACATATATTAAATTGATGAGGAAGATTTGCAATTTTTGGTCAGAAAAGCACAGATCAACATAAGTAAACTCAGTTGTAGAAATAAAATAGATTACTTGCATATCTCTCTAGTTAAGACGGTGAATACACACATATAGATGCTCCAGGTCATGTAGGATTCCACAGCCAGTGTTACAACAAAAATACCAGGAAAAGATCACACAAACTGCAGGTATTCAGGAGAAAGCATTGGTGACAAGCACTAGCCAGTTTAAATTTTAAGCGGTGACCCTTACCTTTAGAACCAAACTGGATGCATCTACTTTCTTGGGAAATCAGTTTGTGCTACATAATAGTAACACAATTTAATAATCTCTCAGAAAATAACTGCTGTGTGCTCTGATACTAGAAAGATTTAATAACAAGCATTTGCAATGCATCGGTCTCGCCTTTGGGACCTTATATGTATTTAGTTATGCAGCACATTAGCCTGGGTGCTGAAACATCTACTATTCTTTAATATGGAGGGAAAGTAAGCACCAAACTGCGTGACACGCAAGGTATGGGAACACATGTAGAGAAATATTGCCTTTCAGCGGGGAATAGTATTGTCCAAAGCTCTGCTTTTAATATAAAATCAGGGCCTTTGGTGGTCATATCGCTAAAAATACAAGATTTGAAAGAAATACTATTGTCTATGGGTGCTCGTGGAAGACAATTTCTATGGAATGGAATCTAGAGAATGCTACAGTGATTCTGTTTTTTTACTGACCTCTGATGATCGTTTTCTATCAAGAAAGTTAAATAGAGGCAGTTACCAGGAAAATAAAAAAAGGAAAGCCCTCAGCAGAAAGCAATTCTGGTATTTTAATGACCTTTACTGGTCGTTTTCTATCAAACAAGATTTTATGACACGAGCTGTCGAAATAAAGCTTATACAACAACAACAACAACATAAGCCTATAGGCACCTCCCTAGATTGTCCCTTGGACGCTTTTATACTTTCTAAATTTCCCCTGGCTGTATCAAATCCATCTCTACTTAAAGGTGACACTCTCCTCCTCAACTTTATCTCTATTTTAGTCCCAACGTGATCTGGTTCTCTCGAGACTACCAATAGTCCTCTCTGCTCCTCTCTATAGTTGCCACGAGAACTTTTACTGCACTGCAACCAATGTCGCTATGAACCTCTGCTCCTCTATAAGATTCTCTTTTACATTCACTGTTGCTTCTGTCCATTCACTGGTGCTTCTGTCCAGTTACCCTCCTGCTGCTGATATGGAGTGCTCCTGCAATTGCGAGGGTCTGAGCTATTGGCATTGAAAATGAAAATGCCTTTTATTTTTGTGTTTTGAAAACATGCAAGCGGGGCGTAAACATGTACTTTGTACTTATAGTCCATGCTTACGAGAAGCAAGGCTGTCAGTAAAAGAGGCGCAGTTACTGCCAGCCTTGATTTTCCTAAGCAACTACTATAAGTACAAAGTGTGTGTTTACGCACCGCTTCCAGTTTTTTAAAAACATATAAATAAAAGGCATTGTCATTTACAATGTCAATAGTTTGTGTAATGTGCTGTGCTTACATTTAAACAAATGCATAAAAAACAATAGCATAAGACTCTTATACAAACAAAAAGTCCAGTGTGTACGAACAGTTCTTAACTTAAGAGAAGTGCTATTTTTTGGGTTGGGGCGCTGATGGTGAGATTTCAGTGAGTGATCTGGTACATCACAATGTGTAATATTTTTTGTGAGCCTCAGTAAAAAACAAAAAAAAATTACCTAAAATTACCGTATTTGTTAATTAATTTTGCAGAATATTTTGAGTTAAGTATGAATGTTTTGAAGACAAAGTAAAATGCACACAAAGTAAATTGGATAAAATTAAACATAGTTAAATGCCTCAAATAAGAGCATCATTTGAAGAGTGCCATTGCCTTCTTAGTTTCAATCACAGTGGTATGGTTCTAATGATTGTTTTTGGTCAAGCGTGGTTTTGCCCCTTAGGCACAAATAAACATTGAAAGATGATCTTATATTGGTTAAAAAGCTTTCTCATCCCTAACTCATTCATTCACCTTCAAAGGAAACCATTGAGAGGAATGTATGTAAAGAAATGGCTAATTGAATATGCCAACATGTGATAACACTCAAGAACTTAGATTCTGCATATTTTGCAGCTGAAAAGTGTGAAATTTATTTGTAATACTGCTGTTTCTTTATTTTTTAAACTTTTGCCTTCTAAGAATCGATCTTTGCAATGTAATCGATATTATGTTATAATAAAGATTTTGATTGCTTTAATGATATTGCATATGTTTCATGCTTATTTATCATAATCAAAAACAGCAGTTGATGGACAGAATGCAGAACAATGTCATACATTCACCCCAGTACAGAGATCTGGGCCTAAATCCATCGTTTTTTTGCTCACCATGCCATTCCAGTTTGAACCCAGCCATATGCAAATCGGTCTTGACCCTGTGCCTCATGGGAACAGTCCAGCCCGAACTGCCAAGCCAGGTCCTCCCTGGACTGGAAACAAGCATCCTAGGACCGGTTTCGGGGTATCACCCCTCTTCAGCCAGGATAGCTTGAATCCAGTGGCACGGAAAGCACGGGACCCACGTCTGGGCATACCCTTCCCACTCGGGTGGCATGGTGAACAAAAGAATGATGGATTTAACCCAGATCTCTTGACTCTGGGTGAAGGTTTTGATTTGTTCAGCATTCCATCCATCAATTGTGTGTCTTTTGCTTTCTCGCCCTAAATGCGCCGGGTATTCCCAGATGTGGGTCCCGGGCTCACTGTGCCACTGGAATCAAGCTATCCTGGCTGCTGAGGGCTGAAAAGCCCAAAACCGGTCCTAGGATGCTTGTTTCCGGTCCAGGGAGGACCTGGCTTGGCAGTTCGGTCTGGACTGTTCCCATGAGGCACAGGCTCAAGGCTGATTTGCATATGGCCAGGTCTAAACTGGGGTGGCATGGTGAGCAAAAGAATGATGGATTTAACCCAGATCTCTTGACTGGGGGTGAATGTTTTGATTTGTTCAGCATTCCGTCCATCAATTGTGTGTCTTTTGCTTTCTCGCCCTAAGTGTGCCGGGTATGCCCAGACGTGGGTCTTAAAACTCATTGGCCCCTTGGAACAGGAATGAATTATTTTTGCAGCAAGACGTTTTATAGCAATTCGAAGAGAGAGGAGCACCACTTTATGCAGCTAATTAATAATGAGAGCTAAGTCCCATTACAAGATAGTAGTACAGGAAATGGCGTCTGCAGGAAGCACAATACTCCGTGGAAAATTTGCATTCCCACAGTCCTTTGCTACACAGCAGCCACGGTTTCATTCTCGCATGATTACATTCTTTAAGAGTATATTGTGTGATAATGTTGTTTTCAGTTTTGTTTATTATTTATATTTGAGAACGTTAAAGGTGCAATTATACCCCTGTAACATTGGTGTGAAATAAGTTTTATTTTTAAGTTTCTTGTACCAACAACATTATTTTTTCCTTCGTTCACTGTACTCCGTGTGAAAGTGAATGGGGAAATACTGTGTTAAATATTTGAAGGATTTCTGTGGGGATCCGAGCACTGCCTTCTGTTTAAAGCCGGCCAGGAAGAGAGCACATCATCACCCGCGCTCCCACGCTCCCCCTTTCATTCTGAGAAGCTGTGACCTTCGACAGTCGGCGCCAGAAGAAAGTGCGGAGTAAAGGGGCCAGTAGCCTTGGAAGGATACAAAAGACGACATGATCGTCTTGAGGAGGGACTAACAAGCCTTAAACCAATCGGAAGGCAGCATTTACAACCTAAGCCAATGAAAACGATGGGCGGAGAGTGGGCGGAGCTTCCATGAAGCTTCCACACTATAGTGTATACTGCATGTCTCCAATAGACAGCGCAAGTGCTGCCTAGGCGAGACCTAAAAAGGACTTCTGCTGGACAGTGTTACTAAAACACTTCTGTCCTTCAGGAAACTGATCATCGCAACAGATTGTCACCACCTGCTTGGGATTTCTTTTATCACTGCTCAGAAGATTGTATGTGACCTCAGAGAAGAGACTTGGGGGCATATGTATCAAACCCTTTTCCCATTCGCAAACGGGCCGATTCTCCCCGTTTGCGATATCATCCCAAAAGGACCTCGCAAATTAGAGAATCGCAAAATTTGCGATTTTCTATTTTGCGATTGCATTTAAGGAATCGCAAATTACGATTCCTTAAATGCAATGTATGAAGCCTAGAAAAATTGCAATTTGGCTGTAAGAAATCGCAAATTACCACCAACTTCAAGTTGGTGTTAATTTGCGATTTCATTGAAAAATGCACTTTTTGGCATTTTTCAAAGTGCCATGTGACGCACAGACATGCCCTTAGTGCATGTATGTGCGCCACATGTGCATACATACATATTTCAGGGGTGCAACAGGGTGTCCTTTTGACACCCTAGCACCCTTGAAATTGCATTCTCATTTTGCGATTCTCAAATTGCGAATCGCAAAATGAGAATGTCTTCCCATTCATTCCTATGGACCTCCTAGCCCATAGGAATGAATGGGAAGTTTTTCCTTATTTGCGATTAGCAATTTGCTAATCGCAATTAAGGAATGCCAAGGAATCGCAAAACATTTGCGAATTTTCTATTTAATCCCGTTTTGCAATTCTCAAATAGCGATTCCCTAAAAATCGCTATTTGAGAATTGCAAAAACAAAACTTGATACATATGCCCCCAAGAGAATATCCGTTTTGAGATTCCATTTCACCTAAACTGTTGCCTCGGAATTTACTAGACGAATGAGATTGATCAAATATATTAGGATCCATTTCAGTGAAAACATTTTATTTTGAAACCCTATGTTAATCTATTTTTTTTTTAACAGGTCACATCATAGGGCATGGCAGAGATCCCCCAAACTACCCCTTGAACTATTCTCCCTGCTTTTATTTCTTTCTTCTTTTACCCCTCCTACCACCTCTCTCTCCTGCCCTTACCCCTCCTGCCTACTTCTTTCTTCTTTTATGTCTTTATTTGTTTAATGGAACCCTCAAACCCGCCCTCCTGCCCACCTACTCATCTCTGTCTTATCTGGTTCTTCCCCCAGCACTCCCCTGAATCCCTTTTATCCATGTCTCTCATTTTAAATTTTTAGATCTCGCCTAACAGCGCAGCTGTCCGCAAATGTATTGTTAACAAGGCATTAAAATATACACAGAGTGGGCTTTGCCACCACCCAAAGAGTGTGAGTTTCTCACCTCATACTATTGGTTATTTGGTGAATTACTCCGCCTCTTAAGGAGTGCTTGAATTGCAATGAATGAGGGTCTATTTTACATCTTAAAAGTGCACCAAGGGCCTTGTTGCAGTGGTAGTTTGACCGCTGCCACACTGCGGGACCGCTGGCAGTATTATAAGTGTGGCGGTCAGACCGCCACTAAACCGCTGCTGATCCGGGGCGATCTGGCAGCAGTTCAAGGCCAAAATATGCTGGCGGTGCTGCAGCGGGACCGCCAAGAATATTTTGAGTTGCATCACCGTTACTCTTTTCATGGTGGTCGCACCACCATGAAAAGGATGGCGGTGAGGCAACAAAGGGGGCCCTGTAGTGCCCTCTTGTGCCTCTGTGTCTGGGGGGGCATACAGGGGGGCACATGTAGTGCTCCCCTGTAAATCTGCAGCCCCAGTTCCTGCACGGTGTGGCATGTATGCCACCACATGCAGGAAGGTGCAGGCGATGGTCTCAGACCGGTGGTGTGCCTGTTATGAACTTTAATGAGGCGGACAGACCGACAATCTCAGACTGCCGCTAGACCGCCCGCCAGACCAGGAGAAAAATTCCTGATTTGACGGGCTGTCCAAAAACGGGTTTGGCTGTAATAGCGCAATGTTATTATCATTTTATTTTCCCTGGTTCTGCAGCATGAGGGCAAGGCTCCCCAGCTGACACAGCAGGGAAGGTGTGGTGGACTCACTAAAGTGAGCATGATGCTACAACCGGCCTTCTTGGGCTGGCCAAACAGTCATGCATACTTTAGCATGTTCTCCATGCAGGCTGCATTACAGCCTGAATGGAGAACATGACCAGCCTCCCAGTCCCTGTGTGAATGCTGAACCACGGCACTCAGACCAATCACAGCACTGCTTTGCAGCGTTGTGATTAGTTTAGGGGAGCCAATCACAGCCCTGCTTTGCAGAGTTGTGATTGGCTCAGGGGAGCCTGGCTGCTTCCTCTTCGGTCGGAGGAGAGACGACATGGGACAGAGTGGCGAAGAGGTAAGTGAATTTTTCTATTTTTTACAATTACACCTCCTTACCCCCTCGGCCCTCCCCCACCACCCACCTCAGCACCCGGATCCGTGCTGGCCGCCACTGCTCATAATAAAGCCCAAACTCATTTGAGATAACATTATTTTTCTGACCGAGGTACTGTAAAATGTAAGCCAGATTCAAATAAATAAACTGCGCTTCAACAACGTTTGTTTTATTGGATGTCATGTTAAAGCCTTGTGTCGCAATTTATTAGTTACGTACTCTACTCCCTTGGTTCCCTTGAACTTTTTTGTAGTTTAGTCATGCGCACATTAGCATGTTCTCCATGCAGGCTGAATTACAGCCTGCATGGAGAACATAACCAGGCACCCAGTCCCCATCTGAGTGCTGAACATCGGCACCCAGACCAATCACAGTGCTGCATTGCAGTGTTGTGATTGGTTTAGGGGAGCCAATCACAATGCTGCATTGCAGTGTTGTGATTGGCTCAGGGGAGCCTGGCCCCTTCCTGTTCGGCGGAGGAGAGACAACGTGGGACAGAATGGTGAGTTAATTTTTCTTTTTTTCATAATTATACCTCCTTACCCCGTGGCCCCTGAGACCCTCCGCCCCAGCACCTGGATCTGTGCTGGCCGCCACTGCTCGTGATAAAGCCCAAAATCATCTGAGATTTATTTTTCTGACTGAGGTAGCAATCGTTTTTCATTTTTTTCACTTCAGCTATCTTGTTTAATGTTTTAGTCAGGACTTAAAAATGTAAGCGAGATTCAAACAAATAAACTGTGCCACAACAACATTTGTTTAATTGGATGCCCTGTTAAATCCTGTGTCTTAATGTATTAGTTACGTACTCTACTCTCTCTTGGTTTCCCTTCAACTTGTTTAGAATTTTTGTTCTGTGGTCTGCTTATATTTTCTTAACATTTTTTGATTGCAGTTTTACTGAAATCAACTCTTTCTTGGTTGAGGGCATTTCAGGCATCAGAAAGAATGACGCCCCATCTCTACGCCCGACAATGCTCCCAGAACCAAGTGCATATGTACAATGTCTATCACTTCTGTTTTGTATGTTAAACTGTATCTCAGTCCCAATAAAAGCCTTCCCCAATTGGGTGTTCTATTAAAACTGGGAGGCAGATTTACTAATGTGTCACGCAACACAGCAAGCAGAGTTACCGGTGGCGGCTCGCAGAGGGAGTGCTGCGGGGCGGTGAGGTGGGGCATGGGAGGGGCAAGGTGGGGGGGGGGGTAGTGACATACGACGGCAAGGAGTTAAGTAAGTAAATAAATAAAACTATTTACCTTGTGCTCTCTGCATCGCCGAATTGGCATGCATTATGCCAAAAAATGGCAAAGATATCACAAAATATAAAAAACAAAAGCGCAACAGCCCGGCACTAAATTGCTCTCCTTTTTAGGTAGATTTGCAGTGTGATTACGCTAAATGCTGTCACTCCGAATGCAAGAAAGTCATTGGCTGGAGTGGGGCGACATACTGCCACAGGCTCTATGTTGTGGTGAGCAGAAGCAACTGTGAATGACACTTGAACAAAATAATAGATCAAGAGGGTTGACCCAAGGTTCCTGTATGTATGTATTTTTATTGAGATTTGCTTAAAATCATGAGGCTCCCTGACCACTGTCAAATTGCATGCGTAAAAGAATTCTCTAGATTGAGATATATCATAGCGTCAAGAAGTTCTGTTCTCGAATCACACCAGTCTAGAGGTATTTGAAATGCCCGGTTACTTACCGGTACTCTTCATTACTCCGAGTCAGGGTCGTCGTGTCACAGTCCTGTTATACCTGCTGCTCATCCAGTATGAGTGTGCTGTGTGGAATGTTGGGGCACGGTGATGCTTGGAATGTTGGGTGCCTGCGAGTGTCAGTTGGAGTCTGGGCTGAGCAGCAGTCACACTGCTCCTGGTGGCGCTCTTCATCGAAGCTACTTAATAAGCCATTTTATCTTAATCTACACCTCTGTACTGGACATCCTTTATTACAACATTTTTTCAACGATTTTAAAGAAGAACCTACGTGGGTCAGAGAATGAAAGCCTGAAGACCATAGAAGAGAAAAAGAAAAAACTTTAACTGGAACTTACGGAGTCAAGTACAGAAAATTACCGAAAGCCCTGCAGCCCCACCAGTGACCTCTACATCGGCCGGCCCTAGCCAGGGCGTGCTTCATTTAGGCTAATGTATTTTATGACACAGTCAGTGTTTGGTACTAAGAAAGCAGCGGCTGACAAGTTTGAGCAACCTCACGGCGTTTCCTTGGAGGTGCTATCTACATTGCATGTGCAAGATTAAAGTCCTGGCGGTTTGAGTGAGCTGTCTGAAGCGGTTTGTTATTCCAGCATGAGGCTTACCTCATGTGGAGTCTGGGGCAGGAGGTGAGTCAGAGTCCAGTACGTGAAGGTCCAGTACGTGAAACTCCAGTGAGACATCAGTGATGCTTCTCCTCACAAATGTGTGCAGCATGTCCAATGTGTGGTGCACGCAAGCACATGGAGCCACCCGGTACTGCCAAAATTACGTGCCGCCATCTTTGTCTAGTGCAGTGTGAAAAGGTGAGTCTTGGTGTTTGTGGATTTCAGAGTGTTTTGGAGAGTGCATGCACACATGAAAGGAGGTGCTGCAGGTTCACAGGAACCAATTTCCAGGGTTGCACGTTTCTATGCTTGGATGAAGAGAGTCAACAGAACCTACAAATTACAGCGACGTTGGGGTTTGTACAGGATGATTTTCCCTATGGATGCACAGGCTTACATTGTGCTGTCACAGGTGCTTTGGGTCGCATGTGGGAACCCGCAATGCGATGGTGGAAGCTTCTTCAGGCATTTCCCAGCTACTGATTTCATGCAGGGGGAGTCCGCTCTCATCGTTTCTACTGGCTACGTGAGGTTAAAATGGAAGGTGGACCTACTACTGTGTTCAAGTTGAGGAACTGTTGGAAAATGACTGTTTGTAGGAGGCTGAACCATCCACTGATCAATGGACATATTGAACATCCGGTTCTTGATAAGGCGTTAACTAGCCTCGGGAGGCATATATGACTTTGGGCAGGGTTCGGGTTTTCAATATTATTGTGAGGCATTGTTTTGAAAATGTTTCAGTTTGTGTCTCCTGCCTGCTGAGGAAGGTTGTGTGATTTGAGTCATTTTTTAGCCCTGCAAACGTTATGGTGGGTTCGTGTTCGGTGTGTGGGTTGCTGTTGTTGGTATGGCAGTGAGTGAGAAAGTCACTCATTTCTTGCTCTCTGCTTTAGATGCCTTTGGATTAAGGCGGATGTGTGAGTTGTAGGGTTGTGAGTACCCTAGCACAAAGTCGCAGTGTTGTGAGTACCCTAGGACTATTAATGTTTGCTTCAGAGATTATATTGTTCGGGATGACTGTGAATGGATAAGTCACCGATCTTTGGTTGTTGTTGGGATTACTGTGCATGGGTAAGTCACCCGTTACATGTTGTTGTGTGGGATGACCCTGTATTGTTGTTGTGTGGAATGACTGTGCGTGAACATGTCGCCTACCACCCATTTCTTGTTGATGTTTGAGATGACTGTCGCTGTTGTCACTCATTTCCTGCTTTGTGCGTGTGTTGACTGTGTGGTGTTAAGTCACTCATTTCTTGCTTTGTGTGTGCGGTGACAGGGTGAGATTAAGTCACCCATTTTTTATTCAGATGTTTTGTGTAGGGTGACTGCCTGAGGTTAAGTCACTCATTTTTGATTGTGATGTTTTGTGTAGGTTAACTGCGCGAGGTTTAGTCAAACGTTTTTGATTCAGATGTTTGTGTAGGATGACTGCGCAAGGTTGTCGCCCGTTTTTTATTCAAATATTTTGTGTTGAATGAATGCGCGAGGTTGAGTAACCATTTGTTTACTGTATACTTGTTTACGGTGTACCAGTTTTTCTGTTCTTTCAGGGATGAAGCGTGGGGTGGATTTCACCCATTCTTTGCTGTTGTACACCTTGTGTTTTGAGGTGAGAGTTATATGGTCGGTGATTCAGTGTGGCTTTGCTTTGATGGTTTGTGAGTAATTGTTTATGTTTTGCTAAGTGTTGTTGTCTGCCACGCCACTTATGTGTTGGATTTTCTCAGTGGGCTGCCTTTCATGCTAGTCTTGCCAACTGGTGTGTTTAGTGGCATGTGGGGTTCGGTATAAGATGTGGGGGGTGGTAGAGTGCGTGGTTTTCTACTTATGTTTTGGAAAAGGGGGAGATGTGGTGATTACATTTAATATGTTTTCTTGCATGTCTCTTTATGAGTTTGCAATATGGCCGTCTGGTATTCACAATACTGTTGATCTTTTATTTATTGCTTTTATACGCATGGGTTTTTATGTCTATGCGATATAATATTATCTTTACGTCTAATTTGTTTCCATGCATGTCTTCTTGTTACTTCTTCAGATTGCGGTATATCCATTGCCAGTCTCATTATTGCCGCTCTTTTATTTATTGCGTTTACATGCATGGTTCCTACGTACATGCAATTTCTTATTGTCCATATATCTATTTGTTTGCATGCATGCTTCTTCTCTTTCTTTATAAAATTGCGAGACGTTCATTGGGTTATAACAACATTTTTCTTTTGTTCACTAAAAACAGGAGATGTGTTATACCTGCTACTCAGCCAGTATGAGTGTGCTGTGTGGAATGTTGGTGCATGGTGATGCATTGGAATGTTGGGTGCCTGTGAGTGTCAGTTGGAGTATGGGCTGAGCAGCAGGGAGGCTGCTTCTGGTGGGGCTTAACATCTAGCTTATCCTAGATGCTTACTATTGGAACTCATTACCTGGAACTAAGATAAATAAACCAACTTATATCATCTACACCTTGGAGTATGGACCATTTCTTTCTATTACAACAAGTCCTTACACAATGAGCAGTTCTCCTGCTTCGCAGAAACCAATTATCCAGCTAAGCCAAAAAGTTCTCCCAAGATGGATCAATAGTCATTGCTTAGTAGGAGCTGGGGTTGAGATGGCTGCGGGTTAAAACCAGGATTGTCTCCCCCGGGGCACCCAGGCCATGAACCCTGCCTCAAAAGGGCTAGATGCTACCTTTAGATTGAGGAGCAGGAAATGCTCTCTTAGAACAGAACCCTCTGCCCCTTAGAGAAAGGCGAACCGGAGTGATCAATTTTCTGTGCTCAACGGACTGTTTCACCATATCTTCAAGTTGGTGACCAAAGCTTTTAGAACCCTCGAAGGGAAATTTGATCAGGACTGATTTCTGCAAGATGCCCGATTTCCAGGACCGCATTCAAACAGGGTGCTTAGCTGCATTAGATGCTCCTGAAGCACCCACAGTGTCTCACAGACGAAAGGTCTGATAGAAACCTGAATTGAAGTTCCATCATTGTCAAGAGGGATGACATATCTGCCCCCTCATGCAACCGTGGTGCTAAAGAGTGAAACCTCCTTCAGGAGGGACTGTACCATACAAGTTGTGCAGGCAGTCACTCTGAATTAGAAGCAGAATAAGCACGCTGGACAGCGCCCTCCACCTTTTTATCCACTTGGGCAGGTAGGAGACCATCGTCAGGGAATACCATGCCCTGCGAAGAGAGCCCAGCCATAAGGATATCCACCTTAACTGAAGGCAGAAAATCCTCAGAGAACCCCTCCAAAGGGCACTGTTTGGAAAGAAAACAACAGAAAACAGTCTTATGAATGTCCTTCAATTTATGCAGTATGACTTTGCTTACTGCAGTATGCAGGGTAACACTTATGGGTCAGGGCATTAATTTCTATTTTAATAAATCCTCATCCATCCCATCCTCCAGTGGTATTGGGAACCCCAGATTGTCTCTAGTGTTTGGATAAATCAGAGAGCCCAGCTCCGTGCACAAAGCGTCCCCACTTACCTTCCTCATGCTCCCCCAGCTGCAGGCCCTCATTATGCGGTCATGGAATCTTAGCAGGGGGCCATCGGGCTCTCTACCTTTAAAAACTGCCTGCGCTGCCTCTTTAACAGTGCTTAATTTGTAAAATATTAAGCGCCAGTGCTCTGACCAGGGGCCACTGCAGCTTGCACCACCCATCGCCCTTATTATCGCTGCCAAAACAACTACTAATCATCTGTCTCGCATGAAAATGCGACAGTTCAGATAGTTCCAGGTCCCCAAAGCTAAAGGAATGGCTGGGGAGGAAGGTGTTAGTAATTTTATAATGTATATTGTTTTCCTAAATAGCTGTGATACTGCTCATCTCTAATTTACATGAGCAGCGCCACCTTGTGGCAGACTGCCCTAAGTGTGGTGTTGACAATTAGGTTCCGGTGCCGAGCACCGGAAACCAATTAAGTGCCGGTGCTCAGCACCGGAAAGCTCCGGCTCAAATTAAGCACTGCTCTTTAATCAGTAGGCGAAGAGTATAGAGTGTAGGGGGTTCTGTTGCACTCAATGAGGGCCCTGCAAGCTCCATATTCACGACACGCCGACCTTGCTGAGCGCAATTCCTGACTCCTTTTGGGAGCCGCCATCTTGGAGTCAGGAGACGTCCAGGAGAATACAGTCCGGAGATGCAGGAAAACATCAGAAATCTCGGCTGCCCGAACACTCCTGAAAGCCGTGATTTGCTTAGCAAGACAGAATAGAACAAAATGACTAGAGACTGCTGAAGACAGCCTCAGAAAATAACCAGGGCCAAATAAGCAATGCTACAACAAGTACTATAACAAAAAGGAAACGGTACTTATTTCTAGACTTGCCAGGTAATGATTCTGCGGCACAGAAAAAACAGGAACAGCATGAACTCCTTTCTTCCTTTGTGCATGATGGGTACTTGGCACCATCTTGGGAGAATTTTTGGCTTAGGTGAGAAATTGGTTTCTGCGGAGCAGGAGAAGTGCTCACTGTGTAAGTAAGGACTGGGACAGGAAGATGGACGAGGAGGTAATGGTTAATGTTAAAACGCACTTCTTGTTATGCACTTTAGAGAAAGGGCTAATCGGGCCTGGCGTAAAAGGGTACATTTCTCTTTGCCTTGCCTCCATCTCTTTCATAGGGTTTACTGCTCTTAAGGCATCAATAGAAACATTTCGCATAAAGGGCAGCAAAGTCTGCGGTGCCCTAGTCCATCTTCCCACCCATGGAACACATCCCAATTTCAGAGTGATTCAATCCAGTTTAGCAGATTTAATTAAACAAACCAGTAAAAAGCAGTGAAAGGTTCGTCTCTGCCTTTGAATAAACAATTCCGTCATTAACACAGGTATACAAGTGCTTCAGTTTAATAGGCACTAGCTTTCCAAAGCTACAAAATTCACCTGTTTCAGCATATCTTAAGGGCAATTGTTCAGAAACTAAAAGAGAAGCTATTTTTCTGCACTGATTACCACAGCCCTCATTACTAGTGTCTTGTTCTTTTCTGATCCCGGCACGAGCTCCTGTTTGCAGGAAACGGAATACATTTTATTTTTTAGGTAATTAAAACATACCCACAATTTTTATTTCACTAGGTGAAACTTTCCAAAATATACACAATTCTACCAAAGGAATATGTGTGTTAAATACCAAGGCTCAGACTCTCAAGGGTTTAGCATCAGCTGAGCGTAACTTTTTCAATGCAAACCCGACGCTAAACTTGTTTTGGGATTTACAAACCACCACTAATTGGTATTATCGTTTGTATGTTTTTAAAGCAATGCAAAGCAGCACGACCCACTGCTCTGCTTTACTTTGCGTCAAGGGGGTGTTACATGTGTGGCACATGGGCGCTACCATGAATCCACCCATGCTTTTGACACTAACCCATATTCATTAAAATTGATTGAAAGGGTTTAGTGCCAATTTTCTTTTTTATTTCTCCTTGCTTTTCCAACTTTCCATGCGTGATGCACTGTACAGCACACATACAAAGTAGGAACAGCTTTTAAACTTGTCTAGGGATAGTATTTTGTACCTTTCCTGTGCATTAAACCTATGCTAGACTCAGACACACATCCTAGCACTATGGTGCTAAGGTGTGTGCATGGTGTACGGCAGCTGAAATCAGCGCCGGCACGAGGGAGAGGGGAGGAGAGCGACATATCGCTGTGAATATGGTGGTCTCCTTTTCTCACTCTGTCACGCAAACCAGCATCTTTGGGTGAAGTTCTGCGTTGCCTGACACCTTTCAGAATCTGGGCTCAATACTTGCGGATTTTGGTGCACAAAATAGCAAAATCTGCTTTTCATACCCAATTTTAAATTGTAAAAATTGTAATAGGCACCACATAAATTCGGATCCCCTCTGTATCATGTTCTAAAAGGTGCAATAATTTACACGTCTTTCCTGAGATATTCGTAATGAGGGCTTCTACTGCAATCGTGGCATGCAAGCGTAAAAGCTCTCCTTGACAGGTTTCCAACTCTTCGGGCATATTTGCAAAGAAATGTCACAGTGCAGCGCTGCAGACTATTTAGCAGCGCCGAGCTGCATCATTTGAAAAATGCAGGGATGTGCCATATTCACGAGAATATGGCACAGCCCTTTGTTTTCCCTTGCACATGCGCTAAAAAAGCTGGCTAACGCCAACGCAGACACCCTTGCGCCATGGTGCATGGGTGCCTGTGTTGCAGGGATGATTGTTTATGTGCAGGAGGATTTCCTGCACATAAACAATCATTAAAGGAGATTTGCTCCTTCTATGTATGCTGCAGAATGCAGCACACATAGACAGAGCAAAAAACGAGGAGAAATAAAAGTATTTCTCCTCATTGCGCCACTTTAATGCCTGCTTTTCTATGGCGTTAGTTTTTGGGGCTGCCTCAGATTTACAGATCCTTGTAAATCTGGCGCAACGTCAAAAAGCAATGGATGTTGCAGTGAAATAGCTACAGCAACACCCATTGCATGCCCCTTTGACCAAAAAAACTGCGTAAAAGGGTACGATATTTGCAATGTGGCGTTAAGCCATGCAAAGTGGCTTAGTGCCGCATTGTAAATATGGAGCAGAGCATTGCGCCACAAGAACGCCTATAATAGTGACCTTCTGGTGACGCAAAGCCCTTGTAAATATGCCCCTTCATTTTAATGTATCAAAACATGTGATCTTTTCTGACAGCAACTTCACTTTATCCTTCACCCGTTACACTTCATGGCGTGGCTCCCAGCAGCATCTACCACTGGGCCTTCGCTTCTGGTCTGCACCAATCTGATTGTCTACTATGTCCGAATGTTGTAATACATTCTAGCAACAATCAGTCTTTATCCTGTGCAAAATCAATAATGTTCAAGAGTGAAACTATCTACCACAAATTTCGTAAAGACTTACAAACGTGGCTATTTAATCACTAGAGTTTTGCCCTCTTCTTTCTAGTGTGGGTCCGTAGGCGCCGGGAAACCTCTGGGTACTGTGCGCCATATAAATTTAAATAATAATAATAATAAAGAGTTCGTAAATGCATAGTTGTTGGAAACTTCTACTTTAATTCCAATTTGTTCTGTATTTATTCCTTCAGAACCTTATAAACAACAGAGAGTACTCCAAGTGAACATATCGACGCTGATATGTTCAGTTGGAGTGCTCTCCATCGTTTATAAGGTTCTGAAGGAATAAATATTGTATATGGAATTAAATATAATCATCCGATTTATTTTTGACCTGAGGAAGTCAGTGGGTGATGACCCAATGACGAAACACGTGTTGGCTACATTTGTCATCTGGCTGTGACTGTATCAACCAAGTGTACAATGTAGTATTGGACGTGATTCTACTGAAATAAAAAGTGATCATCCAACAACTATACATTTACAAATTCTTGAACATTATTGATTTTGCTCAGGATGAAGATTAATTGTTAATTATGATTTTGGGGCTTGTTAGTCCACAAAATTTCTTGAAACGCAGGGTGGCCGTATCCCTTTTATCCTTTCGAGCATCCGGAGAATTTTAGGAAAGTTGATTTGCCCTACGACAAATTAGCAGCTGCAACGTCTGCTTCTGAATGCTTTATGAAGGTCTTTATTTCGAGTGGCCTTGTTTCCTATGCTTTAATTACCACACAAGATAAACTCACACTCTGAGATATTTGGACTTTAACAGGTGCAATAGTTCCTGTCTGTAAAAGGGGGCATAACTTGCATTTTGGTGCTGAAAGAACCTAAATCTCATGTCTGTATTTTTCAGAAGCATCCGTCCTGGATCGGATGCTGATTTCAGCGAGTGCGCACAACCCAATTCTGCTAGGCACGTAACAGGAGTTACTGGAATTTTTGAGGTATACTAGCCACTCATGATGGGGGCTTAGCAGCCATATGTGGACTCAAATGCCTACTCTCTGACTTAAACACTTAAGAGAAAATACCCACAAAGGAAAAAGCATCAGCACATTAGCGTCACCTTTATTTAGAGTGCTTAGACTCTGTAGAAGTGTCGTAGAAAGCGCTGCATTATTATTTTGATGTCTCAGCATTTGGGATGCACCTTCAGGCGAGACATGAAGATGCGATGCATGTGGGAGTTGCCGCAGAAGTTGCTAATATGTGTGCAAAAAATACGGACAAGGATTCTGCACAAAATGTGCCAATAGCTCTTCTCATCGTCACAATGGAAAAAACTCCAACAAAGAATGATGCAGCTAGTACTACACACCCCCTCTGCCCCCTCCACAGCCACATCCACAGCATGTACAGTTCATTTGAGAACAGGGATGTACATCTGAGAATTTTGCTGCGCATGCGCGACTTCGAATATGCATCCTTAAACTTTGCTGTGCAGGGCACATTTGTTTGTACGTTTTGAGCCGGTTGTGCACAAGCAGTGCAGACTGTATATAATAAGGGGAATATATCGTGAAAACAGGGAACGGAATTAAGTCCTCTTTTCATCTGAATATACACATCAATTCCTGGGCGGTTTGAACAGAGTTGAAACTCTTTCTGAGCATACAATCTACTGTACATAACATGTAAACTGGAATTGGATGGTAAAGTCGACGTTTCGGTCTTGGGTGTAGTCAATCCGTCAGACCATCTTCAGGACAATAATTGCTTATATAAGGACTCCTAAACAATACAATGCAAATAGTTACATGAAAGTAAACATAATCACACTAATAAAGCAATATACAAAATTTAAAAATTTAGACTTCAACCCGTGTGCGAACAGGACAATTGTCAGTATCATTTATCAGAAAGAGGGGACAAAGTCAAAATCTGATATCGAGAAAAAGATTATTATTTCATAATCAATTCAACCATTTACTTTCTATTGAGATACATAAATTTCATCAGTAGCCATGTTTACTTAAAGGTATCCGTGGCGTTCTCACGTTAAACTTTGTTTGAAATCATGTGGACATTTGAGCTACGAATCAAGAAGAACACTTAATCATGCTATGCCAGAGAAATAGTGAATAGTATCCTACCATGTAGAGCTTAGCAACAGCGACTGCCAGTTCGTGTTATTGCGGAAGTCAATCCTGCAGTGATTTTATTGCTGTACAAAAAATGAGTAGTCATAAATTATCTATTCATTCACCTGTATGTTATTTCTCTTATTCTAACATAGGTAACAATGAAGGTGTTGGTTTTATTAAAAACCAAAATATATACTCGAGTAAAAGGCTTTACTTATTATAAAAAGTGAAGCAAATACACTGTTTGAATTGCGCGCAAATTAACCAAAGACGCGTCGTTGACTGGCTAATGAGTGATGCATAGGTTATGGACAACTTACTATTCTGGCGTCAGTCTTCAGAACACAGATGGGGGTCCGCTAGCATCGGTACAGCCTAATTATGTGCTGCACTGCCCAGTGCTTTTAAAGGCTGGTCAATGGCAGCAATTCACCACAGCTGTGCGACCAGGAAATGGACACAATGTCCGTGTCAGATGGCGGCGGCCATCTTGAAGAAGCTTATTTACAATTGGTAGCGCTATTCTCACTGTAGTCTAACGATTATACTGACTTTTGTGGCTCACCAAAAGAGTTAGTTGATGGGTATATATTAGCGAATGAGTGAGATTGTTAGAGACCGACCGTTCATATAGTCTGGTCCTACTCCACGAAACCTTAGATTTCGCCCGCCATCTTGGAGTGTCAAAACGTTACTAAATGGGTGTATTGTTGTTTATCGTTCATATACAATATTTTTGAAGACAATTTCATGATTCGAGCAAGATCAAGAGCCACTCCTAATAGCGGACCCCTAATACTATCGCGAATCATCTTATAGCTAGGTATTGATTTGTAATGTACGATAAATATCCATGATCAACAAATGTTAAAGCGCGTATGTATTGATTCTTTGCTGATATATTTTACAGAGCTAGATATCAAATACATCAGTAATATATCTGTGGTGGTGGAAATTGCACGGAAAATCTTGGATATATATATAGATGTCCTGCCTATATCCATTCTATTTATCACGTTATATTCAACACAGACATGGTTTAGGTGATACAATGACAAATCTAACATGGTTGTCGACATCAATAAACGATCCTGTGTTAATCAACCATTGAACCAATAGTGATTGTGAGTTGCTAACATCCGGATGTTTAGTCTTAAACAATGTACATAAAAGGCTACATTGATGGTTTCAGCAAAAAGAGTAATGCAATAATATAAGTTTGAGGAGTGCAAAATTGAGCAACCGTGTTGGAAACTCAATAGAGCGGTTGAAACTTAGTTGCAGAACCTACTTATCTGAAGGTGACAATGAATTGCTACTTTGACTTGAGGTATACAGCTAGCGATGGCTGAGACAGGCCAAAGCATGCCACTCAGTGGCAGAGTTCAGACCTTTTTTGATGTTATCAGTACGGCAGATCCAACGGTTCTCCCTGAGAGTCAATGTGTGTTCAACATTGGTCTGTCGTATCGTAGGTTTGACAACCTCGATGACCCACCAAAGCATTTCTTTCTCAGTGTGTTTTAGTTTTATGTAGTGCTCCACTAATGGTGCAGTTTCTACTTTACACCTGATTCTAGATTGGTGTTGCAGAATCCGTTTTTTGACCATTTGTGTGGTCTTCCCTATATACTTAAGATTGCAAGGACATTGTATACAGTAGACCACATTAGTGGTATTACAGTTTGAGAAGGATTTGGCCATGTAGTTCTCACCGAGGAACTCAAATGATTTAGTGGTTGTTGTGGTGGGGCATGCTGCACATTTACCACATTTGTGGTGCCCAATTAATGGTGTTAATTGACGCATGTCATTAACTACATTTTGGTCTATCATTTTGTAGGCATGTACAAGTCGATCTTTGATGTTTGTGCCTCTTTTAAATGAAAAGAGTGGTTCCTTAGTGAACTCAGGCAATGCAGAAAGAAGTGACCAATGTTTCTTAACAATTTTCTTGATTCTGTTAGTTTCTGTGCCGAATGTGGTGACACAAACCAATTCTGGTTCATTATTTTTAGCTTTCACTTCAAGCAGGGCATTTCGGTCGTTGTACCAAGCTCTCTTTAGTGATTTTTTCAACAGTTTGTTTGGGTAGCCACGTTGATGTAATTTTTCTTTTAGTTTCTTAGCCTCCAGGAAGTAGTCCTCTCTTCTGGAACAATTTCTCCGAAGACGGAGAAATTGACCGAAAGGTAAGCCATCCTTTAGTGCCTGGGGATGGTGGCTTTCATATTTTAGGAGGGTGTTACGGGCTGTTGGCTTCGTAAAAAGTGTGGTGTAGAGTTTATTATCTGTGTCTACTTTGATGGAGATGTCAAGGAAGTTCATCTGTTGATTATTGTAATCAATAGTGAATTGCAGATTGGGATTTTGGGAATTGATCCAGGTATGGAACTCAAGTAGTAATTCTACATTGCCTCTCCAAATAAAAAACACGTCGTCTATATATCGTAGCCAACATGAGATATTGGATGTGTATGGATTGGTGGAATTTTGGACATGTTTTTTCTCAAACTCGGATACATAGATATTGGCTATATCCGGTGCGTACACAGCACCCATTGCAACTCCCTTGAGTTGTTGAAAGAAAGTTTTCTCAAAAAGGAAAAAGTTTTCGCATAGAGATATCCTTATACATTCCACAATGAAGTCAGTGGGTACCACATGGGGTCTGGGTCTTTCATCAAGTAAATGTTCAATGATCTCCAGAACTTCTGATTGTGGGATGTTGGTATAAAGACTCTCTATGTCCATAGAGACGAGGAGCTGTGTCAGTGGATCAAATGTGTAGTTTTCAACCACATTGATAACCGCTGTGGTATCTCTAATATAGGTTGGTGTTTCTGTCGCAAAGGGTCGAATGAAAAAATCTGCATATTGAGCCAGTGGTTTTAAGATGGAATTACAACCGGAGACAATTGGTCTACCGGGAGGTGTCTCAATATTCTTATGTACCTTGGGTAAGATATATATCACCGGTACTGTGGGGGATTTATTAATCAAAAAAGATGCTTCTTTGGCGCTTAGCCAACTACCATCGAAACCCTGTTTGCTTAGCTCACTGATGGACTTCTCAATACGCAAAGTGGGATTCTGATTCAACTTCTTGTAGTGTGACGATACCGAAAGTTGTCTGTTCATCTCAGCATTGTAGGATGTTAAATCCCAGAGAACGATTCCCCCGCCCTTGTCGGCTGGTTTAATGATAGTTTCTGAAAGGGATTGAAGATTTCTTAGAGCTTGTTGTTCATCACATGTGAGGTTAAATCTTATGCGTGTGGATTTTTGAAAAAGATTGTCTATCTCTGTCAGGATTGCGTTCTCAAAGGTGATGACTTCTTTGGCTATCATTGTGTTGGTCGGGAAAAAGGTTGAAGGCTGATGTAAGCCTGTAGTATCAAACTCATGTGTGGTGATCTTATTTGCAAAAAATTTTTTTAATCTAACCGAGCGGAAGAACTTGTATAATTCCAATTTCGTTTGGAACAAGTCGTTCCTGTTGGTTGGCACAAAAGACAAACCTGCAGAGAGCACGGAAATCTCGGCTTCAGAGAGGTTGTGCTTTGATAGATTGAAGATGGGGATAGTCTCATTAGTTTTTACCATTCGTAGTATTGGTTCCGGGTTTGTCGATAACCCGGTGTATAATGGTTGCGAGACCAACACCTCCTCGCACCTCGTTGCCTCCGTGTTTGGCCGGATCCTCTCCGATCCTGACCTAAAAAAGGCTGCCGTGATGTTGAAGGCTGTTGGTCGAGAACTTGACGATAATTGATTTCATATTGATGTTAATTCATCTTAACATACTCATTGATTCAAATCACTTAAATTTAGAATTAACTGATCACCTTAAAGTAAATCCCTTGTTGGCACATTGACCTTTCCGTATTTATCTGCCCAAGCCCTCAAGGGTATATTGGGTCTGACCCCTATTCAATATTGCTCCAGCGCAGACGGTAGTCTGTTTTGGGTCACTTCCTTGAAGTGGTTTGTGTTAGAACTCTAGATTGTAATTTACTTCTTTCTTCGACTCTCACTTGAAAGAATCAAAAACTATACTAGTACATTGTCTTTCCCTTTCATGAAAGTTACCCCTATAGATAAGTAGATTTCACTGTGACATTATCTCTTCTGTTTTAAATATCAGATTTCAACCAGGTTCATGTCTGAAGCGGAGACATTATCCTATACGGATGAATATGTGCTAAAAATATCTGCAGGCCCCTCCTTATTAGGAGCTAAAGGTTCGGTTGTGTCTCTACCCTATGAATCTGACTTGAACCAATTGGAGAGACTTAAAAAGAAGTTGGTTCGCACTGAATTGCACGCCAAATTTCTAACTGACTGCCTGAATGCTAACATCATACCAGGCGGACTACAAATTAGAAACATCCCAATCATCTTCGTTGATGATGAAGACTTTAAGATCGGGTTTAGCTTCGCCTCCAACAAATGCTCCCGTACATGGATGGTACTCAGTATAGAGACAGCTATCAAGCATATTAAACAACTAACAAAGGAGATTGAAAACCTAGAAAGTAAAATTAATGCTGACTCCAGCATAGTCAACGCAAAAGCGTTGTTAGACAAAATCGCGTTGACAATAAAAGATTTTGAGGAGTTCAACTCCCACAAAAAAACAGACAAACTGCACAAAGATATTCGAAGATATAGCAAAGAAAGAACTTATCCCTATCTGCAGAAAGATTTTTACCAACAACAAAACTACAATTTAAGATCAGATTTCCCTAAAAAAGTAACATTCTCAGACACAAATTCAGATACTGACAGTGATCGGACATCCGAAAAAAACTATCGTCAAGTTCTCGACCAACAGCCTTCAACATCACGGCAGCCTTTTTTAGGTCAGGATCGGAGAGGATCCGGCCAAACACGGAGGCAACGAGGTGCGAGGAGGGGTTGGTCTCGCAACCATTATACACCGGGTTATCGACAAACCCGGAACCAATACTACGAATGGTAAAAACTAATGAGACTATCCCCATCTTCAATCTATCAAAGCACAACCTCTCTGAAGCCGAGATTTCCGTGCTCTCTGCAGGTTTGTCTTTTGTGCCAACCAACAGGAACGACTTGTTCCAAACAAAATTGGAATTATACAAGTTCTTCCGCTCGGTTAGATTAAAAATTTTTTTTGCAAATAAGATCACCACACATGAGTTTGATACTACAGGCTTACATCAGCCTTCAACCTTTTTCCCGACCAACACAATGATAGCCAAAGAAGTCATCACCTTTGAGAACGCAATCCTGACAGAGATAGACAATCTTTTTCAAAAATCCACACGCATAAGATTTAACCTCACATGTGATGAACAACAAGCTCTAAGAAATCTTCAATCCCTTTCAGAAACTATCATTAAACCAGCCGACAAGGGCGGGGGAATCGTTCTCTGGGATTTAACATCCTACAATGCTGAGATGAACAGACAACTTTCGGTATCGTCACACTACAAGAAGTTGAATCAGAATCCCACTTTGCGTATTGAGAAGTCCATCAGTGAGCTAAGCAAACAGGGTTTCGATGGCGGTTGGCTAAGCGCCAAAGAAGCATCTTTTTTGATTAATAAATCCCCCACAGTACCGGTGATATATATCTTACCCAAGGTACATAAGAATATTGAGATACCTCCCGGTAGACCAATTGTCTCCGGTTGTAATTCCATCTTAAAACCACTGGCTCAATATGCAGATTTTTTCATTCGACCCTTTGCGACAGAAACACCAACCTATATTAGAGATACCACAGCGGTTATCAATGTGGTTGAAAACTACACATTTGATCCACTGACACAGCTCCTCGTCTCTATGGACATAGAGAGTCTTTATACCAACATCCCACAATCAGAAGTTCTGGAGATCATTGAACATTTACTTGATGAAAGACCCAGACCCCATGTGGTACCCACTGACTTCATTGTGGAATGTATAAGGATATCTCTATGCGAAAACTTTTTCCTTTTTGAGAAAACTTTCTTTCAACAACTCAAGGGAGTTGCAATGGGTGCTGTGTACGCACCGGATATAGCCAATATCTATGTATCCGAGTTTGAGAAAAAACATGTCCAAAATTCCACCAATCCATACACATCCAATATCTCATGTTGGCTACGATATATAGACGACGTGTTTTTTATTTGGAGAGGCAATGTAGAATTACTACTTGAGTTCCATACCTGGATCAATTCCCAAAATCCCAATCTGCAATTCACTATTGATTACAATAATCAACAGATGAACTTCCTTGACATCTCCATCAAAGTAGACACAGATAATAAACTCTACACCACACTTTTTACGAAGCCAACAGCCCGTAACACCCTCCTAAAATATGAAAGCCACCATCCCCAGGCACTAAAGGATGGCTTACCTTTCGGTCAATTTCTCCGTCTTCGGAGAAATTGTTCCAGAAGAGAGGACTACTTCCTGGAGGCTAAGAAACTAAAAGAAAAATTACATCAACGTGGCTACCCAAACAAACTGTTGAAAAAATCACTAAAGAGAGCTTGGTACAACGACCGAAATGCCCTGCTTGAAGTGAAAGCTAAAAATAATGAACCAGAATTGGTTTGTGTCACCACATTCGGCACAGAAACTAACAGAATCAAGAAAATTGTTAAGAAACATTGGTCACTTCTTTCTGCATTGCCTGAGTTCACTAAGGAACCACTCTTTTCATTTAAAAGAGGCACAAACATCAAAGATCGACTTGTACATGCCTACAAAATGATAGACCAAAATGTAGTTAATGACATGCGTCAATTAACACCATTAATTGGGCACCACAAATGTGGTAAATGTGCAGCATGCCCCACCACAACAACCACTAAATCATTTGAGTTCCTCGGTGACAACTACATGGCCAAATCCTTCTCAAACTGTAATACCACTAATGTGGTCTACTGTATACAATGTCCTTGCAATCTTAAGTATATAGGGAAGACCACACAAATGGTCAAAAAACGGATTCTGCAACACCAATCTAGAATCAGGTGTAAAGTAGAAACTGCACCATTAGTGGAGCACTACATAAAACTAAAACACACTGAGAAAGAAATGCTTTGGTGGGTCATCGAGGTTGTCAAACCTACGATACGACAGACCAATGTTGAACACACATTGACTCTCAGGGAGAACCGTTGGATCTGCCGTACTGATAACATCAAAAAAGGTCTGAACTCTGCCACTGAGTGGCATGCTTTGGCCTGTCTCAGCCATCGCTAGCTGTATACCTCAAGTCAAAGTAGCAATTCATTGTCACCTTCAGATAAGTAGGTTCTGCAACTAAGTTTCAACCGCTCTATTGAGTTTCCAACACGGTTGCTCAATTTTGCACTCCTCAAACTTATATTATTGCATTACTCTTTTTGCTGAAACCATCAATGTAGCCTTTTATGTACATTGTTTAAGACTAAACATCCGGATGTTAGCAACTCACAATCACTATTGGTTCAATGGTTGATTAACACAGGATCGTTTATTGATGTCGACAACCATGTTAGATTTGTCATTGTATCACCTAAACCATGTCTGTGTTGAATATAACGTGATAAATAGAATGGATATAGGCAGGACATCTATATATATATCCAAGATTTTCCGTGCAATTTCCACCACCACAGATATATTACTGATGTATTTGATATGTAGCTCTGTAAAATATATCAGCAAAGAATCAATACATACGCGCTTTAACATTTGTTGATCATGGATATTTATCGTACATTACAAATCAATACCTAGCTATAAGATGATTCGCGATAGTATTAGGGGTCCGCTATTAGGAGTGGCTCTTGATCTTGCTCGAATCATGAAATTGTCTTCAAAAATATTGTATATGAACGATAAACAACAATACACCCATTTAGTAACGTTTTGACACTCCAAGATGGCGGGCGAAATCTAAGGTTTCGTGGAGTAGGACCAGACTATATGAACGGTCGGTCTCTAACAATCTCACTCATTCGCTAATATATAACCATCAACTAACTCTTTTGGTGAGCCACAAAAGTCAGTATAATCGTTAGACTACAGTGAGAATAGCGCTACCAATTGTAAATAAGCTTCTTCAAGATGGCCGCCGCCATCTGACACGGACATTGTGTCCATTTCCTGGTCGCACAGCTGTGGTGAATTGCTGCCATTGACCAGCCTTTAAAAGCACTGGGCAGTGCAGCACATAATTAGGCTGTACCGATGCTAGCGGACCCCCATCTGTGTTCTGAAGACTGACGCCAGAATAGTAAGTTGTCCATAACCTATGCATCACTCATTAGTCAGTCAACGACGCGTCTTTGGTTAATTTGCGCGCAATTCAAACAGTGTATTTGCTTCACTTTTTATAATAAGTAAAGCCTTTTACTCGAGTATATATTGTTTAAAATAACCTTTACGGGTACTCTAGGTAACTAGGCAACCACTTTCCCTCATTGAACCACATCACGCTAAATGTTTGATAACAAAGATCTACTACTCACTTTAGCGATAATCTAATTGTTCAGCTCGCACAGGACAGCAACTAATGGCTGCTTTAGCCTAACGCCGGCGCTTTGTTTACTTTTTTAGCTCACAACTGTGTTGAACTGCAACCACGATTATTCCTTAAAAGCACTTGACAGTGCAGTGCGTAATCAGGCTGCCCCTGAATCAGACGGATCACATTTCGTATTTCGAAAACTAACGACGGGAAAGTAAGTTAGAATTTAATGCACTCTTTGCCCATAGATCTGTCAGTAGCATATTCCATCAGCTATATGCAAAACATCATCTTTTGATGAATTTTGAGCATAGCCTCATTCGATTTATTAAAATTCTGTTTAGATGTAGACTAGTGAGCCAAACTGCAACACTTTCTTTTCTGTGCTGTTTATATCAATCATTTAAACTTTAAGAACAAATTGATCCTATGTACCAATTGTTAAAGACTAGGCAAAGATTTTGGTTTTTAATAAAACCAACACCTTCATTGTTACCTATGTTAGAATAAGAGAAATAACATACAGGTGAATGAATAGATAATTTATGACTACTCATTTTTTGTACAGCAATAAAATCACTGCAGGATTGACTTCCGCAATAACACGAACTGGCAGTCGCTGTTGCTAAGCTCTACATGGTAGGATACTATTCACTATTTCTCTGGCATAGCATGATTAAGTGTTCTTCTTGATTCGTAGCTCAAATGTCCACATGATTTCAAACAAAGTTTAACGTGAGAACGCCACGGATACCTTTAAGTAAACATGGCTACTGATGAAATTTATGTATCTCAATAGAAAGTAAATGGTTGAATTGATTATGAAATAATAATCTTTTTCTCGATATCAGATTTTGACTTTGTCCCCTCTTTCTGATAAATGATACTGACAATTGTCCTGTTCGCACACGGGTTGAAGTCTAAATTTTTAAATTTTGTATATTGCTTTATTAGTGTGATTATGTTTACTTTCATGTAACTATTTGCATTGTATTGTTTAGGAGTCCTTATATAAGCAATTATTGTCCTGAAGATGATCTGACGGATTGACTACACCCAAGACCGAAACGTCGACTTTACCATCCAATTCCAGTTTACATGTTATGTACAGTAGATTGTATGCTCAGAAAGAGTTTCATCTCTGTTCAAACCGCCCAGGAATTGATGTGTATATTCAGATGAAAAGAGGACTTAATTCCGTTCCCTGTTTTCACGATATATTGCTCTTATTTATATTCCTTTTTGTACTCTTTTTTACTTGGATAAAACTATAAAAATCACCGTGATTAAATCACAAAAAGAAATCCCCGTGTGCGTTGTCATCATTAGATATTTATGATGTTTAGTTCATGGAATTGATTTCATATTGATGTTAATTCATCTTAACATACTCATTGATTCAAATCACTTAAATTTAGAATTAACTGATCACCTTAAAGTAAATCCCTTGTTGGCACATTGACCTTTCCGTATTTATCTGCCCAAGCCCTCAAGGGTATATTGGGTCTGACCCCTATTCAATATTGTATATAATAAGAGCACAAAAGCAAATTATGTTAACACTATAAGCATTTAGGAGCCACACCTGATCCCTAAAAGTACATTGGTTTCAGTGCAATAAGACATACCAGAAAAGAGGAGAAAACAGTGATTGAACCATTTAACCTATGGCGGGATGGGGCTAGGGATCGCCTGCTACACTGTTGAGTAACCATGTGGTAAATGGCGACAAGGGAAACTTGGTGAAAAATCTTTGGACCCTGAGAGAAGAGTTGAGGAGTGTAGCTAAGCACACATAGGTGACGGGCGCCATTGAAAAAGCCAACCATTCCCTCATATCTGGAAGTGATTGCGTACATGTTAAACTGTCAAGCAGTGAGTGTGTGGGTGCCTGTAACTTTCCAACCGAAACAGAGGCATTGACAAATGTCCAGTGCTTCATTTGTAAAAAAAAAGTACGTTCAGAAGTTCAGGGGCTTTGATTTTCAGCACTTTTTACATCAAAGCGGTCGATTGATGGATCGAGGGTTATATGTGAGTCTTCAAAGGTAAGAGCCCTAGACACAAATTGCAGTAAAACCCACAGAAAACCACATGGGAAAATCCACAAAAGAAAATCCACATTGAATAATCCACATGGGACAAAGTTTAAGGTAAATGGTACACACAATGAAGGTTTATTCAATATTTAAGAATCATTACAGAAGGCAAAAAGAAAATTGGTTAGTCAAGCAATTCAAAATACTCAAACATGAAAATAAATGTGATTCATCAGTGGCAGAGAAAACTGGGCGCTAATCTAATCTAATCTAATCAATCCAAATCTAATCTAATCCAATCTATTCTAATCTAATCCAATCTAATCTAATCATAGCATAGCACCTTCAGGCCTCTTTCCAAGTGTCCAGGACTGGGGTGGAATCTCTTGGGGTGCACAACTCACAGCAGGCAGAGTCCAGGTGCTGGGTGCAGGGTGGCTGGAGCCTTTTCAGTCCCGGAGGTTCTGATCAGGAGGCCAGACAACTAGCCCTAAATGTCACTCTGGTGGTCTTGGGTTCAAGATGCTGGTCCAGTCCTTTTCACTCAGGCTGCAGGGCAGCAGGCAGCAGGACAGCAGGCAGCAGGACAACCGAGTAGCAGTCTTACTTGCAGAATAGCAGCACAGCAGTCCTTCTGAGTCTTCTATAGGTGGTGTACTGAAGACTTGGGTCTGAGGGTCCAATATTTATACCTGGTGCCAGCTTTGAAGTAGGTGAAGGTTCTGGACGTTTCCACCCTCAAAGGTGTATGGAATTGTCTTCTTCCCTGACTTTGCCACAGATTGTCTGAGAGCACAAAAGACTAGTGTCAAACCCTTTGTGAGTGGGCTGAAGCAGAGCCTTTGTGATGTGCAAATGTAGTAAGTGAGAGCTCCACTCCTATCAAGTCAGAGATGGCCATCCTGCCAAAACCTATTCCCCCTTTGTTGCACTGTCTGGGAGCAATACGCAAAGACAAACAGCCAGCTACACCTAGAAATGTCACCCAGGATACAGGTTGCAGGCACCAAATGGTTAAACCAAGAAAATTCTAACTTTCTAAAAGTGGCATTTTCCGAACTGTGACTTCAAATCAGGCTTTACCATTAAAGAGAGTTTTAAATTACAAATCTTTTGACACCAAACTCGACATTTCAATCCGATGCCAAGTGAAAGTTGGCACTTATCATATTTAGTATGGTAACCCAATGTTATCCTATTTGAGAAATAGGCCTTGCAGTAGTGAAGAACAAATGCAAGAGTTTTTCGCCACCAGGACATATGCCCTATAGGCTGATTAGGGCCTTCCCTAAAAGTGACTTATATGTCCTCAAAAAGAAGGTTTATTTTGGCAGGTCGAAATGGCAGTTTTAAAACTGAACACACAGGCTGCAATGGCAGGCCTGAGGAATGTTTAAAGCGCTACTTAGTTAGGTGTCACAATCAGTGCTGCAGGCCCACTAGTTACAGGCCCTGGGTACATGTAGTGCCACTTTACTAGGGACTTATGAAATGTTTTAGTGAAATTTGTTTAGTTAAAAATGTGTTCTTTCATCATAAATTGACACAAGGAAGTATTTTGCTCTAAAGTATAGCACAAAATGACGTATTTGCAGTTTGTGTAATTATGCACAGTTTCATGCAATTTAAAAAAATTCACAAAATGATATCAAACCAAATTAGTTTTGATGTATATTCAAAGTTGTTCCTTAAACTGAACTATAAACAAACATTCATCAGGTTTATATAGTTAGCGCTGGTACCAGTGAATCACTTCCTAAGCATGTATCACTACCTTAGACACTAAGCACATATCTTATGAAATATCAACAGTCTTTGAAGATGATGTTGAGGATTCTTTCTGTTCCCTAATGTAGTTTATGCAACAGAAAAGTAAATGTATGCCCCTTTTGGGTAATCTCTGAATCACTACTTTATAGTGCACAAGTTTGTTTCCAAAATACAACTTAATTCCTTAGGATACTTCTCTTTAATGGACTTCAACTACAAAATCATACTTTCAAAGGAAAAACAACAGTTTCCAGAATTTTCATAAAGTTTGGTAGTAAGATTTTTTTAAAGAGTGGACCATGGTCTACAGCACATGTGCGAAGCCTAATTAACTCTTGCCTGCCTGTGGACATGAGAAGAGCAGTTATGCGAAATCTACTATAGAAGTCATGATTGGACATAGCAGAATTATTCATCTTCAGGCCCATTTCTCCCTACCTTGACATGGATGAAATGCTTTACAGGTGTTAGACTGACAACACATTAATCAATGTACTTGTTTTGAACTTCCTTCATATGGAACTTGACCAGGGCAATCATATCTCCATGGTACATTTTAGAGTTGCAGGCGAAATTCAACAAAGTTGTCCATGTAGTGCTGATTGAATGCATGACCCGTCTGATATTCAGGTAAAAACTTTAGTCTGGTGTTCTTTCTCTAGCCAGTATCCCCTGTCCCTCATAGACCAAACTTAATATAGTGGCATGACTCTTAGTCCTTCGCTGTAATTGTGCACTCACTCAACACTGATACTGGGGTTGTGCAATTACCACCCCATTCCGAGTTTCAAACCTCAGAAGAGGGGGTTGCATTCAACAGCTTATGACTTTCTTGGTATGCAATCTGAGACTGTGTGCTATTTGCTTTTATATCTTGAACAAGATCTTACCCGCTGCAAATGATGCAGGGAAAACCCTGTAGAGTACACAATATGTGCACCCTTTATACTACAGGGCCCAAGTTTGCATTGAAGTCACGCAATGCAGAGCAGCAAGTCAAGTTGCTGCGACACTTTGCATGAATGGGATAGAGCAGAACACCACCATATCCACTAAGATGTGGCACTGTTCTGCTCTCTCCCTGCCCTAGTGCTGTTTTGACTGCCATGCGCCAATGCAGACACCCTTGAGCCATAGTGCAAGTGTGTCTGTGTTAAGGGAAGCATAGGCTTTGTGCTGGAAGGGGTCCCTACAGGTACAAAAAATATAGTTTAAGGCATTTCCTCTCTTTTTATCGGTGCTCTACAATGCACTAAATATGCAAAGTGGGGAACACTTGGAGAAATTAAAACATTTCCCCTCTTTAGTCCTGCCGTCAAGAGGCACATATTTTAGTGCAAATCCATGTCTTCAGTTGTTTGCAGATAGGTATTTGTGCCATGAGCAGCAGTGGCCGCAGATAAATAAAGGGTGGTGGGGCAGGTGGGGTCGCACAGGAGTAGTCACGCGGTGGGGGGGCTTACAAATACATTTTCTTTAAAAAAGAAAACAAAACTTACCTTTTTGTCAACCACCGCCTCTAGCTTTCGCACCTCGTCCTTCCGCCTTTCCTCTTCTTCCTGGGTCCCAGCAGCCCCTGGGACCCTGACTCCCATCCAATACCTGCGCTGCAGTGCAGCGCAGGAATTGGTCTGAGCAGGCAGGAAAGACGCCCTGCTCAGGCCAGGGAGTCTGTGGGGTTTCTCCAGCCCGGTAGCTGAATGCAGTTGGGCTGGAGAAAACCTAAGTGCGCATGTGTGTTTTGGTCGGCCTGAGATGGCCGGCCAAAACACATATGTGTACTTAGGGAGTGGGGTGCACTAGCACTCATCCTCGCCCCTCCAATATCTAGGCCCCACCCTTCCCAACACCGCTGGCTAAGAGCTGGCAAATGTAAAATAAAACGAGGCAAGAGCATAGTTTTATTTTACATTTGCTGGCTCTGAGCCAGGCAGTGGGGCGACTGCCAATGCCTATGGGTGGCTACATGGGAACCCCGTTGTACCACCTAAGGAGTGCCCACTTGGCACCATGTAATGCATGGCAGTGCGTTGCGCAGCTTTGCATTACTTTGAGTTACAATCCAACACAAATCGCCATTTCCGTTAGATTGTAAATCACGCCACAGTAACGCAATCCCAAAGCAAAGTGTTTGTAAATTTGGGCCCATTCCACATTCAGTCTATTATTCATTATAGTTCTATGATCTTGTTTAAGCATTAACGACCTTCTGTTTATTTTGAGATACACATTTCCTCATCCTAAGTGGCTTGAATCGAGCTCACTGCAACGCATTTGTACCTAACTTTTATCCTTTATATGATGCGTTCCATAGACGTAGCTTCAGCCGATAAGTATTCGATGATATCTAAATCATTACTCACTTTTTTAAAGCTAAAAAACCAATACTAGTAATAATAATAGCTTACTGATGAAGTAGACCTTTTCTTCACATATTGTAAGGGTGTGTGGTTGACCGCTGTAGTATGTTCCTAGCTGGACTTTAAATATGATTCTTATTTACATGCTGACTTTAATGATATGAAATGCTACATTAGGAGCAATTAGACATGTCCCACCTTGGCATATTATGCACCCGGGACTTCGGGGGCCAAAGGCACCACTTTTGTGTCACACTGCTGACATCAAACAAGCGCCTAAAAAGAGATTTGACAGTGATAACGCTGCTGAGTCTTTTAGTAATTGAATGTAGGGAAAAACCCCATCCAACGTAGGGGCATATTATCAAGAAACGGCGTTAAAATTATCGCCACTTTAGCGGCAGAAAACTGCAGCTAAAGCGGCGATAATGGGCTTGATAATATGCCCTGGAGAATTCCCATAGAAGCCCATGTTCTGGTGTCAACATGGGTTTCTATGGGAATTCTCTGCGGCATATTATCAAGGCCATTATCGCCGCTTTAGCGGCAGTTTTCTGCCGCTAAATCGGCAATAATTTTACCACCGTGCTTGATAATATGCCCTATAGTTTCCAGTACTTCTTAGAGAAGAGGGGTGATCTACCCTGGCTGAAGCTACAACATTCTCTCTGGAAATGACACGCCTATGCTACGGGGCAGCTCCTCTGTTGGAGAGGAGGAGCGTTGCCCCACTTAAAATCCCCCCCAACTCCCCAGAGATAACAAATAAAATGGTAATTTATTAGCATTTCATTTTTCATCCCCTGTCCCGAGCTGAGCATCAGGACGGGGCGGGATTGCTGCTGAGTGGCAGCAGCAGGGAGGAGGGTGGGCTGCCTAATGCACTGTTTAAAGTGCGCATGTCGTTTTGGCCGGTCGTCTTGCGATGGCCAGCCATACATGCGTACTTTAAACCTCTCCACCCAGCTCTCTTAAAACAGCTGGGTAGAGACTAAGTGCAGGCCTCCAGAGCGCTGTGGAGCGCCGAGTAAGGCCACTCCCACCCATCCTGGCGCTGCTCACATGCTGCATGTGAGCAGCGCCAGGACTGGACAGGAGAGTTCCAGCTTCCAGTTCCAGTAAAGAAGAGGTGCATAGAGAGGGCATCGTGTCAAGTAAGTTTTATTTTTATTTATTTTTTTATACTTTCTGTGCTCGCGGCCCCCCTCCCCCCTCCCCGTAGATGCCAGCAGCCACTGCCTATGCTCCTTTGAAATGAACCACTTGCACAAACATTCAACACAGACAATAACTGGATGCTTGTGCATGGGTATAGTCTAGTACCCATTCGATCCAAAGTGCCAAGAATGGACTAGTTATCCAAGAGCTACAACGTGCTCGCTTGCTCAGAGCTCATGTTAGGCAAACCCACTCTGGTGCTAATTTTTTCATTATACGTTTAGCTATAGGTCACGTCTCTACCTACTCTAGTGTGGTGGAAGAGGAAGCCTGTGATGCACATGCATGGCTCCATTTCGCCTTTCAAAAAGTCGTAGAAACGTATGTAATTTACTTTTTTATTTAATGCGATTTTAATAGCGCGAGCTTTACCCAAAGGTGTCAGAGCGCTTTACAAAAAGGACCAGTTACATTACATAAGGACTTCGGAGTACATGGGTTACATAGAAGATACCAATAGAAAAACTCTAAATTCATAATAGAATGGTAGTAAGTACATACGTCTAATACAGATACTAGTGGTTAGAGTTGAATATATATAAGTTGAAAATTCACTCAAGGAAAAGATACGAACAGAAAAACTCTAAATGTACATAAGAGAGGTAGTAAAGGTACTTATATAGGGGCATATTAACAAGCCAGGCGATAAAATTATCGCCGCTTTAGCGGCAGAAAACGGCCGCTAAAACGGCGATAATGGGCTTGATAATATGCTCTATGGAATTCCAATTGAAGCCCATGTTAGATGTGAAGGACGTCTAACCTGAGCTTCAATTGGAATTCCATAGAGCATATTATCAAGCCCATTATCACCGTTTTAGCGGCAGTTTTCTGCCGCTAAAGCGGCGATAATTTTATCGCCTGGCTTGTTAATATGCCCCATGTATCGTTAACAGGAAGACCGACTCAGGAAAGGAAGCGGTCACCGAGCCACAAATGATTCTAATTGTGTTGTAAGCCGCTGATGGAGTCATTAGCTCGCAAACTTTGCTTATAAATAAATAAATAATTTCTGCGGCAACGTGTCTGGAACACTAACTGTGCGAACGCCGAGTGGGATGGGAAAGCAGCGAATGCTGGAGATACTTCACTCATATGCTATAGTTCTGTTGAGCACACTTCAGTAATGTGTTAGGATTGTGAACATCATCTGGCTGTGCAACCCGACAATTACCACGCGGACAGGTGGTAAACGGTCCTGCTGTGTAAACGAGCATCCCTCACTTCAAAGACAATAACCAGAGGAGTCAAACTCCAGCACTTGAATGCTGGGTAATGCATTTCAAACACTGTAATAGGGAACCCCATGCTGTGTGCACCACTTAGAGGCTGTTATGAGTACATGGCAGAGAAAGGAAGGATGGAAGTGCTGGGATGTATTAGGTACCATGCCCTTGTGCTCACTTACCAGCTACCGTTTTGGTATGCGTATGTCCAAAGCCAATAGTTTTTGCTTTTGTGTATTGAGAAGCAGTTGTCAAGCTTAAGTAATTCACAGAGGAGGCCGCACAGGGGTTGGAGTAGGAGATACTTCCACACAGGGACTCTTGCACTGCCACTGCATGTTTTATTGTGTGTGTGTGTGTGTGTGTGTGTGTGTGAGAGAGAGAGAAAGAAAGAGACAGGATACAAGGTTAGCACACAGTACAAGGGAGTGCAAGCATCTCTTGCATACACAGAGCACGTACAACATAGCAAGAATGCATGCTTCCTTCATATACAGAAAACAAGTACCGCGTGGGCAAAGGCGTGCAATCTTTCCTCGTGCACGGAGAACAGATGGCATTAGCAGTGCAAGTTTTTCTTGTACACAGTAACAGTTGTCACAATGTCGTGGGCGGGTCTTGCTACCATCACCCACAAAACAGGTCGTGCATAGATAGCAGCAAGTTCAAGATTTAATCATTCACTTTGAACAAGTATCACATTGTTATTAGCAATACCAGGTTCCATTACACATACTGAATGAGTATCGGTTGGAAATTGTGCTGATGGTTGATGGGGTGAAACCCTGCTCAAGCAGAAACCACAATTTCTGTCGGGGAAAAATACAAGCAAACCACACATTAACCTGTGCTTAACCCTCTAGTGGCTTGCCACAATGCAGTTAGGCTTAATTTAGAGGCAATATGTAAAGTATTTATGCTGCACTTCCAACATTAAGAAATAAAAACACAACCCAAGACTAATCCCACAACAAATTTGAAAAATAGAACATAATGTAATAAACTTTTGGAGACCAAAACAACAAATATCTATTCTGTAGAACTGGCGATAAGGTATTTCAAAGTAAAAATAGTGGCTAGAAGCCCAAGCCACCAACTGTGGTTATCTGGTCACGTTGGACCAGGGCAAGTTCAGGCTGACACAAATGAGTGTGGGCTGGATACAGGGACCAAGTTAAGCCTGTTGAACAAGAGTACCTTAAATTCTTGTTGAGGAGAATTGTGAAATCCTGTGCAGCAACCGGTTCAAGGAGCTGAGGGACTGCGAGTCCTGTGTCTTCTTCAAGGATGATGTTGCTTGTGCAGTGGCTGTTCGGAGAGACTGCGTCCTGTGATGTGAAGTCCAATGTCAGGGATGTGTTGCGCTGTGGAGATTGCAATATGACTGCAAGGAGAAGAGTGGCGCTGCATTGGTTCTGATTAAAGGACCACAGATGGGCTGGCAGAGCACCTTGAGGCCTACTTCCAAGAGTCCAGGGTTAGGGTGGTACCATTTGGGGGTAAGACTCACAATAGACACAGTGCAGATACTGGGTTCAAGGTGGTTGGAGCCTTTTGTGTCTCTGAGGCTCTGATCAGGATGCCGGCCAATTAGCCCTTGGAGTCACTCTTTTGGTCCTGGGTTTAGGATGCAGGTCGAGTCCTTTTCACTCAGGCATCAGGGCAGCGGGGCAGCAGCAGTCCTTGCAGAGCATCTCAGCAGTCCTCCTGAGTCTTCCACAGGTCGAGACATGTACTGAAGAGTTGGGTCTGAGAGTCCGATATTTGTACTTGATATCAGCTTTGAAGTAGGAGAAGGTTGTGGAAGTTTCTACCCATAGAGGTGTTTGGAAATATCTGCCTCCCTGCCCTGACCTAGCTTGTCTGGTGTCACAATAGAATAGTGTCCAACCCTTTGTGAGTATACCCAGGCAGGGCATTTGCGATGAGAAAATGTGGTAGTACAGCTCCCCCCCTCATCAAGTCAGAGGTGGTCCATCCTGCTAACACCTATGCTCCTTTGTCCCACTGTCTGGGAGAAATACACAAAGATCAACTACCAGCTAAACCTAGTCATGTGAGCAAGGAAACAGCCGGCACCAAATGGTTAGGACAAGAGAATTCCAACTTTGTAAAAGTGATGATATGCAACAACAGTTGTCCAGTTGGAGAGACCAACAGGAGGGACAATACTAAACTAATTAGCTTATCCAAATTTCATTCGTCCAAATCAGCCTCCTCAACCTTAAGGTAGGGGGTAAGCTATTACTTCTATCAATATGGAAGACTGTATATAGTAATATTAATTCTTATCACACACAAAAAAGTAAATGTATGAGTTTTTTATATATGCAACTTGACAGTGTAATTACATTACTTGTATACGGTCGCTCCAGATAGAAAAATAAGAGAAAGAATGTGCTCAAATAGAGTGCCTGTGTATGAAAATTGAAATAGAGAACAAAAGAAGGAAATAGACCTCATACACATAACATAGTCATGAAAGGGAAGCCTGTCCTTTACATTTATTGTACATCATAAATGTGATCTCATTGAACAAGGGTGATTGTCCCAATCATAATTGCCCCTTATATGGACACTCCACTTTTTTGTTATTCACTAGTTCCTAGTAGGCATTTACCCATTCCAATGACTGGGTGGAGACTCACAGGACTGACTTTATGAATGCAAGGTTACTGTTAGTATCATTTCACCTGTTGGTGGAGATCTCTGACACCGAGGTGGATGGTATCTCCCTACGTGGGAGAACAACTTTGTGCAATCCTGTTGCCCTGACCCCCCTCTGTACTGCTAATCACCCCACATAGTATACCACTCATAACATCTTCTATGGCATCATTGATAATATCACTGCAACGTTTGCATAGAAATTATTGATGAGAAAACTGTGCATGGTGGGGGCACAAGTTACAGTCACCTTAGGACACAAGTTATAAGTACTTGAGATAACTGTAACTATAAATGTTACATTGTTACTGAACATTTCACCTTACTATAACATAGTCAATATACATATAAATATATATAATATACATATATATATATGTATATAAATATCTATATATGTATAAATATATAAAGAAATGCGATTAAAACATGTTACCTGTGCAGGAACAAATAAACCGTCTGTTAAAAGTGAGCTCGAGTGTCGTGGTGCTTGTTCTGAATACGGGCAGGTGTGTTGAGGATATACATATATATATATATATATATATATATATATATATATATGAAAGAAAGAGTTTGCCCCTCGGTGGGACCGCACTTGCAGGTAGGATTAATGCCATAGCACAGGCAGTCTGTTGAAAACTGCAACCTTTATTTTCTTCCTGCTATACGCGTTTCGGGCCACCGCCCTCCTCAGTAGCAGATAGTATGTGTTTGGCAGCGCACGAGTAACCGCCAGTTCATCCCCAGTTCATATTCCACAGGTGCAACTGCTCGCAAAGATTCTTGGGACTGGTAGTTCATCAAACCCATGTGGGTCGTTGCTGCAAAACACAATTTCAAAGTTCAACACAAGGCACGGCAAAGTTCAATCAGGCGCCCATGCACATAAACAGCACCTCCTGCTCCGCTTAAACACTGCATCCCTTTGCTCAGTAGCGGACCCACAAATATTTCGCAGTAGTGCAGTCCCGCGGCCGGGCCGACCGCTATGTATGAAAGAAAGAGTTTGCCCCTCGGTGGGACCGCACTTGCAGGTAGGATTAATGCCATAGCACAGGCAGTCTGTTGAAAACTGCAACCTTTATTTTCTTCCTGCTATACGCGTTTCGGGCCACCGCCCTCCTCAGTAGCAGATAGTATGTGTTTGGCAGCGCACGAGTAACCGCCAGTTCATCCCCAGTTCATATTCCACAGGTGCAACTGCTCGCAAAGATTCTTGGGACTGGTAGTTCATCAAACCCATGTGGGTCGTTGCTGCAAAACACAATTTCAAAGTTCAACACAAGGCACGGCAAAGTTCAATCAGGCGCCCATGCACATAAACAGCACCTCCTGCTCCGCTTAAACACTGCATCCCTTTGCTCAGTAGCGGACCCACAAATATTTCGCAGTAGTGCAGTCCCGCGGCCGGGCCGACCGCTATGTATGAAAGAAAGAGTTTGCCCCTCGGTGGGACCGCACTTGCAGGTAGGATTAATGCCATAGCACAGGCAGTCTGTTGAAAACTGCAACCTTTATTTTCTTCCTGCTATACGCGTTTCGGGCCACCGCCCTCCTCAGTAGCAGATAGTATGTGTTTGGCAGCGCACGAGTAACCGCCAGTTCATCCCCAGTTCATATTCCACAGGTGCAACTGCTCGCAAAGATTCTTGGGACTGGTAGTTCATCAAACCCATGTGGGTCGTTGCTGCAAAACACAATTTCAAAGTTCAACACAAGGCACGGCAAAGTTCAATCAGGCGCCCATGCACATAAACAGCACCTCCTGCTCCGCTTAAACACTGCATCCCTTTGCTCAGTAGCGGACCCACAAATATTTCGCAGTAGTGCAGTCCCGCGGCCGGGCCGACCGCTATGTATGAAAGAAAGAGTTTGCCCCTCGGTGGGACCGCACTTGCAGGTAGGATTAATGCCATAGCACAGGCAGTCTGTTGAAAACTGCAACCTTTATTTTCTTCCTGCTATACGCGTTTCGGGCCACCGCCCTCCTCAGTAGCAGATAGTATGTGTTTGGCAGCGCACGAGTAACCGCCAGTTCATCCCCAGTTCATATTCCACAGGTGCAACTGCTCGCAAAGATTCTTGGGACTGGTAGTTCATCAAACCCATGTGGGTCGTTGCTGCAAAACACAATTTCAAAGTTCAACACAAGGCACGGCAAAGTTCAATCAGGCGCCCATGCACATAAACAGCACCTCCTGCTCCGCTTAAACACTGCATCCCTTTGCTCAGTAGCGGACCCACAAATATTTCGCAGTAGTGCAGTCCCGCGGCCGGGCCGACCGCTATGTATGAAAGAAAGAGTTTGCCCCTCGGTGGGACCGCACTTGCAGGTAGGATTAATGCCATAGCACAGGCAGTCTGTTGAAAACTGCAACCTTTATTTTCTTCCTGCTATACGCGTTTCGGGCCACCGCCCTCCTCAGTAGCAGATAGTATGTGTTTGGCAGCGCACGAGTAACCGCCAGTTCATCCCCAGTTCATATTCCACAGGTGCAACTGCTCGCAAAGATTCTTGGGACTGGTAGTTCATCAAACCCATGTGGGTCGTTGCTGCAAAACACAATTTCAAAGTTCAACACAAGGCACGGCAAAGTTCAATCAGGCGCCCATGCACATAAACAGCACCTCCTGCTCCGCTTAAACACTGCATCCCTTTGCTCAGTAGCGGACCCACAAATATTTCGCAGTAGTGCAGTCCCGCGGCCGGGCCGACCGCTATGTATGAAAGAAAGAGTTTGCCCCTCGGTGGGACCGCACTTGCAGGTAGGATTAATGCCATAGCACAGGCAGTCTGTTGAAAACTGCAACCTTTATTTTCTTCCTGCTATACGCGTTTCGGGCCACCGCCCTCCTCAGTAGCAGATAGTATGTGTTTGGCAGCGCACGAGTAACCGCCAGTTCATCCCCAGTTCATATTCCACAGGTGCAACTGCTCGCAAAGATTCTTGGGACTGGTAGTTCATCAAACCCATGTGGGTCGTTGCTGCAAAACACAATTTCAAAGTTCAACACAAGGCACGGCAAAGTTCAATCAGGCGCCCATGCACATAAACAGCACCTCCTGCTCCGCTTAAACACTGCATCCCTTTGCTCAGTAGCGGACCCACAAATATTTCGCAGTAGTGCAGTCCCGCGGCCGGGCCGACCGCTATGTATGAAAGAAAGAGTTTGCCCCTCGGTGGGACCGCACTTGCAGGTAGGATTAATGCCATAGCACAGGCAGTCTGTTGAAAACTGCAACCTTTATTTTCTTCCTGCTATACGCGTTTCGGGCCACCGCCCTCCTCAGTAGCAGATAGTATGTGTTTGGCAGCGCACGAGTAACCGCCAGTTCATCCCCAGTTCATATTCCACAGGTGCAACTGCTCGCAAAGATTCTTGGGACTGGTAGTTCATCAAACCCATGTGGGTCGTTGCTGCAAAACACAATTTCAAAGTTCAACACAAGGCACGGCAAAGTTCAATCAGGCGCCCATGCACATAAACAGCACCTCCTGCTCCGCTTAAACACTGCATCCCTTTGCTCAGTAGCGGACCCACAAATATTTCGCAGTAGTGCAGTCCCGCGGCCGGGCCGACCGCTATGTATGAAAGAAAGAGTTTGCCCCTCGGTGGGACCGCACTTGCAGGTAGGATTAATGCCATAGCACAGGCAGTCTGTTGAAAACTGCAACCTTTATTTTCTTCCTGCTATACGCGTTTCGGGCCACCGCCCTCCTCAGTAGCAGATAGTATGTGTTTGGCAGCGCACGAGTAACCGCCAGTTCATCCCCAGTTCATATTCCACAGGTGCAACTGCTCGCAAAGATTCTTGGGACTGGTAGTTCATCAAACCCATGTGGGTCGTTGCTGCAAAACACAATTTCAAAGTTCAACACAAGGCACGGCAAAGTTCAATCAGGCGCCCATGCACATAAACAGCACCTCCTGCTCCGCTTAAACACTGCATCCCTTTGCTCAGTAGCGGACCCACAAATATTTCGCAGTAGTGCAGTCCCGCGGCCGGGCCGACCGCTATGTATGAAAGAAAGAGTTTGCCCCTCGGTGGGACCGCACTTGCAGGTAGGATTAATGCCATAGCACAGGCAGTCTGTTGAAAACTGCAACCTTTATTTTCTTCCTGCTATACGCGTTTCGGGCCACCGGGACTGCACTACTGCGAAATATTTGTGGGTCCGCTACTGAGCAAAGGGATGCAGTGTTTAAGCGGAGCAGGAGGTGCTGTTTATGTGCATGGGCGCCTGATTGAACTTTGCCGTGCCTTGTGTTGAACTTTGAAATTGTGTTTTGCAGCAACGACCCACATGGGTTTGATGAACTACCAGTCCCAAGAATCTTTGCGAGCAGTTGCACCTGTGGAATATGAACTGGGGATGAACTGGCGGTTACTCGTGCGCTGCCAAACACATACTATCTGCTACTGAGGAGGGCGGTGGCCCGAAACGCGTATAGCAGGAAGAAAATAAAGGTTGCAGTTTTCAACAGACTGCCTGTGCTATGGCATTAATCCTACCTGCAAGTGCGGTCCCACCGAGGGGCAAACTCTTTCTTTCATACATAGCGGTCGGCCCGGCCGCGGGACTGCACTACTGCGAAATATTTGTGGGTCCGCTACTGAGCAAAGGGATGCAGTGTTTAAGCGGAGCAGGAGGTGCTGTTTATGTGCATGGGCGCCTGATTGAACTTTGCCGTGCCTTGTGTTGAACTTTGAAATTGTGTTTTGCAGCAACGACCCACATGGGTTTGATGAACTACCAGTCCCAAGAATCTTTGCGAGCAGTTGCACCTGTGGAATATGAACTGGGGATGAACTGGCGGTTACTCGTGCGCTGCCAAACACATACTATCTGCTACTGAGGAGGGCGGTGGCCCGAAACGCGTATAGCAGGAAGAAAATAAAGGTTGCAGTTTTCAACAGACTGCCTGTGCTATGGCATTAATCCTACCTGCAAGTGCGGTCCCACCGAGGGGCAAACTCTTTCTTTCATACATAGCGGTCGGCCCGGCCGCGGGACTGCACTACTGCGAAATATTTGTGGGTCCGCTACTGAGCAAAGGGATGCAGTGTTTAAGCGGAGCAGGAGGTGCTGTTTATGTGCATGGGCGCCTGATTGAACTTTGCCGTGCCTTGTGTTGAACTTTGAAATTGTGTTTTGCAGCAACGACCCACATGGGTTTGATGAACTACCAGTCCCAAGAATCTTTGCGAGCAGTTGCACCTGTGGAATATGAACTGGGGATGAACTGGCGGTTACTCGTGCGCTGCCAAACACATACTATCTGCTACTGAGGAGGGCGGTGGCCCGAAACGCGTATAGCAGGAAGAAAATAAAGGTTGCAGTTTTCAACAGACTGCCTGTGCTATGGCATTAATCCTACCTGCAAGTGCGGTCCCACCGAGGGGCAAACTCTTTCTTTCATACATAGCGGTCGGCCCGGCCGCGGGACTGCACTACTGCGAAATATTTGTGGGTCCGCTACTGAGCAAAGGGATGCAGTGTTTAAGCGGAGCAGGAGGTGCTGTTTATGTGCATGGGCGCCTGATTGAACTTTGCCGTGCCTTGTGTTGAACTTTGAAATTGTGTTTTGCAGCAACGACCCACATGGGTTTGATGAACTACCAGTCCCAAGAATCTTTGCGAGCAGTTGCACCTGTGGAATATGAACTGGGGATGAACTGGCGGTTACTCGTGCGCTGCCAAACACATACTATCTGCTACTGAGGAGGGCGGTGGCCCGAAACGCGTATAGCAGGAAGAAAATAAAGGTTGCAGTTTTCAACAGACTGCCTGTGCTATGGCATTAATCCTACCTGCAAGTGCGGTCCCACCGAGGGGCAAACTCTTTCTTTCATATATATATATATATATATATATATATATATATATATATATATATATTCACAGAAAAAAACATAGGTTTCAGGCACGTTATAGTTAGGAATTAGCATTTAAAAAACCTCAGAAATTCACTGAAAAAGCCATAGGTTTCAGGGGTGTTATAGTTAGCTGGACTTTTCACTTGTACAAAACCATTGAAATTCCCCCGTTATAGTTAGTTCAGCTAACTATAACTCGCGTGCCCGCAATGCACTGCTGATGACATCACATATTACATCACTCATGACATGGTCAGTGACATCACTCATGACATCACTGATGACATCTCAAATGACATCACTGATGACATCATCCAGTGAATGTGTGTTTTTCTGAAAATTAAATATGTTTTATATATGTATATCTCAAGGTCGATGGAAGAATAAATGGGTATATAAGTGTCTAAATGGATGATTTGTTTTTGAAAAATTGATTGTGTAACTGACTGATTAAGTGTATTATAGTGAATACATGGCTTAGTGAGTAATGTTTAAATATGTAAATATCTGTATCAGTCTCTCACTTTGTGTATACGTGGCTGCATGGGTTGGTGAGTAGCTACATGGGTGTCTATATAGGTTATTAGTTGGTTTTTTGAGTATCAGTCTGAGTGTCTGCATGGTTCGGTGGGGGGTATTACGTAGTGCATAGGTGCATGAATGAGTGACTCACTGTTTGTATGTGTTGAAGACAGCATGTGTGCAGGACTGTATGGGTGGACGAGTGTGTGTAAGGGTGTGTTAGTGAGTGAATGACTGTCTCAATAGTGTCTTTATGAGTAACTACATATGTTTTAAACTAGTATATGTGACTATTGGTGTATATAAGTGAGTATATGTGAGAGTGAGAGATTGAAAGAGTTCCTGTATGAATAAGTATGTGTTTCTATAAGTGATTGTTTAAAAGACTAAGTATGTGTAAGTTTCCGTAGAAGTAAGTGTGGTGGTGTGTGTATAACTGTATATGCAAGTAAATGTATGTTTGATGCTTTATTAGCATGAGTGACTATGTGTGTGAGTAACTCTATGGATGGGTGGCATTGTGTAACAGGATGTATAGGTGTATGAGTACATATGATGAGTGAGTACATGTATGAGTGACTGTATAGGACTGTTGGTGAATGAGTGGATGTGTAAGTGGATCTTAGAATTACTGAAGAGGTTGTTGTAACTGGTATTGGTATGTCCATTGTTTTGAACATTTTAGTCTCTATTTTTGAATGTGTGTATCAAAGGTTATATTAGGGTGAGAGGAAGTCTGCCACTCTATCACAAGGATGATGTCATCAGTGATGTCATCAGTGATGTCATTTGAGATGTCATCAGTGATGTCATGAGTGATGTCACTGACCATGTCATGAGTGATGTAATATGTGACGTCATCAGCAGTGCATTGCGGGCACGCGAGTTATAGTTAGCTGAACTAACTATAACGGGGGAATTTCAATGGTTTTGTACAAGTGAAAAGTGCAGCTAACTATAACACCACTGAAACCTATGGTTTTTTCAGTGAATTTCTGAGGTTTTTTAAATGCTAATTCCTAACTATAACGTGCCTGAAACCTATGTTTTTTTCTGTGAATTTCAAAGGTTTTTTAAATGCTAATTTCTAACTATGCCTACAGAGATAGGACATGTAAAGAAAGAAGAAAAAATGCACAGAAAGAAACAAAAGAAGTGCAGAAAGAAGCAACAGAAGTCCTCAAATACGGAGATAAGTGCAGGAAGAAGGATAACGTGCAGAAAGAACAAAAAGAAGAGCAGAAAGAAGCCTTGTTGCAAAATCATCCTGTACCCTCAACTTTTTCAGACGGATACTGGTGGTAACTGAGTCTGACTAACCAGTCCTAGAGCCAGTGCAATGTTAAAAGACACTTAGAATACAGTGAAAACACCTACATACACTAGGGAACATTATGCGTTGGGGTCCCCCTGTGATTAGCATGACCTCCTCTGTAAGCCCCTAGTATATAATAGGGCATGGGGATTAAAACTACCTCTTAAAACAGACCACAGGACGTTTTTGCACACGTTAACTCAGGCCCCGTCCCCTCCCTTCACCACTGTGTAAACACGCCATGTGTCCGTTTTTAGTTGGGAGATTAAGTTCATTTGAATCCTGAGGGTCCCTAGGGTCCAACTAGCCCACTAGGTACCTCCAGTAAGTGCCACAGAGCTGCGTTGCAGAGAGGTGTAAAAAGTGGCACGGCCTGGACCACCTCTCTGCAATGCAGCTCAGTGGCGGTTACTGGAAGCACTTGGTAGGCTAGTTAGCCCCCAGGGGCCCTCAGTATTGAAGGGAAATTATATCCCCAATTTAAAACGTGCCATAGTGCGTGTTTGCACACGCCACCTCAGGCCCCGTCCCCTCCCTTCACCACTGTGTAAACGCGCCCTGTGGCTGTTCTAAGTTGAGAGATTAAGTCCCCTTGAATCCTAAGGGTTCCTAGGGTCAAACTAGACCACTAGGTACCTCCAGTAAGCACCACAGAGCTGCGTTGCAGAGAGGTGTAAAAAGGGGCTTGGCCTCAGAACACCTGTCTGCAGCGCAGCTACCTGGCGCATACTGGAGATGCCTATTGGGGGCGCGTTTGCAGAGTGCTGCACGGAGGGGGCATGGCCTCCGGCACGATGCCAGTCTTTTATTTATTTTAATTTTTTAAGAAGGGGGGCTGTGTGGTTCCCCTTCTTATTCTAATTTATTGGCCCTGATGACCCCATCCCCCAGGGCCTGTCTCCTAATTATATTTTTTTGACCCCAATCCCCAGGGCCGGCCACTGTTTTTTATTATTTTTAAAAAATATATATTTATAGACACACCTAGGACATGCTGGACAAACCGTACGTACCTATCACCATGACGATTTGCGTGATATTCATTAAAAGGCGACTATGCATGCAATGAATCCACGTGGAATGTATTTACACCACTAGTGAAGCTCTGACATGTCTGATGCCCTACCGTGCCTAATCCCGGTAGACACCCTTGTCGTTTATTTATACAAACATGGGTAGCTATTGACAGGCACATTTAATACACATGCACACCAAGCCATTCAAAGGGGATTCGACAAAAATTCGACCAAAACTATGCAAGAAACCCCCCTCACGGTTAATAAAACACACATCCACTGCCGGATGTGTAATACTTTTTATTTTACTCTCTGGAAAGGGGACGAACATCACTTGAGAGTCACAGCGCGCTCCTGACAGAGCCCAATGCTGTGTTACACCCACCATTGCCTGCCGAGTGCCACACACCTCTGTGTTGTATTCCACTAGCTAGTGCATATGCTATGACACTCTCTAGCCCATGTGCACTGTAACACCACCCCGTGAATATGTCATGCCACACTTGTCTTCGCACGGGTTATATTGCCCCATCTAACGTGCCTTCCTTGATGCCTATGTTATAACGCACAGTGCTATGCCATACATATTACAATCTGGGATGCATATCTTTGTCACAGTGCATATGCAACGTTACACTCCCTAGCACATATTTTATATTACAACGTTAGAGACTAGTTAGGTTACACAACACTGCCCTGTGCATATTACACTCCAAGGCGCATATCGCATAGCAAGCGCTAGTGCCTGTGCTATCTCGCGCTCTCCAATGAATCTGTCATTGCGCACAATGTATTGCATATTATATTTCACGCCCAGTTCATCTTATATCACACTTTTTGGTGTATAGTTTATACCATACACTATATCTAGTTTTCATTTTCAATCGTGCTCTCAGGACTATGTTCTATATAACACTGTGTTCACCTACCCTTTTCACGGGCATTACATTTTGCGATAGGGTGTGGAGGGTCAGGGGGTGTTTCTGCCAAGTGAGCCCGGAGTCACAGTCACAAACGTCCTCTTCTTCCTGAATAAAAGTGAGATTATGTTGCATACTTGTTCATATTTTAAGTCGTTCGCACAGACACAATGTTTTAAAAACAATAAAGTTCCTAATACCCGCCTTCTCTGAGCAGTTAGCTTGCTGCCCCATCCCCCTCCTCCCTATTCTCTGTTGTGTGAATCCATGGACTAGCCTCCTCCCTCCTGCCATGCATGGTCTGATGTGCTGCCACTGCCCTCAATTTAGTATGATGTACCAGTCCACTCCTCCTGCCCTCCATTGCCCAATTCTATGCCCCACCATTGACCTCATGCTTAAAATCTGTGCTTAGCTTGCTGCCCCTATTCTCCTTCCCGTGCCCTCCGATGTCTTTGTGCATGCCCCTGCTCCATCCTTTTTGCCCACCATGTCCCATGGACCTGCCACTCCTATCTACTCTGAGTGTTCTGTTGAGCTGCCACTCCCCTCCCACCTGCCTAGCATTGTCAGATGACTGTAACCTGTCCCTGCCACCTCCACCCTGCCTGTCCACATGCCATGCCCTTATCCTCTTCTTCCTGTCCTACATGGTCCATTGTCCTGCCACACCCTTCTGCCCTCCCTGGTCTGTTGTGCTGCAACTGCTCCTCCTGCCTGCCCCGTGTGGTCTGTTGTGAGGCCCCTTCCCCTGAACTTTCTTGTCTGTGCACAGGTCCTGACCCTCCCTTCTATCCTCCATCGTCCTTTGTGCATGCCCCTGCACCCTCCTTCTTGCCCATCATAGCCATTGTGCTGCCACTAACCCTCCCACTTGCCATGCATGGTCGTCTGTGCTGCCATGGCCCCTCCCACCTTCCCTGTGTGGTCAGTTAGCTGCCCCTGACCCCCTCCCACCTTCCCTCCATGGTCTGTGTGTATGCCATCACAGTCTCACGGTTGCTCTTCATGGTGTGTCTTGCTTCTAGTGCCCATCCTGCCTGACCTCCATGGCTATTTTGCTGCTCCTGCCCTGCCCCCTTGCCCCCAGCCCTCTGTTTACATGTGCAGACCCCTACTCCCTCCCTCCTGGCTTGTCTGTTCCGTTGTAATGCCCCTGATCCGTCCCTCCTGCCCTTTATGGTCTGTTATGTTGCAGCTTTCTCTCCTGTCTGTCCATTATGGTCAGCTAGCTACCATTGCCTCTTGCCCCTCTGTTCTCTGTTGTCCATGTGCATGGTCCTGTCCCCTCCCTCTTGCTTTCTATGGATTGTTGTGGTGCACTCCCGTCCTGCATGCCCTGTGTGGTGTATTGTGCTGCTGCAAACCCTGATGCCTGCCCTGCAGGGTCAGTTTGGTGCACCTCTCCATGTCCCTCCTGTCCTTTGTTATCCAAGTCCATGTCCCTATCCCATTTCCTTCCATGATCCAATGTACCATATCTGCGAACATTTTGAACTTGGTAAGAGGGAGATTTTGAAAAAAAACTGGGGTATTGATTTTCCCCTTTGAGTTACATTGAAAAAGAGGATATTGTAGACAGGAGACAGATCAAATAAAGCCCATTTGAGCTTTAAAACATTGGACGTTTCCTGGCTGAATCGGGTCTGTTGGCATGTATGGTTGTACTACCATTGCCTCTTCCTTCTGCCCACAATGGTCTATTACATTGCCACAGCCTCTCTTGCAAGTCCTGTATTGTTGGTTTGTTGCCACTGCCCCTCTTTCCACTGCCCTCCATAGTCTGTTGTGCTTCCACGGCCCTTCCTGCCTGCTCAGTGTGGTTAAATTGTTGCCTTTGCACCCTCCTACCTGCCTTCAATTTTCAGAGTCCGTGCACCTGGCCTCTGCCTCTCAACAGTATCCTAATGATCAACTAGATTGCTAACATTCTATATTTATTACAAAAGTGTGGAACGCCTGACATCATCTTGATGTAATCAAAACTGTAATACCTAGAGCATTTCCTTTAGAAATTACATATATGAGAGGGTCTTATTGGCATCAAAATTATGGTTAGTGCTCTAAAAGACTAAAATAAGGACATATTTTCTGAATTTTCAAATAGCGACAAAGCACTTTTAAATTATTTGTTATCTTTATGTTTTTTTATCCAGTTGACCACTTGATTAAATGTTGCACTTAGGGGAGAGGATGTGGTGTTACTTCCAGAACTGCAGACTTTGCAACTGGGGAACCAGGTTGAAGTTTCTGCTTCAGCTCGACATTCTGTGATTCTGGTCAAATCACTAAGTCTCCCCATGTCTACAACCAAAATGAATTTGTTCTTGTGTGATGTAACCAATGCTCATGTAAAGCACTCCAATACCTGACAAGTCTGCACTATATAACACTGCAAAAACACAAAATAATAAGTGTTTTGCACACTTCTGTCATTGGGCTATATTTGGGCTACATCTGGGTGATTTTGGGCTACATTTGGGCTCTTTTGTCTCCGGTGGCCATCTTGGGAGATTTATTTGTTATGAAGTTTCCTAATTTCCTCATGTACTGCAGTCTCCTCAGTAGGAAATGCTTTCAGTTTTTTAGTTTGATTCCATCATGAAGGTATTCAGATATGTCACACATTTGCCATAAATTCTGAATGTTAGCACTCTAGTTGCTCATTAGATCACTGTAGTAAAACTACTGTTCACCATGGAAGTCTGCTCCTGGTATTAAAAGTGCATGTTTCAGTCTGCATGTCAGAATTTTTTAATGAAATAGAAGAGGATTTGAGAAGTCACTCAAAATGTGCCCTCATTTTCTTTCTTCAGCATTAATCATAATTTCTATGGCAAAATGAACCCCCTCATTGTGTTCCTTTTTAAATTAAATGTTTTAAGTGTTACCAGTTTATTCCAATCAAGATGGCTTCAGGTGTGCCATACTTTTGTCATAATGAAGACAGTAAGCGCTCTAGTTGTTTTTAAGAACATTCTGGGACATTCTGTCATTGGGCTATACTTGGGCTACATCTGGGTGATATTTGGGCTACATTTGGGCTCTTTTGTCTCTGGTGGCCATCTTGGGAGACTTATTTGTTATGAAGTTTCCTAATTTCCTCATTTACTGCAGTCTCCACAGTAGGAAATACTTTCAGTTTTTTACTTTGATTCCATCAAGAAGGCATTCAGATGTGTCACACATTTGCCATAAATTCAGAATGTTAGCACTCTTTTTGCTCATTAGATCACTGTAGTAAAGCTACTGCTCACCAGGGAAAACTGCTGCTGGTATTGAAAGTGCATGTTTCAGTCTGCATGTCAGAATTTTTTTATGAAATAGAAGAGGATTTGAGAAGTCACTCAAAATGTGCCCTAATTTTTCTTTCTGCAGCACTAATCATACTTTTTATGGAAAAATGAACCCCCTCATTTTGTTCCTTTTTAAATTAAATGTTTTAAGAGTTACCACTTTAATCCAAGCAAGATGGCTTCAGGTGTGCCATACGTTTATCATAAGTAGGAGTGTTAGCGCTCTAGTTGTTCTTTGGAACACTCTGGGAAGCTGCAGTAGAACACAAAGGAATCAACTGACAGTCTCTGCCCTTGTTGGATGTACATGTTTTACTGAGAATGTCAGACTTCATTCTCACATGACTGAGAAAGATAATGTGAATTTACAGAAAATAAGCTCTCAGTTTAGCTTATAGATCACCTTCCAAACCTCTGTGGTAAAAGCATGAGAAAATATTTTTCTCTCAATCATGATATCCCAGCAGAAGGCTTTTTCACATGGTGAAATCACCTTAGAACATACCACAATTCCTAAAATGAGTATGGTACCATCAACAAATGATTTATAATGTAACTAAAGTCTTAAAACCTTCTATTAACTGCAATGCTTTTTAATGAGGTGCTATCATGTATATTGGTCCCAAGATGGCTGCCAACACTTCTTGGATGAAGTGCTGACAGCCAATCAGATCTCAGGATGAGATGTGTGGTTAGGCTCCGCCCACATATATATATGCTTTTAAATGCTATTTTCTCAGGAAATACTGAACAGATTTACGCCAGACCTGCAAAAGGCACTTCCTTGACCTTATGGCTACCTCTCTGCCAAATTTCAAGTAATTCTGTTCAGCCGTTCGGGCTGTAGCTGTGTCTAAAGTCCTATGGAAAAATGCATAGGGAAAACGCGTTTTGGGACCCCCCCTTTTTCTCGGGCTCTGCTTGACGAATCACCCCAAGACTTTCAGGGTAGGAGCTGAACGGAGCGCCCCATTAGTTTTGAAAATTTCGCGAGGATTCGTCAACCGGCGCCAAAGTTATTCAAAATAGAATTTTGAGATTTCCTATGGACACTAGGTTGTAACTATAACTATCTACTGGCGACTGCCAGTAGATAATATATGTACAAAAAATACTTCAAATAAGAGCGGAGACTCGAAAGTCCTTTGCATAAGCCGATAGCTTTATTTCTCAAATGTTACGCATTTCGACAACTGAATGTCTTGATCACATTCAGTTGTCGAAACGCGTAACGTTTGAGGAATAAAGCTATCGGCTTATGCAAGGACTTTCGAGTGTGCACAAGTATTTTTGGGGTTACGACGTCTGGCTGTGGTTCCACCGGCATCATGCACCACCTGGCATTGGGCTCCATTCCAGAAGAAACCCCTTCGCGAAACTGATATATATATATCTATCTATATTATCTACTGGCGGTCGCCAGTAGATAGTTATAGTTAGGACCTATTTTCCATAGGAAATCTGCAACATTCTATTCCCAATAAGTCCGGCGCCGGTTGACGAATCCTCGCAAAAGTTTCCAAACTTTTGGCCAGCTCCGCTCCGCTCCTACCCTGAAAGTTTCGTGGTGATTTGTCAAGCGAGGGCCGAGAAAAAAGGGGGGTCCGAAAACGCGTTTTCCCCATGCAATTTCCCATAGGATCTGTTGTCGCAGCTACAGCCCGAACCGCTGAATGGAATGACACCAAATTTGGCAAAGAGGTAGTCCTCAATTCAGACTCGTGCCTTTTGCATAAATGGTGTGAATCCGTTCAGTTCTTCCTGAGAAAATTAGAGTTAAAAGTACATAAATATCTATGGCCGGGGAGGATCCGCGGACCCTACCCGCACCGTATGCGCACCCTCCCCGAACCAAGAGCGCACCCTCCCGATCGCGCGCTGAATGCTAATTGGCTGTCGAGTGTCTCTCTACATTCGAAACCAGGAACTGTTGGCGGCCATTTTCTGCCTTGGTAGAAGCGAGGCTGAAGAAGCAAGGGGAATACGTGTGTAAAACATATAAAGGGGGCAGAGTGGAAATACTCTGACCCTCTAGAGGTGCTTAGGGGGTCCCAGAAGGACCCCCTGGGGCCCCTTTAAAAAAAAAAAAACGGCGAAATGCGCGCACGGTGCGCGCTATTGCATTGGGTGCGCGGATCCACGGAATTTTTTTTTTTTAAACAGACAAGAAATCATTGGTTGTATGACTACTTTGTACACTGAAAGGTAGGGTGTATATTTCTGTTTTTTAAAGGTGTGATTCTTATTGGTTAACAAAAACAGATTGTAAGGACCATTATATATGATTAGCTGATATGTTGAAAAGTGAAGCACACTTCCTCTCTTGTTTAGCAACATTGTGTGCTGAACTTCTGACCTGTGTGCTCAGTGCAGTGTTCCATGACCTGTTTCTATGGTAACAGGCAGAAGGCAGATTGGGGGAAGGGTTGAAATGTATTTCAGTTGGAAAGGGTTGAAATGTTTAACCAATAGAAATGTGTGTTTGCTTTTGAGTTTATGTGTGAAGGATTGTGATTTGATGTTTACATGTATATGTGTGGAAAATGAAAGGGAAACTTTTCCATTCTTTGTTTTTGCTGAGAGGTGCACAGTGCAGAGATTCTGTAAAAGAAAATATGGTGAGTGACTGATATACTTCTTAATCTACAAAATAACTTGAAAGATGAGTTATTTAATTGTGAGGGGATGTATGTAGACTATTTTGATTTTAATCAGACTAATGTATTTCTCCTGCTAAAGTGTAGGGAGTACTTTTTTTCTCTACAATATTATTGACAGTGTGTGTGCATGTAGAAACCATTCTGTGATAAGCATTTGTGTTTTTCATGTGTTTGCAGACAGATAACTGTGCTGTTTTAATATTTTGGTAGAATTAGAAACCAGTCATTGTTTATGAATTTGTGAAATGAGTTATGTTATGTTTCTATACTAAAATGTAGTACTTCTTCTAGATGTAGAAATGTGTTTTGGTATAGTGCAAGGGATAGTGTTATTTGTCTAGAATCACACAGTGAGTATTTGTGCATTTGGGAACCACTGTGAGAGAAGCATTTGGTAACATCGTGTATTTGCTGACAGATAACTGTTTTAACCTGTCATGTTGTGAAGTTTTAGTAGCATTAGAAGACAGTTATGGCTTATGCTTTGATTAAATGAGTCAGGCATTGACAGAAAAGTGCAGTCCTGAAATATGTAGATTGCGTGCAGTTCCCTTACCACTTGCACTGTAGTGAATGAGTTTTGGTAAGCTACTAGGGATAGTGGTGCTTGTCTAGAATCACACTGTGAGTCTGTGTGCAATTGGGAACCACTGTGAGAGAAGCATTTGGTAACATCATGTATTTGCTGACAGATAACTGTTTTAAAACCTGTCATGTTGTGAAGTTTTAGTAGCATTAGAATCCAGTCTTTGCTTATGCGTTGATTAAATGAGTCATGCTTTGACACTAATGTGCTGTACTTAAATATGTAGATTGTGTGCAGTACCATTAACTCTTCTAGACTAGTGAATGAGTTTTGGTAAACTCCTAGGATAGTGTTGCTTGTCTAAAATCACACTGTGAGTCTGTGTGCATTTGGGTAAGGATTGTGAGAGAAGCATTTGGTAACATCGTGTATTTGCTGACAGATAACTGTTTAAAACCGGTCATGTTGTCAAGTTTTAGTAGCATTAGAAGCCAGTCTTTGCTTATGCTTTGATTAAATGAGTCAGGCTTTGACACAAAAGTGCAGTCCTGAAATATGTAGAATGTGTGCAGTTCCCTTACCACTTCCACAGTAGTGAATGAGTTTTGTTAAACTTCTAGGGATAGTGGTTGTTGTCTAGAATCACACTGTGAGTCTGTGTGCATTTGGGAACCACTGTGTGAGAAGCATTTGGTAACATCGTGTACTTTTTAGCAGATAACTCTTTTAAAACCTGTCATGTTGTCAAGTTTTAGTAGCATTAGAAGCTAGTCTTTGCTTATGCATTGATAAAATGAGTCAGGGTTTGACACTAAGGTGCAGTACCATGTACTATTCTCTTCACTGTGGCAGAACTGAAAATTTAAAAGTTTTACCCAAGCACTGTCCTAGAAGTAGTCTGATGATCTAGTCAGTTTCTAAGTACCAAATAGACTGCTTCAAATGTCTATACAGTATGCATGTAGTGTTCTAACATACTATACACTTGTCTTTTATTTTTTATTTTTTTTGGTATATGTTTATTGAGAAGTACATGTCAGTTTATAAACAATACATAAAAAAGGGAGTATAAACAAATCAAATTATGGCCACACAATAAATTACTATGAAATGTTACCTTCTCAGATTTTTAAATATAAAAAGGATAATACAGATATCAAAAGATACAATAGTTGAGGTACTCATAAAACCTGGAAAGGAAGAAATAGGAAAGGTGGACTAGGGAGAAGATGATAAAGATAGTATACAGTATGTAGTAAACCATGTATTATAGATAGTTGGAAGATAGTAGCGATAAGATCATACAAATATATTATTTCAAGTCAAGATATTCCCACTAACTCAACAATTTCAAATAGGTGAACAGTAAGTCCTAATTCAAATAACAGTGTTCGTGGCTACAGCATCAACAGGCCTAATGATAACATCAACAGCATGAATATAAATAATGATGGTAATGAATTAATAAGGAAATGAAAACAGAAGTAATTCACTTATTGTAGTTCTTAACTAGAAGAAAAATCTGAAATATTACCAGAAATAGAACATTTATTAGCTAGAAAGGGGTTCCAAATTTGGATGAAAGTTGCAACATTGTCCTGCAATCTATAAATGAGTTTTTCATATGATGCTATTTTATACATTTCAATAAGCCATTCGTCATATGTAGGGCATTGTGGTGTTCTCCAATGTCTTAATATACAAATTTTTCCTACAGTGAGTGCAATAGCTATCAATCGTCTTGTATGGTTTGTGAGATTTGGGAGATCAGTAACATCATGTAATAGAACAAATTTTTCCGTTAAAGGAATGGACACTTGTATAGCTCTGTGTAGAGAGGCAGTTATGGAAGACCAATATTCCTTCAAAATTGGGCATCGGAATAAAATGTGTAGTATATCGCAGTCCTCCTCTGGGCACCTCCAACAGGTAGATCGGTGTAGTAAACCTGCTGACTTGAGTTTTTGTGGTGACCAGTACCAGTTATGAAGAATTTTGAAAAGAGTAAATTTCATTCTGGCCTCTCTGATACCCTTATCCATGTTCATAATAATATCCTCCCATTCCTCATCGGAATAAGCTACAGTAATTAACCCTTGCCATTTGACATGGAGCTGTGCAAGTAATGGGTATGAGTGTAATTTATGCACTATGAGATTATAAAATCCAGAGACTGCGCCTTTGAATTTCCCCCAAATTTGTAAGTATTGTAATACTGGGGAATCCTCAACTATCCAAGGAAATGGTCCTAGTCTACGAAATAGGGCTTGTTTTAGTTGTAAGTATTTCCCCTCTTGGGAGGCAGGGAGTTGAAATTCTATCTTAAGCATTTCAAAAGTTTTAAGCTCACCTTCTAAAGTGAGCAAGTGATCCAACGTTAGAATACCTGCTCTCTCCCATATGACCCCAGGATATAGTCCGTTTACCTATTCTAATATCAGTGTTATGCCATATGGGGGCCTTTCCATGCAGTCTTGGGTCACTCTTAAGGAGTTTGTGGGCATGTATCCACATCTTAAGCATAGATTGAATAATAGGGTTGGAAGTTTGTAAAGCAGGTGATTTATGAGTGTAAAACATGTGCAAACCTGAAGTTGCCTGTACAGTTTGTCTTTCAATGACAACCCATAGTGGGGGATCATCCTGTCTGGGCCAAAGATAAACCAATTGAGATAAATGGAGGGCTGTATAGTAATGCTCAATACACGGTAAACTAAGACCCCCATATCGCCTGTGAGCAATCAATTTTGAGATTTTAAGCCTAGGTCTCAGGGATCCCCAAATAAAGGTTTTAATACCTTTGTCAATATCTCGCAATATTGATATTTTAACTGTCAAAGGCAACATACCTAAAACATAAGTGAAACGGGGCACTATAATCATTTTCACTGCCTGTACTCTACCCCAAAAAGACAAGTTAAGATGGGACCATTTTTCATACTCTGACTTCGTTTTGGCAATAAGTGGATCTAAGTTATCTTGAATCATACGTTCTAAACCTGTGTTGATGTAAATACCTAAATACTTCAGACGGTCCACTTTCCATTGAAAATTATAGCCCAAAATAGCTGCTTTTGTTGTACCCCTGGACAATGGTAGAGCTTCACTCTTATTCCAATTGACTTTGTAGCCAGAAATGATCGAGAAGCGAGAAATGGTAGACATGAGTCTAGGGAGTGAAGTAGGCAGATCAGTAAGTGTGAGCAATATGTCATCTGCATAAAGAAGTATTTTTGAGATCCCTGCTGGTGTAGGAATGCCTGCTATTTGTGAACACTGTCTTATTGCCGCAGCCAGAGGTTCAAGTGCAAGAAGGAACAAAAGGGGTGATAAAGGGCAACCCTGGCGGGTACCTCTTTGCACTAAAAAAGATTTTGAAAGGAAACCCCCACAATTCACTTGTGCGGATGGTGTCTCATATAACCATTTGACCTTAGAGATATACTCATTGCCTAACCCCAGCCTATGTAGTGTACGGAACATATAGCTCCATTCAATACGGTCAAAGGCCTTCTCGGCATCTAAGGATAAGGCTACTCTGTCTTCTCCAGCAACCTTGGAAAGCCAGAGTATGTGAGCCAAAGTACGTAGATGGTTACGAGAATTTCTGCCTGGCATGAATCCCACTTGAGAATTATGTATGAGTTTAGCGATAACTTGTTTGAGTCTTTTGGCGAGAATGGTGGCTAATATCTTTGAATCTGTATTCAGAAGGGAAATTGGACGATAGTTACTGCAGTATAATGGATCTTTCTCAGGTTTGGGAAGGACCGTTATGATTGCTTTATTTGTGAGAGAGGAGAGGCTACCAGTTTCCTCTGCTTCTTTATAGGCCTCATAAAGGGCGTCTATTGCTTCGGGTTTTACCCAACGGTAAAATTCCCCGGGAAAACCATCTTCTCCCGGTGCTTTATTGTATGGAAGATTAGAGATTGCTTGGGCAATTTCATCTTTTGTTATTTCGCCTGCCAGTATAAGCCGATCCTGTTCATTGAGGCGGGGAAGTGTTATTTTATCAAAAAATTCCTGATCTTTGTGGTGATCATCATCAACCTCTGAGCTATATAACTTCTCATAATAATCTGCAAATGTATTAGCTATTTCCTGAGTCTCAGTTATTAGCTTACCTTCAGAATTATAAATAGCTGGAATAGCTGTCATAGCTTCTCTCTGTTTTAATCGTGCCGCTAGTAAACGACCGGCTTTTTCTCCTTGTTCGTAGTTTCGAGCCTTAAGTCTATATAACATATATTCTGCTTTCGAAGTATATAGTGTATTAAGCTCCATTTTAGCCTTTTCCAATCTACATCTGGAAGCTTCGGTTGGATTGGTAAAATGAGCATGTGTCAGGGTTTTGATATCATTTTCTAAAATAGTCTGTTGTTCTGTTCTACGTTTATTGGCTATGGCAGAATCTCTCATGATTTGCCCCCTAATGGTGGCTTTTGCAGCTGCCCATAAAATTTGTGGAGAAGAAACTGAACCTTTGTTGTCTTTCATATAAGTAGTCAAATGTGATTGTAATTGTGATTTTTCTGTCGGTAGTTTGTATCGGGATATGTTTAAACGCCATGGTTTCCTACAAGGACGTTTCAGACCCAAATCAAGCTGTAGACTGATAGGAGCATGGTCTGAAAGTGCAATTTCTAAAATATCACAATCAAGTACATGTGGTATGATAGAATGTGAAATAAAGAAATAGTCTATTCTAGAATAGGAATCATGTACTGCAGAGTGATATGTAAACCCCTTATCTGAAGGATGTAATAAACGCCAAATGTCAGTCAACCCATGATCTTCACGGATGTCTCCCAGTATCGCTCTATCTCTGCCATGTGTTGTGTCTAGAGGGCCCGTTCTGTCTAAGATCACATCTGGTGCAAGATTCCAATCACCCCCCAAAGCTATTTTGGAAATTCCCATCTCTGTTAGAATTCTGTTTAGATGAAGGAAAAAAGGAGCTTTGTTTCCAACAGGGGCATAAATGGACCCCACTCCTAATATGGTATTACCGATTTTAAGCTTGGCTAAAACAAACTGACCATCTTCATCTGACCAGGACTGTAGTATCTGACATTGCAGTGTTTTCCGTATCAGAATGGCTACACCACATTTTCTAGTAATAGAGTGGGGCATAGGCTCTCCTGACGTGTGAGACGGAGGTTTGCAGCTGTAAAGAATCTGGCCTACCCAATCTCGTTTTAATTTTTCTGATTCTATACCAGATAGATGTGTCTCTTGAATGAGAGCAATATCTGTATGTTTGGAGGCTAAATAAGAAAGAATTTTCTTCCTTTTAATGTAATTAGTAAGGCCATTGACATTGATAGACACAATGTGCATAGGACTAGTTGTCATGATGCTGATTGGAAATGTTAGCGTATGTTTGTATTGTGTTAGAGTGTATCAAAGAGGATAAAACGGGAAAGGAAGGTTGATAAATGATGTGGGAATATGGTAATGGAAAATTACTGAAGCGAAGTAGAGAGAAAAGAAAAGGAGAAAATAAAAAAAAAATAATAATAAAAAAATAAATAAATAAAAATAAAAATAAAAAAAAGTGATAATTAACCTGAAACCAATATGTGCAAATATGATCACAAAATATTGTTAATACTAAACTTCAATGATGTAAGTACACCTTTCTACCTTCTAGAAAGGAAAAGAACACTACAGATCAAACAATGTATCTTTCGTCGGTGGGTCTAAACCTCAATGCGAGATGCAGACTCCGCAGGGGAGAAAACCACACGTGGTAAACAGATTATGCAAAGAACCAAGCCATAGAGTCATAAAGTCCATCTAGGAGATTTGTATATACCAATAGAGTATGAGCTATACATGGTGTATTGAACAACAATGTAGGGGAAAAGGAAATGAATCATATCCATCAGAGGTAATAACTGGAGTAAAACAGTAATAACATTATATTAATACACAGCATGCATATATACTCATCTAGCTGGAAGAAGCAACAGTGGAAGGTTTAGCATCAGATACTTTATCAAGAGACGTGGATGACTTCAGAGGTGATCTCGATTTGTCTCTGGTATTTTCCTGTGTGAGTACTTCTACACAGTGAACCACTTTATCTCTGTCAGACTGTTTCTTAAAGGTACGGACGTGTAATCTACCAGTACGGTGGGTTTGAGGATCATTCTGTAATTGAAGTTGACTGTTCATAGTTGTTTCGGTCAGGGGTGGCGGTGTTAAGTCCATGTGTTGGTTCTCTAAACTGTCCAGGAAGCGTACCAGATCTTCAGGCTCTGTGTAATGTCTTGATTTCCCATCCATTGTGATCCACATTGTAGCAGGTTCTAAAAGACCATATTTAATATCCCATTTCCGAAGTCTTGGCCTAATTTGCAGGAACGCTTTTCGTTTGGCATTGGTTTCAGTGGAGAAGTCTGCAGCAATAAATACTTTATGGCCTTCTAAGTCATAAGGACCATGTTTACGAGCAGCTGTTAGTATTTGACGGACCTGTTCGTGATGCAGGAGACACGCAATTATTGGTCTGGGTCTAGATTCAAGGGTTGAAGTTGAAGTTCTTGACCGAATCCTGTGAGCTCTCTGCAACTCGATGGGATGCTCAAAAGATATGTTCAGTAGCCGCGGTATCAAGGTTAGTAGCAAGCTCCTCACATCATTATTTATTTCCATTTTTTCTGGAATTCCATAAAAGCGAACATTATTTCTTCGGGCCCTATCTTCCAAATCTATTACTTTTTGTTTTAAATGCCAGATATCTGGACCCCAGCACTCTGCATTATCTAATCTTTCTTCCAAAAGGGTGGTTCGTTTATCTAGAGTTTCCACTTTGGTATGAAAAGAGTTTAGGTCCATCCTCATAGACTTCATTTCTGTCGCGAGATCTGAGATTTTGACATCCATAGATCCCAAACGTTGTCCCACAGCAGAGATCTCTTTTAAAATAAGGTCCATAGAAGCAGTATCTTGTGGGACAGTAGTAGAAGTGCCCGAAGGTAGAGTGTTCCCTACTACTTGTGTAAACAAAGGCTTTCTATTAGGTTTTCCACTGGCCATACTGTTATACTCCAATGTAAGAGAAAACAAGAAATAAGTGCTGCCTACTAACCAATATGCTATCCAGTTGCCTCACAAAGCAGTTGGGTAGTAACACTATAAGCACAAATACATATTTGGATATGGACAGACTTCTGGGATTCTCAAAAATTATGGCTGCATATTTTCAAACAAGGGGTGCTGAAAAACAGTCAATGAGAAATGCCACTCTACTTTCCCCTGTTTATCTTCGTTCGCTCTGCACCCTTTGCTGGTAGGACTTTCCTTGTCTTCTTAAATATGTAGCAGAGGCTGAGCTGTCAAATGAAGAGAAATACCTTAGGTTTGAAAGTTCTCATATGCTTCCCCTGCGCCCTGTGAGAAGTACAAGAGTAACGCAAAAACACACAGCAGCCTTTCCACTTCAGGAAAGGGAATTCCACTTAACTCTTCAGAAACAGGTTGTGTTTCCTGACAGAATGAGTAATTTTTCACAGACTTTTTGGGATTCTAACAAATTATGACTGCATGTCTTTAAAACAGGGGTTACCGGGCAATCAGAAATGTCACACAGCTTCTGGGATTCTCAGAGTTGAAAGTACTTATATGCTTCTCCTGTGTCATGTGAGCAATTAAAAAACAATTCAAAAACAGGCAGCAGCCTTACCACTTCAAGAAAGGGAATTTCTCTTTAGAATCAGACTGTTTCCTGACAGAGTCCTTTTTTCACAGAATTCTGGGATTCTAAAAATTATGGCTGCATGTTGTCAAACAGAGGTTGCTGTCATAAATGCCACACAGCTTTCCCCCTTTTAGCCAAATTCCCTCTACACACTCTGCTGACAGGAATTCCCATGTTATGTAACAGAGTCTATGCTTCTCCTGTGTCTGTGAGAAATACAACTGCAATTCGAAGACAAAACAGACAGCAGTCTTTCCACTTCAAGAAAGGGAATTTCTTTTAAATCTTTAGAATCAAGCTGTTTCCTGACAAAAGAGTTGTTTTTCACAGACTCTTAGCTACAGAAATGGTGCTCTAATTTTCCCTCCACAGCTCCACTCCCCTGACAGGAAAACACCTGCCCTTCCCCTCTGCCAGTGTGAAGAGGTCAACCAAAGTTCAAGAGTAATTAAATTCCACTGAAGGTGCCTCTGTGTTTAAAAGCAAGGAAAGTCACTTATCTCTTGAGCAGCCCACTGTTTCCTGACAGAATGATTTGTTCAGCTGAAGGAAAGACTGACTTCAGGATTTCATTTTCATGGAAGAGCTGGTTAACTGAAATTTCCCATGTGAAAAATAGCCTCAAAGTTACAGCACTGTTGTCCCATTCATGTTGCTTTCATTCTGGCTCCAAGGACACCTGTTGACAGCTGAATTGAAGAATTCTCCCCTCCGGAGCCCGGGAGCTCTACACAGAGGCGGCCATTTCAGTCGGTGGCCAGACTCCGCCCCTACACTTGTCTTTTACACCTTCAATTCCCTAGTCAGTATCCATACACTACGAGGAAACACCCTGTCACTCCCTTTCCAGTCCTCTAGTGACCCATTCAACACCATGTACTAATCCATTCACTGTGCCAAAACCCAAACACTTATAAATTCACCAAGACACTCTCTTTCCAGTACTCTAATGATTCAGTCACTGCCTAAGTATTCATGCACTGAGCCAGGCCTTAGCACATGGACTTCTTTAAACCCCTATCCACTATGCATGCAGTCCTCTAACCACCTACACACTTGTCTTTCACACCTTCAATTCCCCAGTCAGTATCCATACACTTCCAGCAAACACCCTGTCACTCCCCTTGCACTACTCTAGTGACCTATTAAGCATCATGTACTAATCCATTCACTGCGCCAAAACCCAAACCCTAATAAATTCACCCAGGCACTCTCCTTGCAGTACTCTAATCATTCAGTCAGTACCCAAGTACTCATCCAGTGACCCAGGCCTTAGCATATGGACTGCTTCAAACCCCTATCCACTATGCATGCAGTCCTCTAACCACCTACACAATTGTCTTTCACACCTTCAATTCCCTAGTCAGTATCCATACACTACGAGGAAACACCCTGTCACTCCCTTTCCAGTCCTCTAGTGACCCATTCAACACCATGTACTAATCCATTCACTGTGCCAAAACCCAAACACTTATAAATTCACCAAGACACTCTCTTTCCAGTACTCTAATGATTCAGTCACTGCCTAAGTATTCATGCACTGAGCCAGGCCTTAGCACATGGACTTCTTTAAACCCCTATCCACTATGCATGCAGTCCTCTAACCACCTACACACTTGTCTTTCACACCTTCAATTCCCCAGTCAGTATCCATACACTTCCAGCAAACACCCTGTCACTCCCCTTGCACTACTCTAGTGACCTATTAAGCATCATGTACTAATCCATTCACTGCGCCAAAACCCAAACCCTAATAAATTCACCCAGGCACTCTCCTTGCAGTACTCTAATCATTCAGTCAGTACCCAAGTACTCATCCAGTGACCCAGGCCTTAGCATATGGACTGCTTCAAACCCCTATCCACTATGCATGCAGTCCTCTAACCACCTACACAATTGTCTTTCACACCTTCAATTCCCTAGTCAGTATCCAGACACTTCCAGGAAACACCCTGTCACTCCCTTTGCAGTCCTCTAGTGACCCATTCAGCATCATGTACTAATCCATTCACTGTGCAAAAACTCAAACACTTATAAATTCACCAAGATACTATCTTTGCAGTACTCTAATCATTCAGTCAGTGCCTAAGTATACATGCACTGAGCCAGGCCTTAGCACATGGACTGCTTCAAACCCCTATCCACTATGTATGTAGTCTTCTAACCACTTAGACACTTGTCTTTCACACTTTCAATTTCCTAGTCAGTATCCATACAGTCCAGCAAACATCTTGTCACTGCCTTTGCACTCCTCTAGTGACCCATTCAGTACCAAGTACTAATCCATTCCCTGTGCGAAAAGCCTACCACTTATAAATTCACCTAGGCACTCTCCTTGCTGTACTCTAATCATTCAGTCAGTACCCAAGTAGTCATGCAGTGAGCCAGGTCTTAGCACATGGACTGCTTTAAATGCCTATGCAGTATGGATGCAGTCCTCTAATCACCTACACAGTTGTGTTTCACACCTTCAATTCCCTAGTTAATATTCATACACTTCTAGCAAACACCCTGTCACTCACCCAGTGTGTCTTCTTATAGTACTGTAATCATTTAGTCAGTTAGCATGTAGTGTTTTAGTGAGGTAGGCTTTAGGGCATGAACTGCTTCAAAGTAGTATGCACTATGCATGTAGTGTTTTAACCATCGTCACACTTGTGGTTCAGGGCTATAGTTTCTTAGTCAGTATTTATATAAAATGTGTTTGTACAGTAATGGAATAGTATACATTTGAAAGTAATTAATATACATTTATTTGTGATTCTCTTTTACAGATACAGAACAGTAGTGTTTCTCATCTGTTTGCACTCTTCTCGTACAAGATTGTTTGGATGAAGGGTCCTTAGGTGTTTCATCATACTTGCTGTGCCGCACAAGTATTTTTTGTTAGGATCCCCTCGTAACAGAACTCTTTTGAAAATCTTGCGCGTGAGAAAGGTGGCATTGGTCTTTGTTTGCCCCTCGAGAAAAGTAGAAAATGTCCACATCACTGAAGGAAAACGTTGTGGGCGTGGTGCATCCTCCAAAAATTCATCTTTAGATTCGGTGAATATTTTAAAGCGACATCATTTACAGTTTTTGTAAGTTAAAGTTAAAAAAATGTGTTAGCTGTGTGCATTTTATATATCTGTGATTTGTATCTTGTTTGTTTTTTTTAGAATGGCATGTTGTTGTTTTTTTAACAATCTTTGAGATTGTGTTTTTTTTGCCCGCTGTTAAGTGATGAGTATGATTGAAATCACAATTTTTAGTGAAATTTAATATATTCTGAGAACTGCAAAAAAGGCAAAAAAATTACTTTGTGGAAATGATGCTGTGTTGTAAAAAATGTATTATTACATGCTATAATTTTTTTTCCTTTTCTTTCACAGATCCAAATTTTAAAATAAGCAATTTATATGAATTTATATTGGAATGAAAAACAGAAAAAAATGTATACCATTTTTTATTCCTATTACAGTGAAGGTAAGTTTAACTAAGTCTCAATATGCAGAATGAAGAGGTCTGAAAGAAGCTACAAAGTTGAAACACGTTTCTAAGAACACTCTGTTTATGTAGTTTTGAAATCTGACCATAATCAGATATCATGTGACCTGCAAAAAAAGAGATTTGTGGGGTTCATAATATTTCCCATTTTAGCTATTGAAGGACCACAATTATTTCAATCATTCTTCTTTGAACATCTTTGCAGACAAAACTCTGTGCTTACCATCTATCATTCGCAAGGACATTTAAAAATGGAAATATGTCACTTTTTGTAACATAGTTATTGTGCAAGATACTCTTTCATATTTACAAAGAGAGGAAAAGGCACTCTGTGCACTTTTTATACTCCATGTAAATACAACCTCATCATGCACACCACTTTGTGTTGAAAGGGTGTTCTATAAGTGTTGTTGTGCATGATTGCACTGAATACTCATAGAACAAGACACATGTCTAGATTTATCATAAATCATAAATTTCGATATGTGTGTGAATGCTGCACCATTTTAAAATTGGTGTAGGAAAGCACAACAAGGAGAATTGTTTTAATTTCTTCACATTTTTATATCTTCAATGAATGCTGAAATGTTCAGCACACATTGAAGGAGAAAAATGCATTTTCTCATTGTTTTTGTGCAGGAAGGTGTGTCTTACTGTAGAAAAACAAACAGCACATGACACAGATATCCTTGCACTATGGTGCAAGGGTGCCTGTGTCACCACATGGCTGCAGTTTAACCCTTTCGCTGCGGCGGGAATTCCGCCGCAGCGCTGGGGGGTATGGGGGGGCAGCGCGGTGGCGCTGTGCTCATGACGGAGCCGCTCCGTCATGAGCCACGGTTGGGCTGTGCTCATGACGGAACGGTTCCGTCATGACTCCGCCCATTTGCGTTGTCCCCCCGCACAGGCGGGGAAACAGCGCCGTGTAGGCGGAGCGGCCGCCAACGGCCGTGACATGACGGAACCGTTCCGTCATGAGCACACGGCAACCGTGGCTCATGACGGAGCGGCTCTGTCATGAGCGGGGAAGGGGTTAAGCAGCCGTGCAGAGAGAAGCATAGATTTGCAACATATTTATGTACATATGTTGCATCCCTGTGCTTCGGAAGTACTACAGCACACTGCAGTTAAAGAGGTTACTGTGTGATGCTGCAGCACTTCCTCATAGTTCTGCACTTATACATTCACCATACGCTACTAATGTATTCATTCAGTCAATTACGTACTACACATACATTCATCTAAACTTTCACACACTAACAAAGATATGTAGCTCTTTTTTTAAACCAGGAAAGTTAGTTCTTAGCAGAACTTTTTTTTTTCTTCTTTTTTGTTTTTTTATTTTTTTGTACTTTTTGGAACAATTTTGTTATTTTTTTGTTTTTTTCAAAAGGAAAAAAAGCCAACAGGAGGAACAAAACAGTCAACTTCTGCAAAAAAAAAATAAACACAAGTTTAGCACTTGTGGTTTTGCTGCGCTCGGCAGATTAGTTCAATTGACTGCTCGCCGTAACATAGTAGTTTGTTGCATTTAATGCAACTAATTTTTAGTTATCCAAATTCTGTACGTATGTCCGGGTGATTGCTTGATGGTGATGCTGCAGAAGTGTTTGCCACTGCTGGCTGAGGCTGCTGTCGGAGTCTTCTGCATTCCTGCTTGGCCAGGTTCACGGGATACAGAGTCTTCAGGTGTTTTAACATACTTGCAGTCCTACAAGAGTATTTTTTTGATGGATCTCCTCTGGAAAGCACTCTTTGACATATTTTACATGTCACTTTAGTTGAATTAGTTTTATTTGAATGGTCGGATTCTGATGGTGGCTGCTGTGCAGAAGCCATTGTCTTCAGAAAAATTGCAGCTGTGGAAATCTTCGCCAAAAAGTTTCTTCTAGTTCTAAGGTGTGAGATGTTCCTCCAAAGAAGCTCTAAGAATGATTGAAATGGGTGGGGGCTTTCAATAGTTAGAATAGGAAGTGTAATGAACCAATCAAATCTCTTTTTTGCAGGTCACATGGGATCCACGCACCATGCGCTTACGCAGCACGCACCCAGCGCGCATCCGCGAAATTGAATAAAAAAAAAAAATAGGATTAGATGTAAAAAGATATTAGTTTTAAGACTAGTTTAGAGTTTGTCTTCAATTAATATTCACATGAAATAGATATATATATATGTTTTTATAACTGTAAAATATTTCACGGGATCCGCGCACCGACCGTGTCATAGACGCAGATGACGCTTCGCGGAAGCGCGTAAATGTCGCGTTACGTACATCGAACGTGTCGCGTATACGCTGGGAGTCGCGTACTGGTCGCATTGCGATCGCGCACTGAACACGTATCCAACGCATACCATGCGCGGATGCTATCGCATAGGGATCGGGAACGGTGCGCTTAGGGTGCGCGGATCCAAAAACATTGAAAAAAATATATAAAATAAAGTTTTGCACATATAGTTAAAAAAATATTTTGAAAAATATGTTTGAAACACCCATTAAGTTCAAATAATATTTTTTTATTTTTAAAATAATTAATTGAAAAAAGAAGTTTAAAAAATGTTGATTAAAAAGTATTTTTTTTAAAAATGTAATTAACCCCTTCGGTGCTCTTGACGGAACGGTTCCGTCATGAGCGTCGGTTGAGCTGTGCTCATGACGGAACCGTTCCGTCATGACCACGCCCACGCAAGCAGCGCTCAGCACAGCGGGGGAATCCGCCCCGCATGGAAGGGGTTAATGAAACTGATACACGGAATTTGAAAAATATACAAATCCAATCAAAATCATTAAACATGATATCTTCAGAGATAAGTTATATATAGGAATTAGCATTTAAAAAACCTTTGAAATTCACTGAAAAAACCAAAGGTTTCATGCACGGTATAGTTAGGAATTGGCATTTAAAAAACCTTTGAAATTCACTGAACAAACCAAAGGTTTCAGGGGCATTATAGTTAGGAATTGGCATTTAAAAAACCTTAGAAATTCACTGAAAAAACCATAGGTTTCAGGGGTGTTATAGTTAGCTGGACATTTCCCTCGTACAAAACCCTAGAAATTCCCCTGTTATAGTTAGTTCAGCTAACTATAACTCGCGCCCCCGCAATGCACTGCTGATGACGTCACATATTACATCACTCATGACATGGTCAGTGACATCACTGATGACATCACTGATGATGTCATCCATGTGATAAATTACTGCATCTTCCCACACCCTAATTTAACCGTTGATACACCAACTCAAAATTTCAGACGTCCATTCTCAAAACCATAGATACTCCAATACCAATAACTACATACCCACTTATTAACTCTTAGGTCTACATACACCCCCACTCATTCACCTGTACAGTCACTCATACTTACAGTCACTCCATACAAGACTATCATATGCATTTATACACCTACATTGACACTCACACACCACCAATCATCCATAGAGGTACTCTCACACCTAGTCAGTCATACAAATAATTAATTACACTCCCATTTACTCACCTATGCAGTTATACACACTCAAGTTCACTTACTCATAAAAATAGTACCACATTCTTATGCTCTTATACAATCATTGATACAAGCACACACTCATCCATGCAGCCACTCTCACAATCACACACTCTCACATATACCCACTTATATACTCTTACACACATATATACTGCCTTTCACATATGTAGTTAGTCACAAATGTACCACTGAGATATACATTCAATCCCTAACACACCCATACATACACTCACTCAACCATACAGTTAAATACAGATGCACTCTTAAAACCATGCACCCATAGAATCACCCACTCACACATCTATGCACAGAGTCACACACAGCCTACGCACACAAATACTCAGGCACCCATACAGATACTCAGACAACCAATCAATAACCCATATAGACACTCATATAGCTATTCACAAAACCGTGCAGCCACTTATACACAAACACACAGACACATACAAACATTCACACAGTTTAGTCACTAGTCTGCAGTAAGATACATTTAATGACTCACTTATAGAGTCAGTTACACACCTACAAAATCATCCATTCACACACTTGTACACCCACTCATTCTTCAATAGGCCGTTCACTATAAATATCTAAAACATATTTAAACTTTACAGAAACACACAGTCACTGGATGACGTCATCAGTGATGTCATCAGTGATGTCATTTGAGATGTCATCAGTGATGTCATCAGTGATGTCACTGACCATGTCATGAGTGATGTAATATGTGACGTCATCAGCAGTGCATTGCGGGGGCGCAAGTTATAGTTAGCTGAACTAACTATAACAGGGGAATTTCTAGGGCTTTGTATGAGGGAAATGTCCAGCTAACTAGAACACCCCTGAAACCTGTGGTTTTTTCAGTGAATATATATATATATCGCCATGTTTTCTTGAGGTAGCCCCGGACACAGTAATATGGGGTCTACCATCTCCTACAGAACCCTCCCCTTTACTTGGCAGTATCAGCACTCATTGAGTAATAATTACCCTGCTTCCAGTACTTACGTGAACTTGGTGCATACTGGGAGTTGAAGTCCGGTACAGAGACTGCCACTATTTCTGACGGAACAGGGTCAGCTGACTCCCCACCAATGGGAGTGCCATGGCAACTTTAAAGGAGGGGGAGGTTTGACCCTCGGTTTGTGGCATCTGAAGAAGGCTTGTATGCCGAAATGCATTATGCCTGTCAGCCTGTGAATAAACAGATTACCTCGAATGCCCCACTGTGTCCTCTCTGATTACTTCAAACAAGTAGTCTTTTTTGTGGATATTTTTCGCGTTTGTCAGTAGCGCGATGAGAGGACCCATCCATCAAGTGTCTTGGGGACTTGCTGACACTGTGCCTCTGTCTTCAAGATATTGAATCACCTCGGGACCACCTCGAGACCAGACCAGGCATGGGGCCACTGCTACACGGCAACTCGTGACTTCATGGGGAGGCTTGGTGATTTCACGCAAGCTTCATGGCCCGGTTACTGTTTGTTATTTGGGCTGAACGTTGGAGACTTGAGGTAGCCTGGGACACAGTAATATGGGGGTCTATCATCTCCTACAGAGTCCCCCCCTTTACTTGGCTGTATCAGCACTCATTGAGTAATAATTACCCTGCTTCCAGTACCTACGTGAACTTGGTGCATACTGGGAGTTGCAGTCCGATGCAGAGACTGCCACTATTTCAGACGGAGCAGGGTCAGCTGACTCCCCACCAATGGGAGTGTCGAGGCAACTTTAAAGGAGGGGGAGGTTTGACCCTTGGTTTGTGGCATCTGAAGAAGGCTTGTATGTTCGAAATGCAGTATGCCTGTTAGCCTGTGAATAAACGGATTACCTCGAATGCCCCGCTGTGTCCTCTCTGATTACTTCAAACAAGTGGCCTTTTTTGTAGGTATATATATATATATATATATCGCCAAGATTTCTTTACCAATCGCAGCCCCCGACTCCAATGGCATGGAAGAAAAACAGCACAGCCAGGTTCTTGCAGGTTCAAAGTAAGTCCTTTATTTTATATTAAGCCACCGACATTGCAGCGAGAGACCACGCGTTTCAGCCTGAGCCTTCGACAGGGTCATAGAGTATGTGTGTGTAGACAAACCATTTAAAGGGAAAGTTCCATTCAAAATTACCTTCACAATTTGAAGAGATACAGACACAGTAATTTGTTTTCCATACATTTTCAATTTTTTTTGTTTTTTTGTTTTTTTCACATTTCATGCACTTTACATACATTGGAGGTGCTAAAATATGTGTGATAGACCCACTTATCGTAGTTTCAATTCTTCCTTCTTTTAGTGTTTGGTTGTGACATGTCATTGATTTTGATTATATGTTATGGTGGTTTCCCAATTATGGTTCAGTACCCTTGATCATCACATGTCATTTCCTTAGTTAAAGTTGTGATTGTTGTTCGGTCACGGTAAAGTACCCTTTTGTCCACAACTTGATTAATCACCATTATGTGGGTCACATACCATTTAACAATTACCTCCAATATAAGTTTGGTAAGATGTTTCCAAAAAGCGAGGAAAATACAGGTTTAATTTTGATAGTTAATGAAATTGAAACATGTTCTTTTTGCTTCATTTAGATTAGGGCAGGGGATTAGGAGGTGTTCAAAGGGGCAAGTAAACATTTAAACAATATAGTACATACGAATGTAAAGAGACAAGAGGGAATATCCAGTGGAGTAATGATTGGAAATACATTGGAATTTAAAGATTTAAAGATTTAAAGATCTAGAAATCGGAGACTCTTCTGTCAATCGTGAGATGTTTTCTATTCAAATGTATTAGTACATGTCTAAAGGCACAATCCTTCCTTCCATTTGTGAAATATACCTCCCAATGAATAATCAGATAGATAAAATGGATACAATTCAATCAGTAATATCAAACAGTAGTCTAGTAGTTATATAAGGTGCTATCATGATCACAAACAGTACTCTGATACTTAAAGTGCTTCTTATTCTAATAAACAGTACCTTAATTTTTAAAGTGTCATTGTGCTGTGAACAGGCCCATATTTTCGTATTTAAAAATTATCTCAACTATCGTTAAGAATGAGAAGAGTTATATTAAGTCCTGGATGATATTTTATATCCTAGAAACAGCAGCTTTTCTTTCCTTAAAGTGCATAGTGCTGTAAACTTCAACAAGTTATAGATTGCAACTTTATAAAGTGCAGAGTGCTATAGATATTGCAAATGACAACATAGCAGCCTATTTACTTTACATTACAAGTTGTGGACTGCAACTTCATAAAGTGCAAAGTGCTCTAAATGTTGCAAGAGACAACAGTAATTTTTAATCTAGTTGAAAGTAAGGACATGCCCAGTTAATGAGATATTATACACAAGTTAACAATCTCTACAGAAGAGTCCCTGTTTTCCTAGTGTTTTATAATATTATTCCATATAATCCCTCTAATTGCAAGAGTATCTCCACTATCCCAAGTTCATCAATATCATTCTAAAAACCAATTCATCAGAGATTTGTAAGATATAAACGATGTTAAAAATTCATCATATTAGCACAATTTAGAATATAACAAGCTCACGGGTTTCAGGATCTAAAAGCCATCCACTTTAAATGTTCAACGTCATGTTAGTGACATGAGTATTTCTATCTTCAGATTATATCAAAGTGGAGCTGTCCATGGAGTACATCCTTCTTCACAGTTTGTTAACATTCCAACAGTTCTCAGTTAAATGTGAATATATAATTCTGCATCAGCAATTAACCAATTTGGGCTCTCCGTACTCAGTAGGAGAATCTTCTTCGATTCCTCACGTCGTAGTTCTAATTCCGCGTTCCCTCCTCTTTGCTTTTTCTGTACAAGTTTGTTGCCCTAGTATGTCATGTTTTCAGGTTTTCCATCATGTTTCTCCCATATGTGCTTTGCCATGGCATATTTATTTGTAATTGCTCTTAGATGTTGCAATATACGTTACTTGAGCTTGTTGATAGTACTGCCTACATATTGGAAACCGCATTGGCATTCCAAGACATACACTACGGATTGTGTTTCACAGGTGGTATTCTCCTATGTTTTGCCATTTGAGCCGTAGATAGTTTTGTATTTGCTCTTATTCTTGTCATATCTACGGCCTTTGCATTTCCTACATCTGAAAAAACCTTGTGTGGTGGCAGGTATCCTTGTTGCTATATTACTCTGGATATCTATTGGTTTCATGTAGGAGCTAGTCAGAAGTTCTCCCAATGAGGGTGATTTTCTGTACGTAATATTTGGTTTTGTTGAGAGCACCTCCTTTAGATCTTCGTCCATGAGTAAGATATTCCAGTTGTTCCTGAGTATGTCTCTAACTTTTGTACTTGAAAAATTGGTTAGAAATCTCACTTCTTGTTCACTTTTTCTTTTGGTTTGATTCAACTCGGTGTTACTTGGTAATAATATTTCTCTTTACTTAGCACTAGCTCTCCTCAGAGCATCTTTCAGAATTTCATCTGGGTATCCTATATTTCAATATTCTTTTATATGCTTTCTTTGCTTGATGTTTAAAATCTCCCTCCTCCGAACAGCACAGTCTAACTCTTAAAAACTCCCCATGTGGGACTCCCAATTTCAGAGGTAAGGGGTGCCCACTGTTGGCATGCAATATTCCGTTTGTGCTGGTAGGCCTTCTATACATTTTACTACAGATTTCATTATTCACATTGATGTATACTGTGGTGTCCAGATAGTTAATCTTATGATCTTGTGTATCAAAGGTGAATTGAAGATTAAATGTATTCTGGTTCAGTGATTTTAGAAACATTTCCAGATCTATTCTTTCCCCTTCCCATATTAGGAAGAGGTCATCAATGAATCGGACCCACAGTATTATCTGTTCCATCTTCTCCGTATTTGATTCCTTCCATACTTCCATTGCTTCCCAAAGCCCCATGAATAGGTTGGCATAGGTTGGGGCAAATGATGTCCCCATGGCTGTACCTTGGGTTTGGAGATAGTACTTGTTGTTAAAAATTAAAAAGTTATGGTGCAGACAAAATTCTATCATTTGCATCAACATGTCCGAGTGTTCTAGTAAGGTGAACTTGTTCTTAAAAAGGTATCTGCAGGCCTCCATGCCATCGTGATGTTGGATTGAAGTGTACAGAGACACTACGTCCTCAGTGGCCATCAGGTAGTTTGGTTTCCAGGGGAGCTCATTAATCCTATTGAGGAAATCTTGCGAATCACATAGATAAGAAGGTACGTTTTTCACATAAGGGAAAAGAAAAATGTCTATAAATCTGTACGTGTTCTCCAATAGTGCTCCAATTGAGCTGACTATCGATCTTTCTGGAGGGTTAATTATATCCTTGTGCACCTTTGGTAAAAATAGATGGTGGGAGTAATGGGTTGAGAGGTGTTCAAATAGTTGTATTCATCTTCGTCCAAAAGCCCTCTTTCTTGCCAATCTTTCAATTTAGAGGAGAATTGGGCCATACACATATGGATGGGATTGTCAGAGAGAATTCTGTAATGTTTTTTGTTCTTAAGTTGTCTGTATGCTTCAGGTAGATGTTGTTGCAGACTCACAATTACAATATTTCCCCCTTTGGCACTTGGTTTTATGATGATATCGTTGTCATTCTGTAGATCTTTTAAAGCTTCCCATTCCTTTTTCATCAGATTCTGTTTGGCCCATTGTTTCTTCTTTTCTGATCTTATGGTCTCTGCTGATACCATATTTTTTAATTCATCTGTCACGATTTCATAGAACAGATCAATTTTATTGCCAAAAGGTAGTTGGGGGCAAAATTTGGATTTAGGTTTGCACCCACTCTTGGATGCCATATCTGTAGGAATTTCAAGGTATTCACAAAGATCGGTCTCTGATAACCCTTCAAAGGAGTTGCTTTGTTGTCCCAACGCTTCACTCTCCAAACATGTTAGAGATTGTAATGCGCTGAGATCATTAACTGTGATGATCGACGGTTTCTTACTAGATTGAGCTTTCTTGATTTCCCGTTCTTTATTTTTCTGTAGGAAATGTCTTTTCAATTTCACATTCTTCGTGAATTTTTAAAAGTCTATCCTTGTACCTACAAAGTCAAAACCTGCATTGGGGCAAAAACTCACTCCCTTATTTAGGAGGGTCCTATGGTTTTCATTGATTATCTTCTTGGAGAGATTGATGACCAAATTATTGTCTTGTGCTTTAGATTTCACTAGGGCCTCTTGTTTTGCGTTCCTCTTCCTCTTTTTGTACCTCCCTTTGGACCTTCAGGTTTTGCGGGGTTTTCCAGGGTCACTTTCATTTTTCCCCTTCCTCTTTGTCTTGTTGTCATCTGGTAGAGCCTCATTTCCCCCGAAAAATCCAGCCTGGGGAAAGAAGTTGTGGGCTGCTCGTCCCCCTAACTTGCTTCAGAGCTCTCCACACTTGAGGTAGCTGGTATGATGCCGGTAGTATTTATTGCTGCAGTTTGTTTGGCATATAAATAATCAAATTTTCTCACAAACGTATATATTAGTCCTGCAGCAGTCTCTTTTATCTCTATTGAACTTTTTTGCTTTTTTTTATTCTACCACTTCTTCATGTTTCTACATGCTTTTTTATCCCACTTTTTCTAATGCACTCTTTACATCTTCCCTGTCCTGCATGGTTTCCAAGACATCCTCAAGATTCCCTTATTTTAGCTATTGCTGTTGTTAATTTCCTATCTGCATGTGTAATTAATGTCCACATTAATTTTTTGGAGCACTCCGTAGTGTCTTCCTGCCATTGCTTTGATAGATCAGGGACTAGGTCACTTAAGGTAGGTAGTACGAAGATTCCTAGGCCTCTAGGGATCCGTTTAACACTCTAAATAATTCTTTAATGTGATCATTTCCCACCATTTATTTATCTCTATAATCCTGGTTTGTTCCAATTCTCTAACCAGTTTAAAGGGGGATACCATATTGTTTAATTCATCTGTCACGATTTCATAGAACAGATCAATTTTATTGCCAACAGGTAGTTGGGGGTAACCCTGGGCGTAGTTTGTGTAATAGCGCTACACGTAGCTACGCGAAGTGCACTTCGCACTATGCAAGCTACGCGAGCTGCGAAGTGCGGTAGGGAAAATGCTGTTCGCACTGATTGCACAGTGCCGGATGCTTGTCCGCACTATGCAATCATTGCAAATGGCATCTTGCACAGTGCAAGCGGTCGTTTTCTGCCGCTCAAGTAGATTTGTACTCATGCTGCAGTTTTGTCAATGCGGACTGGTAGTATCTCATCACGAGCTGTCGCGAGCATACGCGACCACTCGCAATGAGAAACCTGACCTCCCCACGTTGAGAATCTCGCCAGGAGGTTTATTTTCCACGCTCGCGATCTGCAACTTGATGTTGCTGATCGCGAATGAGGAAAAAGTCTCACCGGGATGTCATTTTGCTCGTTCGCGGTCGCCAACTTGACGTTGAGGACTGCAAGCAAGCAAAAAATGCCCGCTATGCTACGCATTTTTGGCACTGTGCTACATGCAATTCACGTAGCTCATAGTTGCGCAAACTACGCAAACAACGCGAGCGTAGCGTAGTCCTACGCCCAGGGTTATTTGGGGGCCAAATTTTGATTTAGGTTTGCACCCACTCTTGGATGCCATTTCTGTAGGAATTTCAAGGTATTCACAAAGATCAGTCTCTTCAATGGAGGTGCTATGTTGTCCCAACGCTTCACTCTCCAAACAGTTTAGAGATTGTAATGCGCTGAGATCATTAACTGTGATGATCGACGGTTTCTTACTAGATTGAGCTTTCTTGATTTCCCGTTCTTTATTTTTCTGTAGGAAATGTTTTCTCAATTTCACCTTCTTTGTGAATTTATAAAAGTCTATCCTTTTACCTACAAAGTCAAAACCCGCATTTGGGCAATAACTCACTCCCTTATTTAGGAGGGTCCAATGGCTTTCATTAATTATCTTCTTGGAGAGATTGATGACAAAATTATTGTCTTGTGCTTTAGATTTCACTAGGGCCTCATGTTTTGCGTTCCTCTTCCTCTTTTTGTACCTCCCTTTGGATCTTCTGGTTTTGCGGGGTTTTCCAGGGTCACATTCGTTTTTCCCCTTCCTCTTTGTCTTGTTGTCATCTAATAGAGCCTCATTTCCCCCCGTAAAATCCAGCCTGGGGAAAGAAGTTGTGGGCTCCCCATCCCCCGAACATGCTTCAGAGCTCTCCACACTTGAGGTAGCTGGTATGATGCCGGTAGTATTTATTGCTGCAGTTTGTTTGGCATATAAATAATCAAATTTTCTTGCAAACATATATATTCGTCCTGCAGCATAGTCTCTTTTATCTCTATTGAACGTTTTTGCTTGTTTTGTTCTACCTCTTCTTCATGTTTCTCCAGCTTTTTTATATTTTTTCTAATGCGCTCTTTACATTTTCCCTGTCCTGCATGATTTCCAAGACGTCCTCAAGTTCCTTTATTTTAGCTATTGCTGTTGTTAATTTCCTATCTGCATGTGTACTTAATGTCCACATTAATTTGTTGGAGCACTCCGTAGTATCTTCCTGCCATTGCTTTGATAGATCAGGGTCTAGGTCACTTAAGGTAGGTAGTACAAAGATTCCTAGACCTCTCTGGATCCTTTCACACTCTAAACAATTTTTTAATGTGATCATTTCCCACCATTTATTTATCTCTATAATCCTGGTTTGTTCCAATTTTCTAACCAGAAGGGGAATGTATCCATTTTTTGTCGATCCTCACCACTTGCTGTTTGATCTTCATGAAAAAGTTCTTTAGCTTTTAATTCCCTCTTAGCACGTCGATCCGTCATGGTTTAAATTCACAATCAGCATTTTCTTTGACAATTTCTTCTGATAATTTTTCACTCTTACTGTACTTACTTTTGATCATTATTTCCCCTTTTAATCCTTAGATGCTAGGTTATAATTGCTGTTCCGACTTGTTCTATGAATTATTCCTTTTGCTTGTTCTTTCTGATGCCATTGCTATCATTCACGATTTCTGCAACATTCCCAAATCCATTTTGAACTTTATTAGTTTCTATTTAGTTTAAATTGAATTCAATCTTTAGGTTTATAAATGCCCTCCTTTAAATAATCAGTGTTTTTCTCTTGTTTTATAATAAATGTCAATTGTATTTTCCTCCTCGTGCAATGTATATTTAAAGTACAATTGCGTTGTCAGAATGTGGCAGTTCTTTGTTCATAAAGATTTGTTTAGGTCAAAAACCATTTGCCTTCTTGCATTTTTGCAAAACCTGGCCTGGAATCCGCTTGTGAGTCTTCGTTCAATGGAGTTAATTCAACACTTGCCGAGAGAAACAATGTATCGGCACAGTCAAATGTTTTTGTTCATTCCAACGAAAACACCCTCCATGTGACTCAGGGGCTCCACCGCTGCAATACCACTTTTGTTTCCATGCGCGGTACCGGAGAGGTTTGCCGCGGCCCAAGGCGAAGCTTTGACTCACCGTTTACGTCTCCTCTGAGGCGCACACCATGTAATCTCCACCCCGCTGCCGGGGTATATATATAGCATTAAACTTGCGCGTACCGCCCTTTGGCTGCTATATTCCATATATATATATATATATATTTTTAGAAAAGAACAAAGGCGTTGCCAGGCGACCGCACCCTTCGTAGTTTAGGAATGCACTCACTCGTTTGCTTTTGATTCAAAGGCGCTTTATTAACAAAAACGCTACTTCACCCAACGCGTTTCACCTCCACCTGAGGCTTGATCACGGGATGTTGTTTGTCTCACCCAGCCTTCTTTTATTTCCACTTGTTGTGCACACTCCTTTTGTCTGTCCAGTGGTGCATTGTGGTATTTGTAGTGTGCACGTAAATACAAATATACATTTTTTCTTTTCTGTTTTTTAGTTTTTAGTGCTCTTATACAGTGTTTGAAAAGGGTCTTTAAAGAAGTGCCTTCTATTGATTGTGATTAATAGTGTTTATCAATTTTCTGCGAAGCCAATGATTTGGAAATCAATGTGTCCATTCATGCTCTCTGGTGAGTTGTCTTTATATTCACAGTTCCTGTTTTGACTTATCCTCATCAATCATTTTCTCTCTGGTGAGTTGTTAATGTTCTCCTGGGTTGCATTTGCACTCTCTGGTGAGTTATATTGCAGCTTTCTATCCTGTTGGTCAGTATTCTGTTTTTTGTTGTTTTGATGAGTTTATTAATGAGTTGTTATTTTCAAATGTGATTACAGATGTACATATAATTGATTGTGGTATTTGTTCTAGAGCCCAGAATTTTAATGACTCCCATTTGCCATCATGATGTTGAGACATATGTTTTGCTATGGCATTTGTTGAATCTTTGTGAGTTGTAGCTCTGGTGTGCTCCAGGATTCTCTTTTTTGCTTTAAAGATGGTGCTCCCGATGTACCGCTTCTTGCAGGGGCACTCTATCATGTAGATCACATGAGTACTTTTGCATGTTAGATGTTGTTTAATTTGCCAAGTTTTGTTTTTCCCCATGTCTACGGATTTCGTTGGTATTGCAATTTTGCATACTTTGCATTGCTTGCAGGGCCAGAAGCCTATTCTTTGAAGCCAGGTTGTAATGGGGGCCTCTTGGAAGTGGCTATGTATGATTTTATCACTTATGTTAGTTGCTCGTCGATAAGTGATATTCGGGTGGTTTAGGAATGCACTCACTTGTGTGCTTTTGATTCAAAGGCGCTTTATTAACAAAAACGCTACTTCACCCAACGCGTTTCACCTCCACCTGAGGCTTGATCACGGGATGTTGTTTGTCTCACCCAGCCTTCTTTTATTTCCACTTGTTGTGCACACTCCTTTTGTCTGTCCAGTGGTGCATTGTGGTATTTGTAGTGTGCACGGAAATACAAATATAAATTTTTTCTTTTCTGTTTTTTAGTTTTTAGTGCTCTTATACAGTGTTTGAACCACAACAAAAAACAGATATGTGGTCCAAGGATCGGTTGAGACAACCAAGGAAACAGAAATAGAGATGACAACCTGCAATTCCTTAGAACTAAACGTAATCAACCTATCACAAAAATTCCTGACACCAACAGAGAGTGAGGTCTTAAAGAAAGGATTAAACTTCTGCCCCACATCACACCTTGATATTGCTCAAACAAGAATAGACCTATATAAATATACACGAAAATTAAAATTGGCAAAAATCTATGCAGAGAAAATCACCAATGCAGAACAACTCATCATAAGACAAATTGAAAGTAATCTTCAAGTAGAAGATCTAAAAAATTTAGAACTACTTATGACAATGGGGACAACAACAGAGTCCCAGGAGAGAGAAGCGATTGGGGAACTACAGGAACTGCAACTATTGGAAGGGGAAGGCGAGAGTGGCCTCAAAATGAAATCTAAATATTATCCTAACCTACCAGCTGGCAATAAGATTGACGTCTTCCATGAGGCAATAATAGAAGATCTATATAAAATGACTCACTGCAACAAAAAAAACAATCTCTCCAAAAAACAGATGGATGCCCCGAAAAACTTACAAGAGGACAAAACAATTGAAATTAAGCCCGCAGACAAAGGGGGAAACATCGTGATTTTAAACAAAAGAGATTACATATTGGAAGTAAAAAGACAATTAACGGGCCAATCATGTTATCTACAACTGAACAAAGACCCAACCAATGAAACCCAAAACAAATTAGAGGATAACCTACAGAAATGGTTCCAAAAGGGCCTATTAGATGCAGACGAATACCGCTATCTAAATAAAAAACACCCAACGATGGCAACCTTCTATTGTCTGCCGAAGATTCATAAGAACCAGACTAATCCCCCAGGAAGACCGATAGTTTTGGCAAATAATTCCTTACTGGAACCAATCTCAGAGTATATAGACCACTTCCTGGCACCTCTTGTAACCAACCTAAGCTCCTATTTAAGAGACACAACGGATCTTTTAAACAAACTGAACTCAATAAAATGGAATCCAACGTACAATCTAATAACCATGGATGTGGTAGCATTGTATTCAAACATTGAACACACCATAGGAATGGAAGCATGCAAATTTTTCCTGGGAAAAAGAAGCATTCATTATAAAGAACACAATGGAATGCTGAATGAGATGATCTCCATGTGTGATCTCCATGTGTCTACACAAACAAATCTTTAAACAGATAAAGGGATGTGCAATGGGCTTCTCTTTTTCGCCCAACTACGCGAACCTAACAATGGGGTGGTTTGAACAACGATTCGTACGGAATACGAATAACTATGAATTTCGACAAAAGATAGTACTATGGCTGCGTTTCATAGACGATCTTTTTATCATTTGGGATGGAGCCGAACTGGAATTCACAACCTACTTTGAGAGATTGAACAACAGTCCAATGAATCTTAAATTCACATACAAATTCAGTGCTGAAAGAGTTGAATTCTTGGACACGGAAATCTACGTTACAAAAAACTCTCTCCAAACGACATTACATCGAAAGAAAACTGCGACAAACGCAGTTTTACATGGAGAAAGCTTCCACAGAGAAAATCTCAAAAGGAGCATACTATAGGGAGAGTTTTTAAGAATGCGGAGAAATTGCTCAGAAGATTGTGAATTCCAGAAACACAGCAAACAGGCTGAAGTACGATTTCTCAAACGAAAATATCCGAAAAATGTGGTGAAAAAAAGCCTGAACAGAGTATCGACCTTGAATCGAACAGACATCCTACAGCCGCAACCAACACCAAAAGAGAAAGAAGGAACGATCATAAGACTGATAACTACACAAAGTGCAGAAAACAACAAGCTATCAGCAATAATCAAGAAACACTGGGGAATCCTTCAATTGGATCAAACCTTATCCAATATCATCGGTAACCACCCGAATATCACTTATCGACGAGCAACTAACATAAGTGATAAAATCATACATAGCCACTTCCAAGAGGCCCCCATTACAACCTGGCTTCAAAGAATAGGCTTCTGGCCCTGCAAGCAATGCAAAGTATGCAAAATTGCAATACCAACGAAATCCGTAGACATGGGGAAAAACAAACAAAACTTGGCAAATTAAACAACATCTAACATGCAAAAGTACTCATGTGATCTACATGATAGAATGCCCCTGCAAGAAACGGTACATCGGGAGCACCATCTTTGAAGCACAAAAAGAGAATCCTGGAGCACACCAGAGCTACAACTCACAAAGATTCAACAAATGCCATAGCAAAACATATGTCTCAACATCATGATGGCAAATGGGAGTCATTAAAATTCTGGGCTCTAGAACAAATACCACAATCATAAAGAGGCGGAGACAGAACAAGGATCTTAAGACAGAAAGAATCCCACCACATCATAACATTCAGAACCCTCGACCCCAGAGGTTTGAATCAAAATGAGGAATTATATGTACATCTGTAATCACATTTGAAAATAACAACTCATTAATAAACTCATCAAAACAACAAAAAACAGACTACTGACCAACAGGATAGAAAGCTGCAATATAACTCACCAGAGAGTGCAAATGCAACCCAGGAGAACATTAACAACTCACCAGAGAGATGAAATGATTGATGAGGATAAGTGAAAACAGGAACTGTGAATATAAGGACAACTCACCAGAGAGCATGAATGGACACATTGATTTCCAAATCATTGGCTTCGCAGAAAATTGATAAACACTATTAATCACAATCAATAGAAAGCACTTCTTTAAAGACCCTTTTCAAACACTGTATAAGAGCACTAAAAACTAAAAAAACAGAAAAGAAAAAGTGTATATTTGTATTTCCGTGCACACTACAAATACCACAATGCACCACTGGACAGACAAAAGGAGTGTGCACAACAAGTGGAAATAAAAGAAGGCTGGGTTAGACAAACAACATCCCGTGATCAAGCCTCAGGTGGAGGTGAAACGCGTTGGGTGAAGTAGCGTTTTTGTTAATAAAGCGCCTTTGAATCAAAAGCACACGAGTGAGTGCATTCCTAAACTACGAAGGGTGCGGTCGCCTGGCAGCGCCTTTGTTCTTTTCTAAAAATATTAAACCGACTGTTCCCTGTCGGAAGGAATGCACCGCCCTGAAAAGGAGCGCCGGCGTCAAAACTGGGAAACCCTGAAATAAATATATATATATATATTCACTGAAAATACCAAAGCTTAAAGGGACACTATAATTAGGACATGGAATTTAAGAAAACCTTGGACATTTACTGGAAAAAACTAAAGTTACAGGGATGTTATAGGTTCGCTCAGGTTTCACTTGTACAAAACCAAGGAAATTCCACAGTTATAGTTAGCTGAGCTAACTATAATTCGCACCCCTGCAATGCACTGCTTATGACCTCACATATTACATCACTCATGACATGATATGATCAGTGACATCACTGATGACATTTCAAATGTAAGTAAGTAATTGTTTATTTGCATGATTAATGAAAACCGTTGCAGTAATTTGCATAAAACAGAGGAAATAATATATATTAGAACTTCTAAAACAAGGTCAAGATTTGTGGAGTAACTAGGTTCTTGCAAGGTTACAGTAGCAATAGTTTACATAGAAATAGTATTACAATGAAAGATACAGTTTAACATTTGTGGAGTCACCAAGGTATTATGATCACTGGTCCCGGTCAATAGATACAAGAATGACGCCATAATATATGTGCAAATTTGCAGTAGTTAGGTTTGCTGGTGCAGCTTGTGTAATTGAATTACAGTCTTGGGGTTAACAGCGATCGAGTTTGGGTTGTTGCTGGGTTGGCTCATTTTCTGTACTATTGGGTAGTGTATTCCATGGGAGACAAAACTGCGTTGGTGTTTGCATGGATAGCCGCCGTCCTGTATGTTCTTCCTGAAGATTGCTTAGTCCTTCGACTGTGTTGCCTTATATTATTTTATTTTGTCTTTCATTTTTATTTCCGCTGTATGCAGGAATTTGACTAAGCGGCTACTCAGCTGGACATCCTCTTCTGAGAAACTAGATTTCACACATGAACATACTCTTTTGCTATTAAAGAGTGTTCTGAGCAGTGTTCTCCGTTCACTTAGTAGTTCCTTGTATATACAGAGCAGGTCTGGAATGTCTTCCATTCCTTTGTCACAAAGTCAGCAAGTCGATAGAGTCAAGGGACGTAGCCAAGGTTGTATATGAAGTGCAGATGGTAGTATACCTAAGCAGAGCTTCAAGAATTTCTCCTTGGTGGCTTTGGAGAAGCCGATGCTCAAATATGGTTGAGGTATGGCCTTAGTATAGCCCTGTAGAGTTAACCAGCCATGCGCTCTCCCTAAAAGGGTTGCTTTGTCCTCGAATTAGGGAGACTCCTTTGATGGTTTTTTAAACTCGTTTTTTAAAGCACTCCTTTGACCCGGATGTCTCCCAGAGGCCTCGTAGACCTAATTGCTCTAGAGAGTCTTCCAGGTAGCATCTGGCAAGGCCCGGTTCCTTGGCTTGCAGTTCTTTCCATAGAAGAGCGCTTAGGGTCCCTGGGTCCCCCTTTTTAATCTCATACCAACTTTTGATATATTCTCCTTTACGGGCCAGCTCATTCCTCTGAAATCCACATTCTAGTCACTTGTGAGGAGGACATGTATCTGGGCAGACCAAAGATCATTCGTAGTTCTCTCAATATAGTGCTGTCCAGTGTACCCACATCTCTTCATCTCATAGCCTTGCTTCTATAGGTGATAGCCTGAATCACCTGGGTCAGAGAGGAGAAGCTTGTGACGGAGATCTTGTATTTTAAATTGCTTGATGCCACTGCTGTCGCTATCCCCCTCTTTATTATGGCATCTCTTTTGGCAGCAACATTTCCTTTTTGTCAATAATAACTTCCAAGTATTTGTATCCTAGCACTGCTTCCAGCTATTGTATTGCCAGACGCTAGTGGTAGGGAACTTTTGATCACCGTGAATTTAAACTCATGAGCTTTGTTTTTTCCTGGTTGATGTTAAGTCTGTTTTCTTGTGAGTACCTAGATGTTGCATCAAGTAAACGTTAGAGGTCGATTGGGGTTTCGGCTGATGAGTACCAGGTCATCCGCATATAGTAGGTTTGAGAGGGCCAAGCCCCCCATCTTTGGGACGTGTGAGTTACACAGTCCTGTCTGGCTGACAAGTCCATATGAAGAGGTTAAATAGTGTTGGGGCTAGCACACAGCCCTGCTCCAGCTCTGTTGTTGTTGGGATCTTCCTTGTCAGTTAGTTTCCTGCACCCAATATTACTTGCAATTACGTGTTTGAGTGTAAGGGGATTAGCTGTTTTAAGAGTGGTAGTGGTATATTACGCTTTGTGAGATTTTGCGAGAGGATGTTTCTGTTGATGTGGTCAAATGCTGAGCTGTAATTAATAAAGCATACGTACAGAGGTTGTTTGGCTGCAATCATGGCATCAATTATCAGTGAGAGGGTTAGAATATTGGTGATGGTCCCCTTGTGCCTTGGAAAGCCTTTTTAATTTAGTGCAATGACTGTGTTTTCTGTAGCCCAGTTTGTAAGCTCATGCAAGATTAAACTGGCTTGGAATTTGGCATCGTTGTCTAGCAGGGCTACTAACCAGTAGTTTTTAGGATCATTCCTGCTGCCCTTTTTGTAGATTGGGGAGTGGATGAATCCCCTCCATGATGCTGGAGATGAGGATGTTTATAGTATTTATTTATTTTTTATTTATTTATTTGAAAAGCGCTTTACAGATTTGGTGAAAACATGGGTAACCAGAGGGTGTAGTTAAAACAAAGGGGAGAAACATCACACGAGGGCACTGAGAACACCAATGAGCTGTAAAACACCAACATCTGATATTTCGGACGTTTATAAAATTACAAGGTTACAGAAACACCCCATGCTGTTATGCCAACCCTTGCCACCGCTGAAGATGCAGGTGCGGCCCCCGATCCCAAGATGGCGGCAAGTGCAGCAACGCACCAATGTATGACATCACATTAAGCGAACACCGTACACAGAAAGGGAAACCCCATATAATCGTCTTCGCAGCCTGACACCTTTTGGTGCACTGGACGGGGCATTTCAAGCGGACCCGAGGGACCGCAGCGGAGACAGAACCTTGAACCCTGCTAGTGGTTCTCCACCAAAACTCTGACACTACGCACAGTGCGTCCCTAAGTGGAGCTTAAGACAAATACAACTATCTGAATTGGGTGTGTGCTGTGTGCACTGGAGTGTACACACGTACAGCTCAGACTTCCACTTTGGATCAAGTACTCCCACGAGGGAGCGCCGTGGTACAGAGTCCTCCCCTGACGTAGGATCTAGGCTGTAAACCCCAAAAGCCTGCCCAACCCCAGAACATTCGCGTTGCACACCCGGAAACAGCTCCAAACGCGCCCGACAGCCCCGCTCGACTGGGCGCTGTCACTTAGGGCCTCATGTAGGAAGCCAAATACCGGTCGGTAACGGCCGAAATTCGGTAAATATCCCGTTACCGACCGGTATTTAGGCATTTGCGATGTAGGGGGCTGATTTCTGGATTCGGTATTTACCGAATCGGAAATTAAGAAATTTGTAAAATACCGATTCGGTAAATACCGAATCCTGAAATCAGATGTAGGGAGCACTCTAAAGAGTGAAAATTAGTATTAGAAATTCGTTATTTACCACCAAATACAGGTTGGTGATAAATAACGAATACCTTGCAAAAAGTAATATTTTGCAGATTTAAGAGTGCCATGTGGCAGACATACATGCCCTTAGGGCATGTATGTGCGCCACATGTGCACACATGCAGGATTCAGGGGTGCAACAGGGTGTCAATGTGACACCCTGCCACCCTTGAATATGCTCCCCCCATTACCGAATCGGTATTTACCGAATCGGTAATGAGGCATACCTTCCCATTGATTCCTATGGGCCTCCAGGCCCATAGGAATCAATGGGAAGATATGCCTCATTACCGAATCGGTAAATACCGATTCATAATTACCGAATTTTTCCGATTCGGTAAAATTTACCGAATGATTACCTACATCACATTTACCGATTCATAAATACCGAATCGGTAAAATTCGGTATTTATGAATCGGTAAATGTTATGCTCCCTACATATGGCCCTTAGTCAAGCGTGCAGGCCACAGTAAAGTGCCCTCAGTCGTAAGTTTCAATACGATGACTCCACGTCAGAGACAGGCAGTAAAACCGGGGGTAACGCAGGCCCACGTGAAGGGGGAGGGTAACTTCATCGCCTCCAACCCTTCCAGAGGATACCCATTGAACCATGGTTGCATCTGCCTCAACAAAAGTAGCATATAGCATGTCAAGAACCCTGCAGGCTACAGTAACTCGATGCCACCAGTACCCATTTTTCGGCCAGGTAGACGGCCCATACCACCAATCCGACCAGTGCCACCACCCCGTGGGCGCAGAGGCAGGCCCACGGCCCCTTCCAACAGCGCCCGCATCCCCTGTGGCCTTGAATAACTGCCGGGTTTGGCACAAAACTGCTGAATAGCTGAGACAAGCACAAGGTGACGGCGGCCGTGAGTCCACCGCAGTGCAAACCAGCCCGCAACTGCACGCAAAACACTCGAGTCCATGCCCCTTCTCCGCCCCAAGTGGCCCCCCTTCTGAGACGGGGGGAGGCCTACAGAAACCAGCACTATACCCAACGTGCGGCTCCCGTACAGAGGGAGCCATGCGACGCGCAGCCACACGTCCCTGAGGCCGTGCCGGCAGCAAAGATGTTGGGGAAAAGTCAAATGCACTCGCCCAGGAGCAAGGTGGGTAAATGCGCAGCCCTCGGGCAGGGGATCTCACCTCTCGCAATAGATGAGCGTCTGAATGGGCCCTGCTAGGATCTCAAATCGTGACAAGCCACAGTTGGGCGGTTCGCTGAACGAGGGCGCGACTTTGCGCACACCCGCACTTTCCAAAGCCGCCCGAGCGGTTGAAGCTGGGCAGAGGCAACCTATCTGTGGAGCCGAGGAGGGCCCAAGTGCTCTCGGGCAACCTCACCGCAACTGCTGGCTCGCTGAACGGGGGCCACAGCATCACGCACACCTGCCTTTACACAAGCCACAGTTGCGAGGTTCGCTGAACGAGGGCGCGACATCGCACACACCCGCACTTTCCAAAGCTGCCCGAGCGGTTGAAGCTGGGCAGAGGCAACCTATCTGTGGAGCCGGGGAGGGCCCAAGTGCTCTCGGGCACCCTCCCCGCAACTGCTGGCTCGCTGAACGGGGGCCGCAGCATCACGCACACCTGCCTTTACCAAGGCCGCCCCAGCGTGCTTAAGGCTGGGGCGGAGGCTCCCAAGGCACCGATGCTCTGTGGAGGCCCCGGGTGCTCGCGTGAGCCCCTCCCCTCGCTGCAACACAGTATGACTCCCCGCCCTCCCAACCTTGAAAGTGTAGGAGGGTGGGGGGAGGATCGGCAGGCGACCGTTCTGTCTGGAGGCCCCGGCCGCCGCTATGGACCAGGAGCCCGCCTGAGCCTGATGCGCCTCCCGGCCATCAGATCACTCTGCACAGACAGGAGAGAGGACGGGACCATACACCAGACCGGGGACACCAGGCCAGGCAATGCCTCGGCGGCGGCCATGCTCCGCTTGAGGGAGGAGAGGGAGGGCATAGTTACGACTCACCGTGAGGCACAACTCCTGGACCCGACGGTGCGAAATCCGGTGCGCAAATGGCGTCAATGGCAGCAGACGGCGTGTCTGGCGCAAAGAGGTGGGGGGAGGTATAAGTACCCTCCCCCGACCTCTGTGCGCCAGGAGTGACGCGCCTAGCGCGCCAAGGACTCCTTCCCTGAGTCCAACCCTTAGACCAGTAGGGGTGGCGTTTGTGCCCAAATTACACTAAAGGGCCGCCATTTTAGGTGGTGGGGACCCCGGGCAGCCGCATTCCGCCAAATTTCACAACTCCTTCCATTCAGAAAGCGGATTAAAACTTGGCTCTTCCCCTAAATCCCTCACAACCCCTCCCCAGTCTCCCGTCTCTTTTCATTTTAGGAGTAATCTCTCAGCGCCAGGGTACCTGCCAGGTGACAGTTGCGCTATATAAATGTTTTAAATAAATAATAATAATTCCTTGAATTGTGCACTCGATCACGGACCGCCATTTTGTAAGGCTGCCCGGGGGGGGGGGGGTTGCGCAGCGGCCCGCCCCTTGGAGGGCGGCCGCCTTAGTGCCACAGGAAGGCACAGGGGTGGGAGGTCGAGTCCCTGGGCTAGTCCGGGGGAGACCCCAACAGATAGCTGTTTCCGGCGAGGGCGGGCAGGAGACAGGGGTACTTATACTGTCTCCGCCCCCTCCTCTTCCTCTTGTCCGCTCGTTCGCCTTGAGCTCGGTCGTCGCCTGCCTTGCAGCCCCTCGCTCGCGGTGAGTTTGCCTGTCTCCCCTCCCCGCCCCGGCCCTGTCCCTGGGCAGCACCAGGTGACGGGGCCCTGTGGTCGGAATACCACGGCGGGGGGGGTTGCGGGCACAAAGCCAGGCCCAAGCGCCGGTCAGAGAGTTTGCGGGTGCTGCGGGGGTGGGGCGCGTGTGTGTGCGATCGGTCGGGCATCGGTTGGTCGTACTTTCATGTCTCGTGCCGGAATGTGTTAGGTAAACTCGGTGCTACGGCTAGCGCCCATGACCTCCTGGTCGAGTTCGCGCCTTTAAGAGTCTCTGTTGCCACTGGTCAATGACTGAGAGACCATGCGCTCTAAGGCAGGTTCAATTCCTCCGTTACTGTCCCTGTCGTCCCGTTTGCTCTTCCAGCTTCGGGCCCCTCGTGCGCGTTCCGACCCCCCCGGCATCCCCCTCCCACCCCCCAGCACCTTCCCAGCCCTGGGTGGCAGCTTGAGGCCGTGGCCTGGTGGACAAGTGGCAGCCGTCGACCTCGTCACCGGGGAGGGTAGGGAGTCCGTCGGCTTCGCTGCCGACTCCGGTGCAGGCTACCAGGTTTCAAGCCTCGAGGTCGCGAAACACCCTGGGGCATACCAGCGCAAGCGGTCAACGCGCGTTACTTACACGGTTGAGGGTATGTAGCTCAGTGGTAAAGCGCAGCGGCGCATGCATTAAATCCCTGGCAGCTCCACTTCCAAGACCTGACCATAGCACCTCCGAGGTTGGGAAAGATCCTTGACAAGCTCATCCGCAATCCCTTGGGTCGTGCACCCGTATAAAAAAAAAGAAAAAAAATGCTTCCGCCGGGACTGAGGGAAGTTTCATGGGAACGTGGTGTAGGGAGGAGTATGTGGTACGTTGGCTGAGCTGCAGTCGCCGGTGCAGGAACCCCGGGTTCGAGCCTCGAGGTCGTGCCTGCAGCCTGTGAGGCTGGGCATATCACTCAATCCCTACGTGCCTGTATATGCCATGTAAATACGGTGTTATTTAAAGCGCTTCGATACCTTCGGGTCGAGCCCGCGCTATAAAAATATGCACAAAAAAAAATAATTTTGGCATAGAAGTATACATATTCTGCTGCATTAATGCGAAAGACACAGTTCTTTTTCGGAGATCACGGTTTCGGACGCCTTAGAGCCATCCGGATGCGATTCTGGGCGCCGAGATGTTCGCCTAGCCGGGGGCTGCGGGGCGGCTCTTACCTCGTTCTCCCTTGGTCGCTAGGCATCCCGGCCTCCCCCCCCCCCGCAATGCACGGCAGTGGGGGTGCTGAGCACCTGGTTGGCGCGGTGCTCCGAGGCCGGACACACCGTCTCGCCGGACACGCTGCGGTCGCCGCCCCTGGTGGTCTTGCGTCGGCCGGCGTGGTTGCAGATTCCTCCCTCCCCCCGCTTGATACGCGGTGTTTGCAGCACACTCTCGTGCTGCATGTTTCCGGGCCAGGGGGTCATCGGCATGCGCGGTGAGTTTTGGGGGGGCAGGGAAGTTCTATTTGTTGTTGTTGGGGCAAGAGCAGGCATGGCATTAGTGATTGCATTGCAAGCGGGCGGGCAGGCATGTGTGAGATCGTGGGTTCAACCGCAGAGGGCACGCCGCTTAGTCGTGCGAGGGTCGTCGTCTCCTGGTCATGTTGTCCCTGCGGTTTCGCGTCGATGGTTGTGGAGAGCGTGCAATGGGATTCATGGCTCCGGCATTTGATCGGGGAGGCATTGCGGAGGTGCTGTTCGGTTACATTCATGCCCAGGCATGCGACCGCTGGTGGGGTGAGCGCTGGAAGCTGGTCATTGCATGGCCGCCGCCGGGTTCTGGGTCTGTCGTTTGTGACACTGTGCGGTGGCACTAGATGCTGAAAACTGTGTGAGGAAATCGCAGGAAAGCACACCTTAAAGAACTTAAATTGATGACTATTTTCTTTTCTTTTAAATGGGCATCTAATTCTTTTTTCTGGGGCAGAAATAGCAGCAAAAGAGAGAGGCCGTGGGTTAGATTCACATCACAGGCTACTCGACCTTTGCTTTCGCAGTCAAAAAGAGATGGTGAGCAGCTTTTAGGAAAGAGTCTCTTCTCGTCACACGTGTTGGATTCTATTCATTTGTTTTGATATTCAATAATGCCGAGAAATTAGAGAAGGTGTATTCCATTTGTACAGATGCTTCCACCTAAGTGCAACCAACTGCTTAAGTTCAACTGTTGGCTCACGAAAGAACTTAGAAGTCATGAAAACGAAGATTGTTCATGCTGTCTAACGCACGCTTTACAATTTTCTGCTAACGGATTTGGTGTTGAATAGTCTCCAAAGCAGTTAGCATTGTGGTATTTTTCAATCATTCATACACTGTAGGGTGAACGATTTATAAGTAGCTAATAGCTGCGGCGTTTAGCTGACTTTGAGATTTTCTGCCTGTGAACCGTGCGTGGGAATTTCACAGATGGCCTAAGCGAGTCACTGGCCTCCTGTGGCTGGGGGCTGGGAACGCGACGTTTGCATTGTGGAAATGTCGATCATTGTCTTAGTGTCGCAGTGAAGGACTGGAGCCGGTTTCAGGTAGTGGTTGTTTGTGTGGGGACCACATGCTTTGTGAGAGCGCCGGGGTTTGGCGTTCACGGGGCCTCGTTAGCTCAGGTTTTGTTAATCTCAGCGAACTAGTAATCTAGCATAGAACTGTAACCGCCGTAGGAATGGAAGCTGAGCGCATTATGTAACTGGTCACCCTGCCGGGCGCAGCTGAGAGTTTAGCAATCGAAGTGGCACTTTAGCTTTGTCGGCGTTTTGTTTAATTCGCTGTGTGATGGCAAAAAAAAAAAAAATGGGCCTTCTCTCCCATGGCCTGGGAAGTCTCCTCGTCTAGCAAGAAGACTAGCGCGTAGAGTCAGCGGCGTGGTGCCATGTCATCATGACCGCCTCTCGCGTGATGTCATTTACGGGTAGTATGGCAGCGCTTGGTGGAAAGGGTGGAACAGTAGCAGCTGGTTGTTATGCCTTAGGGACAGAATTTGGCAAGCAACTAATTTTGTGACCTATAACCGGGTAGTTATGTCGCATGACCAGTATCCAAATTGCCACCCGTTACTTTTATCCTTCAACGGATGTGCTTGTTCGCAGTAATGGCCGCCCCGCACGTGAGGTGCATTTACGGGGAATCGAGCGCGGCGCTTGCTGGCAACACGAGCAAAGGTATATGGCTTCGCGCTTTACCAGGAGCTATTGCTCAATGGTAAGTCTTGTACCGGTGGTTGTAACGGATCACACAGGACAAGGGTTTGAGTCCCGCAAAAGCTGTCAAAGTGTCATAAATTGGCAAAATTTCTAACTCTTCTTTATAGTCTAAGTAACGCTGCGATAATCTCGGTGGGCCGGTGCCCGGCCCCGCGCAGGCCTGGGAGGCAGAGTGATTTTAGGAAACAATTTCAGCTGATGTACTTTGCTGTATGTGTGGGAACGAGTGTCCGCCTCTAACTGCAAGGGAAAATGCCCTGGGTCTCACACAGAATCGGCTTTCATTCGGTTTAAGGAGATGAGTATTGATAATGCGTAGGGATTGTTGGCCCAATTCTGAGCTTTAAGATGTGCTGCGATACTGGCACAATTGAGAGATGGAGTTTGTGTCTCTTGTGAGGATAATTTTCCAGTTACAGTTGCAGCTTCATTAAATTTGTGATTAAAATGGTATCTAAAAGGAATGTCGTGCCATGCGGCCGATCACATACCACAGTCAGTCTGCCCTTTCAAACTGCAAACTTTTCGCACCAAGGGCCCTCCTGCTTCTGGTGCCTTGCGGCAGTGGTGCGATCCTCTAGGGGTTTTTTGTTTCTCAAACTGATGCAAGTGCTGAGAGTTTTTCGCCGTCGTCTTGTTTGGATTACGCTCGCGATAAAGTGTCACTCATAGGTGCATTCTCACGAATTACACTGACTTCGGAAACGGTCACACATAGCAGTCTAAACTTGGCTGCTTTGTTCAATGTGTTTTTGAACCCAGATCATCTGTGTAGGTTTGGCTGATGCGGCTATTGCATAGCACCTAATCTTTGCCTACTGGTCATACAGCAGTATAATTGTTCTATCGGCAGCAGTCTGTGGGGAATGTCTGAGAAGTTTTCAGAAATGGTGAGGGAGTTCAGGTTCGGGAACTGGTCCCCGGGACATGGTTTGGGCCATTAATCACGTCAATGGTTTCTTATTTACGGGCACATTACAGCCTTGGGTACAGTAGCTACACGTACCTCTGCTTTACTGCTATATTTAATAACGCACAGACGGTAGGTGCATTATGTGGTGTGCAGTTGATAGGCGGGATGCATTAGTGTTAGAGCAAATGTTTGGTCTCACGTCTCCTTCCCTTCCACAGAGGTCCCAATTCTGTCTTAATGCCTTGCTCCAAGCTGAGTTCACTAATTTCAGAATTCATCAGGTAAGACTTCCACAGTTGACAAAGAGTAACTGAGCAGAACCTCAACCACTCTGCGCTGCAGGTCACGGTTCGTTGCTGAAGATAGATGATAGCTCTAGCTCACTGAAGGTACTACATACTGGTCCAGTGGCTACCGGGCTGACCACTGCCCATGATGTTTGTATTAATTGGGGGTTCTGAAGACCTCGAATAGTCGCACTTACACACAGGTACTTGGCAGCGTTGGCACTGGGAATAGGTGAAGGAAGCTGGAGTGGTTCTTGACGGGTGCCCTGGCCTGACAGTTATTTTAAAATTAGGTACTGCCTAAAGTAAGTGTGGTGTGATATAGTGGAATTTATTTCCGTTGTCGTGTGCTGCACTGTTTGACCAATATTAGGCCATAGATGAGCATGTCCATTGAACAACAGTCCCACAGTGTCGAGGTCAGCACAGGATACGTCACGTGTTTGAGCAGCCACGACATGAGCCATGCTTCGCAGACGCCTTCACTCAAGCACACAATTTGATTAATTTCATTATAGGACCACTCAATGCAAATACAGTTAGGGGCACAGACTGAGGGAGAGTTCTTTCCCATGATGGGGTTGACTTCTGGAGCCAGCGAGACAATTTGAACTATACCGGCAGTCGGCATCACAGGTCCCGCCGCCCTAACATGTTTCAGTAATGTGCATGGGTGGTTGGATATGCGCCGTATCATTGACGGATTTCGCTCCCACTGTAGTGCATTTAGAGTCTTGGAATGTCACCCACAGGGGCGCGGTCATTATGAAAATGTCATACATAGCAATATGAAACCTTGGCAGCTAGGGATGTAGGCGGCGGGCCCTCGTTTGGCTATGCAACGTCGATTTAATGGTGGCCTAGTTACCTTATGGAAATAGAAGTATCGACTGACAATGGTTTGGCTTGTGGTAATCTGGGATTTTCAGTGTAATCCTCGGTGTCCTGTCCGGCGCATGGGTGGCGGGCGCCGCGAGAAGTCTTTTTCGTATGTTGCTTTGAGCGAAGATTTCGCTGCTTGGCCAACAAGGCCTTTGGCCACCAGGAGTTATGCAGGTGGCCCTTATCAATGTCTTATTGAGGCATGTTCTACTGTTGACAGATGGTAAAATGGTTGTCGGTTTTGGCCTGGAGTCGGCAAGTATGGTTTCATCTTTTCACCTACCACTTGTGCATTATTGGCCTACAAGCCAAGAAATACTTCACAGGGATCTGCTCACACCAAAGTGGGCCAAGATCACACAAAGCACAGGATGAGTGATTGGTGTCTGACAGATAGGCGAATCATGAGATAGATCCCAGAGGTAGCGCATACATATCTCAGACTAATCAGTGATATTATTCTGTCTGGTTGCGTTTGGATGCTTGGACAGGTGCCCGTGCACCTGTCCAAGAGGACATGTACACGGCGATAAGTGGTTCAGTTGCTCCAGTTATTCGGTTAACGGGCAGGTGAAGCAGCAGAACTTCGATGGGCTTGGGTCTGACCTCTGGTTCAAGGGCGGAGCCTGGTAAGCCCACTTAGCAGCCCGTCCTTCAGTTAGACGAAACAGGTACCATTGATGGGAGTAACGGTAAAGGGCAACTTCTTCCGCCCTCCAGCACTGGCTGGCAGCTATGCAGTTTGTGGAAGTGGCCTTCCAACAAGGGCGTTGGTCCATAGGATTGGGGGAAACTCCTGGGAAACATTTTGGGCTACTAAGTAGCAGGAGAACTACGGGCATTCCCAGTATTCAACAGAGAGAGGTATTTACGCTCTGGTTCCCACCCTGGGTCACGCTGTCCTGTCGGCTCCCTGGTATGCTAGCAGAAGTTTGGGAGGGCAAGGCTTCACTTAGGGTGGTGACTGTCGGAAGGTGATGGTTATACTCCGACTAGTGCTAGATTCAGCTATGTGAGGTAAGAGGAGGTAGAGCGGGCTTGTCAACTCTTAACTACACTCGCATGGGCACTTCCTGGCTGGAGTAGCTTGGAATAGGTCTTGTTCTTCAGCCAGGCAAATGTATCATTGGACCGTCGCCTATTTTTAGGCAGGTCTATTCAGTCATAAATCCATGGGGAGTTTAGAATGGATGGGGGCACATGTCGTGTTGGGGCATGATGGCCTCTGGTAGGGTATTGGTTAAGACTTGTTTTTGGCTGGACCTGGGAGAAGCCCGGCAATAAGTGGTTTCTGGCTTCATCAGGCATGGTCTTATACACGCCGAGTCCACAGGGCGTTTGTAGGGTGATGGGGTGCACCTCTCCACGCTAGGCATGAATTTAATTTTACTTGACCTTGGTGAAGCCTTGGCAGCTGCGGGTTGCGAATAGACTGGACCTACTGGACCTAGGGGAAGCTTTGGCTGCAGCAGGTTGTAAGGAAATAGGTCTACCTTGGTGGGGGGCCCTGGTAGTGACGGTGGCCACTCCCAAGGCTGTGGAGGAGTTACAGGGCGATCCAGGGTCTGCACATACCAAGGGGTACAGCATGCAGCAGCACCGCGGGGTGCTAAGCCAGGATACCCAGGGATGTTTAGCGGGTCCCCTGGAAGAACGACGGCGCCCCGTTAACCGAAAGGCGGTTGTGGGTCTGAGCAACCGGGGGCTGCCATGTATGCTCCGACCACCCATCACGGGGGGGCGTGTGAAGCATGTGGACTGGTGGTCCACGGATGGGAGGGGTGGACCCTCCCAATATTTGGTATACACCAGTTGGCGTTGCCATGGTGACTCTAGGCTTATCAGACGGGCAGGCGGCATAGGGCTGGCCTGCCCTGGGATCGCCCGTAAGATAACCCACCTTGTTTGCATATTGGTTATGCTAATAAACCTGCAGCAATATTTCTCCACTTACATTACAGTGTCGTGTGTTTTATTTATGTACTTATGTACTTATGTGCTTTGTGATAACTGTTGCCGATATTGGCACTATGTTGCTGGCTGGCTGCATGGTCATCAGCGTATTTACCAGCTCCCATCATGGCGTCAGTAAAGCTGTTGTTGCATCTCCCAGAGGCAGGCGCACTGCAGGCGACCAGGATGTGGGCTCCTCGATCGTTGGCGAGGTGAACCCTAACAATGACTCTGCCCCACTGCACCTTGCAAAACATTTCTTGCGCGCGCAGAAAGCGCGAGAACATGCCCCCCAGTAATTACTGCTCGGAGAGCTCTGAGCAATTACTCTCCCGGTCCAGGCTGCGTTTTCGACGGCACGCTGCAGAGAAAATGAATTCTAAGTACTGCAAATTTTATTTAATTTCCTCTGATTGTACAGTATGCTTTTTCAGTGTATTGAAGGCTTACGTAGAGTACATTCCTCTTTTCAGCCTCTCGTTGTCGCAGTCAAGTAACGCCAACCGGGTGTGCTTTTGAAAAGGTTTCTCTCGACTGGAGAGTGGGTACTTTTGTAGAAGCCTCCGATTCCAAATCGTCTATGTCAGGGCGCGCATTTATGGATGACAATAAACAAGTGTGCTGTAGAACTGAATGTGTTGCATAACTCGATTTTGTTAATTTCGAAGTGTTCCACTTTTCCTTCTCCTTTCTTCTTATTTGGCTATCTATGCTCACGTCCGCTGTCTTCTCTGACCTGCCTGCCCCTCCCCCTCCCCCTTTTCTCAATGGCTGTACTTGTAGGGAAGTCCACTTTGATTTTCTCTAGAGACCTGGGGCTAGGGAATTAACGGGATTCCGGCCAGTGTACCCTCTTCCCAGTATATCAGGGGCGGGAGGGAGCAGTCATACAGCCTTCCTTTCTGCTTTCAGGTGTGTCCTGGCTGGTGTTCCCCCTTCCCAGTAGTTTCAGGGGCAGACCTTAGAAGAGATCAGCCATACAGTGTTCCTTTCTGCTACCACATCTGCTTCATACAGCTGTGTCCTGGCTAATGTTCCACCTTCCAGTTCCAGGGGCAGGAGGGAGCCGCCATACAGTGTTCCTTTCTGCTACCACATCTGCTTCATACAGCTGTGTCCTGACTAATGATCCACCTTCCAGTTCCGGGGACAGGAGGGAGCCGCCATACAGTGTTCCTTTCTGCTACCACATCTGCTTCATACAGCTGTGTCCTGGCTAATGTTCCACCTTCCAGTTGCAGGGGCGGGAGGGAGCCGCCATACAGTGTTCCTTTCTGCTACCACATCTGCTTCATACAGCTGTGTCCTGGCTAATGTTCCACCTTCCAGTTGCAGGGGCGGGAGGGAGCCGCCATACAGTGTTCCTTTCTGCTACCACATCTGCTTCATACAGCTGTGTCCTGGCTAATGTTCCACCTTCCAGTTGCAGGGGCGGGAGGGAGCCGCCATACAGTGTTCCTTTCTGCTACCACATCTGCTTCATACAGCTGTGTCCTGGCTAATGTTCCACCTTCCAGTTGCAGGGGCGGGAGGGAGCCGCCATACAGTGTTCCTTTCTGCTACCACATCTGCTTCATACAGCTGTGTCCTGGCTAATGTTCTACCTTCCAGTTCCAGGGGCGGGAGGGAGCCGCCATACAGTGTTCCTTTCTGCTTCATCCAGATGTGTCCTGGCTGGTGTTCCCATGCCCAGTAGTTTCAGGGGCGGAAGAGATTAGCCAGCCATCCCTTTCTGCTACCACATCTGCTTCATACAGCTGTGTCCTGGCTAATGTTCCACCTTCCAGTTCCAGGGGCAGGAGGGAGCCGCCATACAGTGTTCCTTTCTGCTACCACATCTGCTTCATACAGCTGTGTCCTGGCTAATGTTCCACCTTCCAGTTGCAGGGGCGGGAGGGAGCCGCCATACAGTGTTCCTTTCTGCTACCACATCTGCTTCATACAGCTGTGTCCTGGCTAATGTTCCACCTTCCAGTTCCAGGGGCGGGAGGCAGCCTCCATACAGTGTTCCTTTCTGCTACCACATCTGCTTCGTACAGCTGTGTCCTGGCTAATGATCCACCTTCCAGTTCCAGGGGCGGGAGGGAGCCGCCATACAGTGTTCCTTTCTGCTTCATCCAGATGTGTCCTGGCTGGTGTTCCCATGCCCAGTAGTTTCAGGGGCGGAAGAGATCAGCCAGCCATCCCTTTCTGCCACCACATCTGCTTCATACAGATGTGTCCTGATGGCTCAGCCACTGGTGTCTAAACCTGTTAGGATCTGGGCCCCATTGGCTAGTTTGTACAGTCAACAGTGTGTTACTGGCAAGGGGAAAGCTGAAACAGATGGTCCAGTGGTGAGTATGCTCTCTCACTGCATGGTGTGTGGTGCATGCAGAAAAGGAACAGAAATAGACAGCATACGGTTGTATGCAGATAGTGTTACTTTGCGCTTCCCTTCTTTTTGACCCTTGTGCACCGTTGTCGATCAAAGACGTGCATTGTTTTCAACAGTTCTCAGACGTGGGTCGAGGGCACGGTGCTGGTGAGTGGGAGTCAGAACAGAGAGATACTGGCTTTGCAATGGTGCATGGAGATTCCAGGGGGCAATGTAAATGAGTGGCTTGGCAATGGTGCTATACGCACAGATGGCAAGGTGGCTTAAAGTCAAGTTAACAGGGCTTTACACGCAAAATAAATTCATTTAAAGGGCATAGCAATTGTGCCCTTCAAGCAGGGTGCAATGTAGATTATAGGCATGGCAAAGGCAATGTGGGTCACTGAGTTGGCTACTGTGCTTATCATAGTGCTATCGAGTGTCAAATGCTGGGATAATGATTACTCATACTCCAATGGTGCCAGAAGATGTGTGTTACTCACATGGCAATGATTCTTTACATGCATGATCCAATGTGCATTAATTGTATGGTGATGGTGATGGTGTTGAGGAAATGTGATTTATTTCTTGCTTAGCATCCTTGGCACGTTATGTATAATCAGCAAGGCAACTGTCAATTACATGCTTTGTGACATTGTTTTATATTTGTTGGAAATGTACCCTCTCTGGAGGATCACCCTGAATATTTAACCTTTTTGTGCTGAACCCTATTTTTGCTGGCTATTGAACTGTCAGCTTTACCCCTGCTAACCAGTGGTAAAGTGATTGTGCTCCCCCTTTCAACATGATGAAATTGGTATACACCTGCCTGGCACATTTAACATACCTTTAAGTCCCTAGTATATGGTACCAAGGTGTATCCAGGGCCTGTATGTTAAATGCCACAAGTCAACTGCAGCACCCACTTTGCCATCCACTACAGTGATAATGTAAACATGACTGCACATCTGCCTCCAACAAGCATAATTCACTGGTGAAGTTGGATTTGCAATAAATATTTTGGAAAGATGACTTTTAAAATCTACCTTTGTCCTGCCTTAAGTCCCTGGAAGCTAAATCTGCATTTTGTTCTCCCTCTTCTGCCAGCCAGTAATTAGCATTTCTTTAGGTGCCAATGAGGTGTGAACATGCTCCTAGGACAGGGACAAAAGGCCCTGCTTGTAGGAAGGTGTTGTGCGCCCTTGAAAGGACGGCCAGTGGGCCGGGCACAGGTACTTGATTAACTTCAAAGATCTCTACTCTGTCACAAGCAGATGTTGCTAGCAGCCAGGCCTGCACACTTCTTTTGTGCCCTTAGACCAGACAATCAGTCACAAAGCATGTTTTGTTCCTCAATCCACAAGAAACAAATTCATACTCATAAGATTTAACCGATAACACAGACGTCTGAAAACTGAAAAGCAGCATCACACATTACATTCCGCTGGTAGAGCTGAAGCTCACCCAGTGTGTCTCCAAGTTAGGTGAGATGCTGGTAAGCTCATTGGCTCTCTCAGGCAGGGTGGTGCCATTTAATGATTAAATTAAAGATGGTCCAGGACAGGGAGTGTTGTAGGGAAAGAGGAAAAGCTGATTTCCAAAGGACATTTTTCAGCTGGCTAAGATGGAAGAACATTATACCTGAGACTTCGAAAGGGACAAAGATCACCTAGGGTCTGAGGATAGGCAAGAACTCAATTCCTGGATCCAAATTTGGCTCTAAAAGGTAGACCTAAACATCCCCAGAGTGAAAACCGAGCCAATTGGAGGGGAGAGGCTGGAATACTCAGCTGGGTAGTCTCCTTTGGATCCTATTTCAAGCCACAGGTGCGGACAAGCAGCCAAACATGTTAGAGGAGGGCAACTTTCTCTTCATTCTGTCACCTTCATCATTCTTTAACTGACAGGGACTGTTCCAAAACATGGATTGAGACTGTGTATGATTGAATCTTAGGAAGGAAAGACTCTTGAGGGGAAATACACCGCTCTGTGGCAAAAGGGAGAGACGTGTCCTGTGAGGATTTATAAACCTAGGAAGATATGAGAAAATATCTACCAACAGACTGAATGAATGGGGGCAGGGCTTGGCTGCGCAGCTAAATGGCCGCTCGTTAGAGAGGCTCCGCCGGCTGAGGGAACAATCAACATTATCCTGCGCCCACTGGCCTTCAACAACGCCAAGAGGAGGATGCCCTCATCCATGATGATATTGTGCACCCGCCAATCCCCAGCTGAGTGTATATAAGTTGATATTGCAGGTACTGTGGCGAGTGATGCGTCAGACCTCTGGAGCCGGGAGGCGCCATCTTGCGCTACAGTGTGCAGTGGCAACGAGCACCACTGACTGTACAACATGCTGCAAAGGACCTCCCTGGACCCCGGCCCTGCTGCCACAATGAACCCGTGATCCCAAGTTGAATTGCTCCGTGACAACGCCACACCCACAACCATGTAAGACGAGTCAGACTCCTGGGCCTGGCAGCTGACTGGGGCGCTGCTGTGACGGGCCGCAATGCGTGGGCATAGGCCCGGGGAGCTGCGCCAGCGGGCCTCTGCCCGGGCGCCTTCCGTGCTGCTGGTGGGGGCCTGGTTCCGCCTCCCGCCCCCACTACACCAAGGACCGAGACCTTTTCAGCCTTTCTCTGCGGGGGCTGAGGAGGACACAATGAACCAGCAGAGAAGGCGGGGCTGTGTCTGGCCTGGCCTGCGGATGCGGGGGGTGACTGCAGGGTACACCAAGAGGCCTGTATTAGATGTCACAAGAGGATCGAGGGGCTGATATGACCGTTTGTACCGCATTACGGGAAAGGAGCTGCAAACACAAACAGTGAGTGGCCCGGTGGCACAGCGAGTGGGTCCGGTCGGCTTAGTAGCTCTCCACCAATCATCATAAAATACCACCCCTGTGTGACAATAAAGAGATTCCATCTCTCATCTCCATTTCTGCTCTCAACTCTGCTGGCTCTCAAGCCTGTGAGACAGGTGAAATATAAGCGGGCCCTCCGAAGTGCAAACTAACCCAACAACATACTAAAGGGGAGCATCAGGGCCTAGGCAATACAGAACTAACCACGAACTGCGACCTGACTAGCCCCAAGCCCGGGCCTGCTGGTGGGGCACAATCACACCCTATCAGATACCACCAAAAGCAGATCTGACATAGATGCTAAGGCCACGCTGCAGACTACTATAAATCAGAATTGAATTGCCAGCCATTGTAACTTCACCCGACACCTGGAATAATACGGAGCACCCAATTTACAATCGCACAGCACTGGGAGACACTTCTTGAATGCAATGGCCAAGCACGACCTACGGCAATCAAAAATCTCATTCGAAAGCAAATCTACCCCACAAACAGGTGCAGACCAACCGCAGGGACAATCCAAGGACCCCCTCATAGAAGAAAAGAACCAAGATCAAGATCTCAAATCAATCCTTGCAAACGTCAAAGTGAGCCTTAAAATGATTGACACTAAATTAGACCTGATGGCACACCTCTTGGATAAAATCAACAAGAGAGTCAACAAGCACAGAGATCGTATAGACCACCTAGAAACTCGAGTTTCAGATATTGACGACACCCAGACAACAACCAAAGAGCAACTGCTGAAAATGGACAGAATCCTAACCATCATCAAGGCCAAGAATGAAGACCTTGAAGCCTGCTCGAAGTGAAACAATCTTCGTGTTATAGGTGCGCCAGAATCCACCACCATCGACAACATGGAGAACTACATAACTAACATGCTAAAAGATCATTTCAACGAATCCCTGTCCCCTGTGTTCATAGTTGAAAGGGCGCACAGATCCCTGGCACCAAGACCACCCCCGGGCACACCGGCCCGACCAATAATTGCATGACTACTAAATTATAAGGAAAGAGACATGATGCTGCGCCAAGCGAGAGAAAAAGGAGAAACACAATTTGGGGGCAATATTGTCTCCTTTTATCCAGACTTCACCATTGCCGTCAAAAGGCTCCTCAAAATCCAATGTCAATTATGCTCTCCTAGATCCTGCGAAGCTGCGGGTGGCTCACAATGGAAAAACCCACCACTTTACTAATGCCAAATCTGCGCTCAAGCTCGCCAAAAGCATAATTGCAGAGACCTGAAAAAAACCCTCCGGGAGCATCTGGAGGATCACAAATGGATGAAAATAACTTGAAACATTCATTTAAGATCCTTCAAAAAGCATGGGAGCTCTCTTCCGAGACACAAGAGCAGATGGATGCACCCCTATGCTCACAAGAACAGCTCCACTGCAGAAAATTAACTCACCGCATCGAACTCTGATTAACTGGCCAGATTTCCTGTGTGGCATCTGTTGTGTCAGCCACCCAGCCCCAACCAGGTTGGGGTGTACGCCGGCTCACCTTTGCCCTCCGGGATGAGTCCCTTACAATGGACAATACAGGTTTTGGAAGAGGGGAAGGGTGGGTGGTGGGTGGGCAGGGGATGCTCAACCAAGTTTGGGGGTTGGTGTGGGTGGGGGTGGGTATAGGATTTGTTATGGGTTATTGTTTCTTTTATTACAATGCACTCACTTCACAGAGCATATTAGATGCTTGACATGGAACGTTAATGTGCTCATTTATTCACGAAAATCCCATCTAGTACTCACCTACCTCACAAGACATCACATAGACATATGCTTCGAGCAGGAACTTCACCTTGCCCCTTCAGCTGCAACCTCCCTTAAAGCCCGTTGGTGCGCAGAATCTCATGCATCCTAGTACTCTAACTACGCCCGGGGCACAGCGATACCTATCACCTCATAATATTTGCTTTTATACTCAGACCTAACACCGACTGCCCTCAATTCTATAGCAAAGTATGGCGACATATCACTACTTTCGGATCGGGAACGGTCATATGTGGGGCGATTTCAATGTTATGCTGGACCCAGATAAGGATAGATACAGCACCACTCGCGTCCCACATCCCAAAGCTGCCTCACAGCTGCGTGCACTAATAGAGGGCCATGGTCTGACAGACGCTTGGTGCTTTTCTCACCGCACTTGCAAAGAAGGCACATGCACCACATCAGTGACTGGGTGCCTAGTCACGTATAGATTACTGGCTTCTCACCAAGGAGCACTGGCATGGACGACAAACAATTCATTAATGTCCGAACATTATCAGATCACGCCCCGGTGCTGCTAGAACTAGCAATGCCCCAAGGTCCTCCACTCACCTTCTCTTGGCAGTTACTGCCTGGAGCTCTGCATGACCAGGTATTTCGAACTGAGGTGCACCGCTATTGTAATTTACTTCACAACAAACGAAGGGTCAGTAGATTCCACATCGGTGCTATGGGAGGCCTTTAAGGTCAAAACAGGCAGGGGTTCTAAAAGCCATACATACAAGACTTGCGCACCTTGAGACAGAGCTGCGAGCTTTACAAAAATAATTGTTTCACTCCAATGACCAGAGCACCCTTGCATTTATACGTGAAAGCTTATCTGAATACAATGAGGAAACGGAGTGAGAAATACACTAACTGGGACGAGAGGCAAAAGCTCCAAGATATGGGGAGGGCTAGCAACCTAGCAAGACACTAGCCTATATGGCTATGTGTCAGGTCGATCCATCGCACACAGTCTCCGTACCTTTTTCGCGTTCATGCTTAAGAAGGATCCAAGCATGGCAGCAGTGGCAGCCCTGCTTGACGCCACCAAGGCGTTTGATTCTCTAGAGTGGCCATACCTACTCTAACTTCTCCAACATATAGGGCAAAGCACACAATTTCTAAACCTTATTAAACTGTACACAGCCCCCTTAGTGAGGATACGCATAAATGGCTTGCTATCTGACCCATTTCTAGTTTCGTGAGGAACGCGGCATGGATTCCTGCTGTCCCCACTCCTTTTCACCATAGCTATGGAACCTTTTAGCAGCTAAACTACAATAGTATCATGCCCACCGGGGAATCCGATTTCACAAACAAGTCATCTTAATCTCTATGTTCGCAGGCGACATTGCCTTATTTGTTAGAAAGCCACAAGGAAACTTATACTGTGTCATCAAATTCGGGGGCCTCTCTGGAATAACGATAAATTGGACTAAGTCTGCCGTCTTCCCCCTAACTGACAGTACTAGTCAATTTGTACCTCAATTTGAACTGCAAGGGGCAACAGAACCAGTGCGATATTTAGGCGTATGGCTAAACCGTAACATGGAAGAGTTATGGCAGGCTAACTATGACAAGGCAATCGCATGGCTGGAGGAGAGAATCCCAATCTGGAACCGCCTTCCCCTCTCTCTCACTGGCCGATTGGCCATAGCAAAGATGGCCGTGCTGCCTAAGTTTCTTTACCTTCCATCAACCTTCCGATCTCACTCACACAACAATTTTTCAAATTATTAAGATCCAACCTAATCTCCCTAGCTTGGGCAACCCAGAATAGCATGGGAAATTCTCACACTACCCTTTTGTTAAGGAGGCCTAAGCGCTCCAGATCTGACACTGTATGCACTGTGCACCCAAGCCCAATACTTGCATTTCTGGCTATACGGGTCCAATTTCAGCCACATACCACTGTTGAGGCAGATTTAACCTCTCCAACACCATTATCCACAGCTCTATATCAACGCTATAGACGTTCTCGGATGCCTGAGGACATAGTAGACTGTATGAGGTGGGCTTGGGACGGATTGAGGAAACGAGCATCCCTGGACTGCTTATATGCTCCCTCTATCCTTTCATGCAAAATCCCGCGATACCAGTGTTAGTGGAGGAGGGAATGCTCGCTCGGGCCCACAACAGACATCTTCACACATGCGTGGATTTATACCCGAATGGCCAGTTCCTAGCGACACCCATGCCGACCGACACTCATACACTCACTATGATGGATATGCTCCTCTACACTCAAATACAAGCTACATATTGCGCAAACCACACTACTTTCCCGGCACCTCCACCCACACTATATGCTCTTGAGCACATGCTCACACACACCTCACACTGCAAACTCGTCACAAGGTTATACGCAGTGACGCAGGACATGGCTCCAATATGCACCCCTAGGCCCAGTGGCAGCTGGACACAGACCTCCCCATCACCACGGGCCAGTGGTCCAATTGCTGCACCAAGTCAGAGGCATTGTCCCCTAACTACAGATTGCGCCTCTTACATTTCACATTTTTACATAGACTATACCGCACTCCTCTGCAGCTGCAACAAATGGGCCTTAACAAGGAGGCACGATGTGAAAGATGCTCGATACCACTAGCATCATTCCTGCACTTGGCCTGGGAATGCCCCAAGATACTAGACTACTGGCGGGTGATACACTCCACATTTCAACAAATAATAGGACATGCATTCCCCTTCCCCCCACTAGTTAGCCTCCTTGGCTATGTTAAGGCTATACCTGTGCCCTCATGTCACCTAATAGCCATGCTGCTACTGCTAGCTAAACACCAACTCGCTAAACACTGGGGCAGAAAGGATGTCCACTAGGCTGCCTTATGGCTGTAGGACGTGTCATACTGCCAGGAGCAGTTGGCCCAGTATTGGGAACTAATGCCCCTGCAAAGTCGCCCGGAAGATATTTGGGAACAACTCCTAACATATTTGTGCTCACGAGCTACTATGTCCCCTTAGAAAATTAATCGCAGCAAATACAACCCTACATCCCTACGCCTGGCTAAAGAGAAAAGATAAGCACAGGTCAGCTGTGAGATGAAATGGCCTAACTCTATGCTCCGCAGAAAAATCCGAATTGATCAAGATTTCTGTGTAATTCAACCTATATACTAGAATGGCCCCTGATATAGTTGCATGTAAATGTTGGCCTACTATGTAACGTCTAATCAATGCTTGAGATACTCTATGTAGCACACTTGATGTAAATGCCATATGGAACCCCCTTCTCTTTTCCTTCTTCCCCTGTTCACCATTGTACCCTGGGCTTACTTGATTGTATAGCATCATTTGTAGTGTAAGATGTCACTTTTTCAAATGCCCAAAAATTAAAAAACATTTTTTTAAACCAGACTGAATTAATGAAATCAAAGTAAAAAATAATGAATGACATCTAGTGGAAACATGGAAACCTATCACAGCTCAAGTGCCGATTCACTGCACTACTGTATCTACATATTCATCTGGTAATCCTTTCCTTGAGCTTTGCTGGTACTTCTACGTACATCTTTGGAGGTCTTTCCTGGTAGACAAGGAACAAAAAGAGGTAAATACTTAGTTGCGATAGCTCTAATGTCCTGAAGGCAGTTAATCAATCAATCAATCAATCATTTGTAGAGTGCACTAATCACCTGTCAGGGTCTCAAGGCGCTGAGGGGTGGGAGGGGCTGCAGCTACTGCTCGAACAGGCAGGTTTTGAGAAGTTTCCTGAAGGTCAGCAGGTCCTGGGTCTGTCGCAGCTGTGTGGGTAGGGTGTTCCATGTCTTGGCGGCGAGGTAGGAGAAGGATCTGCCACCGGTGAAGGTCCTGTGGATGCATGGGATGGTAGCGAGGGCGAGGTCGGCGGAATGAAGTTGGCGGATCGGGGTGTAGAAGGTGAGACGTTTGTTGAGGTATGCCGGTCTGGCGTTGTGGAGTGCTTTGTGAGCGTGGGTGAGGAGCTTGAAGGTGATCCTCTTGCCAGTGCAGGTCTTTCAGGTGGGCGATGATGTGGGTGTAGCGGGGTAGGTCGAGGATGAGGCCCAGACGTGGGTCCTGTACTCTCCATGCCACTGGAATCAAGCTATCCTGGCTGAAGAGGGGTGAAACCCCGAAACCGGTCCCAGGATGCTTGTTTCCGGTCCAGGGGGGACCTGGCTTGGCAGTTCGGGCTGGACTGTTCCCATTAAGCACAGGGTCAAGACTGATTTGCATATAGCTAGGTCTAAACTGGGGTGGCATGGTGAGCAAACGAATGATGGATTTAACCCAGATCTCTTGACTGGGGGAGAATGTTTTGATTTGTTCTGCATTCCGTTCATCAATTGTGTGTCTTTTGCTTTCTCGCCCTAAGTGCGCCGGGTATGCCTAGACGTAGGTCCCGGGCTCACTGTGCCACTGGAATCAAGCTACCCTGGCTGAAGAGGGGGGAAACCCTGAAACCGGTCCTAGGATGCTTGTTTCCGGTCGAGGGAGGACTTGGCTTGGCAGTTTGGGCTGGACTGTTCCCATGAGGCACAGGGTCAAGACTGATTTGCATATGGCCAGGTCTAAACTGGGGTGGCATGGTGAGCAAAAGAATGATGGATTTAACCCAGATCTCTTGACTGGTGGAGAATGTTTTGAATTGTTCTGCATTCCGTCCATCAATTGTGTGTCTTTTGACGATGTCGGAGATGGCATCAATGAACTGTGGCCGGGGTCCGGGGGGTCTGTACACGAGTGTTCATCTGAGGGTGGTGTTGGGGTTCGTGTGGATCTGGAAGTTCAGGTGTTCGGCGGTGCTGGGGTGTCTGCTCTGCAGGTCGAGACCCTGAGGGTGTTTCTGTAGACAATGGCGATTCCTCCTCCTGGTCTATTAGTGCAGTCCCTTCTGGTGATCTTGTAGCCATCTGGGATAGCTATGGCGATGTCGGGTGCCGAGGAGGGGTTCATCCAGGTCTCTGTTAGGAAGGCGATGTCCGGGGAGCTGAATCGAGTAGGTCCCAGAGTTCGATGGCGTGCTTGTGGACGGAGCGGGTGTTGATTAGTATGCCTCTGAGGTGGTTGCGCTCTGCTCTGACGGGTGGAGTAGGACGTGTGGGTGTTCGGCAGCTGGTGAAGCTGCAGCTTTGGCAGGTGAAGGGTCCGTGGGTGAGTATCAAGCTGGCCTGGAAGCAGTTCGATGATCGGCCGGTATTGAGTTCGTGGAGGGTGTTAGTGTCAAAGTGGAGTCTGGCGACGTGGCGTTCGTGGGGGCCAGAGGGTCTGGTGCTGGGCACGGTCCAGGTGCGGACAGGCACAGACAGGCTTGCCTTAGGCGCGCCCGTCCGCGCCTCAGTATCACTGAGTGGGTAGTAGGTCATGGTGTTTTTGCAGTACTGGTAGAGGAGCATTGTCCCACACTGTGCCAGCAATCAAGGAACAGTTTCAACAATTAGATTTTCAGGTTTTTGTTATGAAAATAAATAAAATAGTTGTGGTTATTTTAAGTTGTGCTGCGTAGTGTGTAGTGTAATGAAAAGCTGTTCTTTGTATTTAATGCCTGTGCTCTGAAACTCTTTCTTCATTATTCAAGATGTTAAATGATATCCTTTGTCCAAAAAAACAGTGAAGTGGCTTCATATTTCTCTCATCACGACCTATTCTTGTTGCCTTACAATCTCTTCAACTTTAACATTTTAGTTTTTTAAAGAAGACCATCATACACAATATCATAGTATTCTAATCTCAGTGGCATCCTCGTTCGAAGTTAGTTTAATTTTACGGGTTGAAATTCAGGAGGGGAGAACCTCAGCTTTTTCGAGTGGTGAATCGTACCTTCATCCAGTGAACTGGTCTGGGTGTGAAGGACACCCACTTGATAAACATAGCGGGGGTGAAATTCTTGACGCTACTACTCACCGGAGGTCCTGCTGGAGATCTGTTTGCTGCTCTGCCGCTCCTGGGGTGTCCACGCTGTTTGTCCCCTCTGTCGGCGCCCAACGCTATCGCGCCGTGACAGGGGGAGACTACAGCTCCCAGGCTGCCTAGCGGCCACTTCCGCTTGTCTTCGCGCCCGGAGGCGCTCAAAAGGCGGAGACTCCCTCCGCGTCGCGGGACGCGCGCGGGCGACGCCGGGCTAAGCCCGGGCAAAGGGCGGGCCCTCTGTGGCCCTCAGAGGCCAGAGGAGGCCGGGCTGGGCCCACCCCATTTTGCCTTTGATTGGGAGACATTACGCCAGAATTGGCAGAAACTATTTGGGTGTTGTCATAAACTCTACTGAGTCTTGTACTGTCTCTAGTGAATAGTGATATCCATATACCATGAGTGAGCTGATGAAAAAGGGAACTCTTGATAGTTATTTCAAGAAACCAAATATTGACCCTGGACGGGAGGCTGCCCTTGCAGAACTCAGGGCTAGACGCCGTTGTTCAATAGAACTTATAAAAAATATGGCATCAGCCTCGCCATCTCCTGAAGCTCCATGCATGGATATTGAGGGTTCTTCTCTCCAGGATTCCATGTTACCCTTGGGTTCTAATGACTCTACTAGGAGCCCTGTCGCGCTTAATGTGCATGAACTAAGTATTAATATGGCCTCACCTATTCTTCTTTCCCCTATCCCTCCCCGCGATGACTCAAACAATATTTTGGATGCCCAACATGAGATGCCACCCCAAACCACCGAATCGTTACCTACTAACGATATCATACATAGCCAGACCACATTGATCGGCCCATTGCCCAGGAAAAGAAGAAAGATAGTCTCTGAGTTACGGAAAAATAAATGTAATAACATTTCCAAATGTAATTCTACTGCTATGTGTTCAGGGAAGAATGCTACCCCCCGTACATTGAAACAACCTCTTACCGATAGTATTGTACCTTGCTTGAATCAAGTTGGCATTAAGGGGGAGTTACTGGACGAAATTGGCAAAATGATGGAAAAACTTATCTTGCCAATTGTAGAAAGCCTAAAGATTATTGAGGAAAGGCTAGCGAAAGTTGAGTCCTTAGTGGTAAACAAGATAGAACAAAATATGACCACACCTGGCCCTTCACAAATACTATCCACCGCTTTGGCTTCTGCTATAGTTCCTATTAGCTCTTCCCCAGAAGAACAAGCGAACCAATTGGTTATATCAACTAGTAAGGAAGGGGCTAGCCACTCAGACAGTATTACTACCTCCAAACCATCTTGCACAACCACGGTTAAGGTTAGGACTTGTGCTGCAAATACCCCAAAGAGCGAGGGTCATCCGGTTGTTAAATTGGGGCATAGCACAGATCCTTTGACTAAACCAAGAGGTCCGCTGTCCATTAACTTACCACCAGAGGCAGTCCCCTTGGTCGTTGTGCTTGCAGGGGTTCCTATGTTAAAATCAGACGCTGAAGAAGGATATCATCAACTAAAAAACAAAGTTATCCATTGGCTAGGCCAAAATCGCCCACTCCCTTCTTATATTAATGGGGAAATTTTACATGTAAGACGCCTGCCTTGGTTGGGAAACACTTCAAAAACCATACATGGGGATGTTATCCTTATTAATTTTAGGGACCCAAGAGCGGTTGCTCATATTTTGAACTGGCAAACGCTGTATAGGAGTTCCTCGATTACTACTTGGGAACTCACCTATTTTTTTCCTAGACCAAAATTAGCCATCACCTCTGAGTCGGGGAATTCATCCAACTTTCAACATAATCCTATGATCCCCTTGAGAAACAGATTCGAGGTATTAGAAAGCTTAGAGGATGTGGATTGACTTAATAAGTATGAGTCCACGAGAGAACTAGATGCGGCGCCCGAGATAAATACAAGTATGCATTATAATGAGTCCATTACTGCACCATCTTCAGAAGAGGCAGCATATCCCCATGAGTGTTTGGTCGATCTTGTTTTGTCTGCTCCAGATAACGCTAGGGTTATTACCCAGGAATTATCAGGCACCCTATTTTCATGGAATATTGCTGGGCTGGCCTCCAAAATGGAATCACCAGAGTGGGTGAGCTTTGTTAATAAATTTGATCTTTGCATATTCCAGGAAACTTGGGCTTGTGAAGCATGTTACATGCAGGGCTATTTGAATTATTTTGTCCCTGCGGTTAAAGGCCCGAGGGGCCGACCAATGGGGGGTCTTGTACTATGGGTGCGTCAAGCTTTAAGACTGGGCATTAAAGTTCTTGACACAAGAAGCAGGGATATCCAGCTAATTAGATTAGACTTAGATAAGTTGGGTAGTGTAGACATTTACAATGTATATGTCCGGAGGAAGAAGAAAGGGAGGTCAGAGGTGTTAGAAGACCTTGATAGCCTCATTGACATACACTCGTCGACCAACAATATTATCATTGCGGGCGATTTTAATAGTACATTTGAGCCCTTGATTAGCAATGATGATCTGTATGGAGAAGAGGAGGATCGACTATGGGGCGTGCCTAAACTAGAGTTGCCTCCAATAGTGCGATGGTCTGCTGATGTAATTGGGTTAAATACTTTATGCTTCGGCAAGGGGCTAAGAGCATTGAATGGCAGGACTAGTGGAGATAGAAAAGGTGTAAGTACATTTGATAATGGTAGGTACAATAGCAGAATTGACTATCTGTTATGTAGCCTAAAGCTATGGCCATCTATTGGTAACATGCATGTGGAGGGACGGCTGGAGAGCGACCATAATCCTTTGTGCCTGTCACATAAGTGGTGGACTCACACTGGCTTGCCTGTGGAACTTCCTGTGCTCGTTCCACCTCGGATTGTTCCCACCAATAACATGAGGAGGTTACGCTGGGAAAAGGTAGCAATCAACCAACAGGCTATTGCTAGTATGAATAGCCATGTTGACCAAGCCATATTAGACCTAGAGGATTGCAATATATTGAGCAATGGCCTAGACCGGGTCGAAGGAATCCATAATTCCCTTTTTGATATTATCAAGGGACACTTCCTTAAGCCTGTCAAGGACAAAGGTGACAGGGTCCCCAAGCCATCCAAATGGTACAACGATGAATGTAGGGAGAGTAGATCTGCACTGGGTAATGCTATAAAGGGAGGGCAAACAGCTTTAATCCAAGCCGCCAGGAAAAACTACAAAACTTGTATTGTGAAAGCTAAACAAGCTTGGGACGAGCAATACTGGAGTGAGCTAAAGGCAGCCAGTGATAGCAAGGATTCTCGACAGTTCTGGCACATTGTCAGATGGGGAAAATCAGGTGGTCCTGAATCCCCACAAAACAATGTCCCTGAAACTGAATGGGTTAAGTTTTTTAAAAACCAATATGCTGTCTTTAATGCTGCTGAACGGCACGAGACAATCTGTGTAGACCTCCCAAAAGAAAATCCCTTTTGTCTTACCGAAATCATGACGGCTCTGGATGCAGTTGCCTGTGGACGAGCCCCAGGTCTTGATGGTGTGCCAGCGGATTTATTTGCTAACGACAAAGAGCGCTGGTGCTCATACATTTACCATCTTATTAATGCCATTGCCTTGGGTGCATCAGTACCAAAATCCTGGAAGGGTGCAGTGATTATCCCCATTTTCAAGAAAGGAGATCGATCTTTGCCAGGCAATTACCGCCCTATAAGTCTCATAGATACCATCCAAAAGGTAGTGGGGCGAGTGATCGTCAATAGGCTCCTGGATTGGGCGGAAGAGACCAAGGCCCTCTCAACCTTCCAGGCTGGCTTTCGACGTTCTACAAGTACGGTGGATCAGGTTTTCCGTTTCACCTTGATTCAATGGAGGACGGTGGTGCTCGGCAAAGGAAGCTTGTATGCGGCCTTTGTCGATCTAAGGGCCGCTTTTGATCTAGTCCCTCGACTAAAGCTATGGTCGGTTTTACAGAAGCAGGGCATCCCAAACGATTTGTTATCTATGATAATGAGACTCCACGAATCGAATTATGCAAGAATACAGTGGGGTGGCTTGGGCTCAGTTACTTCAGATTTTCCTGTAGAGAGGGGCGTTAGACAGGGATGTTCGATGGCCCCAGTCCTCTTCACACTTTATATCAATGATGTTGTAGCACGTATGACTTCCGTTCAAGTGGATGCTCCTGTTTTAGATGGTGTCAAAATTCCTATTTTAATGTTCGCGGATGACACACTCATCCTAGCAAAAACGCCAAGTGGATTGCAGTGTGCTTTGTCAATTTTTGACCAATTTTGCAAAGAGTATGGCCTCGAAGTAAACATTACAAAAACGAAGCTGATGACTTTTAAACCCCATCGCAGTTGTAAGACAAAAATTACCTTAAATAGTCGTCCATTGGAGGTGGTCAACAATTTTACTTATTTGGGAATGCATATATCCAATGCGCAGGCTTGGCGGCACCATATTGAAATTGCAACAATTAAACATAGGCAATTGGCAGGTACAATCAGCTCAGAACACAGAAAGTCATTCACTAAACCTGTGAAACCTGTTTTACAGGTTTACGAAGCTAAAGCTCTGGGTTCTGTACTTTATGGTGCTGAGTTGTGGGGGTTCGAAAAAATGCCGGCACTTCAACTTGCAGAAAATACATTTTTTAGGGCCATTACAGGCGTTCCCAAAAGCACCCCGTTGCTGCCCCTTATGTACGACTTGGGTAGAAGAGCCATTGTAGACATGGCACGGCTCCGCCCAATATTATACTGGCGCAGGCTATGGACCACGCCTGCGCTTACCCACTACGCTGGGGGTTTTTTAGATATTATAAGAACAGACCTTCACCATAAAATAGGCTGGCTGAAAGCGCTTAGGGCATCTTTGTTCGAGCTTGGTCTGAGTACACTCTGGGAAGATCCTGCAGGAGCAACCTTCCCTTCTAAAAGTATGATTAAGATTATTTATTGGGAGAAGGTTGCCCAGCGGAATTGGTGTAGCTCAAGTGTTGGTAACATGACTAGAGAGTTCCTAGAGGCCAAGATGTACCCCCATCTTGAGCCTTACTGGGATACCATAACCAAGACAAGAGATAGGAAGCTTCTATTCCAACTAAGAGCTGGAGCACTCCCACTTAGATCATTAACAGCAAAATGGGAAGCGGGAAACAGTGCAATTTGTCCTGCCTGTGGCACAAAAAATGAAACTATTGGTCATTTCTTGTTTTCTTGTGAAACCTATGCTGCTCCACGGCGTAAATGGCTTACTCCCATGTGTAAAAATTTAGGAACCACTAGAGGGACTGTTGCCCTACGCATTATATGCACTAGTGCATTGTCTTGGATTTTAATTGCCACTGCAAAGTATCTAGGATGGGCGTGGATGATTAGAATGAGACTGCTAATCAATTGACTATTCTCCTGAATGGGGGAGATTGCTAGTTTTTTTACTATTCTCCCCCTTGCTAATTTCTAGGATTTTATTGTATGTACTCTGTTTTAAAAACTTTTAATTATTTAAATACCTTTTGTTTTAATAGTAAGCATCCACTGTTATTATCACGGAATGTCTAATCCAGGGCTCCAGTGATGTCAACTCGTATGTGATCTGAATAGTACCCCCGCCAAATGAATTAATGTCTCCCTTATGGTGTAATTTAACTAGATTTTCTCAAAGTATGTAGTATCGGAATGTATTGTATTTAATAGTATTTTTAATGTATTTAATGAATTGTTATTGTATGTTGTACTTTGCTTTTATGAATATCCTTCGAATAAAGCATACTTTGATTGATAAACATAATGCCCAGGTTCCTGGCTTGACTATGGCGTCATATGGAAGGAGTGTCTTATTGGGGCCTCACTCTGGAACTGAGAGCAATTGAATTACATTTTTCAATTAACATAAAATATATATTGGGTCTGGTGAGGCATAAACTTGTTATTCTCTACACAGGGAGCTGGATCTGGGTGTGCAGAAATCAAAAACAAAAGCAGATTTTTGTCAATCACAGCATATTTATTGGTCCAGATGCATGGAACTGTGCTCAAAAAGTTGTCACATAAACTGTGAATGACAGCCCATGTGCATCAGCACGTTTCTATTAACAAACTAATGCATTACTGAATCACTGTTAAGGTTCATGCCTTGGAAAACAAACCCAATATAGCACACAATAAGGAGCTTATTGTGGATGATAAGCATCTATCTGGGAACCAAAATTAAAAAATAAGTGGCATATTTCAGATTGTCAAATACGATTTTGCAAATATTGGAGATTTATAAAGATGAAAAACTAGTAAGACTGAAGAATGTCTGAATTTATCAATAATATATGAAGATTGCCTATTCCTAGAGAAGGCTTGAATCTTTAATTTTAACCTAGATTTCTGTCCTGAAGAAGGGAGAACTTAAGTAAATCACTCAGCTGAAACATTGATCTTTAAAAACTAGGAATTGAAATAGCCTCATGAAGAGATTTATCAATGATGCTTACTGGCTCTTATTTTCTATATTGACTTAACAAATGCACTAATGAGTGCACCTCATGCCTCGATTTCCCTTGTTTTTACAAATTTGAAGACGAAAATATATTTTGAAATAAATAATCCTTGTATTATAGATGGAACAAATTATAGATGAGAATAGGAGAAAGGGTGGCCTAATAAGAAAAAATATACCCATGGACCCTCCCCACACAAATGCTCTATGTAAATGGTGGCCTTTTTGATCTAGGCCCGGTTCCCACACCTGTAGAAAAAGTCAGGAACCTTGGAGTAATTTTCGATAATCGACTTACGTTTGAACACCAAGTTAATTGAATTGCATCTGCGGTGTTTTTCCTCTTAAAGATCATTAGAAAGATCATGCCTTTTATTCCATCTCACCTTCAAAAACTGGTGTTCATTGCACTCATCTGATCCAGACTCGACTATTGCAATGGACAATATGTCAATATACAACAAATATGTTTGAGGAAACTTCAGATCTTACAAAAACACGGCAGCTCGCCTTATCTTTAACATACCCAAATATCAGTCAGCCTTCCTTGACTTAAGGGAACTCCACTGGCTGAACACAATTCAGAAAAGAATTATCTTTAAGGCTCTTTGCATTGCCTTTGGGCCCTACACAACTTGGGCCTAAAATTCTTCTGACAAAAGTTGATCTGGTACAGACCGGCCAGAACACTGTGATCTGTGGAGAATAGACTTTTAGTAGTTCCCACTTTTAGTAAGGCATGGCGGGGAGGACCCAGTTTTGTGATTAGCACCTCAAAGACATGGAACTCTATCTTAAACCATTCAATAATCTTCCCCGGTTCAGGAAATTACTGAAAACCTGGGGACTGTTGTTCTGCCAATTTCACCACCCTTCTCGTTACCTTTTCCTGGGCAGTGCCAAGACACCTTCCGGTAATCGAGCGCTTTACAAACCATAATACCATTACATAACATAACATATGTAAGAAAGTGGATTATTCATTGAGGTGGGCAAGCAAACGCCTCAAATATTAATCACAATCCTTGTCAGTGTGAACCACTAAAGTCACTAAATAAACCTGAACTCAACCCCAGGTAGCTATGGCACAGAGCAGACTGTTGTGTAGGTCCTATAAACCTATATAGTAGCTGCACGTTTAGACAACATAGACTGTGGGATTGTTGTCAGACTGATTCCAGACACCCCACCGGGTATGTTTGCCTGTAAACCAGCTAGCTCATAATACCACTGGATACCCCTCTTACCAAGGAGAGAATAGTTCTTGGCAGCTATCGAACATGACAACCCTGATCACTCAGGATCGTGGAAACAATATACTACTTTTCGCTCAGTCACTCGTACTCACTTTGTCTCAGAGAGATACCGAGAATAAACGGTGGGGACGTTTTCAACAAGCATTTATTGAACCAGTGTCATTCTAGTGTAAAATAGGTGTGCTGAAACAACCATAAGACAGAAACAAATATAAATGATTATATGCACCAACAGAGTAAAGGGATGGTAGATTTCTACCATAGTGCTAAAACAATGAATACAGGCAGGTATACAAAATACATGACAGTAATAATGCATACTCCTACGATGCGACCCTAACTAGATGTACCTAAGTGTAGCAAGCATGTATGTAGGTGAGGAGCCAAGAATCCCTCTAGGATAAAGTCAACCCCATTACCTGAAGTGAGAGACTGTGGGACCCCGTCTTGGTCTTTAGATGGGCACCCCGCGAGGGATGTCAGACCAGTGTGAGCTGGAGTGTCTGCGTGCAGGAACCTCAGCGTCTCGTGTCAGTGTCTCTCCCTTCCTCAGCAAAGTTATGGTGTTTCTATACCCAAAGTGGTACCCTCAGGGGATCTATCTTGCTGTGTCATGTTGGGCTTAGGATGATGGAATGAATGACCCTTATGGGAAATGGTAGTCCTCCTGAGTTTCCAAGAATCCTCATGCATAAAGAATGAGGCTAGTTTTCAGGGAAAACGCCACACCCTGTAAGCAGTACTGTAACTAGGTAAAAGGTCAGTTCCAAGAACCGGTATGTAGTGTACTGGCAGGGGAAAATATGAGTGAAAGGCTAGGTTGCTACCTGAGCCTATATTGGGGTACCTATATGGAAAATAACACCCACTCCTCATCCGACTCGACGACATACTAACATTTTAATGCACTTCTAGGCATTGTACGCAAACAACTAATGAGTCCAGCAGATAATAATGCATTAAAAAAAAAAATTTAAAACTACTAAAATTGTAGTTTAAGCGCTAAAAGCTTTACTAAAATATATCCGTTTATAAGTAGGGGTGGGTGGAATTTGCGTAGCCGCGCTACACAAAGCTCTGCGAAACGGTAAAAAATCTCAGCTAGCACGCAGGGTTCCGCAAACACGCGGAATTGCTTGTTCCGCCCATTCGCAATGCTTTTCTCCTGTTCACGAACGCTGTTTGCGTGCTCGGGGGAAATATCTCGCGAACACACATTTTGAAAGCGTGAACAAGAAAAAAAGTCAGCGAAACCGCGGATCGCGGAATTTTGGGAAACTCCGCATTTTCCGTGGAATGCAAAATTACCTAAATTCCGCGAGCGGAACGGAATTTACCGTCAAGGTTCGAACAACTATGAGTGAAAGTCATGCTTGTTTAGCAAAAAGTGTCTATTGTTTAAAATTCCAAATTTTGTTGTTTTGAAAAAAGGTCAAATATTTCCCAGCACACGATGAGCCAAATGTTTACGTGTCCTAGCTGGGAGACGCAACATCACTGTTGCTTGCCATCACAGACGACGATCCCTGCAACACCTAACAGATCTGGTCAATCGAGCACAGATGATCTTCTGTATTATCCACAGCCAATGCTGGGGAGGCCTGTGTGACATCCAAGGCCTGAGTATTTGTAGAGGAGCCGGTGTCCGATCCAATAGGAGCTGAAGCGTCCTGTGGTGGCTGTAAGAATGCAGACATCAACATGGGAATACGCTGACGACACAGCAATACACGGGCTGTTATTGGGTCTAGTAAAGCATCAGTGTCCGGTGGCGCAACCGATGGAAGTGTTAGACAGAGATCCAACACGCATTCTTGTCCGCAGAACAGGCATCGAAGGACAGGCAGAGCACAGTCAATCCAGACTGGTCTAAATGACAGGAACCAAGACTCACTCAGTTCGCTGAGGCGAGGTGTGCCCAGATGGAGTACCATGCGATCACGGTATCGTTGCTCCAGAAGAGTTTTTTCCATCTCCTTGGTGACTGGGACGTCCATTGCATAGCAGAAAAGTTACAATCAGGGTTCCTGTTATTACTAACAGGATCAGCAGAAGTCCTCCAACAATGCGGAGTGTATGAAGTTTAGAATCACTCCGAAGACTGTCTGAAAGGTGCTTAACAGTGCAGAACCTATGGTCTTAAATATGTGAACTATACCTGTCGTATCAGACATGTTAAAGATAAGTTGTACCATTTCTGTGAAATGGAACGGGCAGTTTGTTCGTACCAGTGCCTGTATCTCAGCTGAGGACCTTTCGACCTGAAGATCAAAAATCTCTCAGGCGGAGGTTAAGGGCACAGTTTTCTGTAAAAGCATGGCTTTCATGCAGCTCAGAGTATCAAACCGTATAAAAGAAACATTCAACGAAGGCCATAACAGCGCCTCCCTGACTGTGTGGGTCGGTGGAAACAATAATGGCATACAACTAGTAACCCTGGAGTTTACAGTGACAAGATGTGCGTTGCCCGGAAGCATCCTACAACAGCCTTGATCATTCAGCATCAAGTAACTTCCATTCGAGAGCAACTTGAATACCAGACTTATCACGGCAACTGGAGACCCTTTCAAATGACAGGATAAGTTTGCAACTGAACCATTACAGGCCACGTGAAGCATGATATTCTGGCATTTGAGAGATCCACTTAAAGCGTTCTCACAGCTTATACCCCTTAAATACACTTCCATGTCCCCACTCCTGCACCGAAATCTGTATGGCTGTTTCCAAGATTCCTTGCTCAATTCCCTACCCATCGCTTCATGTCTGCCAGCCTGTTGTTGTTCTAGGCAATACTGAAACTGGAAAGTTGTGACCGGTAATGTTATATATCAATGGATTAACCATTCTGTGGATGGTGAAATGTAATTGGTCCAGTGTTTGGCTATGCAGCATTGTATATTTTGCCCCCCTTTGTGCCATAGTTATCTGTTTTGTAGTTAGATTGTATGAAGAGAACAAGGACGAACTGTTGATAAATCGCCAAGGCACATAACCGGAACGCAATGATTGTAGCGTCGAGCTTAGCAACATAATAGAACGTAGCTGAGGCTGCCTGTGCTGTAGTAGGGACAAATCCTATTCTAGTATATCGATAGCAGAAGATACAATGTTGCCCAGTGAATAAATCCTGGAAGTTAATGTAGTCATCCCATTGCCAACTATAGCTTTTTCTAGGTTAATTCTATCAATTTCACAAAGTCTCTCCGCAGCTTCTTTTTGAGAGATTTTCCAGATTTCATTATAGCAGCGTATAAGAAATGTTTCTGGCGTGGCTTTCAGGGGCCTAATAAAAAGCCCCTTATATCCATGTCTTCTGATAGTAAGGATAAGTGTTATTTCACCTGGGACAGTGTCGATGTTTTTAGCCAATCAAGGCATAACCAGGCCTCGGTCCGACAAGGCAAGTGCTGTTGAGCGGAGGGCGTTATTGGGTGGACACATTGGGGGGATTTTGGAAACTTCCGGGTGAGAGTGGTTAGCAGGTTAGTCTTCCTTCTGAAACCACTACTTAACCCAATGAAAGTGCATGCGCAGCGGAAGCTGCAGGATTGCTGTGTTAGGGCGGTGCTGCTAGCTGCGTTTTAACTGATTTTAAATTGTAAAGATTTTAAAACTAAAATTAGAAATTGCTGCTACTTATGTTACAGTTTCGAACTGTCTAAAATTGCTATTTGCACACTTGTGCTTACCTAGCGCTGCTCCTTGGTTCTCGCCATCTTACACCTCGGTCCGACGCAGCAAGTGCCATTGAGCGGAGGGCGCTATTGGGTGGACACATTGTGGGGATTTTGGAAACTTCCGGGTGATAGTGGTTAGCAGGCTAGTCTAGCCGCTGCCGGTGCGCCGAAGACGCGCAAAAGCAAGCCCGTCCGCGCCTGGCCCACGCCTAGCACCAGAACCCCTGTGCATTTTTCTGAAGGATGGAGAAATGTGACATATTCAAGAGAAGAGCTACTAAAGTTGAACTTAAGGCGCAAAACATCTTGTTGTCCGCTACTTGATCTCCGAAAGGAGCATAAGAAGTACGAACACTGTAGGCTGCAGCTCAGCTTTACGAGAGTGAAGACCTTGACAATACATCAAAAACCAGTGCACACAGATACCACTAAGGGGATTAAAGCTGTGTTAATTAACGCACGCTCACTAGTAAAACATAACACGGAAATCTCAGACATGATAGAAAGTCATAAGCTCGATCTGGCCTTTATAACCGAGACTTGGGCAGATGCAGCCTCATAACCAGAGTTGACACTAGCACTCCCCATAGGCTATACCATGACCAGAGCTGATAGAACACACAAGCGGGGGGCTAGCTATTATTTCTAAAGAAGAACTGATAGTGGTTGGATCCTCAACCGGTAGCTCTCCTGACTGTGAAATGCTAGCCTTCCAGATACTACTTAATAACAACTATACACTAAAAGGACTTCTTATATATCGTCCATCGAAGGCCCGGACCCCTCTGATGGACAGCATTAGTCACTTCTTGGAATCCAGTATAAACTGTTCTGATTTTACAGTATTAGGAGATTTTAACTATCACCTAGAAAACGAAGCAGACCACAAAACTACCTCACTTATTGACGCTGTGAAATTCTGGAAGTTTTCTCTGTCCCTTGGTCGGACCACTAAGCTATAATACTCACTATAAGGGCTAATTGGCAACAAACACCATCAATTAGCACACCCATCTTGGTCACTTACCATGATTGGGCCAAAATCAACACCCTTAACCTACAGGCCCTATTACTCGCATCTAAACCAAGTCTGGTATCTGTCTCCAATGCTGTGGTTCATAGATTAACCGCCTGGGTCAAAACAGCGGTACATGCGGTAGCCCCCAAAAAGAGCTTTCTGTCCAAAAAGAAAAACCCTCTGAACCTTGGTTCTCAGAAAAACTCAGAGAACAGAAAGAAATATGCAGAAGGTTCGAAAGAAAGTGGAGAGCTACTTACGAGCAGGCGAGTAAAATTAAATATGCATATACTCTGTCAGAAAACAAGAAATTTATCATGGAGGAAAAAAGCAAATATTTTACAACGAAAATATTGGAGGCCATGAACTCCAGCAGAGAGCTGTTCGCTACAGTAAAAAAACTATCCAATCTTCCAGCTAAATTTCAGACGATGAATAGCCCGGAATTTTGTAACACTCTAGGACAATTTTTCACAAACGAAGTTGAGATAGTGTATAAAACCTTTAGAGATAGCAATCACTCCGCCTCCAAGATACCTAAGCCAGGGCTAGATACACACGCACCTGGCACGGGTTTCTCCTTTTCCTCTCCCTCATTGGAACAGATCACTCAAGTGGTGAAGACATCCAAATCAGGAGCCCCGTCTGACCCTTACCCTCCAAAAGTTTTCCATCTGTTCCCAGAAATACTCAGTGAGCAACTTAGATTAGTATTCATAGAAATATTACAGTCAGGCCTGTTCCCGGAGGGGTGGAAGACAGCCTCAGTCCTGCCCCTGTTAAAGAAACCCAACCGCGACCGTAAGGAACCTAGCAGCTACCATCCGATCTCGAGGATTCCTTTTCCATCTAAGGTGTTGGAGAAATTACTCAACATGCAGATTACAACTTTTATTTCCACCAGAGACCTCCTGGCCCATTCACAATATGGGTTTAGAGAGGGCCATGGAACAGAGACTGTTCTGGTCATGGCGGTTGAGGAACTCAGAAGAACACTGGATGCAGGAGGGAGGGCCGCCTTGATCTTGTAAGATTTATCGGCAACCTTCGATACAGTCAACCATGAAATTTTAATTGGTAGACTAGCGGATTTGGGAATTCAAGATACCGCCCTTACTCTACTGTCATCCTATCTAACGGACAGAACCTTTGCAGTAGAAGTGGATGGATCGGCATCCAAATCTTTCAAACTGCCATGTGGGGTGCCTCAGGGCTCCTCCTTGAGCCGCACACTTTTTAATATCTATGCGGCTCCTTTGGCATCGATCATCAGGCAATGTTGTTTCTTGGCGGTCTCCTATGCCGATGACACCCAGGTGGTGGTATCAGTCTCAAATAATGTTGAAGAGACAGCTGATTGTTTCAACATCTGCATGTCGCAGATAAATACATGGATGCAGACTAACTGCTTGAAATTGAACGGCGAAAAAACAGAAGTTTTGCTGCTAGGGTCCAAAGTCCTCTTTTGGTCTCCAAGATGGTGGCCGGCTGATCTGGGCGAATTCCAAATTCCAGTCCCTAAGGTTAGGAACCTAGGGGTTGTATTTGATAACAGACTGACATTTGAACTGTCAAATTAACAAGCTTGCCTCCACCATCTGGGGTATTTTAAAGATGATCAGGAAGATACGCCCTTTTATTGCCCCACATGCATTAAAAATACTGGTCACAGACTTGGCCCTTTCCAGACTGGACTATGGCAATGCCCTATATGTGGGGATACAGTCCTAGTTTTAATTGAAACTGCAGCGATTGTAAAATGCAGCAGCTAGATTAATTCTGGACATCCCCAAATATGAATAAGTCTCCCATAGATTGAGAGACCTCCACTGGCTCCCAGTGGAAAAAAGAATTAAACTTAAATCACAATGCCTAGCATATAAGGCCCTTCAGGGTAAAGGGCCACTGTATCTGAGGACACATCTTAAATGGTATATGCCAGCCAGAAATTTAAGGTCAGCTCATTCAAAACTACTATTAATACTCAGGTACAAGCAGGTTCGCTGGGGGAGGAGGGGGGGGGGAAGAAGCTTCCTTTTAGGGACAGCAAAAACCTGGAACCGATAATCAATCCCAATAAAGAGCATGTCAGGTAAATGAGTCAGGTCATTTAGAAGACTGCTTAAAACATGGTTATTCGCCAACTGACTTGCTCTTATATTGTACTAGTATCACCTGGTCCTGCCAAACTTCAGCGTTCCTGCCAATTCCAGCGCCAAGATGCCCTTGGGCATATGTTCGCTTTACAAAACTATAAATCAAATCAATCAATCAAATCATAACTTCCCAACACAGTGTGATGTCACCACCCCCGTATGTTCTCTTTGTACATAGCGTTGGTCCAGCCTATGGATACTAAACCCTTCGGTGGTACCCCTGAATCTTATTTGACATATATTTGTGTCTGTGGGCCAAACTAACCATCCCTTCCAATTGGGGTCTGATGAATTATAATGTATGATGTCATCTATTGCATCCCTCCACTTAATGTAAAGTTTTGCCACCCCTCAAGGTGTGATGGTGATGAAATCCGAGGTGTGCTCAAATCTTTGTTCTTGGCTATTCCAAGACGGGAAGTCTGTTGCACAGTGTCATTCAGAAATATTATCTGCTGTGGAATGTGACACGCTCGAAATAGTGCTTCTGTTCCCTGAACTTACCATTCCTTTGAACCTCAGTCAGATTTTATGCCTATAGTATCTTTCCATACGTTGAAACCCTGTTCAGACAGTTGGGAAATAAAGGATGCTGAGTAAATTTGTTTGGTGTTAGTTATCATATTTTTCTGTGCAGTTGTAGGTGCAACCTTATAGTAATATGAGGCCGGGTCAGAAGTGTTAAACCCTGATAAATAAGAAAATGTCTGTGCGAATGTTCTCGAACTACTTTTCGGCAGTGTCGGGTCATTTTACCATTGGTGGCAAGTGAAAACATTTTGTGGGATACTGGATTTATGTAAAAAGCGATGACCATAATGTTGGTAACAATACATTGTGTCATAATCAGATGTGTCCTCTAACATTTCAAGGCTTAAAAATGCAGCGGATTGTTCTAAATCAGACAGCATATTATTTACAGTTTCAAAATACCAATCGTCAGAAATTGTACTGGAGGTAATGATTGGGTAAATGAGTTGGTCTAACGGCTAGGACGGTCGACCTCGAATCTGGGGAACTGGGTTCGAGTCTCGAAAATTACGCTGAACATTCTGTGATTCTTGGCAAATCACTTAATCTCCCCGTGCCCAACCAAAATAAATGTGTGTTCTCATGTAACGTAAGTGGTGCTATGTAAAGCGCTCTGATACCCAATTCGGGTCAAGTTTGCGCTTTATAAAACTCTGCAAAAAAAATAAATTATATAATTTGGAGAAATTTTGAATACATGTGGTATTTTCAAAGGTTCAGTGAAACCAAATACATCATATGAAAATCTGTCTCAAACTATACCATCAGGAATTTGAACAGATGTAATGTAATGGATGCTCATGGACGCGACATGGTGGAACCATTAGTCTGCCTACAAATGTTGCACTTTAAGACAAAATTCTTCATCTGCTCAGTTAATCCTGGCCACCAATACGTTGTTTCAATATAGAAACCGCTGCAGTAATCCCTGAGCGTACAGAACCTAGACCCTCGTGTGCAGCTAGTATTAAGCCTAATCTGCGATCTCTGTTTGGTATTACTCTGTCCCCCACTCCTGGAATCTGAGCATATGGAATGTTATTTGCATCTAACTTGTAGGAGTACTTGAGTAGAAAACATTTGGGCAAGGCTGTGCTGTTTTTGTGCGAATGTATTTTAATTTAGAGAACAGTGGTCCTTGATAGAGGATACGGTAAGAAAGCAATGAATATAGACTGGAATCAATACTATATTGCTACTGTCCAGCCGGACAGTCAGATGTAATATTTCTCAAATTTCAGGATCAAGCTAAACAAAAATAAAGAGGGACACAGTCCTGCATCCAAAACATCAAAGTGAACACAAATGAAAGTGAACAAAAATAATAATAATGAAAAAAAAACATTCAGCCAAGAGAACAGACTTGTTTTGCAAAGTATGAAGGGTTAAACAAGCGCAATAAAGAACACAGCCGTTACACATTACATAGAAATAAATTTGTCTGCACGGTGTCAAGCGAGTCAACGACGTTTCGATCCCTTTTAAAAGAATAATGGGATCCTCATTAGGACAGAATAAAATAGATGCCCGAAAGACATACAACCACTGGTGGCTTGGCAGGATTACAATGCTTGCGTGGGGTAATTAAGGCAGCGGCGAGCGCAATGGCCTCCGTATGTGTCCAAGAAGTGGTAGATTTCCAGTACTGTGCAGAATCACTGGTTGAGGCAGCTGTTTACCTCCGTGTGTGGCCAAGAAGTGGTAGATATCAAGGGAAGGCGGAAGATGCTCCTGGGTCGTTAGGCAAGGACGGCCAGGGGACCGTGGCGGGCCAGGGGTGAATCAGGATAAGGGTGAGCCTCTAAGGAAGCAGGCGAGTGTGCTCCGTGGCTTCAAGAGCATTAATGAGTGGTTACTCGGTTTTCTTCAATCTGGAAACATGAGCGGTGCTCGGAGGCAGGGGATCCTGAATCAATCGGGTGCAATCTGCGCGGTGCCCAATGGCTCACCGGGCAGACGGGGTTTTTGTGTGAAGCATTGACAGCTATCGTTATACTTCTGTCTATTCTCGTTTTTGAACAAGTAATTGCAGCTATGGCAGCAGTTCCTACTGCCCCTTTTGCAGCTTCATCGGCCAATGAATTCCCTTCAACATGAACGCCATCACGTTGATGACTCAGTGTGTGTATCACATGAGCTCTCGGTAGTTCGTTTTTCACCTCACCTACCTGTTCCCATTGCGTTTTATGCTTAATTGTGCAACCTTTTGAGTCTTTAAACCCGTTCTGACCCCAGTAGTGAAGATATTCATTGCATGACTGGACACAGTAAAATGAATCGCACACAATCAGTGTGGGGAATTCTTGATCCGTATTTATTAGTGCCAGTAACAGGGCTTTTAATTCTGCCAGCAGTGCCGTGCAGTCTCCTATAGACTGTGTCTTCGAACTGCTAGGATGGAACTTGCCTTACAACCCTTTACAATCACACATGCGGCGCTGTATTGTTGTTTACTTCCTATGGCCGGCTGAGCAGATACGTCAGTGTAAATGATATATTGATACTGATCTAGAGGGATTATTTCATTCATGAGATGATATTCTTGTTCATATTGCAGAAATGCTTGCGTTTTTAGTGTCAAATTTGTAATTTACATCTGTTGCAGTGAGAGAATTAGCCCATTGTATCCATCTTGGATAGAAGGCTTCAGCACTTGGAATGCTTGCCTTCGTAACAGCCTCTAAGGCTGGTACTGGAGTTACGACAATTATTCGTTTCCTCTGAGCCAGTGCTCTTTCTCTCACTACAGTAGTCTGCACTGCTGTCAGAATTTTTTCTGTAGAAGCAAAACGCATTCCAGCGTTTGTGTACAAGTGAGATTTGTATGCTAATGGTAATGTTTCACCTTTATTGAAGGTTAGGTAAGTATACCCAGATTGACCCGCTATACCATGGATCACCAAATTCACGTGTGTGGGTGTTTTGAAGCTATCATGTCAGCTTGTAAGGAACGAAGGATAATCAGGTCTTATTAGGTTGTAGAAAGGTTTTAATTTTTCTGCGTAATCCAAAATGTACGTTCTGCCAAAAGTTCGGAATCCCAATGCGGATTGTATGTTTTTGAACGATTTAGGAGGTTGGAGCAGCGTGCACTTTTCTAAAAAGTTAGATGCCAGGCTTTTCCCTTCAATTGAAAGCTCATATCCCAAAAATAGGACAGTGAGGTGGGCTATTTTTGATTTTTTTAAATTGAATTTCGAGCCCTCAGAGGTGAACCCCAAAATGATGTTGCTCACCCTGGTCAAGTGATCCTTTAAATAATCATCCGTCAGATAAATATCATCTACATAGGACAATGCCTCTTCATCCAAATTCTGAAGTAACTCTTTTACCCTAGTGAAGAACAACCCACGGCTATTCCTATACCCTTGGGGGAGTTGACAAAATTGACACTGCGAACGGAGCGCTGAGAATGCTGTCAATTATCTACCTTCAGCTGCTATATTTTGGCAGAAAAATCGATTTAAGATATCTAGTGTTGTTTTGTATTTTTTCCGCAAAATGTTATTCATTAATGCGGCACTGTGTTCATTCTGCACTGCAAATGTTTTAGTGCATGTGTTCAAATGTCTGTATTCTAAAACTAGATGGTATGAATTATCAGGTTTCATTACAGGAAACGAAGGATTATTCATTGAAGAGGTGCAAGTTCCAATTATACCCTTGTATTCAAGTTGATCTAAGATCTCCCTGACTTGCTTCTTGATTTATTGGGTACTGTCTCTGTGGAGATGCAGTAGTTTTTACTGGGATTACATGGTGAGGTGACTCAGCATCTCACCCAACATGGTTACGATATAATGCTGGAGCAAGTGCTATCGCCCACTCCTGCACGTATTTATGTTTTAAGTATATTGGAACGAGGTTGGAAAAAGCTGGTACGATTACTGTTTCTCCCTTTGGGCACTCCATAACAATTTCAGGTGGCCAATCTTTTGCAGTCAAAAGGATGTCATATCCATGCGTCAGGTTCTCCCAAAAGAGACCTTTAATTTTTCTGGGTTTGTCCGCCTCCATTTGGAGTGTTATTTCATGGAACCTATGTGGGACACTTACCCTTGTATCAGGTGTTTCCAACATGATATGTTCATTCAACTCCACTGTCACCAGAAATTCCATCAGGTTCTGGCGAGCTCTTGCTACTTCTGCTGCACTGTCTAGCATCGATGAAGCCCATTCCCCGTTCAGAAGTTGAGTCCTCAGAATTCTGGGCATGTCTAACTTTAAGACCTGCTACTTTCTTTTTAAATTGAGGTTTAGATTTTGGTTTCTCTTCTTTTTTAGAAGTATAGTCTGAAGCGCGTTGCATGTCTATTTGTATGCTCTTCTTGTCTGTGTTCTGACCGTCCTTCCTTCGCTGAGTTTTTTGATGAACCCTGAACCCTGAAAGGAACGAGAGGAACGTGTGTAAGTATCCTGTCAGTTTTTTTGATGTTATCATGATTCCTATGGTTGTACCTCCTTTCGGAGGGCTCTTGTTGAGGACATCCACCCATGGATTGTGATCTATTTTATTTATTTTTTTACTGAGTTTTTTATAGCGTGAACTTGACCCGGTTTTGGTTATCGGAGTGCTTTACATAGCACCAGTTGCGTTACATGAGGACACATTCATTTAAAAAAAATGTTGTTAGGCACAGGGAGATTAAGTGATTTGCGCAAAATCACAGGATGTTCAGCGTCATTGCCGAGACTCGAACCTGGTTCCCCAGATTCGAGGTCAACCGCCCTAGCCGTTAGGCCAACTCCTCTCCCCAATCCATTCTTTTGTTTTTTATTGTCCCATTTCTTCTTGGAAGAATCAGGTGCTTGCTTGATGTTATCCTTTTCAGGACCACCCATGAGCTGAGGTTTTATTGCTCTAGCTCCCAAAACTATCTCTACCCAATTTAGCATAGGTGTCTTCGATAATTTTTGGTAATTCACGTTCCTGTTTATTGTTTCTTTATGAAGTGGACTTAAGTATAAGAATGAAATGTATGTGCATCTGCTTGTGGGAATTTAACCCATGAATAGAATACCTCTGTTCTAAATGATTCGTGGGCCTCAATCACAAATGTTACTGTCACGCCCCTAGCTGTGACTCCATAGTCTGCTAGTTTTAGAGTAAGGGCAGTTCTAACATTTTCTGAAATGTTGATCTCACTTTGTTCTTCCTCCCTAGCTGCAGCTGCACGTTGTGGTGGCACAGCGGCGTTTTCTTCAGCAATTATATAGGATAAGCCTACTCAGCTGTGGCGGATAGTTACCTTCCCACTCCAGACGTCTCTGGGAAAGTGTGAGTAGGGGTCTCTGAGAATAGCACTACTGAACTACTTAGATTTGACATTTAAATAAATACCAAATGAACGCTGGTGACGCCATGTCGTGTAGTTCCTATAAACCTATATAGGATCTGCGCGTTTAAACAACATAGACTGTGGGATTGGTGTCCAGGATGATTCCAGGCACCCCCACCGGTATGTTTGCCTGTATCCCAGCTAGCTCACAGTGCCACTAGAAACCCCTCTTACCAAGGAGAGAATAGTTCTTGCAACTATTGAACATGACAACTCTGTCCCATCAGGGATCGTGGAAACAGTACAGTACTTTTCGCACAGTCACTCGTGCTCACTTTGTCTCAGAGAGCTACACAGAATAAACAGTGGGGATGTTTTCAATAAGTATTTATTGAACCAGTGCCATTCTAGTGTAAAATAGGTGTGCTGAAACAACCATAAGACAGAAACAGATATAAATGATTATAAGCACCAACAGAGTAAAAGGATGGAGGATTTCTACCATAGTGCTAAAACAATGAATACAGGCAGGTATACAAAATACGTGACAGTAATAATGTGTACTCCTACGATACAACCCTAACTAGGTGTACCTAAGTGTCTCTAGCATGTATGTAGGTGTAGAGCCAAGAATCCCTCTAGGATAAAGTCAACCCCATTATCTGAAGTGAGAGACTGTGGGACCCGGTCTTGGTCTCGAGATGGACACCCTGTGAGGGATGTCAGACCATTGCGAGCTGGAGCGTGTGCGTGCAGGAACCTCAGCATCTCGCATCAGTGTGTCAGCATGGAAGTCCTTTTCTCCTCTCCCTTCCTCAGCAAAGATATGGTGTTTATATACCCAACGTGGTTTCCTCAGGGATCTACCTTGCTGTGTCATGTCGGACTTAGGATGACTGAAGGAATTACACATGTACATAGTTAATATGCAGGAGATGGTAGTCCTGCTGTGTTTCCAAGCATCCTCATGCATAATGAATGAGGCTAGTTTTCAGGGAAAACCCCACGTCCTTTATGCAGTACCGTATCTAGGTAAAAGGTCAGTCCCAAGAACCGTTATGTAGTGTAATGGCAGGGGAACATATATGTGAAAGGTTAGGTTGCTACCTGAGCCTATATTGGAGTACCTATATGGAACATAACAAGACAGGCTTAACTTAGAGGCAATTTGTAAAGTATGTATGCAGCACTAAAACAGTTATAAAGTTGAGATGCAAAACAATTAGAATCCCACATTTAATTGGAAGAAAAGAGTAAATCTTTTTTTAAAAACTGACATCAATATTATATATAGTAAACCCAGCAGGCCTGTCATACAGGACTTGATGCAGTAATGTAAAAAAGAAGCCAGCTTTGAATTAGGGTTGTCTGTCTCGGGGGACAAAAGAAGATCACTGCCTAAGTGTCAGCTAAAATTTGCCCGTGACAACGGAGGCCCCTTTCAAGTGCACCTCAAGTGTCATATGAAAAAATCAAACTCTTGACACGCCAGCAGGATCAGTTACTGTGATGTCAACAAGAGGCCCACTGTGATGAATATCTATATGGCTGGGCAGACAAAAGCAGGGTACATACTTGGAAGTTAGTTACACCTGGGCCTCTTTGAAGTTAATTAAGTCCTTGAGCCCAGCCCACAGGCCATCCTGTCAAGTCCCCACAACACAGCCCCACATACAAGGCCTGGGAGCAAGTTCACATCTCATTCACCCTAACTCATGCTTATTACTGGCTGCCAGAAGAGGGAGAATAAAATGCAGATTTAGCTTACAGGGACTTCAGGCAAAATCCACTTTCCAAAATATTTATTACAACTTTGATTTCATCAATGAATTGGGCTCCTAATAAATATTTCAAAGAGTCCAAAACGTAAATCTGTAGCTGTCTCCTAGTGAAAATAGTGCCGCACTTGGAGCAACAAGCCGAGGAGACTATTCTATTGTCACTCATTGAAAGAATAGGTAGGATCCTACATGCAGGCCCAGTTATATTTATCCTGTGGACACCTTCTGGAACCACAAATTGCACCATCCACATGGGACTACATCTTGGCTGGGAGTGACTCATCTACTCACCGCATTGCGTGCATTCCATGATCCAGTATGTGTTTTGGAAAATAGTTATTCATAGATCAGAGTTAAAAGACAGAGTGTAAATTGTTTGAAGAAATATTTCTTTCCTCCCAACAGAACCCATATACGATTTCCCCATGTGGACACAAGAACCCTTGCTGTTTTTACATTTTGATGACAGGCATGCTAAAAGAGGCAGATAAGGACATGTGAGGCGAGAATCGGATGGGAATATATTTAATGGGAGACATCCATTACAAATGGAGACATCCTTTACAAAGACCGCGTTGTAACATCATACATTCATATTTAATAGTTAATACATTGCATGCATTGCTACACTCACAATTACTATATGAATTACATATGAACATCTTTCAATATAATATATATATATAAATGGAGTAATGTCTTAATAGTTTTAGTAATACATTCATTTATGATTCTTATTTTATTGTATTTGTGTGTTGGTATGCTGTAATTTTGTGCATTGAAAAAGAAATGTGAAATAAAGAATATATAGCATAAAACAAGAAATTAGTAGTCCTTCCAGTAAATAATTGAAGACATTGTCGATAATTTTCTAGTAACCCGTCTACAGAAATCATTTTTGGGGACCCTATGAAATACTAAGATATTGTTGGTGTAATTGAAAATAGTCCAATATACAATACTCGTTTCACATAAATTTGCTAAAATACCATAGGTTTTGAAGCAGTAAAGACACAAAGCAGTCCTAACGTAAATTCTTGGAAGGGCCAAAAAGGCTGTGACTCCTAAAATGTCTTGAGTCAGTCACTGTAAAGGTTTAAAGATAATTGTTATGCAAGAGAGAGCATATTCTTCACACCACACCAGAGAGAAAGACAAAGCTACTGTATTTTAGAGACAAAATCCAATTTATATTCTCTTATTTTATTAAATAACAAAGTTGATGAAACATATAAATTTCAAAGATATATCAATAGACGGTTGCTCTAAGAAAGAGGGCAAAGGAACAGTGCTTGTGTGTGAGGTGAGTAAGAAAAGGGGATTTCAACAAAAAATATTTAAAGATCATAGTGTCATAGTTTTACACAGTGGACACTGGCTTCAGTAATGCAGGACCGTAAACCAGTGTGCATGGGCCTGCCTTCAAAACAGTTTTATTTTATTCTTCCATGTCAATTTCTCAAAATGATGCTAGGCTACTCAGAATGCATCATCCACATTCAAGGAGGACTAATACAGCGTAATACAGGCCCTGGAATGAGGGGTGTCGACGTTTCGACCCGACTTAGGCGTAGAGGGTACATTCAGACATCAGCATGCGGGTCTTCAACAGCACAATAGGATATATAGGAGGCAACCGTAAGCGCGGCCTACAATGGAAGCTGCTGCCCAGACAAGAGCCCCTGCATTACTGACGTGCAGCCAGCAATTCAGAAATCCCAGCGATTTGTTTCCTTCACCCTATTTGGTATCACACATTGCTCACTGCCAACAGAATACTTTTCCATCTCTCCAGCATAAGTAATTTAAACTACTCCGCACCAGTGGGGTGATTATTCATTACTATAAGCTGTGGAATGACCTGGTCTAAAATTGTGGGCACCCCTTATGATTAGCACACACAAAGTCTCCACTGGATCTGTGGAGGAGGGAACTAGAGGCACAGGGGTTCTAGGAGCTGGCAGCCTCCACTACAACTGTTTACCACAAGAAGCCGCTCCTAGTGTGATAATCCTAGTTATCACACTAGGAGCGGCTTCTTGTGGTAAACACCCCTTATGATTGCCTCTTATATATCTTATTGTCCACATGAAGACCCGCATGCGGAGATCTGAATTTACCCTCTATGCCTAAGTCAGGTGGGAACGTTGACACCCTCATTCCTGGGCCTGTATTACGTTGTATTAGTCCTCTGTAACTTTTTGTCCACATAACGTATCCACAACAAGTTTGCGTCCATTTCTTCCAACATGTTCAGTATTCTGAAGGTACCCAGGGTTTGTGGATTCCCCTGGAGGGGACAAAGAAATTGGACAAAAAAAGCAATTTCTTTTAATTGAGAATTTTTTTTAAAAAAGTGCCGCAGAAGAAAGTGTCTGTTTTTTCCCCCGCAAATGGTATCAACAAAGGATTTATGGTGCTAAAATCACCATCCTCCCAGCTTTCAGGGACAGGTAGACTTTTGTCAGAAACTAAAGCTTTCTACACAATTTTGGCATTGTACTGGAAAAGAGCCTATATTTCCTATTTTTTTTGCTTTCAATCTCCTTCCAGTTAGGGGCCGATTCCTATCCGGGTCGGAAAGCCCTCCGACCGAGCCGGATCCGGAGTGTTTTCCGACCGAGCCGGAGTCCTGCAGTCTGACCGAGCGAGTACCATGCGGCCGTATGCTGCCGGACTCGGTTCGATCGGACTCCCATAGAAGCCAATTGGAGCCAATAGTACAAAGTGTACATGGGCTCCCATTGACTGAATAGGTACGTCGCGGACAAGGGCGCCCCCTACAGTGGGTATGCATCGGTGCCATCCACACCGTACATGACTGTGTTGGGGAGACCCATGGGTCTCCCCCTGTGTCCGAGTCGTAGGGCTGCGGGTGACAGGGGGTCCGACGCAGACCCCCAAAGGCAACCACCCAGACAATTTGCGAGCCGGACACTCCGGCTCGCACAGGCTGTCCGATGCGTGCATCGTACTGGCTCGGTCATGAATCGCATCCATTGCACGCCACGGTTAGCTTACGACCGAGACGTACGGAGCGGCTTGGACCCGGAAACGACTTGGCCGGTGAATTTCATGTAGCTCGCATCATACTTGCTGTACTAGTCAGCCGGAAAACACGTGTACGGCTTGTAGTTTTTCTGTCCGGATCGTGTTCGGTGCCCTTCCGACCCAGATCGGAATCGGCCCCCTAGTGTTAAAAATGGGTCTATAAGCAATAATGGATCCTAGAGATCTGTTCATTTCTGAACAAAATGATAAATTATAAATTCATCAAGGGGTCATTTGTGTAGATCCTTCAAGGTTTGTCTAAAGAAACAAACAAGTGAGATCAAAAATATTGAAAATCAGTTGGAACAAACAGCCATTTGTGCCATTGTTTTCACCTATAACTTCTTCTAAGTATGGCAGATTTTTAAAAGCAATATACCGCTATGTCTGCTGGACCCTTCTGGTTGCGGGGATATATAGGACTCACCAAGAACCTGAGGTATTTAAAGCCAATAACTGAGCTGCGTCTTTTAATTGATTTTAAATGTGTACCGGGCACGTAGTAATTTATTTGGTAAAAATAAAGTGTGAAAAATAGGTACCAAGGAAACCTATATATTTCTGAAATGGGAACAAACTATAGAGTTTAGAAGCAGTGGTTATTTGCTCATCTCTAAATTTGTGGGTACCCATACAAGCATGTGAATTAGAGGGCATTTTTCAAATGACTTCTTTTTTACACATTGTCTTACATTTTGAAGGCAGAAATGCAACAAAAGTCAATTAATAATAACACTTGTTCTACTCCTATGTGTTTCCCTAAGTCTCCTGATAAAAATTGTACCTCAGTTGTGTGGCTAGGCCTAGTGCCCGAGACAGGAAATGACCCAAAATGCAAGGTGGACTTATCACATTTTCCCAGTGAAAACTGACCCTTTTTTCTCAATGTGCCTAGCTGTCGATTTTGGACCCTAACTCTGCCAGCAACTAAGGAAGCCTAGCAAATCTATACATTTTTGAAAACTAGACATCCAGTATGGGGTGACTTGTGTGGCTCTCACCAGGTTCTGTTACTCAGAATCCTCTGCAAGCCTCAATCTGTACTTGAAAGTTCTGGGATCTGTGTAGATCCGCAAATTTTAATCTGCACAGCATTTCCCAAAGTTGCCCGTTAAAAATGGTACCTCTCTTGTGTAGGTAGGGCTAGTAAATGTGACAGGAAATGTCCCAAAATGCAACTTGGACACATCACATTTTACCACAGAAAACTACCCCTTTTTTTGCAATGTGCCTAGCTGTGGCTTTGGGACCCAAGCTCAGCCAGCATCTACGGAAACCTAGCAAAACTGTACATTTTTTCAAAGTAGACACCAAGGGGAATACAGGATGGGGTGGTTTGTGTGGCTCTCACCGGGTTCTGTTACCCAGAATCCCTTGCAAACTTCAAACTTTGTAAAAAAAAAAAACATTTTCCTCACATTTCTGTGATGGAAAGTTCTATAATCTGTGTGGATCCACAAACTTCCACCCACCCAGCACTCCCCAAAGTCTCCCGATAAAAACGGTATCTTACTTGTGTGGGTAGGCCTAGTTCCAGCGACAAAAAAACAACGTGGACACATTATCTTTTTCCTGTGAAAATGAACACTTTTTTTGCAATGTGTCTAGCTGTGGATTTTGGAGCCTAGCTCAGCCGGCACCTAGGGAAACCTAGCATACCTATACTTTTTTTTAAACTAGGCACACAGGGGATCCCAGGATCAGTGGTGTAACACAGGCCCCGGCACTCCCTGCAGTGCAGGGGGGCCCGAGCTCCAGGGGGCCCCTCAGCACAGTACACTGGCCTGAGAACTCCGAGTACGTCTGAAAGGAGCCGCCTCCTTGCACTTTGCAAGGTGGGCCCCTTAAGTTTTGTTATGCCACTGTCCATGATGTGGCGACTTGTGTGGCTCTCACTAGGTTCTGTTACCCAGAATCTCTTGCAAACCTCAAACTTTGTCAAAAAATCCAAATTTTCCTCACAATTCTGTGCTGGGAAGTTTTGGAATCTGTGGGGAGCCACAAACTTCCAGCCACCCACCATTCCCCAAAGTCTCCCATTAAAAATAGTACCTGTCTTGTGTGGGTAGGCCTAGTACCCGCAACAGTATATGGCCTAAAACACAATGTGGATACTTCACATTTTTCCATTGAAAACTGACCATTTTTTTACCGATGTGCCTAGTAGTGGATTTCGGACCCTAGCTCTGCCGGCACCATAGGAAACCTAGCATGCCTATGCATTTTTTAAAACTAGGGGGACGATTCACAGAACTAATCTGATACAAAAACCTAAACGTACTACTTTTGGTATTCACAGAAGACACTTACGATTTTTGGTATTCACAGAATGCACTTACGATTCCTAACTTTACGTCCGCACTCAGGACGGAATTTCCACACCCGGACCGTACTCTCCACACCCAGACCATTCTCTCTGCATTCAGACCGTACTCTCCGCACACGGACCGTACTCTCCGGCTAGGGCCGTACTCTCCAGCTCCAGCCGCAATCTCTTGCTGGGGCGGATAAAGTGAATCAATGGGCCGGATTGCAATTTTTACAAACAGGAACATTAGGAATGTGTGATAAATGGTAGGAAAGGTAATGAAAAACAGTTTGGGAAGGGAAAAGGGTACGGCCAGACACTACATCATAAACCAGAAAAGTTTTCTCCTTTGCATCATGGTACATGCAGTGCACAATTTGCGCTCACCTCAGTGTTGACTGTACAGTCAACAGTGTTATGTTATTTATTTCTATTAAAAATAATGTGTTAAAACTTTCATTATGTTGCTGATGTCATCAGCCAGGTAGTGATCCTTTCACCCAAACCCTATCCGTGCTGTCATCTGATCTCTGTAGCCCAACTTTGGCACTAATAGGATAACGCAGGCATTATCCTTGCATTTTTCATTTCTGAGAGGCAAAACCCATGCACTCATGCAATCACCGAGACACTACCCCGGCACTTATGCAATCACCAATGCTCTACCCATGTACTCATGCAATCACTCAGGCACTACTGTTAAACTCATTCATTCACCTCTAATACTACTTCTGCACTCATTCATTCAGTGATACACTACCCATGCACTCATCCAATGACCCAGGCATGTCTGTTGAAGTTATCCTTTTACTTAGGCACTACCCATGTACTCATCTAAGCAACCAGACATTAGCCATGCACTAATAAAGCCACTCAGGGACTACCTATGCACTCATCCAATCACTCAGACAGTACCTCTGCACTTATGCAATCACCCAGGTTCTGCCCATGTACTTATGCAATCACTCAGGCATTATTCTTCCACTCAACCATTCACTGAGGCGCTAACCATGCACTCATTCAATGACGCATGCATTAACCTTGCACCCATTCTTCCAAGCAGGCATTACCCATACACTCATCCAATCATTGAGGTACTACCCATGCGCACATGGAATCAGACAGTCACTACTCTTGCACTCTAGCATTCGCTTAGGCACTACCCATGCACTCATTCAATGACCCAGGAATTACTCTTGCACTCATACTTGCACTCATCAAATGACCCAGACATTACCCTTCCACCAAACCTTCCACTCAGGCACTACTCATACACTCATCCATTCTCTCAGGCAGTACCCATACAATAATGATGTGCATTCAAAGCTGAGGGGAGCACAAATTGTGCACTGCATGTACCATAATGCCACTGAGAAAACTTTTCTGGGTTATGAGGTAGTCTCTGGCCATAGCGTTTTCCCTGCTCAAACTGTTTTTCATGACCTTCTCTATCATTTATCACACATTCCTAATGTTCCTTTTTGTGAAAATTGCAATCCGGCCCATTGATTACACTTTATCCGGCCCCAGCCGGGGATTACAGCTCAAGCTGGAGAGTACGTCCCTAGCCGGAGAGTACGGTTTGAGTGTGGAGAGTATGCTCCGAGTGCGGAGAGTTTGGTCCGGGTGTGGAAATTCCAGCCCGAGTGCAGACGTAAAGTTAGGAGTCTTTTTTTTTTCATAATCAAGTTTATTGATTTTTAAAAACAAACCACAATTCACATTGGCAGCTAAATCAGGCACAATATCAAGATAGTCTACAATCATAGGGGAGATGACAGAGATTTGGAAATCATTCTTTGGGGGAACATCCTGCATGAAGTTATCATTAATCTTAAGGACACACATAACCACTGTTCCCACTAAGCTGCGCGCACGGGTGCGCGCGCACAATGGTCAGCGGGAGCACGCAGTGTCCTGGATTTAGCGCGCACAGACATCCCTACGACACAGTTCGCGTCGCCGCTTTTTAAAACGAGAGCGGCGCGAAATCCAGGTGGGAGGCAGAGACATGGTGTTGCAGGCGCGCAAAGCCCATTGCGCTCAAAGTGCTTCAGCTTCAGCCCCTCCTCACCCCCCACTGTCGTGTGTGGGCCCCCGGGCTGAGACAGCTTCCCGGGCACCCAACAGCCGCACCCGAGTACTTCACAGGACTTTAAAAGGCATTTTGCACGTTAATGAGCTTTGTCGTTTTTTCCACTCCTTCTTAGCACCTGCATCTCCACACTTCCTACTGGCACAAAGGGAGAAAGCACGAACATGCAAGAGGCAGATAAAATTGCAAGGAGTATCTGGCAGTGAATTAAAGAGGCAGACGTTAAATTGCACTGGCAGAGGACTTCAGAGCCAGAGCTTCGGGCTCCGGCATTCTTCCATTTACAAAGTAAGCATTGACTTTCTATACTTCCTCAACAGGAAGTGATATCCAAGACAAACAGGTTTGTCATTCCTTGGGTCCTTCTGCTCAATTATTATTCTGACATCATCGTACGGTATTATGTCACAAAATCAGTTTTAAATATTGCCCTGACATCATCTTACGGTATTATGTCACAAAATCAGTTTTAAATATTGTCCTGACACTACTACCATACTGTGAACTATGTATAGACTTACTCTCCTAACTCCACTTCTACATAACTTGAAGATATATGAGGGGATATGCTAATTATTTTTTTAATTGTTCATAATCCACCCAGGCTAGTTGAAAAAGCATTAGCAGAACATCCCCCTCTAGTGATAGGCTCCAGGAGCCATGAGGACCTCAGGCGAAAGTAGGCCGGTCGACCCTTCAGTGGCTTGTCACCTCTTCATTTCAGAGAGTGCTCTTTCGAGACTCGGTGCATCACGTCTGCCCTGTGACTGTAGTCAGTCTTCAAAAGTGTTACATAACACTTAAACGTCACTTTACAAGATAACGACTTTGGCTTGGTCAGTTAATTGTTCAGCCCTCATGAGGAATCCTTTCTCTGTGAATATGTGAGTGCTCTCCCACTTCATGTACGTCGGTGGGCAGGAATCTCTGCCAACAACACAATGGCCTAATAACAGTCATGCTGTTTCATTCACGAAATGTCCTACCCGCGCCCTCTTTACAAAAATATCACCTAACTAAAATGCCTTTCTTCGTCATCGTGCCAGCAGGGCCGAGAGGAAAACATAATTGAAGGGCAAATTAACTGACAGCACTTGGTGACAAATCTGCATTTGTATCAATGGAAAGACTGTCTCTCGTCATAGGCGGAAATCATTAAGGCATATTTTAAAACAGATCAAATGCAGCTTTTTTTTAGTGGTTTGCGAGGTTTGTCCCGCAGGCAACTTAATGACTGGGTTGAACAGAAGCTAAAAACAGAAACTTGAAAATGGCACTTATATACAAATACGGACAGGGGTTGTGGGGGGGGGGGGGCGTTCAATGAACAAAAAAAACCCACTTACCTTTAACGGCCAGCCGGCTGCCTCCTCCCTTTCCTCCTCTGCCTTCTTCCTTTCTGCAGTCCGGCAGGAGCAGGAAGCACCCGGCACACAGGGGCTCCCCGGAGCCAATAACAACACTGCAATGTAGTGATCACTGTTCCCATTAAGCTGCGCGCACGATGGTCACCCAGAGCGCGCAGTGTCCTGGATTTAGCGCGCACACTGAGACATCCCTACAAGACTGTTCGCGCCGCCGCTTTTAAAACACGAGCAGCGCGAAATCCAGGCGGGAGGCAGAGGAAGAGACATGGTGTTGCAGGCGCGCAAAGCCCATTGTGCTCAAAGGGCTTCAGCCCCCCCCATCGTGTGTGGACCCCCGGGCTGAGACAGGGTCCTGGGCACACAACAGCCGCACCCGAGTACTTCACGGGTCTTTAAAAGACCATTTGCAGGATAATGAGCTTTGTCGTTTTTTCACCCCTTCTTAGAGCCCCTGCATCTCCACACTTCCTACTGCTGGAAGAATTAGCCCCCCCCCCCCCCCGAAATTTGACTCTAGTTGCGACTCTGGTGCTTTGTGAGGGGAGGGGGAGAGACAGAAAGACAGAGAGAGATTTTTGTTATATCGTGGAATTTGTAGGCATATACCCCTGACTCTATGCATAGTCATATCATCTCGTAATACAACAGAACACAGCAACAAACACTTTGTTTAAATCTCTTTCCAATCTTTTTTAATCTCGAGGTGTTAGAGTTGGAAGGTGTTGTAAATGTTTATTCTCAAATGTATTTACTTGGTTCTAGCCCTTCCTTTGTGTCCTTTCCCTTCATGCTTCTAGAACCAGGGAATGCTCTTTGTGTGTTCTTTGAACCTGGCTGTGTTCGAGCTTGGGCAGTTATGAGTTCGGTCAGCTGGGGAGTTGTACGCTGTTACCTTCGTTCCTGAATAAACCTCACACCTACCTTTAAGTGAAGTACTTGATGTTATTCTTCTCCGCTTCATCTTACATCACTTGGCGACGATCTTCGAAGCTGATCGGACCGTGACTCGAGAGCGGTTTTGGTGTGGAGGAACAACTTTTGGGACAGCGACTCTTCCCAAGCATTGGATCCTGCGTGCTACTGCACCAACATCGTTTTGTGCATCCTATCCTATGGACTACAGGCGATTTGGCTGTCCTGTTTTGTGTTCAGAGGAGCTTGGCACCCACGTCATTTACTAACGGTGAAACGGAGTCTCTTCGCGCTCGAGTTCACACGCGTTGCCTAGTTACGTTTGGTGCGCACACCACGTACTTGGAGCGCCACCTACTGGAACAACGACATCATCGTGTTGGGTAACAATCGGAACTATTCAGGATGCGAAGCAGCTAGAAAGCTGTCTTCATTAGTAAATCTCTGATTCGACATATTGACTTTCAATGCTCACCGTAGCGACACAGTAGCCCACAATATTGAAGATTACTGGTAACTGGTGACTATTTACTTATATTTTTTGTGTGTGTTCTTATTGTATGTACCTACATTGTTTTTTTACCAAGTAAAAGCAGTACTAGTTAATCGACTGTAGAGGATCACATCCCTAGTCACAATTTATTTCAACCTTTTGCGCTTTCATTGGACTTGTATTTCCAGATTTGTGACTACAATTAAACTTCACATAGCTTTAGATCATCAGTATGGCGCAACAAATTAATGTGGCTCTTCCTCCACCCTTTTTAAGTGAACCTGGAACACCTCAAATTTCTTGGGAAGACTGGATAGTTATGTTTGATAACTATCTTGATGCCCTTGACGGTCAAAAGTTTACGGCAAAGCGGAAGAAAGCGCTATTATTGGGTGCCCTTGGTAAAGAAGCACAACGTATTTTCAAATACCTACCTCAAACATTGCAAGCTTCTGGTCAAGCATCGCCCAATGAATACAAGGACGCTACATATAGACTAGAGGTAAAGTTCACAAAGGAGGAAAACCTAGTCATGAATAGGTATACATTTTACACACACAAACAACGTATTGATGAGTCCATTGATGATTTTGTAACACGGTTAAGAGAATTATCCGTAAAATGCAATTTTGGTGCTATGGCAGACGAACTAATACGCGACCAATTGATCGTGCAGTGCAATAATAAAAAGATACAAGTAAGACTCTGGGCAACCAAGAATCCTTCGTTAAAAGTTGCAGTGGATTTGGCTAAAGTTGTTGAACAATCCGAAATATGTATGAAGGAATTACAGAGATCCAGTACTCAGGCACAGATATCTGAAGTATCTGAGAAATATATGCAAGAGTGTGAAAGCGTTGATGAGGAATCTATTGCTGCACTCAAATTTAAAGGAAAATCCTTTGTAAAGAAAAATTCTTTTGTGAGAATTCCCACAAAATTTTGTTCAAGATGTGGTAGCAACACACATGCCTCAGACGCCAAATTCTGTTTTGCCAACAATAAAGAATGTCTAAAATGTGGCAAGATGGGGCATTTTTCGAAAATGTGTAGATATAAAGGAAAGCCTAAAGTTGCTGTTGTGGACGATAAGGTCATTAAAATTAAGAGAGAGAAAGATAAAATCTTAATAGTATATGATTCTGATGTACATGTTAATGTTATTAATGAGATGAGGGAAAAACGTCCAAGGGCAGACTTCGATATTAATGGTCATGAGGTAACCTTAATGGTGGATACTGGTTCAAGATATACAATAATTCCTGAACCTATATTTAGAAAAGAGTGGTCTGATTTACCCCTCTTGTCCTGTGACATATGTCCCACAGGTTATCAAGGCGAAAGTATAGATTTGTTAGGATATTTCAATGCTTACATTTCTTTTTCAGGCAAGTCCACTAAAGGTAAAGTGTACGTTGCTGTTGATGGGCCTCCAATCCTTGGGTGGATTCACCAGTATGACCTACATATAATTGTGAACCCTAGAGCGTTTCCCCAAGTGATGGTTGTTGATGAGCTTTCACTTAATAGTATTTTACAAGATGCTAGCAGTGTATTTGACAATGAATTGGGTGAACTAAAAGGGTATGTCCACAAGATATTACTAAAAGAAAATTCTATTCTCATCCAACATAAACTTAGGAGAGTTCCCCTTACAGTTAGTGATGAAGTTAGATCTCTAATTAATGAAATGCTACAGGGTGGTATTATTGAGCCAGTTGAGGCATCCACGTGGATTTCTCCGGTTGTGATTTCCCGCAAATCGGATGGGAAAATTAGATTCTCTGTGGACCTCAGGTCCCTTAATAAGAGTGTCATAGCTGATACCTTTCCTCTGCCTAATATTGGAGAATTAGTTACCACATTAAGTGGTGCACAATATTTTACCAAGTTAGACCTTAAGAGTGCATACCATCAGATTCGCTTACACGACGAATCTAAAAGCCTTACTGCATTTATTACCACAGAGGGGACATTCCAATTTACTAGGCTCCCTTTTGGTCTAACCTCTGCTGCTAGTGTATTTCAGCGGATGGGGACAGAATTGTTTAAAGGTATCAATTAGGTCGTGTTTTTCCAAGATAATATCTTAATTTTGGGGGAAACTATTGGTGATCATAATTGTGTCCTTAAAGAGGTTTTGAGGAGGGTTGGAGATGCTGGTTTAACCCTTCGCAAAGAGAAGTGCTCATTTTTAATACAACAGATCGAATACCTAGGGTATGAAATTTCGGCCCAAAAAGGATTTGTTGCAAGCCATACGTTTGGCTCCTTGCCCTGCTGATAAGGATCAACTCAGATCTTTTATGGGTCTTATTGAATTTTTTTCAAAATTTTTTAGGAATTTTTCTGACAAGACTCTGACCTTAAGACTCTTGCTAAAAAAAGGTGTGAAATTTGCTTGGGATGTGAGTCATACTGAGTGTTTCAATGCAATAAAAAAAGAATTGTGCGAAGCTAAAGTTTTAGCATTATTCGACATCAAACGTCCCTCGGTGCTTATGGTAGATGCGAGTGCAAATGGTTTAGGGGCTGTTCTTCTCCAAAAATTTGATGAAGGCAATAGAACTATTGCCTTTGCATCACGCACTCTTTCTACTTCAGAACAGAATTACTCAGTGATTGAGAAAGAGGCTTTAGCCGCCTGCATGGGGCATACAATATTTTAGGACTTACCTCTGGGGTATCAGGTTCCAACTCATGACAGATCATAAACCGTTGATTCGGGTTTTGTCTCCTGGGGGAGCTGGGAAAGGTTCTCCTAGACTAGCTAGGCTTGTATCCAAGGATGGCGCAATATACAAGCTGATTGTTTGTCAAGGTTGTCTATGCAGAGTGAGAATTGCAAATATGACTCATCTGAAGTTCAAGATGATGGTGCTATTGCATTTGTTCATGATGTTGTAGTATTGAGTGATGGTACTTTTGATAAAGAGGAGTGGTGTTCTGCCATGTCTGGAGATAATGTTTTATTAAACGTCATGGAGTTGGTTAAATTAGGAGCAAGACGTGAGAGTTGTGTTCAACCCTCGGTCCGTCCATTTATTAAGATTTTGGATGAATTATCTGTTTGTGGCGAGCATATTCTTATTAGAGGGGACAAGTTTATTCCCCCATGTATCTTGAGACCCAAATTAGTGAAATTAGCCCATGAAGGCAATTTGGGACAGACTTTCACTCAGCGTAGAATTAAGGCAGATTTTTGGTGGCCGGGTTTGGATGCACAGGTTTCTGCCTGGGTTGAAAATTGTCCGGTTTGCAGAGACAGTGAGAAAAGACTTAAACTGGTTTCTACTCAGACCATGGGCAGTATTTCTGCTCCTGAACAAGCTTGGCATAGTATCTGCCTCGATTTTATTGGTCCTATGGATGAGTTGCCATTAGACCAAAGGTTTGCCATCGTTGTGGTGGACGTGTTTTCTAAATGGCTTACGGTCAAATTTGTAAAGGACATAACTACTGAAAGCTCTATAAAGTTTCTTAAGGATTTATTTCTAGAAGAAGGTTGTCCTTCAATTTTGATAACGGACAATGGCACACAGCTCACGTCACATAAAATGCGTGCCTTTTTGTCTGGCTGTGGTGTAACACACCACCGTACTTCTTTGTACAATCCTCAAGGAAATGGTGTTTGTGAGAGGGCTAATAGAGTGGTGAAAGGGATTATACAAATGTCTTGTTCTTCCGGTTGTTTTACTGATGAGATGGTGCAAGACATGGTGTGGGCTTACCGTACCACATCTCATGAGCATAAAGGAAAGTCTCCTTTTGAGTTAATGCGATGGAGGCGCCCTGGTACCAAATTGACACCTTCCTGGATCAAGAACAGACTATCTGACAACAGAAAGGTTGATACTTGCTTGCATGAAAACCGAGATTTTTCAAGGTCTATATCTTGTGGTGATTTAGTTAAGGTGAAACCGGGGAGGTTTACTAAAGGTCTCGCTAAGTTCAAGGGCCCATATAACGTTAAGGAGAGTTTTCAAGATTATGTTCTACTAGACAATGGGCAGAAGTGGAAGAGTTCGCAGACCTCCTATTTATTTGAATGATTATTTGTGCTAGTTTTCAGATCTTTTTATCACACACACCACATATGTTATTGAATAATTATTTGTGCTAGTATTTACAGGGGGTTGTTTTATTGTTGTGACTTATATTTAATTGTAAGGGGGAAGATGTGTTGTAAATGTTTATTCTCAAATGTATTTACTTGGTTCTAGCCCTTCCTTTCTATCCTTTCCCATCATGCTTCTAGAACCAGGGAATGTTCTTTGTGTGTTCTTTGAACCTGGCTGTGTTCGAGCTTGGGCAGTTATGAGTTCGGTCAGAGTTGTACGCTGTTACCTTCGTTCCTGAATAAACCTCACACCTACCTTTAAGTGAAGTACTTGAAGTTATTCTTCTCCGCTTCATCTTACATCAGAAGGCTCTGGGCAGGTTTAGGAAACCGACCTACCCTCCTCTTGTAAATGACACTGGTTTATGGACTTCCGACCTCAACTACACCTGTTTTGTCTCCTCGGGGCGCACATAACAGGATTCCCAGCCTTTCAGACACATCACATGATAATGTTTTAATCCAGCCTGACCTTTAATTGTGTGGCACACGTTTCAGGTGCACTGCTGTAAAAGGGGCTTCAAACTCGCCATACTATAAGGTGTTTGCTTTTCTTTCCGCGCTTCTGCGGCCTTGTTTTCTGTCTGGATTGTCTTTTGCTTGGCCTTTAAGTTCTCAGGCACAGCTCAAAAAGGGTACAGCTAACGCACACAGACAGTCTATGGAACACGCACCACGGGGTGCATTAACAGCACTTTACTTTCTCCAGTGCTCGTCTGAGTGCGGTGTGTGTTGGCGGGAAATTTCTTTTTGTATCCTTACCTAAGTGATCAGAAATGAAACACATAAAATGTTTCCAACTGTTTAGTTTAAAATATAACTTGCCATGTTTTTAGTCATCGAGGGAGGGTAAGCCCGGAATGTGGAGGTGACACTGCTGGAGCAGAGTTTTCTGTTTGAAAATTCGTTGGTTTTTGAAGCTCTGGTATGTCTATTTGTCATATTAATTTATTAATTACTAATAATTAATTATTTGTCTTGTGCAAGTGTGTTTATATTAATCAATCCGTTTGTCCTAATAAGAGAGAGTTACACGTGGGTACGCATAAATGTGCTGTTTAATAATAACGTGCGTGTTTTCATGTTTAAACGTTGCTATGTGCTGTTTATTTTTGAGCACAAAACGCTTTTCGAATTAATGCTTTTTTATGTTGCAAGTGCTAGATAGATACATACACATAAGGGTATTAGTGGGATTAGCACTGTTTAATCACTATGCTGTGGTAACGTTGTTTTTGTTTCTTTTAATTAAGATGGTCTATTGTGGCCTATGGTGGCCTAGTCAAAGATGGCCGATTTTGTAAGCCTGGCCTCGATTTGAAAGTAGAAAACCGTGATGGGAGAGAGCCCTGCTGAATATGGTCCTGAAGTCAGCTGACCACAGTCCTTGCTTGCCTTGTAAAATTTCCATGAGGACAGCAGCAGCCTGGGTAATCTCCAAGTGAAATGGAACGTCCTTGGCAGCCTTGGGAAACAAAGGAGCCTTAGAGAAAGACTCTGATCGATGGTCTCATTGCCGAGGAGAAGTAGAACTAACAAGATACATTTGTGTTTCTTGGTTCCTGTTCCGTAGTCTTTATTTTGTGATTTTTCCTGAGCGGAGATTTTCAAATGTAGCAATGTTACATCCTTTCCTTCTCGCTCTGCTCAGCGGTCCAGCGGACATTACAACTTTTCTATGTATCATTCTTTTGTTCAAATTAGTATAAGAATTGTTAGCTTAGAGAGGCCACTTGCCACTTGCCATTTGCCTTTGCCGCGTACCGAATCTGCGTTGCTGAGGATTGATGCTGAAGGGACTTCGTCTTGAGAAACCTTACCGAGAGACTTGTCCTGACCCGTTCTGACATTTAGCTAGAATAGGTAACTATGAGAAAAATGATTTATTCTGATTGATTTTCTTTGACTAATTTTAGATAAAGCAATATAATTTGAACATGGTGTTGGATATTATTTCTTGTCAATTATTGAGTATATATTTTGATTATTGCCGTATAGGTTGTATAGATTATGTTTATGGACAGTCATAATAACCAGGTCTTATCGACCTCGATACAGATGCAGGGTGATTAGGAGTTTTCTTTCCACAGGTTTATTGCTGGTAGAGTATTTGAGCGTATGTTAGTGAAATGGGCCCTAGCGTATGGTGAATGTATGTGCGTGTAACTGTGAGATTACTCTATCTGTGGTAGTGGGAATATTATACACACCCTGATCTCTATCAACACAACACTTTAAAGTCTTGGCTGCCATACAAAGAAGAGGTAAGATTTTTTAAAGGTTTGACGTAACTCCTAAACTTATGTTCAGCTGAGTGCTAAAGTCTTACCTTGTTGCATTGCTGTTATCCACCAGAAACACAGTCAGCTCAGCATGACTCTGGCCTTCGGACCCTTTAGCTGCCTTTCTTTCTAATTTGTACCCCGATTTGGTTTAACCCCTTGTGATTAATTGGACTTTGCCATAGTTAATGAAACATAGAATTGTGGTAATCATTGGTGTTTTCAAAGTGGAACAAGAACAAAATCAACGTGATTTTTAATATTGTAATATTTTTTTCACTGTGCATCTAGAGTTCTGTGAAATGCTCATTTGAATGCCTGTGGGAGAGTTTGGCCATCTCAACCCACCACTGTATGGATGGCTGGGTATCACAGATTCCATGTAGGTGCATTGAACTTGAATAGACACTGGTCACCCTGCCACAGCTTACACTAGGCCAGTGGTAAGGAGCACAAAAGAAGTGTCTGTATGCGAAACAGGTGTCTTCTGTGCTTGAGGCAATACAGAAGCAGGGATAAAGGTCATTTCTTGTGTTGGTTTGCAATCAATGATTTGTGACCACAGTAGTTTTCACAAATCATTGATACCGGTCATTGCAGATCGCAAGGAAGGGGTGATGATGTGAACGTTGCCAATCAGAAATCAGTTTGTGACTTGTACCGCCTTGTCAGTGTTGCGAATTTTGTTTTGCACATGCAAAGTCAGAGATTTGGACATTGTAGGCTTTAAAAATACGCAAACACTCTGTAAGATTCCATGAATCAGTGAAAATTATTTCATTTTCTGAAAAAAAATATTTCGGTCAATTAATTAACATTTTTGTTGCAAATGATAGTCTTGCAAATGGGAAAAGTGAAAAAAATGTTTTTAAAATCTTGGAGACTGTGGGTGTGGTTCAGCAACGTTAATGTGTCATGCAAGCATAAACTACACGTAGAAAACACTACAGGCTGTGAACACTGCCAATTCTCCTTTGACCTTGACAGGAACACGACCAGCATGGACTACACTATACACTGTGGACTACTTAACGTGCGATCATTAAGGAAACATAAGTTGGACCTATATGATCTACTCTCTGAGACTAAATGGGACCTTATGTTTCTTACAGAAACATGGCTAGATAACGATTCTACAGTCGATGCCCTTGAGGCACTTCCAGCAGGATACACAATACACAGACAAAACAGACCCACTGGCAGGGGAGGGGGCATTGAAATTGTAGTCCGAGAAAGTTTGCAATGCCAATTTGAAAGCTCCCCTATCCTGGACAGTGAGGCTGGGAGTTTCACTATTAATGTGAACAACAGCTATACGCTAAAGGGCATGCTAATCTACAGACCCCCTGGTCCTATAGCCAAGTTTGAGGAAAGTCTGGTTGAAGGCATCATGGAGACCGCTTTATGTAACAATAAATTTTTGGTACTTGGAGACCTTAACCTACATCTCAATAATCCATCAGACAGTATTAGTACGAACTTCAGTCAGGCATTAGGTGCCCTCCAGCTGACTCAAATTGTGAGCGGTCCAACACATCAGTTGGGTCACCTTTTGGATCCCATATTTGCTAACTGGGGGGAAGTAGAAGCCAAATCCCCTATTCCTATTCCCTGGTCGGATCATTACTTAGTTCCCTTCACCATTCGTATCCCTGGAAATAGACCTCCGCAGCCAGCTTTGCTGTATCATCTTAGACGGAACTGGGCTACTTTTTCCCAGCATAAATTCTGCGAGGCATTGATTAAAAGGGGGAGCCCGGGGGGGGGGTTGACGCTGACACAGCCAACACTAATCTTTGCAATCGTATCACTGAGGCACTTGACTGCACTGCTCCTCTTCAAAAAACCAAATCTGGGGACCGTGTTAAAAAAACAGCCCCATGGTTCAACGAAGAACTTAGAGCCCTGAAAACCGCACTGAAGAAACTCGAAAGAGAATGGCGCAAGACTTTCTCTAAAGAATCTAGAGCCACCTACTTGACAGAGAGGCGACTCTACCATGGTCTAATTAGAAAGTCCAAAACAGCATACTACACGCTTAGAGTTAATGAAGCCAGCAATTCCACAAAAGAGCTGTTTTCGCTCTACAAAACTCTCTCGAGTGGGAAATCATCCAGTGTCCCAGATGATTGTTCCCCCGAATCGTGCAATAAAAGTGCTAATTTTTTTTCAGAGAAAATAGCAAAAATATACGCAGCGTTCCCAACACAGCCTATAACTGGGGCAGAATTCGTCGAAAGCCCCAGGGAATGGGGTGATAGACTTAGACTGACCTACTTTGTTATCCCGCCACCAGAAGATCTCGTAAAAATTTACAAATCCGTGAGGTCAGGCTCTCCTCGAGACCCTACCACACCTAAACGTTTGACAGACAGTCTGGTGGTATTAGAACCCTACATCAGACATCTACTTAACACGTCTTTTAGTAGCACGATTGTACCTAAAGACTGGAAAAAGGCGGTGGTTCTACCCCTAAGGAAGAAACCGACCATCAGTTTCGAGAAACTAGAGAACCTACATCCAATTTCACTTCTTCCTTACTTGGCCAAAGTAGCCGAAAAATTGGTCAACTCACAACTGATGGACTTCGTTGAAAAAGCGGCATTATTACATGACACTCAATTCGTCTTTCGTCCCCGTCATTCCACAGAGTCCGCACTCTTAACAGCGGTGGAGGCTCTTCGTCAGGGGGCGGATGAGGGTCACACCATGGCCCTCATCCTATTGGACCTGAGTGCAGCATTCGACACTGTAGCTCATGCCAACTTGCTACAGTGTTTGAATAACGGAGGTATATCTGAAGCTGCACTCCTATGGATCCAATCCTTCCTGACTGGGAGAAGCTTCCAAGTCTGCCTGGGTGACCACTACTCGAGAGACATGGGTTTGGGACAGGGCGTTCCCCAGGGATCGTCCCTGAGCCCAACCTTGTTTAATCTCTACATCTCCCCAGTGGCTTCGATTGCCGTGAGCCATGGTTTGAAAATCGTGTCATACGCAGATGACACGCAGTTGGTCATCTCCCTATCACGAGGACCCGGACTTGCTTCGAACAGTTTCAAGGCTTGCTACCTGGATGTCCATCAATTGCCTTAAGCTAAATGGCAACAAGACAGAGGTGCTCGTGGTGGGGGGGAGTCCTTCCGCTTGGTCATCGGCGTGGTGGCCCCCTTGTCTGGGGGAAGCTCCTATGCCCCGTCAGGAAGTCAAAAACCTTGGCGTATGGTTTGATGCTGATCTGTCTTTTGGACCCCAAATAAACCGAGTGGTGGGTGTTTGTTTCAGCGTTTTAAAAATCTTACGCAAGGTCCTTGCTCTCCTCCCTATGTCCGCCCGGAGAACACTGGTACATGCCCTCGTGACATCACGCCTGGACTATGGCAATCTATTGTATCTAGGTGCCACCTGTAAGGCAATAAACCGCCTCCAGGTATTGCAGAATGCGGCAGCCCGCCTCGTCTTAAAACTCCCCAAAAGATCAGATTCCAAAGCTGCCCTTCACAATCTCCACTGGCTGCCAGTAAGAAGCAGAGTGGAATTCAAGGCCCTCTGTACCTGTCATCGCATTCTTGCTCGGAAAGCGCCGACACCACTCCAGAACCTAGCCATCAAGTATGTACCCTCACGTGCTTTGCGTTCTTCTCACGGAGGTCTACTGGTGGTCCCTAGGATCAGAAAGGCCCGCATGGGTGGACGCTCTTTTCGCCATTTGGCAGCGAAATGCTGGAACGCCCTGCCTCTTAATCTCCGCCTAGACCCTTCGGAATCCAGTTTTTTCGGAAAAACTTAAAAACACACCTTTTCTCAAGATAACTGAGCCTTCTCCCCACTTCTGCTTTGAGTTTTCAAATGTAGCGCGGGGACACGCTTCTAGCGTAACCAAGCGCTTTATAAACCTCCCTAATAATAATAATTTAGCGACCGCGTAACATTAACTCTGCCACAGCCAGAAGACATCAATGGAAATACATTTGATGGCCCTTCGTTGAACATAATTAGGAAAATAAAGACCTCACATACTGTTGTCTTTACTAATAAGAATGTATTTCTACCCAAACCAACCCTTTTTACCATCATTAGTATAGTGAAAGATAAGGAAAACAAGCATTTGCAATGCATCGGTCTCGCCTTTGGGACCTTATATGTATTTAGCTGTGAAGCACATAAGCCTGGGTGCTGAAACATCTACTATTCTTTAACACTGAGGGAAAGTAAGCACCAAACTGCGTGACACGCCAATTATGGGAACACATGGAGAGATATATTGCATTTAGTGGGAAATGGTATAGTCCAAAGCTCTGTTTTTAATATAAAACCTGGGCCTTTATTGGTCATATCACTGAAAATACAAGATTTAAAAAATATATATATTATTGTCTACGGGTGCTCGTGGAAGACAATTTCTATGGACTGGAATCTAGAGAATGCTAAAGTGATTCTGGTATTTTACCGACCTCTGCTGGTCGTTTCCTATCAAGAAAGTTAAATAGAGGCAGTTGCCAGAAAAATTAAAAAAAGAAAGTCCCTCAGCAGAAAGCAATTTTGCTATTTTACTGACCTCTACTGGTTGTTTCCTATCAAGACAGTTAAATAGAGCCAGTTGAAGAGAAGAAAGAAGTCGCTATGCGGAAGCAGACAAGTCCGTACTTGCTTTCAGTAGAGTGATCTACGAATTTTGTAATCTGTTCATTAAAACCCTCCTCAACTAAGAACTAGGTTTAGAGAAAAGCTGCCTTACAACTAATGAAGCAGATGACAACACATTCCATGACATACCCATCTATCCAACTGAATGAAAACCACAGGCAATCACAACTGCTGCAAGACCCACTGCCCATACCCACACTGTGGTTTGGCAGTAAGCCACCAGTTCGAAGCTGTCATAAATACATGGGAAAATGATACACATTTCTGGAACTCCTCTAAAAAAGTCTGAAAGCAACAATGAACTCACGAGCGTGAAAGCAATGTCAGTGGAAACACAGCGGATGATGCAGTAGGACCAGGGGACACAATCTACAATTTAACATCGATCACAAATTACAAGTGAGAAGAGGAGCTGTGAATAGGAATACCAACGCCAGAAAAACAAACAGGGCAAGAACTTACTAGAACAAGGAACCCGAAGGCCTGGACACACCAGCCTGGGACTGGTAAATGATTATTAGGCCATTGGCAAGGAGACAGAGTTGCAGGTGCTTGAGGCCTAATCGCCCTTTCATATTTACATGAGCACGTAATTAGCACGCAGTGTAAGTGTTGTTTCCTACACCCACCAGAGTTCAGTAGCCCATCCAAAGCCTTCAACAACACCACTACTATATTCTGACATGTAGCTTTACGACCCTAATAATCCACCCTTAGCGAGGGGGTCTACTGAAGTACTAACCAGGTGGTCACCTTAGGCCACTACAGGCAGTTTACAAACGTGGACATTCCTGTGACAATACATTGCATTGTGGGTGCTGTAGTCTGGGCTTCCTTTCACTACATTGGACTCAAATACCCTATAGCAATGAATTTGTAGATTACAGGCCCGGGGCTGTAAACAGTGTCTGCTATGACAAGGGGTGAGCGGGAAGCGCCAGCAGCACTCCACTGCTAGCCATAAATCCACATCACACACTCATCATTAGCCTTCTACTGACATAACCTGGCATTAATAATGGGAACAGGCAGTTAGAAAGTGGTCAACAGCTGTAGTCCCTTTTAAGATACTATTTTATGACATGCGTCTCACTTATTACAGTGGGGCTGGGAATATTTTAAATAATATGGCACCGCGGGAGATAAGCAGCTTCTTTGTAGACTGACCCCGACAACGTGGATGACGAGGACTGGGAAGATTAAAATGGATTCTCAGGAATAAATAAATAAAAAAAGGCTACCTGTCTCACGTCCGTTCTTATTCTGCGATGCCAAATACCTTTGGGTCCTTGTACTGATTAACTGCACCCGGCTGTGGGAAACCTCCATGGCGGGAACAACATGTTGTGGGGCACACGCGGGGAATGTAGCCACTGTGGCTGCACCGCGGAGTAATAATGCGGGAGCAGGAAGACAGCCAGTCGGTAGTGCTGTGTGCACGCCGGGCATGGGGGTTGCTGTTGGCTGATGGAAAGTGGTGAGGAGGTGCCGGTTGGGTATGCATGCTTCCTGATCTTGGGCAGGCGACAGTTAAAATAAGTTAAAAGGAGCACCAAAGTTGCGATAAAAGATAGGATTCAGTAGACGAAAAGGGGTAGTGGGGTGCATAAACGAAGAAAACAAAAAGACAGTTTAGGAGAGAGGCAGTTGAACACCGCTCCATCATTTATACATGCACGCATTTAATCTAGGGTCAGATCCAATCCAATGAAAACAACACCATGGCCTAATACACCAGAGCATCGCGGGAAAGCAAAGAAAATAAGGTACTATAAATTAACAAACGAAACGAAAGCAATTATCAGGAGGAAAACAAAGCGAACCTGGTATGTTAATAAAAGAAGATATTAGTCAATGTTCGTTGCCGTGTGGCCAGATCTACTGCGCAACGTGTGGGCGAGGGTGCAAAGGGAGCTGCGTTTAGTTGATCCACACGGCCAGCGCTCTTTGGTTTATATAGAGAGCAGCAGCGGTACGAATCCTGCACTCCTGCTAGGTTCGCTAGTTCACTGGCCAAGAGTCCGGGCCCCAACATACAGCCATTGTTTGCATTTTGTTCTTCACCCAAGCGGGTTGAGCACTGACTGGGCTACGAGGAGCCCGGCAAAGCATTGAGCATATTGCTGGAGGTCAGAGGAGCGGGGAATAGAGGTGGAAACAAGCAGCACGTGCTGCCCGCCCTGCCCCTCGCGCACACCGGCTCCTGCCTCCTAAGGCACCAGAGCATCGCAGGATAGCAAAGAAAACAAGGCACTATAAATTAACATAAACAAAACGAAAGCAATTATCAGGAGGAAAACAAACCGAGCCTGGTATGTTAATAAAACAAGAGATTAGTCACTATTTACATACTTAATAGGAACGGGCTGTTGACATATATATATGGAAGTGCAGAGCAGCAGCAGCACAAATCCCGCACCCCCGCCTGGGTCGCGAGTGCAGAGGGAGCTGCATTTAGTTGATCCACACGGCCAGTGCTCTTTGGTTTATATAGAGAGCAGCAGCGGTACGAATCCTGCACCCCTGCTAGGGTCGCAAGTTCACTGACCAAGAGTCCGGGCCCCAATAAGCAGCCATTGTTTGCATTTTGTTCTTCAGCCAATCGGGTTGGGCGCTAAGTGAGCTACGAGGAGCCGGGGAAAAGCATGATGGGCAGGCGCACACACACGGGGGAGCTCTTACAGACGGGGAGCTGAAAACAATGGAACGCCAGCCATAAAGAGAGCACGTCATCGCGTGCGCGACGTCATGATAAAGCTGCACGCAAGAACAAGTTGGGCACTGAGTGGGCTACGAGGTGCCGGGGAAGAGCATGATGGGCATGCGCACACACGCGGGGGGAGCGCTTACAGGTGGGGAGGTGTAAACAACAGAACACCAGCCAGGAAGAGAGCACGTCATCGCGTGCGCAACGCTGTGATAAAGCTGCACGCCAGAACAAAGTGCGCGAGTGAAGGGGCCAGTAGCCTTGGAAGGATACAAATGACGACATAATCATCATGAGGCGGGACTAATAAGCCTTAAACCAATTGGAAGGCAGCATTTACTGACCTAAGCCAATAAAAATGATGGGCGGAGAGTGGGCGGAGCTTAAACGAAGCTTCCACACTAAAGTGTATACTGCATGTCTCGGAGAGACAGCGCAAGCGCTGTCTAGGCGAGACCTAAAAACGTAACTCTTTCACCCATACCATGCAGTTTGCAAGCAGCTCTTTGACACTTCGTAGGTTGCTGTCCTATATCATAATTGTAACTTATGAACTGCAAGTAACAAAAGGTTCTCTACAACAAAAGCAGTAACCTACCGAGCTATCCACATAAAATACAGTTCTGTTGTGTGTATGGTACACATTTTTGTAACAGGCATATTAAACCTCTGTACTACTTTATGATGAGTCAAAATTGCAACCAGACAAAAATCTCTCTCCAGCAATTAATCACGGGAAACCTCCTTTACCTCACAGTCTCAACAACGATGAGCCTTTGCAAAGCATTCACTACCCCGACTGCGACTTTACCACAAGTTACTTTAACCCAGAAGTTGTTACGATGACTTTCTGTAGGGGACTCATTTTTGGACTGGTGACAAACTATCTCTGACGGGATATCCAGACATTTCTCCGTAGCTTGCACATCTAATTGTAAATATGTTATGTAATTGTGTATATATGTGATCTTGTATAGGCTCCTAACATTCCCCACCTTATGAACAGATATTGAGCTGAGGATCTTCAGTAAAATCTAATTATGATACCACCATTGGAGTCCTGTGCTTTTCTAAACCCAAAGTGTACTCCCCTGTGTGACCAATTCATGTCATTGTGTGTATATCGAAATTGAAAACCTGCCTTAAGACACTTCATGTGGCGCTACATGTGTGGAAATGCACTCTCTTTTCACTTTTTTAAGCAAAGGTTTGGAGTAATATTTTGCTCTGTACCCACATACACAGTCTGGTTCCCACGCGCACATAGCCTTAGTTGCAGCACACAGAGACCTTATACTGCCGCACACAGAGGAAAAATATTAGAGGGAACATTGCACATAACCCTTAGGATAATAGGTTGAACCATTTACCCCAAATCTTTTCAAAGAGTTCGGGACAACCCCGGGCTTCAAAGAGGGGTTCCTCTTGAGATCCGCACCAGTTTACCCCCCGCCTCCACTTCCTTATAGTAGGAGACCGGGCCTGAGACCAGTTAGCCACTATATCCTGCTTCGCCACTGCCACCGCTGTTCCCAGGAAACGCTTATCGGCTCGGGAGCCATCCAGGCCGTCAAACACACCCAGAAGCAATCTTATGGGATCATGGGGAACCGTCCATCCCAGGGTCTGTGTGACTTCCAGTTGCACTCCTGCTCAGAATGGTGCAAGGACAGGGCATAGCCAAATTATGTGGTAAAAGTCCGCAGGGGCGTGGTTACATCGCGTGTAGGTCGGGGAGGGCCGCAGACGGGCGCGGTATAGACGCACGGGGGTGAGGTATGCCGTGTGTAAGTAGTAGAGTTGAACTAGACGCAGCTTGGAGGAGGTCGTCAAGGTCTTGGATGCCATGAGAGCATCCCTCCAGTCCGCATCCTCTAGAGGGCCCACCCAACCCTCCCAGCGGGCACGCAACAAATCTAGGGTTGCGGGGCCATTGTTCACGAGGGAGCAGTAAATCCATGACACCCCCTCTCTACCCAGGTTCCCCATCATCACTTGGGCCTCGAGGGGACTAAATTCAGGGATGGAGGTGGGAGACGGAATGTGTACCCTCAGGGCATGCCTAAGCTGTAAGTATTTATAAAATTGGAGGAATGGAGGGAGTAGCGCTGTTGCGAATCCGCGAACGTTTTGATGTGGTCCCCAACCCAAACGTCCCCCAGAAGCGAGACCCCAATGTGGTCCCACCGACGAAAGTCCATAAGGGACGAGGCCTCTCGCAGCCAAGTACCACACCACAGGGGCGTCTGTCTGGTAAGTTTCCAGTCCCATTTCATGTGGCGCAGAACTGTACGCCAAGCCAGGAGGACATACCTAGTGATGGGGGGAGGACCTGTGGTATGGGGGCCCCATATAAGTAGGACTGGAGCGGCAGGAAATCCATCGATCTGAGTTCCACTTGGTACGCCGGGTCGGACCAGCCGCCCGCGAACCAGTCATGAACCACGATCAGTCTCGTGGCCAGATAGTAAAGGTGGAGGTTGGTTACACCCATGCCCCCATGCCCCCGTCATAAGGATTTATGCGGCAGTGTGCCAAGGACAGACTTGGCCTCCCGTCCCCCCCAAAAAAGCTCACGGAACCAGCTCACCGGGAGGGGAAAGGTAATATTTTGTAGAATATATAAAAAACGGGGGAGGACCATCATTTTAAAAAGGGCTCTTTTGCCAAGGGGGTTAAGAGGAAGGGATTGCCATCTCCTGAGGTCCACCTTGACCCTGGTAACCAGGGGTGTAATATTCAGGGTCCATTTGAGTTCTGGAAGTAGGGCGACCCAAACCTCCAGGAATTTAAAGGACTGCCTGCGCAGGGGAATGTTCATTTGCCAATCGAAGCAGACACAGGACGGGTGGAGGGGGATCAGGGTGGACTTCGCCAGGTTGAGCCGAAGGCCCGAGACCCGTTCAAAGGCGGAGAGGGCGTCCAAGTACCGTGGGCCGGAGTTCTCGGGGTCCGCCAGGAAGAGGAGGACGTCGTCGGCGTAAAGGGCGACCTTCTCAACATGAAAGGGGTTCCAATCCCATCCTCAAATGCAGGGATCTTGACATATGAGAGAGGCGTGGGGCTCCATCGCTAACGCAAATAAGAGCGGCGAGAGCGGACAGCCTTGGCGAGAGCCCCTCCGAATGGGGAATGTCTCTGAAAGCACACCATTAGTGAGGATCCTTGCTTTAGGACTGGAATATAAAACACGAACGAGGCGTCAAAATGGACGGCCGAATCCCAAAACCTCCAGCACGTCCCCCAAATAGCTCCAGTCAACTGTGTCAAATGGTTTTTCAAAATCAATAAAAAGCAGGGCTAATATGGAGTGAGATGCTGGCGGTGTGCAAGGGCGTGGTGGAGGCGGCGTATGCAGTGCCGGGTACCCCGGGCAGGCATAAACCCACATTGGTCCGGGTGGACCAAGTCATTGAGCCAAGGCTGTGGCAAAGATTTTCACCTTGGTGTTAATGAGGGAAATGGGGCGGTAGTCCGCACAGGCCAGGGAGGGCGGTTGTGTCTTGGGGAGGACCACAATAGTGGCCACATCCGTCGCCAGAGGAAAGGACCCGGTGTTCACCACATGCTGAAACAATTCCAAAACCAGTTAAATGTGGGACCAACATGTCACGGTAGGTCGCGTAGTATTCTTGAGGGTAGCCATACGGCCCGGCGTCTTACCGGAATGCAGGAGTGAAATGGCCCGTGTATATCCTCCGGAGTAAAGGGGAGATTGAGCGTCTCTGAGACCGTCTGTGGAAGGCGAGGCAGTTGGGTCCTTGTCTCCGACAACAATGCAGCTAGGGAGTCCTCGGGGGTCAGGCCGCGTAAAGATTAGCATAGTAGCCCACAAAGGCTTGTGCAATAGCCCGAGAGGTGAAAAGGTGAACGCCGGCCGCTTCACGTACCTTGGGAATTATGTGGTTGGCTTTGGGGTATGAGACTAGGGTGTGGAGTAATTTGCCATTTTTATCTCCCTAGCCATATACGCGCGCCACGGAGGAGCGCCAGAGCATTTTAGCGGAGTCCAAGGAGATCTGACAGATCTCCTCAAGGAGCAATGCAAGTTGTTGGGTGGAATCAGCACTTTCAGTTGAAGCCTGAGCTGTTTCCAGCTGCGCAGCACAGGCTTCCAGCTGTACAAGGCGGGCTGCCTGGGCCGTGCGCCTCGCGTGGACCAAGCCCCTAACCACTCCTCATATAGTGGCCTAGCCAGCCTCCCATAGAGTACCCGGCGAGGGGACCGAACCTGTAGTGAGCAAAAAATATTGCCGCAACTCCCGCCTGAGGGACTCAACAAATTCCGCATCTTGCAGAAACCAAGCATTCATCCGCCAAGTCGTATGAACGCCAGCGGGGGAAGCCCCGAGACGAAGGGAGATAGGGGAGTGGTCCGAGATGCCTTGGGCAGAATATTTGCCCCGGACACCAACTGGCAGTCGGGGGCCGGCAACAAGAACAGGTCAATACGAGAGTGAGTATGGTAGGCCGCCGAAGTGTGAGTGTACTATTCCCGACGGGATTCCACACCCTCCAAGCATCACAGAGACCCTGAGCGGAGGACCAATCAGAAAGGCGCTTAGCAGAGGCAAGACGAGACGCAGAGGGAGCACCTGTCGTGTCGCGAGGAGGTTGCATAACAGCATTGAAGTCGCCTCCGATGACCGTCAGACCCTGAGGAAAGGCGGAGAGTACATGTGTGATGCGCCAAAGGGTAGATGGCATTGTGGCGGGGGGAATGTATTTACACAAAAGATTAAGAGGGTGACCCTCAATCTTGCCGGTCAAGGCCACGTAATGGCCCTGTGCGTCCATCTCAGCCTGTGTCAAAGTAAAGGGGAGACCCCTGCGGATCAATACGGCCACCCCCCGGGAACCCCGCGTGAAACCAGAATGCCAGATCCTGTCGAACCCATAGCGGGCGAGGAAGGTGCACTGAGTTCCCAGAAGGTGTGTTTCCTGTAGAAAAAGGATATCAGGTGCGTGGCGTTGGGCGCTGCGAAAAACAGCAGCTCATTTTATGCGGTCTAATAGGCCATTGACGTTCCACGACAAGATGTGGAGAGATCTACTTAAGGTAGACAACATCAGAGCGGGTAGTGTGTGTGGAGGACAGTGGAGGTAGACCCAGGTCCCAGGGGAAAGAACATCCCATAGCCGGGGCACGGGGGTGAGGATCATGTGGTCTGGTAATGTCTCTTGTCGCCATCAGTAGCGTGTGTGCACAGAAAGCTGCTTAGAAAAACAAAGAACAGCGGCCCGTAGGTGGCCAAAAACAATAAACACTCGGGAGACAACGGTCTGCCCACCCTCCCTTCCCCCCCCAATGCCCCCCACCCTACACTTCTGGAAATGAAGCATCTGTCGCCCTGAAAAGGAAACAACAAAACAACAATGCAAATAGACTGAGTGCTAAGTTAAAACGATTAGCAGGGCTTGGTCTTGGCAAAGGTGGACGCCTCCATGTAGACGGATATGAAATCATTCACAGCTGCAAGAGAGTCAAAGAAACATAACCTGAACCTCAGTCTAGCGAGCTCCTAGGTCCCGCTCAATCTTCAGCCCCGGATCCATGAAGCGCGGGGCTCCTGGACAAATCAGAGTCAGACATGGTAGGGCGCAACGACCCAGAGGGGTCCGGCACCTGGCTCAGATCGATCATGGACCCGGACAAGCTGTGGGGCCCCGGAGGCACCTCAGTGGAAATAAGCAGTTGGCACACAGCGGCAGGTGAGCAGGAGGCCCGCTGCGTCAAGCACCCTTCTTGCGGGACCGAGTGCGGCGTCTTTGCGTTTTGGGAAGAGTTGGAGAAGGTTGTCTTGGCTCCCGCCTGGCAAGGGGGGAAACGGGGTGAGTCCGGAGGGGGCACTCCTCTTTGAGCCAAGTCCATGCCGCTTGAGGGGTGTCAAAGAAGAGTGTCTTATTCTGAAACACCACTCTGAGCCGGGCTGGGAAGAGGAGACCATAGCGGAGACACAGATTGCGAAGTTTCTGTTTGACGTCATCATAAGTTCGGCGTTGGGTCTGCTCCTCCCTGGTGTAATCCGGAAAGAGCATAATCCTGTTGTTTTGGTAGGACACTGGACCATGCGACCTAGCCGCCCTGAGAATAGCGTCTCGGTCATGGAAGTTGAGGACCTTCATGATGATGGGCTGAGGTGGGACCCCGGGCGGAGGTCGAGGAGCCAGGGAGTGGTGGGCCCGCTCGATCGCGAACCATGGGGAGAGGGATTCCTTAGGTGTCCAGGACCGTATCCTGGTCTCCAGAAACACTTCAGCCCGGCCCTGCTCGACCCCTTCGGGAAAACCTATGAGGTGTAGGTTATTCCTTCGTGACCTGTTTTCGGCATCTTCAGCCCGGCGATGCAGTTCGGAGGTCCGAGTTTGGAGCTGGGCCACCTGTGTCTTCAGCTGGCCTATGTCATCTTTGGCAGAGAAAATACGCAATTCTGCCTCCGAGATCCGGGTCGTCGCATTACGCAGGTCTTGGCAAATGAGGTCCATGTCCACTCTTACCTCACCGATCTTGTTCTCCACCACGGTTTGGGAGGCACCAATTGCTTGTCGGATCACCTTCGACGCCCCCCTGCCAGGGTCCTGGTCACTGGTGGTGTATGGGTCCATCTTTGTCTGGGTTGGTGGAGCGGATGCTCTCGGGCCACGGTCCCTGCCCATCGCGACCGTGGAGGAGGTACCCACCGCCGGAAGGATGAGGGAGGCAATCCACAGCTGTAGGAAGGGAGAGAACCGACACCCAGGCCGCCAGTGCTCCAGCCCGGGCGCCAAGGCCAGACTCCCAAGGCCAAGGAGCAACCAACACGACCATGGGGACTCCTCCCTCCGCCGCCGTCCAATGTGATGGCCGAAAAGGGCAGCACTGCCCACCGTCCGAAAAAGACTGGCTGGGGATAGGTGAGATGGGCCTCAAAAGGTCAGTCTGCCGCTCCTCAGCACCGGCAGCTGGAAAATAGGCCTGGTACCCCAGGCTATTGGCATGCGGATGGTTCGGTACCACCCAGAGGACCACGATCCCAGCAGGTGGACCCACCCCCAGAACAGGAGCGGCCAGGGAGGTCCATCCCATGCGCCCAGGCCAGTGGACGCCAAATTACACCCCCAAATGAGCAGCATGGCGCGGAGGTGGTGAAGGGGGCAAGAAAGCGAAGGAGGAGGAAGGGGGGTGGGCACGCCAACAGTGTCCCCCAGCGTCCCACTGCCCGAATCAAAAGCCGATCCCGGGCAAGGGCCCCCTCTTCACCGGCCACCCAGAGGCAAAACCTCAGAGAAGCCCCCGCTTCCCTGAGGGGCCAGCAAAGTTTGAGGCAGGGGATGAGGCCTCAGTGGAGACACAGAGCACGGAGGACAGAGGGGCACCAAACCAGTCCAGGGCCGCGCCCCTGGGAGCACACCACCAGCACCCCTGTCCACCAGTAAGAGGGGCCCCCCAATGACCCCCTGTGCCCCCACAGGCGGTCGCTCCCTCCACGCTGCTCTGGCCGCTCGCCTGCCTGCTGCCTTACCTGCTTCTTGACCGCTTCCTGACCGCTTCCTGACCGCGTCCTGACCGCGTCCTGACCGCTGCAGATCACCGCTCACCTCTTCTCCGCCGCTGCCCTCCGCATCTTCCTCAGGTCTGCCTTCCGCCCGCAGCCTGCCGCCTCTGCCCCCGCTCCTCACCTGTTCACCGGCCCCGCTGCCCCGGTCACCTCCGTGCTTTCCCGCCGCCGCTGCCCCGTAGCCCCGCCTCCCCTCCTCACCCATTGGTCCTCCCGTCTCCCGCCTCCCGGCTGACCCTCCCTCCCGGCTCCTACTTAAGGGGTCCCTGTCGGGTCACTCACTGTGACCCCCTGTGCCCCCACAGGCGGTCGCTCCCTCCACGCTGCTCTGGCCACTCGCCTGCCTGCTGCCTTACCTGCTTCTTGACCGCTTCCTGACCGCGTCCTGACTGCTGCAGATCACCGCTCACCTCTTCTCCGCCGCTGCCCTCCGCATCTTCCTCAGGTCCGCCTTCCGCCCGCAGCCTGCCGCCTCTGCCCCCGCTCCTCACCTGTTCACCGGCCCCGCTACCCCGGTCACGTCCGTGCTTTCCCGCCGCTGCTGCCCCGTAGCCCCGCCTCCCCTCCTCACCCATTGGTCCTTCTGTCTCCTGCCTCCCGGCTGACCCTCCCTCCCGGCTCCTACTTAAGGGGTCCCTGTCGGGTCACTCACTGTGACCCCCTGTGCCCCCACAGGCGGTCGCTCCCTCCACACTGCTCTGGCCGCTCGCCCGCCTGCTGCCTTACCTGCTTCTTGACCGCTTCCTGACCGCGTCCTGACCGCTGCAGATCACCGCTCACCTCTTCTCCGCCGCTGCCCTCCGCATCTTCCTCAGGTCCGCCTTCCGCCCGCAGCCTGCCGCCTCTGCCCCCGCTCCTCACCTGTTCACCGGCCCCGCTGCCCCGGTCACCTCCGTGCTTTCCCGCCGCCGCTGCCCCGTAGCCCCGCCTCCCCTCCTCACCCATTGGTCCTCCCGTCTCCCGCCTCCCGGCTGACCCTCCCTCCCGGCTCCTACTTATGACGCCCCCTGAGCAACCGCGCAGCGGACGCGCGCAGCAGGAGCGCTGATTGAGCGCCGAAGGTGCGCCAAAGGTAAGCCCGTCTGCGCCCATCCACGCCTGGACCACGCCCAGCGCCAGACCCCCTGGCCCCCGCGCCTGTCAGCCCCCCCGCAGGACCTACGATGCTGCCACAATCATCGCACTCAACACCGCCCGAGCCCCCGGGTGCTACCGAGCATCCCCGCGACGCACCCATGGACCCTTCGCCTGCCGATCCTGCAACTTCTCCTGCCTCCGAACCGGCTCCGCGCCCACCAAGACGGACAACACCAACCACCTCAAGTGCATCCTGCTCAACACCCGCTCCGTCCACCGACACGCCGTGGAACTCTGGAACCTCCTCGACACCGCATCTCCTGACGTTGCCTTCTTCACGGAAACCTGGATGAACGCCTCCTCAGCACCCGACATCGCCATAGCCATCCCAGAGGGCTACAAGATCATCAGGAAGGATCGCGTCAACCAGACCGGAGGGGGCATCGCCATTGTTCACAAAAGCACCATCCGCATCTCGACTGACTCCATCGACACATTCAACGCCGCCGAATACCTGCACTTCCTGATTCACACCGACCCCAGGACTACCCTCAGAGGCACCCTCATCTACAGACCCCCTGGACCATGCACACAGTTCTGCGAAGACATCACAGACTTCATCAGCCCTCACGCCCTCCCCTCCGCCGACTACATCCTACTCGGGGACCTCAACTTCCACCTGGAGAACAACAATGACCACAACACCACCGCCCTGCTGGACAACCTCGCCAATCTCGGACTCCAGCAACTGGTCAACACCCCCACCCACTACGCCGGCCACACGCTCGACCCCCTCTTCTCATCCAGCAAGCACGCCACCTTCAGCCACTCCACCGGACTTCACTGGACTGACCACAGCTGCGTCCACTTCAGCTTCAAAAAGAACACGATCCACCACCACCCGAAGCAGGTTCCCCACAGAAACTGGAGCAAGATCACCGTCAACCAGCTCACCACCTCCCTCAGCCAGAACCCACCAGTCAGGACAACGGACCCTAACACAGCTGCCCTCAACCTCACGCAGTGGCTGACCTCCTGTGCCGACGACCTCGCCCCAATGAAGAACCCACTCACCAGACCCAGAAGCAAGAAGGCCCCCTGGCTCACCGACGAACTCAAGGACTCCAAGAAGGCCTGCTGCACCCTCGAGAAGGCCTGGCTCCTTGACAAGACCGCCGACAACATGACTGCCCTCAAACTCGCCACCCGCAAACACCACCAGCTCATCCGCACCACCAAGAAGAAATCCCTGAAGGAACGACTGGACAAGAACACCCATGACAGCAAGGAGCTCTTCAACATCGTCAAGGAGTTCTCCAACCCCAGCACCGGCTACAACGACATCACTCCCACGCAGGACCTCTGCGACTCCCTCGCCTCGTAAGATCGCCGACATCCACAACAGCTTCGGCGTTCCACCCCCGCACCCATCGGTCGAACCTACACACCCCGCCGCCACTCTCCAGACATGGACCGAGGTGCCCCCGAAGACACGAAACGCATGATGAACACCATCCACTCCGGATCTCTGACCGACCCGTGCCCCCACCATGTCTTCAACAAGGCCGCCTCTACCATCGCACCCCACCTCCGAGACATCATCAACACCTCCTTCGACACAGCCACCTTCCCGGAGAGCTGGAAGCACGCCGAGCTCAGCGCACTACTGAAGAAACCTACAGCTGACCCGACCGACCTCAAGAACTTCCGCCCCATCTCGCTCCTTCCCTTCCCTGCCAAGGTCATCGAGAAGATCGTCAACAAGTAACTGGCCGCCTTCCTCGAGATGAACGGATCCCTCGACCCTTCGCAGTCCGGATTCAGAGCCAACCACAGCACCGAGACCGCCCTCATCGCAGCCACCGACGACATCCGAGCCCTGCTCGACAACGGCGAAACAGCGGCACTCATCCTCCTAGACCTCTCCGCAGCATTTGACACTGTCTGCCACCGCACCCTAGTCCAACGCCTCAACAACACAGGCATCCAAGGGGAGGCCCTGGAATGGATCATCTCCTACCTCTCCGGCAGAACACAGAGAGTACGCCTCCCTCCGTTCCGCTCTGAGGCCACCGAAGTCATCTGCGGCGTCCCGCAAGGATCATCGCTCTGCCCCACTCTCTTCAACATCTACATGAAATCCCTCGCTGCCATCGCACGCCAACACAACCTCAACATCATTTCCTACGCCGATGACACCCAGCTGATCCTCTCCCTCACCAGAGACCCCGACACCGCCAAAGCCAGCCTACACGAAGGGATGAAAGACGTCGCCGAATGGATGAACATCAGCCGCCTGAAGTTGAACACGGACAAGACAGAAGTCCTCATCGTGGGACCGTCGCCCTCCGCATGGGACGACTCCTGGTGGCCCCCGGCACTAGGCACCGCACCCAAACCAACGGACCACGCACGCAACTTGGGCGTCATCCTGGACTCCTCCCTATCGATGACCAGACAAGTCAACGCCGTCTCCTCAGCTTGCTTCCACAACCTTCGCATGCTTCGCAAGATCTTCCGATGGATCCCGACCGAGACCAGGAAGACGGTCACCCAGGCCCTCGTCACCAGCAGACTTGACTACGGAAACACCCTCTACGCCGGCACAACAGCCAAGCTTCAGAAAAGACTTCAACGTATCCAGAACGCCTCCGCCCGACTCATCCCGGACGTCCCCCGACGCAGCCACATCTCGAGCCACCTAAGAGACCTGCACTGGCTCCCTGCCAACAAGAGGATCACGTTCAGACTCCTCACCCACGCACACAAATCCCTCCACGACCTGGGCCCAAGATACCTCAACGACCGACTGACCTTCTACACGCCCACCCGCCAGCTACGATCCGCGAACCTCGCCCTCGCCGTCGTCCCCCGCATCCAGAGGACCACCGCCGGAGGAAGATCCTTCTCCTACCTGGCGGTTAAGACATGGAACTCCCTGCCCGTCCACCTGCGACTGACCCAGGACCACCTCGCCTTCAGGAGACAGCTCAAGACCTGGCTGTTCGAGCAGTAGCAGCCCCCCTCCCCCAAGTGCCTTGAGACCCTTCCGGGTGAGTAGTGCGCGATATAAATTTCATGATTGATTGATTGAATGACCAGGGGGGCTGTGCCAAATACAGCATGTCCCCAGACTTCGGCAAGGCACTTCAGCAGGGGGCCAGAGCACTGCACTCCCCCCGTCACAGTCCCAGTGGGGGGGAGGCCAACCGGAGCCATGGCAGAGCAGACCGCTTATGCTGGGAAGGATGGAGGCCCAACCCCTACGCCGCTACCCGAACCTGGTAGCCGAGCACCGCATACCCCCACTCACCGGAACAGCCTGGAAGATGACCTCAGGCCGGCCAACACCGGGGAGGAATCCGCCTGCTCCACGCCTCTCACGGGCCCAGCCGCAAGGAAGCAGGGTCCGCAGCCAGGACGTCAGGTGCCGAAGCGCCGCAAGCAGGCATCGCTGCCATAGCGCGGTGATTTGTAGGAGGGGTGGGGAAGGAAACCAAGCAGATCTCCGTCAGACTCAGTTGCCCCCCCCCCGCAACCACCGGGAAAGCTAGGCAGCGGTGTGGCGAGGTACAGGGCCTAGGCTCAGGCGAGGAGGCTGCCATGTCAGGAATCATGGGCCACATCAAGAAGGGAGCCAAGCGGGACGGTGGAGACTCTGTTTCGCCCGCCGAGGGGAGCGAGACGTTGCAGGTGAAGCGTAGAACCCCGTAGGGAGGCCAAGGGGTATTGATGGCAGCTGTGAACGGGCAGATTAGAGGCAGATGACAAAAGGGGTCCGGAGCACTCTTAGAGTGCGACCGCCATCTTGACGCCATCTTGACGCCTCAGGCCACACGCCCGAAAGTTAGGAGTCTTAAGTGCATTCTGTGAATACCAAAAATCGAAGTGCCTTCTGTGAACACTAGGGTTGGGCGGAATTGCTACGCAAAGTTACGCGAAACAGTAAAAAATCTCCACAAGCATGCAAAAGTTCAGCGAGCACACCAATTGCTTGTTCCGATCATTCGCGATGCTTTTTTCCTGTTCGCGAACACTGTTTGCGTACTCGGGGAGAAATATCTTGCGAGCACGCATTTTGAAAGTGCGAACAAGCAACTATCTAGAAGTATGTCATCTGGTGCCAGGACAATGAGTGACACAGATCTTGTGCAGCACTTGAACAATTGGAAAGAGGCAATGACATTTAATACAAGCTGAGTAGGACAAAAGGAAACATTCACCAGTATGTGTCTGTTGGGATCTTCTTTTCAGTGTTGACGAGTTGTCCAGTCCTCAGTCTTCCTCACTGTGAGTTGCAGGATGTTGTCGTTGCCCTGAAACTTCGAGGCAATGTCTGGATGTCTCGTTTGAGGGGTCTTGAGAAGAGAATCTTCCTTGCATCCCCGTGATCTCTGCCTGGTGAAATTGGAGAGTGTCCCCCTGGAAACCGCATTCTCGCCGAAGGTTGTGGTGAGACTTTGACTATTTCCTTGTGTTTTGCCTGGTTTTCCGGTGTACCCCCGTTAATATTTGAATGTGCTGCTCGCGCCGTAGTCTGACTGCACCACCGAATTCTCAAGGCTTTCCACGCACATGCGTCTACAACAAAAACTAGTGCACTGATTGACTTTCTGTCTGGAAGCATACGCGATGCACGCAAGGCACGCAACGTAAGCACCATTTTGAATGCATCTTCAACGTTGCTTGCTCAGGCTTGCTTGAATCCAGTGGCAAAGTGAGCAAGGGACTCACGTCTGAGCATACCCTGCCAACTTATGGCGAACAAAGCAAAAACCAAAGGAAATGATGGACGGAGTGTTGAACATTGCTCAGACGTGAGTCCCTTGCTCACTTTGCCACTGGATTCAAGCAAGCCTGGCTGAAAACGGCTGAAATGCCAGAAACCGGTCCTAGGAAGCTGGCTGCCGGGAGAGCTGGGGGACTGGACTGGAATAAAGAAGACAAGTAAACCTACCTGCTTATCATCTTTTCAGTGTCATTTATTTATAAACAGCTTGGGGCTACATCAACATATGGGGCACTCTGGCAGGAATACCTCAAACACTGATGTACTCACAGAACTGCATATAGACTGCAGTTTCTTCAAAGAGGGCTGCAGGCCAGAACACCTCAAATGCAATCAGCTACAGTTTTACTGCCAGCCATAACGTTTGCTGGATGTGGGGATATTAGTCTCAGAGGTTGCAGGAAGGTACGAATGATGTAAACTCTTTTCTCCTTTTCAGTCCAGCCCTCTGCTGTGGAGTCACTTGCTGTGGAGCAGCATAACATGTTGAGCCTGTCCAATGATGAAATTAGGAGCCAGGGTGGCAGAGGGTTACTGTATCTAGGACATTAGACCTTACTGGCTCATTTGTCATCTGAGCAATTACTTAAAGTCAAGCTGGCATGTAAGACTGAAATGCCCCTTGCTCGTCCCAACTGCTTCACTCTTGCAAAGTCGGAGTGGTGAGAGTGAGAAGGATAATTGATCAGTACCAAATTTTTGTCTGCCATTTACAAAGGTTTAAATCTCCGTTCTGTGCACATCTGGACTTTTTGCACATTAGCAATGTTGCAATCAAGAGCAAGAATATCCATGGGCCTGGAAGAGGCAAATGCCCTGTGTTTTGCATATATATCTTGCGGTGCTTTCTTAGGGTCTGATTAAAGGGCCCGTAAATTGTGATTCCTCCACAAAGACCTGTTTGCACAGGGATCACAATTATAAGTGGAGCTGCGTTTTGCGCATCCTGTAATTACCAAGGCCCGTATTACATAAAGTACATAACATAAAGTATGCAGACACTTGTGCGGCCCCTTCTGTAATACCAATAGCGCTGGTGCACATAAAGTGCCAGTGCTGTCTTCAAGGGGTCGTTCCCTCATTTGCATGGGGGTTGCCCTCTGTAAATGAGGGAATCCCTTTGCCTCTGTGCCCACCCTGCAATATCGATATGGGTGCAGAGGCAAATAAACCCTCAGGAGACCCACTGACAGTGCGTCAACTAAAAGGTGGCGCACTGTCAGTGTGCCTCCTGAGAGCAGCCCTCTGCAGAGGGTCAAGGGGTCCTATGGACTACCCAGACATCATCTTGCAGACATTATCTATTCCCCTTTAAAAGTGCAGGTGGATTGCTGCCTGCACAGTGAAACACAGATCGGCTTTAAAGCAGCTGCTCTGTATTTCACGTGAATGCGCTGCCCCAGGGCAGCACAAGTTCGCGGCTGCCCTGGGAACAGCACATTCCACATAATGTAGTGCCTTTTCCTTCCTTGCGCCGGGCGCACCTTTATGAAGGTGCGCACAGTGCACTGAAGGAAAATGCACCGCATATGTAATGAGGCTCGAGGTGCATTCAATTCCACACTCCCTGTTAAATTTTGATGAATCAAACCTGGCAGAATTTAACAGGTGGAAAATTCTTAGCAAATACTAAGGCATATGGTTTGGCGTACCAAGCACCAAAACTGACATCATTTTTCAGGGATAAGCTTACAAGAGGTGATCATGAAAGCATCCAAAACTGGGACACTTGTAATCAGTTCCCTAATGGATGTCTTTCAGGAATGAATTCAATGGGTAAATTAGATGACCAATCAATCACATTCAGAATGTCTGAAGAACCAAGTATTTCTTTCAAAACTGTAGAAAATGTTGTTACGCACATTTGGAACTGAGCAGCAGCGAAACATGAACAAAAGCGGAAGTTGCGTCATGGTTCAGCGTTAGTATAGAGAATTGTCTCGTAAATGGAACATTGAGTACAGCAGGTGCGATTACTGTAAAGTAGGAAGAAAATGGCATCACCAGTCATTGTGTGTGAACCTGCTGGAAGGTTGAAGCCCACTGCTGGAAGTATTGTCCACTTTAAGACACTCAAAGATAATTTACTTTGTATGTAGCAATTTTATTGTATGTGTTGCCTGTGCAGTTGCAATTGTAAAGCTCCAGGCTTCTAGATGTTGCATGAGCAGAGGTAAGCGTTCTTAGAACAATTGATCAATGCTGCTCTTTCTTTCATCTCAACAGGATGCAGAAGAAACACACAAAAAAAGGTGATTCCTATTGTTTACAGATCACAAGGCCCATCCTCCAGAGCAGTGGGAGAAGGATTCTCCAGACATTATGGTGGCTGGCAAGCATCTTGCACCAAACTCCGAACTTCACAGCCACGTTGCCAGCATCACCTAGTCCCTAGAGCACTGGGGCTTAGGGGAGCCAGAATTGGTCTATGCACCCGGAGGTCAGAGGGAGAATATAGGGGGGGGGGGGGCGTTAATTTCCCTGTTTAATCCACCAGCAAGGAGGAAGTTCTTCTACTTCCACATCGAAATGTCAACAAATGTATCCTTCAAACTAGGAGGAGTAGTTATATTGGGCCCTGATGAGGGTTGAGGTTCTTTCAACACTGCACTTTGGACTTGGTACCATAGACTCCAACAGCAGCTGCTATAGGATACCATGGATCTGATGTATCCTGCTGTCTGAGAAATTGGTCTACACATTAGTGGGGTCATCTTCCAACCAAAAGGATCAGCAATCCTCAACCTGATGGAGGACTTTGGGGCTTCTGTACCAACTTTGAACTATACTAAGCCAACATATACCCTCAGAAGTCACTGACACAATGCATGATCAAATGTAAGGAGGTGACGTGGATAGCAAGAAGCAAGAACGAGGACCCAGAAGAGTGTCCTTAAATATGGGAGCAAATATTACAACGAGGATGTGATTTGTTCTAACTACTCATAAGAAGAGTGCATGCAATAAGGGGACAGCAATCTAAAGACCTCATGGTGGCTAGCTAATGGGGGTTCCATGCCAAAGAGAGGGCTATTGTACCCCTGCACTCCTAAGTCACAGTCCTAATGTATCATAAAAAGTCTTTGTTTAAAGAAAGTCACATTGAGGATTTAAGGTGGCGGGGAATATACTTTTAACTCAGTTCAGGCTAGGATAGTCAGTGGGTGTTTTTGTTCTTGAGGAGCTACCTTCTTTACACATTTATGCAAAGACACATATACTGGAGTGAAGACCTTCTGAGGTAAAAGGGCAATCACCATATTATGACTGGCCTACACGTTTGTTGGGACATGAAGGCAGTTTGAAGTAGCGAGACATAGCTTGAGCCTCAGGGGACTTTGCCCAACCTTATGTTAGGTCTAATTAACGTAAAACCTCCACAAGGTATGTGTCAGGACTAGGGCGGTGCGCGGTCTAGGGCCCGCCCCACCTTACTCATGTGTTTCTGTCATAAGTCATCACCACCGGTATTTCCCAATGTCCCCTTGTGCCAAAGCACGTTGTGGGCGTGCGCATGGCGCTGTGTCTATGACACATTGGTGGTCCTGGTGTCATTTTCGTGTTTAATGACTATTGTGTTTCGGAACAATACAACTGTATACGGAACAGCTTGCAGATCCTGCTATGTTTTTGTATATAAAGGAATGCCACTAACTATTTGGTGTTTTCAGGCATGAGTCACTATACGTTTTTGTCCTTTTATTATATATGTTCGTTTGTGTATGTGTTTTTGTCTTTCAGGATGTGGAACAACACTAGTCTCTTGAAGACTCCAATTCCCATGATGCTTTGAACGTTTGCCAACGTACTGTCGTTAATGTCAGCAGTCACGCATTTCCTTCCGTGCTCACTATTCTGTGTCAGCTCGCAAGGAAGGATTGTTTCTGCTCCGGTTCCTTTTTCTTTTGGCAAAGTGCCTTAGGAGTTGCTGAGTTATCTTTATTTCTTCTAAGGGCTTCCTTGTGGCAACATTGGATTTGGCTGGCCCTTTGCTCCGAAGGATTCTGAGAATTTCTCCTTCAGTTCTGCTCGTGCGGCCACGCCCCTTTTTACTCTTTGATGTGGATGCCGGCTCCCGCAAGTCTTTTAGGTGCCGATTTGTAGTAAGGTCAAGTTCCAGGTTCCGGTAAGAGTATTCAGGCTCCATCCTAGTGTTATTATGATTGTTTAGCAAAGCCTTTGGCCATAATCTTTTATGTCTTACGTTGTTAGGTGCATAACTAAGCTCAGAGAAAGAAAGTGAAATTAAAACTTTGTATATTGTGAATAGAGCATACTTTGATAACTATACCAAGGAGTACGATTGCTGAAGCATAGAGTAGAGTTAACTCTTTTGTTTGTAGAACTTCTGGCTAATTATTGAATGTTTGGATTCATGTTTAGCAGAGGAAAGAATCACTGATTATAAGAACTGTGAACTCAGAGTGCATACCTGATTTTGGCTCAAAAGAACGACATGAAGACAGCATTGTTGTAACTGTTTGAGCATTAACCTCTTTACTTTGCAAATCTCCTTCCCCGCTGTTCCCAACCCAAACTTCCTTCCCCCCGCTTGATCACATCAATCCTCCGTTACTTATAAGGTCGGAGTTGGTGGTATCGAGAGGTGGGCCCATTGGTCATCGCGTGCAGATTCCGAGGAAGGACGTTTGCTCTGACAGAATAGTGAGCCCACGGATTCTATTCCTCCTGATCTGCACGAGAGGATACAATGGCCACCTTAGATGACCTTATGAAAGTCATAACTCCAATGCAAAGAGATTTAGTCGAAGCAAAGAATTCTACTGCAGCGTTAGCCACTAAAGTTGACAAAATGCAACACCCTCAGGGTCTTGGTGGTACCTTCCAACAACCAACCACTTCTAGGACTGAGTCTCAACCCTCCACTAATATCGCTGTGAGTTTACCTACGCAAATTCCGTTATCTCCTCCAGAACGTTTTTCTGGGGATCCCTCCAAAGTACAAGTCTTTTTAACACAAGTTGAGTTACATTTCACCTGCAGACCTGCTGCGTTCCCAGATCCACAATCCAGAATTTCCTTTCTGATTTCCTTTTGTATCGGAGACGCAGCTACATGGGCAGTTCCGTTGGTGAGACAAGACAGTCCATTATTGTACAATTGGCGACGATTTGTAGAAGAATTTGAAAAGGTGTTCGATAGACGAGCAGTCACTCTATCGGCTGATAGAGAATTATTGGAACTCAAGCAGGGAAATAAGGACCTAATTACGTATTTGTCCCATTTTAATCGTTTAATTGCTGAAACCTCATGGCCCGAAGAAAAAATATCAGCATTATTTTATCAAGGTTTAAAGGACGATCTTAAAGATGTTCTCGCTCAGATAAACCCCCAACCTACTTCGTGTCCTGAATTAATAAATCTTACACTTCGTTTAGATCATCATTTGTCGGAAAGAAAACATGATAAAAAAAGAATTGAGAAAGTAGGTTGGCGTGCAGAAAGATTTAAAAGTCAGCCTGTAAGTTCAGAATCCACAGTCGAACAATGTTTGTACTGTGAACGAAAAGGACATTTCGTTAAAGAGTGCCCAATAAAACCAAGAGCGAGGACTACGATCTCAAGGCCTGTAGTAGCATTTATTCATACACTGACGGAAAACTAAATTGCCCAAGATGTTTTGAAGGGGATCTTTTGGGTGCTCTTGCTTTCCCTTCAATCAATTCTTGCGTAACAAACTACAAGGCTCATTTCCGTTTAACTGTTCACATTACGGTAAAAGAGGAAACGGTCCACCAGTTACTTGTATTAGTAGACTATGCGGCAACAGGTAACTTCGTTGATGCAGAAACTGCACAAAGACTACACATATCTTGTGAGAAGAAAGCAACACCGGAGATAGTGCAGGCAGTTGATGGTAAGATATTATCTGGAGGCCCAGTAACTCTGCAAATTGTGGAAATAGCTATGGAGTGTACGGATGCAAAAGTTCAGAAGCACTCTGAAAAGCTTCAATTCGATATCATTCAAGCTCCACATTATGGGGCAGATTTACGACTTCTGGAGCATCTCTCGTGATCAGCAGAGATGCGCCAGAAGAGTTGCGACGCATCTGCCCACCCGTGCGCCACCACTGATGCGCCGCATTTACAATGCGGCGCACCCGTATGGGCAGATGTGTGACGCATCCCCCGTCGGAAAAGCGGCGCATTGCTGAAGTTGCGTCGCAAGCACGACGCAGCTCCAGCAAGGCTCGGGGTGCCCTATCCCTAACATGCTGCGTTAATCCTTACGCCTGCTTCAAGCAGGCGCAGGGTTTTGACGCAGCATAGCCTTAAAGGTGACTGAGTGAAATCTTGTAGATTTCACTCAGCCACTTTTAGGAGGCGTTCCTGTGCCGGAACGCCCCCCCCCGTGCCGGAACGCCTACATGTGGTGCAGGGCTTTACAATGTGAGGCATCTCCCAGATGCATCACGTTGTAAATACCCCGCAGCATGGCGCTGGCTTTACGCCTCCACTGCGTCACAAAAGTTACGTAACGGCGGCGTAAAAGAGGCGCAAGGGCCTTGTAAATCTGCCCCCATGTTTTTATTTTAGGCATGCCCTGGTTGTTTTTACACAACCCAATAATTGATTGGCAACAAGGAAACTTGTATTTCGATTTCACATTTTGTCTGACTCATTGTCTTTCTAAATCGGAGTGCGAGTGTAAGAGTATGGCACAAATAGTCACAGCAGATGAAAAAGACATTGCCTTGCCGGTTCAGTATTCACAATTCGAGGACGGCTTTAGCGAAGCCAAGGCGGCAACTCTTCCTCCTCATCGGACTTATGACTGTCAAATTGATTTGACACCTGGTGGTTGTGTCCCGAATTGTCGTATCTACGCTTTAACTCAACCGGAAAACCAGCATTTGCGTCAATACCTTGATCATTACTTAGAGAACGGATTTATCCGTCCCTCTCGATCACCAGCCGCATCACCTCTTTTTTTTATTCCGAAAATTAATGTTGATCTAAGAACGTGCATTGATTACAGGGCATTGAACAAGATTACGATTAAAAACAAATATCCCCTGCCACTCATTCCTGTTCTTTTGGATCAGGTGAAATCGGCTGTGATTTATACCAAACTTAATCTTAGAGGGGCATACCACTTGATTCGCATCAGAGATGGTGACGAGTGGAAAACTGCATTTAAGACTAGATATGGTCTTTTTGAATATTTAGTCATGCCCTTTGGCTTATGCAACACGCCTGCTGCGTTCCAATTGTTTCTGAATGGCGTGTGAAGAGATATATTCATCATAGTATACATTGACGACATTCTCATTTATTCTGACTCTGAAGAAAGTCATGAAAGTCATGTAACTAAGGTATTAACAACCTTGCGAAAACATTATTAATATTGCAAATTATCCAAATGCGATTTCCATGTTACTCAAGTGGAATTTTTGGGAGTCATTTTAACACCACACCTTCAAACGAGGTTAAGTTAGTTAGCTCTAAACCCATCAGCAAATCTGTTAAAGGAACCAACACAAATGTGCCTCGCATTTTTGAACCTGTACCCAAACCCAAATTAGAAAGATCCGACCTCTCTTGTTATCGGTGTGGCAGCAGATCTCTCCTGGGAAATTTCAAGTTTTGTTTTGCTGTTAACTCAAACTTGTTTCAAATGTGGCAAGAAAGGTCATCTGGCATGTGTATGTAAGGCTACTGTGACTCACAAGAGGCCACCACAAACTGCAAAGACCTATGAGGAGGACTGTGCTGATTCTGGGGAGGATAATAATGATGATATTTTATTAATGTTGTCTTCTTTCTCCATACAGTCAGATGGTATAGTGGAAATAGCTTCCATAGCTCAACCTAGTAAAAGCAAATCCCCTGCATGTGCAATAAGCTTGAATGGCACAAATGTAAGATTTCTTGCTGATTCTGGTCCCCGCTTATCATCAAGTGGAATTGTTTAAGGATTCTAGACATCTCACGTCATTTGTGACACCCGGAGGTGTATTTCGCTGTATACGCATGCCATTTGGTCTGGCATCAGCTTCTGCAGTGTCCCAGCGTCTCATGGGAAATGGATTCAAGAACACTGCAGGTGTCGTTTATTTCCAAGATGACATTCTTATTCATGGCAAAACTGAATTAGAGCACAATTCTAGAGTCAAGGATGTGTTGGAGAAAATCGAGTCTAGTGGTCTAACGCTAAGGAAAGACAAGTGCAAATTTCTTCAAGATGGTGTAGACTATTTGGGGCATCACATTTCTGGGAATGGGGTTGAACCAAAGGTAAAACTTTTAGATGCCCTCCGAAATGCACCTTAACCTCAGAACAAAGACCAGCTCTGTTATTTTCTAGGGCTGTGAAATTTGTGGCCCACTTCTCAGACAGAACAGTGTATTTGCGTGAGCTTCTGAAAAAGAATGCCAAGTATGTGTGGACAGATAAGTGTGGTCGTGACTTCAAACTTCTTAAGGAGGCAATTGTTCAAGCACGCCCTCTGAAGTTGTTTAATATCAATGATCGTTGTATCGTTACTACCGATGCTAGCAACGTTGGCTTAGGGGCTGTTCTTATGCAGAAGGGAACTGATAATAAGGAAGAAACCGTTGCTTTTGCCTCAAGAGCACTTCGGGGGGCAGAAAACAGCTATTCTACAATTGAGAAGAAGGCTCTGGCCTTATGGCGGGGTGTACAGTATTTCCGGAACTTTTTGTGTGGAAAGAAATTTATTCTGAGAACCGACCATAAGCCTTTAGTAGATCTTTTTAACACTTAAGGAGGTGGCAGGATCACTCCACGCATAGCTAAATGGCAGTACAGACTGAATGAGTTTAATTATCATCTGGAATATGTGGCTGGTGTGAAGAATCATGTGACTGATTGCCTGTCCAGATTACCCGTCACTGAGATTGTTGTTGACAATGTTGGAGAGGAATTGGAGATGGTGTGTGCTGTTGGTGCGGTGGCTGATTCTGCTGGACTGCTCTCTCTGAAACTGATTTGAAGTTAGCTTTGTCCGAAGACATTGAGATCACCAAGGCGATGGACTTTATGGTTCACGGATGGCCCAACAATATGAATCTCATTCCTGAATTGATTCCCTAGAAGAGAGTGTGTGATGAATTGTCACTTGTGGATGGGATTCTGCAGAGTGGTGGGCTATTGGTCATACCTATGTCCATGCGCAAGAAGGCCTTAGATCTGGCTCATAATGGTCACTTGGGCATTCGTGCCATGAAGCGGAGGGTTAGGGAAGACTTTTCGTGGCCGGGTGTGGACAGGTCCATTGAACATTGTGTTCATGATTGTGGTGCGTGTGTTTTGAGTGATAAAACCCAAGTAACCGATCCTTCACCCATCAATCCCATTGTGGTAAGAGATTCACCTTGGTGCAAGTTGGCTTTTGATGTGGCTGACCCTTTTGGTGGGATGGGAAACTCTCCCAAATACGCTTTGGTGTTAATTGACTACATGTCTAAGTGGCCTGAGGTGAGGTTTGTGGATGGTGTCAATTCTGCAACTATCATCACATTTTTCAGGGAGGTCTTTCTTCGTAAGGGGTTTCCAGAAGAGTTGTTGACTGACAACGGCACCCATTTGGTGTCCGTGGAGATGCAGGAATTTCTGAAGGAGCATGGCATCAAGCATATCCTTACCTCCCTTTATCATCCCCGCAGCAACGGTTTGGTTGAGCGCCTGAAATGGGTTATTAAGGATCAACCACAGTCGGCTTTTATCAATGGCTTTGACTGGAGAAGGGTTATCTCCGACATGTTGTGGGCAATTAGAATCACTCCCCACGCAAGTACAGGGATATCTCCTTTCACCTTGTTAAGGGGTAGAGTGGCTGGTTCTAAGCTGAATAAAGACTGGATGTCGAGAAAGGAAGTTGATCTGCAAAAGCTGAGTAATGTGGCTGATGTCAGGGCCGCTGCTCAGTCCAAGTATGCGTTGGATTGTATTAGAGTATCCCCGGTGTGCATTGGTGACTGGGTGAGGTTGAAGAAACCTATACTTGTTCGCAAGGGATTCTCTCGGTTTTCTCCTCCGTTTAGAGTGAGGGAGGTGAGAGACCACATGGTTGTGTTAGAGAATCGTAAGATCTGGAACAAATGTGCTATCTCTGTAGTGCCAGAGTCGAAAGCTGAGTATGTGAGAGGCAAATTTGGGGTCCATACACATTGAACTGCTGTGCCTCCTGTGGCTGGTAACCGGAGTGTACCCGCTCATTCCAGGGAGATTATTCCCCGGGGATGCTCTTCTAGAATAAGGGTTGCTCCCTCCAAATTCGAGGATTATGTTAGGTATTACATTTTGTTACCTTCCTTTGTCAACCTGTTTACCTTGCATATTTTTCTTATTTTTATTTTTTACTTTCTTCTTGTAGGTTTTTCTGTTTACTATGTTAGCTATGCTGTGTCATTTTGCAGTTTTTCATTGTGAAGGAAGGGGAGAGGTGTTGGGATCTCGTGCATTGTCAACTCGTGCATTCCTTCTCAGTGTTCCCTGTGTGGAACCTGGAATGCGGGGATTCGGCAGTTGCTGCCGGGAGAGCTGGGGGACTGGACTGGAATAGAGAAGACAAGTAAACCTACCTGTTTATCATCTTTTCAGTGTCATTTATTTATAAACAACTTGGGGCTACATCAACATATGGGGCACTCTGGCAGGAATACCTCAAACACTGATGTACTCACAGAACTGCATACAGACTGCAGTTTCTTCAAAGAGGGCTGCAGGCCAGAACACCTCAAATGCAATCAGCTACAATTTTACTGCCAGCCATAACGTTTGCTGGATGTGGGGATATTAGTCTCAGAGGTTGCAGGAAGGTACGAATGATGTAAACTCTTTTCTCCTTTTGAGTCCAGCCCTCTGCTGTGGAGTCACTTGCTGTGGAGCAGCATAACATGTTGAGCCTGTCCAATGATGAAATTAGGAGCCAGGGTGGCAGAGGGTTACTGTATCTAGGACATTAGACCTTACTGGCTCATTTGTCATCTGAGTAATTACTTAAAGTCATGGTGGCATGTAAGACTGAAATGCCCCTTGCTCGGCCCTTCTGCTTCACTCTTGCAAAGTCGGAGTGGTGAGAGTGAGAAGGATAATTGATCAGTACCAAATTTTTGTCTGCCATTTACAAAGGTTTAAATCTCCGTTCTGTGCACATCTGGACTTTTTGCACATTAACAATGTTGCAATCAAGTGCCTTGAAGCAAGAATATCCATGTGCCTGGAAGAGGCAAATGCCCTGTGTTTTGCATGTATATCTTGCGGTGCTTTCTTAGGGTCTGATTAAAGGGCCCGTAAATTGTGATTCCTCCACAAAGACCTGTTTGCACAGGGATCACAATTATAAGTGGAGCTGTGTTTTGCGCATCCTGTAATTACCAAGGCCCGTATTACATAAAGTACATAACATAAAGTGTGCAGACACATGTGCGGCCCCTTCTGTAATACCAATAGCGCTGGTGCACATAAAGTGCCAGTGCTGTCTTCAAGGGGTCGTTCCCTCATTTGCATGGGGGTTGCCCCCTGTAAATGAGGGAATCCCTTTGCCTCTGTGCCCACCCTGCATTATCGACATGGGTGCAGAGGCAAATAAGCCCTCAGGAGGCCCACTGACAGTGCGTCAACTAAAAGGTGGCGCACTGTCAGTGTGCCTCCTGAGAGCAGCCCTCTGCAGAGGGTCAAGGGGTCCTAGGGACTCCCCAGACATCATCTTGCAGACATTATCTATTCCTCTTTAAAAGTGCAGGTGGATTGCTGCCTGCACAGTGAATCACAGATCAGCTTTAAAGCAGCTGCTCTGTATTTCACGTGAATGCGCTGCCCCAGGGCAGCACAAGTTCGCGGCTGCCCTGGGAACAGCACATTCCACATAATGTAGTGCCTTTTCCTTCCTTGCGCCGGGCGCACCTTTATGAAGGTGCGCACAGTGCACTGAAGGAAAATGCGCCGCATATGTAATGAGGCTCGAGGTGCATTCAATTCCACACTCCCTGTTAAATTTTGATGAATCAAACCTGGCAGAATTTAACAGGTGGAAAATTCTTAGCAAATACTAGGGCATATGGTTTTGGCGTACCAAGCACCAAATCAGACATCATTTTTCAGGGATAAGCTTACAAGAGGTGATCATGAAAGCATCCAAAACTGGGACACTTGTAATCAGTTCCCTAATGGAGGTCTTTCAGGAATGAATTCAATGGGTAAATTAGATGACCAATCAATCACATACAGAATGTCTGAAGAACCAAGTATTTCTTTCAAAACTGTAGAAAATGTTGTCACGCACATTTGGAACTGAGCAGCAGCGAAAAATGAACAAAAGTGGAAGTTGCATCATGGTTCAGCATTAGTATAGAGAATTGTCTCGTAAATGGAACATTGAGTACAGCAGGTGCGATTACTGTAAAGTAGGAAGAAAATGGCATCACCAGTCGTTGTGTGTGAACCTGCTGGAAGGTTGATGCCCACTGCTGGAAGTATTGTCCACTTTAAGACACTCAAAGATATTTTACTTTGTATGTAGCAATTTTATTTAATGTGTTGCCTGTGCAGTTTCAATTGTAAATCTCCAGGCTTCTAGATGTTGCATGAGCAGAGGTAAGCGTTCTTAGAACAATTGAGCAATGCTGTTCTTTCTTTCATCTCAACAGGATGCAGAAGAAACACTAAAAAAAGGTGATTCCTCTTGTCTACAGATCACAAGGCCCATCCTCCAGAGCAGTGGGAGAAGGATTCTCCAGACATTATGGTGGCTGGCAAGCATCTTGCACCAAACTCCGAACTTCACAGCCAAGTTGCCAGCATCACCTAGTCCCTGGAGCACTGGGGCTTAGGGCAGCCAGAATTGGTCTATGCACCGGGAAGTCAGAGGGAGAATATAGGATGGGGCCCGTTAATTTCCCAGTTTAATCCACCAGCAAGGAGGAAGTTCTACTTCGAAATGTCAAAAACTGTATCCTTCAAACCAGGAGGAGTAGTTATATCGGGCCCTGATGAGGGCTGAGGTTCTTTCTACACTGCACTTTGGACTTGGTTCCATAGACTCCAACAGCAGCTGCTATAGGATACCATGGATCTGATGTATCCTGCTTTATAAGAAATTGGTCTACACATTAGTGGGATCATTTTCCAACCAAAAGGATCAGCAATCCTCAACCTGATGGAGGACTTTGGGGCTTCTGAACCAACTTTGAACTATACTAAGCCAACATATACCCTCAGAAGTCACTAACACAATGCATGATCAAATGTAAGGCGGTGACGTGGATAGCAAGAAGCAAGAATGAGGACCCAGAAGAGTGTCCTTAAATATGGGAGCAAATATTACAGCGAGGATGTGATTTGTTCCAACTACTCATAAGAAGAGTGCATGCAATAAGGGGAGAGCAATCTAAAGACCTCATGGTGGCTAGCTAATGGGAGTTCCATGCCAAAGAGAGGGCTACTGCCCCCCTGCACTCCTAAGCCACAGTCCTGATGTATCATAACAAGTCTTTGTTTAAAGAAAGTCAGATTGAGGATTTAAGGTGGTGGGGAATATACTTTTAACTCAGTTCAGGCTAGGATAGCCAGTTGGTGTTTTTGTTCTTGAGCAGCTACCTTCTTTACACATTTATGCAAAGACACATATACAGGAGTGAAGACCTTCTGAGGTAAAAGGGCAATCACCATATTATGACTGGCCCACACGTTTGTTGGGACATGAAGGCAGTTTGAAGTAGCGAGACATAGCTTGAGCCTCAGGGGACTTTGCCCAACCTTATGTTAGGTCTAATTAACGTAAAACCTCCACAAGGTATGCTCTGCATGTGAGAGATATTGCTACTTGTGATTCTGAGGAAATATGAATTTTATGATCAGTTATGTCCCCTATCTTAGACCCCAACGGCTCCATGTACATGCTACAAGTACATGTATGTTCCCTCCAGTTCCAGCTATGAAGACGCAAATACATGTGCGTCCAACGTCAACATGTCCTCTTTCAGATCCGCCATGAATGGGTCGAATATTCCATTCCTAAGTATGATTGGCCACCGACTTTATATGGTTCACCTTTCATGTTTTACAGTTCAGGCGAGTAGGCCCTGAATTCTGCCATCAAGCCTTTTCCTGCTTCTGCCTCTGAAATGCTCCAGCTTGGACCTGCATTCGTATCCATGAACTTTGTCCTACTCCCTGCGCGGCTAACGGTGCCTGACGCGGCCTGTTGCCTGCCAAAAACTGTATTCAGCCTTCAAGTTATCTGCTCCGCTCCTCATCCAATGCATTCCTGTCTAGTAGTTTAGGTAAACATCCTTCCAGCTACCGAGCAAAGGGCCCGGCCTCGCTGTCTTTATGCAAGTAATTCATAGCCCCTGTTACCATGGAAGATTCCTGCCCCCTCGCATCTCATGTAGACACATAGACGCTTGTACATGCACTAACAGTCAGTATAGAATAGATTCCGTCCGAGAGACCTTTCCTTTTGGATAAAACAGTTCCTTAAACAAAGATATTAGATACGATTTGGGATTAGGTTGACCTGACCCCCCAGACTTCTGTCTCCACATGTAGAGCTAAATGTCAATTCCCCTTCACCCTCTAGTTGCACGTCAATCACACGTCATGCGGCTGCGCGCGCATCACTGCCAAATATTTCTGCTGACACTGCAGGATTCTCTTATGGATCCACCCACTTGTGACATCATTTTAAATGACGTTTCTAGTATACGCCTATTATTACGCCTATTTTCATTACGTATGTGTATTCTTATCTGTATTATCAGCTGTTACGCCTCCTGCATCTGTCTTAATGCAATGCTTTTCATATATATATCGTTACTTGTCAATAATGTATTGCCTATCCCTTCCTGAACCTTCGTGGTGATGGAATATGATTGCCTGGTTCGAACCATAATTCCTTTGTAAGGAATAAAGTCCTTTTCAGAACCTCTAATACCACGGATTCTGCCTCTTATTTTGACTGAGTTATTCTTACTAGACTTTACCGCATAAAAAATAGTACAGGTAATTTAAATATTTACCACAATTCCCTGGATATTTTATTCATCACTGAGTGCTGAATTCTTTCTTTTAGAGGACATTTCACCACCTATGTTACAATGAGACCAAACACTCGGGCCTGATTCACAAAGGGCCCTCGCACTCCTGGTTGAGGCCCCTCAGTCATGGCAGGGGGGCCTGCACTCTGGGAGGGACCTCCTCAATGAGAAACTGCAATGCAGAGGTCCCACCACGACTGTGGGCCCTCTGCCATGAGAGCGGAGGCCCTTTGTGAATCAGGACCTTAGATGGGAAGCTGAGTTAGGTGTTCTTTGTTTCAGAAATGATTTTTAGATATCGGTCAATAGGTTTCAACATCCAATCCCAACCTAAATGGAAAGACTTCTTCCTTTGTTGCCCAAAGTCTAAAATACACATTTCATTATTCACTATTAACCATAGATTCCAATATGTTAAATGTGGCTCACTAATTAATCACCCATTGGAAAACCTTTGGGATTTGAAAATAAATTAATAGTTTGGGACTAGAATCCCTCGGGAAGCAAGACAATTGATTTCCAAATAAAACACACTCTGGTTCAGTCAAATCTTTCACGATCCTTATCGTAATCCTGGACCTACTCTTGGTGTTTTGTAAATATCCTGTTTTGGATACTTGCTGAAGTCCTGCTACCTGTTATGCATATAGTCTAATAATCCCTAATTTATCTTTGACTGAGGCCTGCAAGAAACTATGCTTTATAAAAACCCTTGGGCTTTGAGAAACTCCTTGATATATTCCTACTAGGCCAATAATAATATTAGAGTGTATTATGAGTTGTTGCCATAGACAATAAAGGCACAACATCATTACATATCTCATAATCAAATCAATTCAATATTTTTAAACAACATAAAAAAATCACAACAATATGGGTATTCATTTCCATATGTTATCACAAAAGAGGGGGACCAGGGGCACGTGTAGGTCCAGCATACATATCCCTTAAAAAATATGTATTTCTGCAAAAATTAGTATGCAGTTCCTTTAGAATAATCGAAGGGGGTAGAAAGCAGTCAAAGAGGTCGGTCAAAGTCCAAATTGATAGACACAGGCACTGTTCCTTTTGGAACCGAAGCCCTCACACACCCGAATGGGTTTAATGCTTCCTCATCGGGTACTGCTCCTTGTCGGGCCAGCGCTGCAATGCCCGACGGGTTTTTTTATTGGAGATCTTTTATTCCCAATGCCGTCTGTGAAGTGAGGTGTATGGCCAGTGGGTGTAGATTAGTGAGATATTGGAGTGTTTAAAAGGTGTTAACGATTTCTTACCGGAGTACTGTCAGATGGTAATCATTTCATTGCCTCTCCTAGTTTATATCACTTATCAATTTCATATAATGCAGCTTCAAGGATATGTCACAACTTCATTATCGAAACGCTTTTAAAGGTTGCATGATATAATATGGACCACAAATATATCACAACACAAAAATATCACTGGAAAAATATTGATGTAAAAAAATTCTAATTTACATCCATATATTGTAAGTACCAAAATAAAGATTATAAAAATATTATGGGCCAAAATATCGGTATTACATAGGTAAGTATATATATTTAAATGTAATTAACATTATTTTAACTTTAAAAAGTTACATTAACTAAAAAAGTTATGCATTTTTTTAAATATACATTAAAAACATAATCATTAAATTATTTACAAATGTAATTCATACCAATATATGTAACTTTAAAAATCCTTCAACAAATAACATGTACAATCTAGTAATAAATTAAAGATTAAAACAAGTTTATGAGACAAAAAATTCAATTCTTAATTAAAATGCATGTATTAATTTATATGACATGAGAAAACACAATATACTTACGCTGTATATTTATAAAATCATTAAAATGTATTTTAACCATACTTCACAAAAACTGATATTTATAAACCACATAACAAAAGATATTTAAAAAATTAATCCACAAAATAGAACAAAAATAGATAAATATAATTATATTACAAATGCACACTTGAATCAAATACCTTCAATATATTTAAAAAATACAAAGTGAAATAAAAAACAGTAAATAAATTAAACAAATTAAAACAATCACAATGCACTGCTGTAACTACATTACTGCAAACATTCGGAAAGTACATATCTTTTTGTGGGGTGGGTTAGAGTTACCATTGTACCTCCACTGCAACAAACACGGGAAGGTGCATATATTAGGGCGGGGATCTGATTTAACATTCTAACCCCATTTTAATAAACATTCGGGAATTGTAAAACACTGGGGGGGATAGGTCCAAATTTACCATTCTAAATCCAGTTAAAAACATTAGGCAAAGTGCATACATTGAAGGAGTGAAATTTACTATTCCAACGTCAATCATTAAACATTGCGGAATGTGTAAATATTTGGAGATTCAAATTTAATGTTCTGACTCCTCTCCAACAAAGTGCATAAATTGGGAGTGGTTGAATCTACTATTATAACTCCAGTCTTAGAGACATTAAGAAAAATGCATAGATGGGATGGTATGGTTTACTGTTCTCACTCCAGTCTAACAAACATAGAGGAACATGCATACATTGAAGGGGTTAGATTTACTATTCTAACTCCAGCCCAACAAACTTAGGGAAAAGGCATATTTTATTTTCGGGGGAGGGGCACAGGTTTACTATGCTAACTCTAGTCTAACAAACATTGAGGAAAGTGAGTATATTCAGGGTTAATAGTCACTATACACAAATAATATAATTATGCATTAAGAAATAATCACAAAGCTCACATTTAAAAAAGATCATGTATCTTAAAATTAATTTCCACTAACAAATAACTATTTAAAGGCTGTTTTTAAGTAACAATTATTTAAATAAATGTTATTGTATAATTTAACATATGTACATTGTTACTAAGGGGGTGATTACGATGGCGGTCGGACTTGGTCTGCCCGCTACCGTAGCAGTGATTGGGACTGCCCGCCAGACATGCAGTGGTCCCACGACATCCTGGACCTTTAACATGTTAAAGGTGCTTGCACCGCATTTCCCTGTGCCACGTGGCAGGCACCACTCAGTGCCTGCCACTTGGTGCATGGAAATGCAGGGGGGTACCATAGGTACCCCCCTGTGCATCTACAATCCCCCAAACAAGGGGGGCCCGCAAAGGACCCCAAACCCAATCCCCACCTGCCTTTCCATGGAGGCATCGCCGCAATGGAAAGGCCTATTCCAGGACGCATCCTAATATGGCGGACGGTGCTTGCTAGGCACGGCCACCATATTAGTGGTGCGATTGCCTTTGGTGGTGAAGCGGAGGCCAGACTTTCAGTACGCCGCGGTATCCACCGCCATCCTAATTTGGCGCTGGGTAATTCACTATGTGATGGCGGTAGTGCTGGAGCCACTACTTCCCGAACCTATGCTCGAGAGGATCAACGCTGATTGAGAGGACGGCGACTCGAGAGACTTTACTGAGAGACCTGTCCTGACCCAAATGACACTTAGCTAGAATAGGTAACTATGAGAATAATGATTTTGCTAATGATTGACTTTCACTTGAACTAATTTAGATAAAAGATAACTTTTCTTTGAATTCCAGTGTCGGGTGGTTATTTCTTTGTCATTTATTGAGTTACAAATGTATTTCCTATGTTTTAAAATCATGACTCGAGACAATTTCTTTAGGTTGCATTGACCTCGCTTTGGACGCAGATTGTTTAGGATTTCTCTCATATATTCAGTGTGGATAGAGTAATAGAATGAATGTTAGTGTGATGGGCCCTAGCGTATGATGAGTGTATGTGCGTGATTTTTGATTGGTGTGAGCCGCGTCGGGATTGGAAGGAGTACAGGGTGACGTAGACGCTCCAGGATTGGTGCGTTGGTGTGAGTCGCGCTGTTATTGGACAAAAGATCGTACAGTTGCGGAAGGGACTAGAGAATAGTGGTAAACGCTAAAATGTATTACCAAACGGAGGAAAAGAAAAAGAAATCCTTGTTCGGTAAAATTAAAAGATGGTTCGACAAGGATAAGAACATAATAACTAGAGAAGGTGAATTGTTACCTCCGACAAGAACTCCTGCATCCTTCATGGTTGCGAAATATGGGTATCATACCTGTATATGGTTAGATAACTGGGCTAAGTACACTAAGGAGGATGGTGTTTTAGCGTTCCCGGAACATGGTTCATTTAATCTGGCCGTGTTGAGATATTTACGGGAAAAGATGATGTGTCTAGAGCCTAGACCAAGGCCGACACAGTTTGAGGCGTTGGTAGAATGGGAAGATGAGGTGCATGAGCGAGAAAAGCAGAGGAGTGGAGGCAATTATAGGTATATTTTCGGGAGGAAATATGATCGTGAAACTCATCATGATCGAATGAGGAGATGGCGAGATGCTAGTATGTCAGAGGGATTATATCCTATGAGGACAGTTGAAGAGAAGAAAGAGAGGAAGGGTACGGAAAAGGTGCCTTATGCAGAAGTGAGAAGGTATGGGGCTAATGATTATGAGGATGAGGTCTTGGATGACATGATCTATAAGAGACCGCCACCACATAGACCGGAACCAGAAGAGAGAACACCAGTTGCTACTCCCATAAGAGATACTTTACGAATTGTTAAAACTGAGATTGTGACACCTGATTTGAAAAGTGGTAGCTCTTTCACGGAAAGGGAGAGAGAGAGAGAGCGAGAAAGAGAGAATCAAATCGGTGATGAGAAAACAAGAAAATTAGCCAGAACCACATCTGAGCTGACTGAGAAAATTAGAGAGCTGACGAAAAATCTAGAAGCTGTTACAGTGCCTGTAACCATAGGTCCGGTTGAGCCTATTTTTGATAAGCAAAAAATGGGTGAAAATGGTTTGACAGTTCCCTATGTAGGAAATGGTTTGGTTGGTTCTTGTTCTTTGGAGGAATCAGAAATGAGGACGGGAGAAAATAATATGAGACAGCTGAGACATGACACATGTAGTGGAGGATCAGATGTACAGCCTAATTCAGGATTGAATGCTGGTTGTTTGGGAGGATCAATATTGGAACCACAGAGGATGGCAGAACAAGTGGGTGCAGTGAAAAAGTCCACAGAAATAACAGCTGAGGATTTGAATGATTGGTTGAAAGTTCTTCAAAAGAAGGATAAAGATTCACAGGCAATTGATGTAGCCAGGTTGCGCATAGAATTAGAGGAGCTTATTGCAGGAACAATTCCTACAGAAATATTGAAAAACCATCAGGTGAAAGCTTTGCAGAAGTCTTACAGGATGGATTTCTCGGATAAGGACATTGAGAATCTAAATGGTGTTGGCAGAACAGGGCAGATTAAGGAAATGATTGCCTTATTGCGAAAATGGGGTGATGTGGAAAAATGGAAGGATAGATGGTACAAGAAAAGGGAAGATTCAGTGGACAGGACTTATTCAGCTTTCCCAATGAGAGAAAAAGAAAAAACAGTGGATGCTTATCCTATGAGAGAGATTCCTGGAGGAGGATATGTACATGTCCCATGGACTAGACAGGATATTTTGTCATTTACGAATGATTTCCCTCGACTGAGAGAAAAGCCTGTCGAGTAGTATAGGCAGGTAGACAGGTTTGTGAAATTGTCAAAGGTGCTGTGGATTGACCTGAATAGTCTGTTTGATATAATTGTTCCAGCAGATTTGTGGACTGAGTGTAAAATAGTTGTAGATTGGCCTGCTAAGGAGTACCCAAGAGATCCGAAAACAGGAGCTCCAGACCCAGAGGTCATGAGGAAGTATGAGCAGGTTATTGTGTTCCTGAAGAATAAAGTACCCCCGAAAGAGACAGACTGGGTTAAGATAGATCGAACACTTCAGGAAACAAAATAATCTGTTCATGCTTTTTATGAAAGGCTGATACTGGCTTTTAAACAGTTCAGTGGAGATGAACACCTGGGTGATAAGGATTTGAGTCCTTTTGTATACAGGTTTGTATATGGCTTGAGACCTGAAATCAGTGAAAGAATTCGTGAGCATACAGTTGACTGGCAGAGTAAAAAGATTGATGAAATCTTGAGACATGCAAAGTACTTCAGTGATGAAATTGAGGCAAAGCAGAGAAAGCTGAAAGAAAAAGCAATGTGGGCACAGGTGAAAGTTGCAGAAAGACAAGAAGCACAGCTGGTGGAACAAGCAAATAATCCAGGAAATAGGCCCAGATATGTCACAGGAAAGGGAAAGGGGAATCTATAAGAAGCGAAGAAGAAGTTCCCTTGTCACAACTGTGGCCAATTGGGGCATTGGAGATCCGAGTGTACCAATCCACCATTAGTGAGTAATGAGAATAAATCATTGAATCAACAGGTGCAGAACAAGGGGTGTAATCATCAGCAACAACAGCAGAAGGTTGTCGGACAGCAGAGTCAAGAGCCAAAACCACCCTTGCCGCAGAATAGAGGGTCCCAAAAGTATGACCAGGACTCAGGATTCTACAATGATGAGCAGGTAAACAAACCGAGACGTACTAACCCAGTACAGCAGTACTGGCTAAAGAATGAGGGGAGTGAGTCTGAAGGGGACTATTGACGGTGCCGAAGAGAGGAGGAAGAGTGCATACTTGGTGCAACTCTGGAAATAGACCAGGCAGGACCATTTGTAGATGGGAAAATAAATGGGGAGAGTGTTACTTTTTTGGTAGACACAGGAGCGACGAGATCAACTGTCATGTCAGCAGATATAAGAAATCTTCCTCTCTCGGACGAAGCAATCCAAGTAGTTGGTGTAGCTAATACACAGATTAAGACTCGTTTTACTGAACCAGTAAGGGTAAGAATAGGGAAATTTTCAGACATGCACAGATTTGTAGTCTGTGACACTAGTCCAGTGAACTTGTTAGGTAGGGACTTATTGTGTAAGATGAATTGCACAATTTTCTGTACTCCGGATGGAATAGCTTTTGAGACACCAGATGAGGATGTTCTGTACAGTATGACTCTAGATAATAGAGAAAGTGAGATTGTTGGTACGTATGCTGTGTTTAATCCAGATGATTTGCCTCAAGAGTTAAGACACACAGTAAAAACAGCAGTTTGGGATTTTACTGGAGAAGATGTGGGATTGATGAATAATGTAGATCCAGTGAAGATTTCAGTGAAAGAGGGAATTGTTTATCCTAATATCCCACAGTACAGATTGACACCAGAAATAATTGAGGGAATAACCCCTATATTTGACAAGATGATCCAGCAGGGTGTTTTGAGAGAGTTACTGAGTAGCCCGTGTAATTCACCGATAATGGGGCAGAAGAAACCTAATGGAAAGTTCAGGATTGTACAAGATTTGAGAAAAGTTAACAAAATTGTGGTGGCATGTTGTCCTATTGTGCCAAATCCGTCAGTGATTTTGTATCAGATTCCTCATGATGCTGAATGGTACACGGTAATTGATTTGTGTCATGCTTTCTTTTCAATTCCATTGCATCATGACAGCCAGCCGATTTTTGCATTTCGGTTTGGACAGCGTATTTTGGCATGGTGTCGTATCCCACAGGGGTATACAGAGAGTCCATCGATATTCAATCAGTTATTGAAGAAATCATTGGAGAGTTTGATCATGCCTGAAAGCTCAGTACTAGTGCAGTACATCGATGACCTACTTGTGGCATCGAAGACACGTGAAGCTTGTGAAGTAGATACCATAGCTTTGCTGAATCATCTGGCAGATGGAGGGTTAAAGGTATCTCCAGCCAAATTGCAATTTTGCAAGAAAGAGGTGCATTATCTTGGACACAATATTGAAAAGGGTCTGAGGAAGGTGACCGATGACAGGATCAAGATTATTAGAGGAATGAGAGCCCCGATGACCCAGAGAGAAGTGAGGATGTTTCTGGGGATGGTGGGTTATTGTCGTCAGTGGATAAGTAATTTTTCCCTGATAGCAAAGCCACTGATTAAATTGACTAAAAGTGAGGTGAAAGACCCATTGGAACTGAATGCAGAACAAATGGCAGCATTTGAAGAGTTGAAGAGCAGAATGTGTGAAGCTCCTGCTTTGGGAATGCCAGACTATGAGAAGGAGTTTGAGTTGTACTGTAGTGAGAGAAATGGTTGTGCACTTTCAGTGTTAATTCAGAAACATGGACAACTGAGAAGGCCAATTGCGTACTTCTCATAAACACTTGATCCCGTAGCTGTGGGTTTGCCAGGTTGCCTGAAAGCAGTAGCTGCTACATGCAGAAGTTTGGAACAGAGTGAGGGTATAATAATGGGATATCCTGTAAGGCTGTTCGTACCTCATGATGTTGCTATTCTTTTGACAAGAAGCAGAACTCAATATGTGTCACATAGTCGGCTGACTAAATATGAGAAAATCATTCTGGGAGCATCAAATGTGACTCTTGAGAGATGTGTGAATGTGAATCCAGCAACATTATTACCAGATGCTGAAAATGTGAATGTGGGAGATGATGTTGATCATGATTGTTTGGATGTGCTTGACTACTGCACAAAACCTAGACAAGACATAAGAGATTTCCCTCTACCTGAGAGTGAACATGTGTTGTTTGTGGATGGATCATGTCTGAGAACTCATGATGGTGTGCTGAGTGCAGCATATGCAGTGTGCAAAGTTTCAGAAGTTATGTAAGCTTCGTCTTTGAAAGGAGTAAGATCTGCTCAAGTAGCTGAATTGGTGGCATTGACGAAAGCTTGCAAGATTGGGAAGAATCTGAGAGTGACTGTGATGACTGATAGTCAGTATGGATTTGGAGTGGTTCATGATTTTGGCCAACTTTGGCTACAGAGAGGTTTCTTGACGTCGAGTGGGACTCCGATAAAGAATGCTGAAGTGATTGGGAAATTGCTTGAGGCGATACAGCTGCCTAAGGAACTAGCAGTTGTAAAATGTGCTGCTCATGGACAAGGAGATGATTTTGTTACTCTTGGTAATCGTTTTGCCAATGACATAGCACAGTATTGTGCAAAGAACAATCATTCGATTAACAGGGGACGAGAAAAGGAGATGTCTTTTTGTTCTGTGATGTTTACTAATGTCCTGGAAACATGGGATGAAGTGAAACAGTTGCAGGATGAAGCAGGAGATGAGGAAATGAGAGATTGGATTAAGGCAGGTTGTGCCCCAAGAGAGACAGATCATGTTTGGATCTATAGAGATGGAAGACCAGTCATGCCTAACTCGATGTTATCAACAATGGCAAGAATGTATCATGGCCAGGGACATCTGGGGAGGGACGCAATGATTAGGTCCTTTAAGCAAACCTGGTACAATGCAAAGTTCAGGCTGATTGCAGAGAGCATCTGTCAAAGATGTTTGATTTGTCAGCAGTTCTATACTGGAAAGAAGACAGTGGTGAGCCTAGGAACAATACGCAGAGAAGGAGGTCCTTTTACCAGAATGCAAATTGATTTCATTGAAATGCCCCAAGTGAATAGATTGAGGTATGTTCTAGTGGTAGTCTGTTTGTTTTCAAGGTGGGTGGAGGCCTATCCGACTAGGAGAAATGATGGAATAACAGTGGCAAAGTTACTGTTAAGAGAGTTGATTCCTAGGTACGGGTTCCCAGTGACAATTGAGTCAGACAGAGGTGGACACTTCTACAATGAGCTCATGGGTTTAATTTGTGAAGCATTGAGCATACAGCAGAAGCTACATTGTGCATACAGACCAGAGGCTTCTGGTGTTGTTGAACAGATGAATGGCACAATCAAAAACCGAATTGGTAAGATGTGTTTAGCCATTGGAATGAAATGGCCTGATGTCTTGCCTCTAGTGCTAATGACTATTAGGTCTACTCCAGATAGAACCACAGGGTTGAGTCCACATGAAATATTGATGGGACGTGCGATGAGACATGCTTTCGTGCCCGTCAACAAGTTGATGACAATAACTGATGACATGATTTTGGATTGCTGTAAAGGCCTGGCTGACGCAGTTCATTCTGTGTTTCACCAGGTTGGAGAAGACGCCACCACACTTGAAAAGAAGCAAGCCCATGATCTGAGTCCAGGGGACTGGGTGAGGATAAAAGTGCACAGAAGGAGAAATTGCTTGGTTCCAAGGTGGGGAAGGCCAAGACAAGTTATTCTGACTACGACAACTGCAGTAAAGTGTGCTGGTGTGAAAAATTGGGTTCATGCAAGTCATACTCTGAGAGTTCCGAATCCAAAGGATGGGACTGGTAAAGAGTATTTTGAAGAGTCGGATTCCAGTGATGATGCAGAGACTGAACCAGTGAGAAGAAAAAAGAATCCTGAAAGGGGGGAAGGAGATTCAGGTGATTCTTTTTTCTTTCCAAGAGAGGCTTCAAGAGAAACATTGAGAGTCTCAGGGGAAAGATCGGATTCTGTAAGAGTGCCTGAAGTTCCAACAACGAGTGGTGAAGAAAGAAGAGAAAAGGGCAATTCCACAGAGACTACACCTGAGTTAGATGAGGAGGTTGAAAATCCACCTGAGATTACTCCTGAAGACGTAGGGTCAGAAGAAGATAGAGAGGGACAGATTGCAGATGACCCCCGAGGAGGTGTAGGGAACATTCCTGATAAGCTAGGTGAAGGGACAAGTAGACAGCAAGAAGATTGTGTGTCGGAGACCCGAGGAGGGACAGAAATAGGGAAATCTCAATCGGTGGTGGGAAAAACTGTGGAGCAAAAGAAAATTGTTCATGGACCAGAGGCAAATGAAACAGAATCTGATGAGAGTGAGAATGAGAAAACAGAGGGTCGAGTTCTGAGAAAGAGAACTTGGATTGGAGAAAGAAATTGTAAAGAAGTGAGACCAAAAAGGGTTGTAAGAGGAGATCTTTGGCCTAACAGGATAAAGAGGCTAAGGTACAGACTGACACGAGCAAATTCATCGAAAGCTGAACAGGTGAACGAGGTGTCCAGTCAGAATCAAGCAAAGGGCGATAAACAAAAGGTCTCAAAAGAACCAGAGGAGATCAGGAGAATCAGAAAACCTAACCAGAAGTATAGGTCACCGGAATGGACGTACGTGGCACTGTCTGAAGGTGAAGAGGCAGAAAGTCAAGGAAATCCAGAGGAGACCTTACGAGGAGTGGTTGAGGAGGAGAAAGCTGTTGGAATCCTGAAAGTTATCTTGACTGATATTGGAGAAGAGTCAGATGCTCAGGATGTTGAAGATCTGATACAATTTGATGTTGCTGAAGAAGAAGTGAAAAGTGATGAAAATCCAAATTGAGTGAACTGAAGGAGTCACTTGGAGAAGAGTAAAGAGAAGAAAATCTAAAATTAGCTGTTTGGAATAATCTAGTGTTTTAAAAATTCAGTAGTGGAGTAGTAGAGGCTAAGTCAAAAGACACTGCCGAAGTAATAAAATGGCTAACACAGAAAATAATCAAAGTAGATGTGCCTTCTTGAATAGATGGTGTAGAATGTGCTGCTGCTGTACAGGATTATTAATGCTATTATGGGGTGTACTTGCTTTACTAGTTACCTTTAGGGTTACAATAGATACTTTTGGAATACATGCTAAGAATGTGACTAACATAGAGAAGAGTTCACAAAAAGTAGTTCCAACTAGAATTAGTAACATTTACATACATAAAGATAGGTCAATTAATGATTTTTCTAGCAATGTTTTTTCAAAGTTGTTGTATGAATACGTAAAGACAATGGAAGTAAGGGATTGCTACGTTTGTATGCAATTGCCTGCATCCGTTTCAGAGGGTGTTACTTATCATCATTTACCAGCTACGTATGGAATTTCATGTAGTGTGTTAAGTAGTGTTTTTTATTTGTTAGGGAAAATAGATTATGAGATGTCTAACAAAGATAACATTTTTGGGCAATTGCCTATGAATAGAACGCTGAATCCAGCTAAAGAAGCTAACATTTTTGGTGAGATTTTTATTGAGACAGAAGAATTAACATTAGATTACATTTTTAGAAACAATTTAACATGTAGTTTGAAAGAAGAAGAAAAGGCTTTCCTAGACCAGGTAGAGAAAAGGAGAGTGAGCATGCATGAAAAGGCAGGGAAATATAAAATGAGTGAGACAATATGGGGTATTGAGATGGGAAAGGAGTTGAGGAATGGGGCCAGTCCAACTTTGGCATTAGATGCACCATAGATGGGTAAACTATGCATTACCAGAAGGAAATCCCAATATGATAGCTATTTTGTTGGGACTAGTGAGTGCCATGATACATACTTTATTGCAACAGGATGGGGATTCAAGGGAGGAGAAGATCCGGTTTTCCCGGGAGTGTATTATATTTGTGGGAATAAGGCTTATTACAGGTTGCCTGACCATTGGTATGGCACGTGTTATGTTGGCCTGGTCTTTCCAAAGATTTTTCATATAGATAAGATAGAAGATGTAGAGCATATTAATCTACTAACACGTTTTAAGAGAGAAACTTGGTCAGAAATTGTAGGTGATATTTTTGGAGCTTTAATTCCAGCAGTGGGAATTTCATTAAATGCATATGGAATTCGGAAACTGTCAACAGTGGTGGATCGCTTATCGACAAGTACCGCTGGAGGGTTTCTTTTGGTAAATACGGAGATGATTGCCGTACGTGCCATGTCTATGCAAAATCGACTTGCCCTTGATATTCTATTGGCCAAAGAGGGTGGAGTCTGTGGAATGCTGAAAGTTCAACATTGTTGCACTTACATTCCTGACGAAAGTAAAGATCTAAAGGTCTATATCAAAAATATTACTGATTTGCATGAAGAATTAGTACCACTCGAAGCTGAAAGTATCTGGACTAAATTAGCTAATAAGATAGTTGCTGTTAAGAGTTTGATTGCTAAGATAGGTAGTATTATTATTGGTAAAATATTATTTTCTTTGACATGTGTGGTTGTTGCTTTATTGATGCTTAGATTGGGGTGTTTGTGTTGTAAAAACAGGGGAGGGAATAAGAGAATAATTAGAGGAAATACTGAAAAGAAACAAAAGAAGTCAAAGAGAGACCCACAAGAAATAGAATTAGAAGAATTTAGGGAGAGTGTTTACTTGGAGTCAAAGAGGGATGATGAAAGAGAGTCTGGTGTGTAGTGTCGTAAAAGACATTTCAATTTCTCCTAAAATGGGGACTACATTTTTTTTTTTTGGTTGGTTTTTGTGGTGATATATATCACCAAAGGGGGGATTGCTGGAGCACGGTTTTCTATTGAAAATTTATTGAGATTTAAACTCCAGTTTTATGTTTATATGTCATAATTGAAATTACTGATAATTAATTAATAATTACTAATTTTGTTAAAGTTTCTGACTAATCAACATTACTAATGAAAGAATTACACGCGGGAATGCATTTATGTTGCTTTATTAATATGTGAACTAAGTTGGTGAGCAAATTAATAAAATATGTGTGGCTAAAGTGTTATTTGTTTTGTGTTTGTGTTTTTAAATATCGTGCTTTAACCCCTTCGCTGCTGCGGACATTCCGCTGCAGCGCTGGGGGGGGCAGGGGGGCAGCGCGGTGGGCCTGTGCTCATGACGGAGCCGCTCCGTCATGAGCCACGGTTGAGCTGTGCTCATGACGGAACGGTTCCGTCATGACTCCGCCCATTTGCGTTGTCCCCCCGCACAGGCAGGGAAACAGCGCCGCGTAGGCGGAGCGGCCGCCAACGGTCATGTCATGACGGAACCGTTCCGTCATGAGCACACGGCAACCGTGGCTCATGACGGAACGGTTCCGTCATGAGCGGGGAAGGGGTTAATGCTTTTTTGTGTCGCCGAAGGCTAGATAATTGCATACACATAAGGGTAATAGTGGGTATTAACACTGTGTTATCATTACGATGTAGTAACGTTGTTTTGTATTTCTTTTAATTAAGATGGTCCGTTTTGGCCTAATCCAAGATGGCAGATATTTACAGCCTGCATTCGAGCATTTGAAATTTGACGAGAGGCCTCGCTGAACATGGTTGGAAGTCACCTGACCACCACGGCATCTGACTGTGTTAAAAGTTTCCGTGAGGACAGCACCTCCAGGCTCGCTGCCAATTGCCCTTGGAGAAGAATAAAGCCACAATGAACTCTGATAAACTTGCGGTGGCTTCACTATGGTTCCGAGGAAGAGCATTCATGGATGTATCATTTTTTTTAGTTTGAGCTTCCTTCTTCCGTGTTTTTATTTTTGTGATTTTTGTGAGCGGAGATTTTCTAAATGTTGCGAATCAACATCCTTTCCTGCTCGCTCTGCTCAATGGCTCAACGGACATTTAGAGATTGTTTGTTACTTTTAATTTGTTAGTTTCCCTATAAATATTGTTAGGCTAGAGAGGGTCTAAGGCCTCTTCTTCCCGAACCTATGCTCGAGAGGATCGACGCTGATTGAGAGGACGGCGACTCGAGAGACTTTACTGAGAGACCTGTCCTGACCCAAATGACACTTAGCTAGAATAGGTAACTATGAGAATAATGATTTTGCTAATGATTGACTTTCACTTGAACTAATTTAGATAAAAGATAACTTTGGTTTGAATTCCAGTGTCGGGTGGTTATTTCTTTGTCATTTATTGAGTTACAAATGTATTTCCTATGTTTTAAAATCATGACTCGAGACAATTTCTTTAGGTTGCATTGACCTCGCTTTGGACGCAGATTGTTTAGGATTTCTCTCATATATTCAGTGTGGATAGAGTAATAGAATGAATGTTAGTTTGATGGGCCCTAGCGTATGATGAGTGTATGTGCGTGTGACTGTAGAATTACTCTGTCTGTGGAAGTAGGTAGAATTTATAGGCTCCGATCTGCAGCAGTAGGACCGCCACTGCCGGCACGGCAGTCCTTACGCCATCATAATGAGCGCCTAAGTTACAAAATAATTTATTAAACAACACCCTTTCAAACCCGCAATATTCCACACAACCTATTTAAAAAAGAAAGTTGGTTTTAAAATGTATACAAAAATTTGTTTCTACGTAAATAATAATTAAAAATACAATTATGTAGTTACAAAATATCCCACAATTGATGTACTACTTAATTTGAATTATAATTATTTTATTTTTTGTCAGTCAAGAGATACTTTATTTTGGCCTCACAAGACCTTAAAAGCACAAATAAAACATTGGAAAATTCAGTACAAATTGTCAGTATAATTTTTTTTATATACACATCAAAATATGAAAGCATTAAAGTGTTAACAAAGTATTAAATAGCTTAATAGGCGCTGAGTATCTCGAGTATGTAGTACAAATTCATGTTTTAAAAAACAGATTATAATTCAGAGTCCCGAATCGTAGTAAGTGCAAAGAGTGGGTGGTTTAGACTTAGGTGCCGATCACGATCCGGTAAAAACCGGGTACGAACCGTCGGACGGAGCATATTCTCCGTCCGACCCGTACCCGGTCTTAAAAATATATAAACATGGAATTACGATTCGCACGGAAACACCATTTCCGTACGAATCGTACAAAACCCCGACCGACAAAAATAAACATACAAATGTGATCCGGGAAAGCGCCGACGTGACGTCGGGACGCACGCAGCCTGCCATTCACGAACCAGGAATCACGATTCGCACCGACGTCATCCCGCACGGTGAATATTTTCCGGCAGCCAAAAACTGCCGGGAAATCAGGACGACGCGAACAAGGAGTACCTGTACGCGACGGACAGACATGGACCCGAACCTACGTGTCATCCCGGCCCTCATAGCAGTCGACCTCCTCCACAGGTTACGACGCAGACGCCGCAGAAGGACAGAACAACAAAGGGAGGGGGGAAAGGGGGGGGGCAGGACCAGGGGCAGGCCACAAAACCCCCACCAAAGTCACACAGCATACATGCCCTGGACATACCTGACCCCCAGGCCCTGGTCACTACGAGGGGGTGGGGGGCGTGTCCAGCAAAGCCAGCATCCGCCACAACGGAAGTGCTTGACGACGCGAACCGGCAACACAACAATACAGGTACGTCCCGTACCCACGCCTTAAGAGCGTGGGTATGAGTCGTACCACGCCCACACCTACGTCATCCCAACAATGGCGGGACGGCTGTACCCACGTGGCAAAGGCCTGGGTATGGCCTGCACAAGCATCACATAGCGTGGGGACGCATATGTACGGACCGTACCCCCACCCCCGTATGCATGGAGCGTACCCCCAACCGCAACAGTGTCAGTCCGACTCGTACCCTCACCCGCGTACGCATGGAGCGTACCCCCACCCCAACAGTGTAAGTACGACCCGTACCCTCACCCGCGTACGTATGGAGCGTACCCCCACCCCAACAGTGTAAGTACGACCCGTACCCTCACCCATGGACGTATGGAGCGTACCCCCACCCCAACAGTGTAAGTACGACCCGTACCCTCACCCGCGTACGTATGGAGCGTACCCCCACCCCAACAGTGTAAGTACGACCCGTACCCTCACCCGCAGACGTATGGAGCGTACCCCCACCCCAACAGTGTAAGTGCGACCCGTACCCTCACCCACGGACATATGGAGCTTACTCCCACCCCAACAGTGTAAGTACGACCCGTACTTTCACCCGCGGACGTATGGAGCCTACCCCCACCCCAACAGTGTAAGTACGACCCGTACCCTCACCCGCGGACGTATGGAGCGTACCCCCACCCCAACAGTGTAAGTACGACCTGTACCCTCACCCACGGACGTTTGGAGCGTACCCCCACCCCAACAGTGTAAGTACGACCCATACCCTCACCCGCGGACGTATGGAGCATACCCCCACCCCAACAGTGTATGTACGGACCCTACCCCCACCTCGTATGCATGGAGCGAACCCACACCCGTGTATGTTCTAAGCGTACATATCCTGAAATAGGAGGGGTGGGTGCAGAGTCCTCCCAGCAGTGCCCAGAGACAGGAGGGGTGGGTGCAGAGTCCTCCCAGCAGTGCCCAGAGACAGGAGGGGTGGGTGCAGAGTCCTCCCAGCAGTGCCCAGAGACAGGAGGGGTGTGTGCCTATCACTCCCAGCAGTGCCCAGAGACAGGAGGGGTGGGTGCAGAGTCCTCCCAGCAGTGGCCAGAGACAGGAGGGGTGGGTGCAGAGTCCTCCCAGCAGTGCCCAGACACAGGAGGGGTGTGTGCAGAGTCCTCCCAGCAGTGCCCAGACACAGGAGGGGTGTGTGCAGAGTCCTCCCAGCAGTGCCCAGAGACAGGAGGGGTGGGTGCAGAGTCCTCCCAGCAGTGCCCAGAGACAGGAGGGGTGGGTGCAGAGTCCTCCCAGCAGTGCCCAGAGACAGGAGGGGTGGGTGCAGAGTCCTCCCAGCAGTGCCCAGAGACAGGAGGGATGTGTGCCTATCACTCCCAGCAGTGCCCAGAGACAGGAGGGGTGGGTGCAGAGTCCTCCCAGCAGTGCCCAGAGACAGGAGGGGTGGGTGCACAGTCCTCCCAGCAGTGCCCAGACACAGGAGGGGTGTGTACAGAGTCCTCCCAGCAGTGCCCAGAGACAGGAGGGGTGGGTGCAGAGTCCTCCCAGCAGTGCCCAGAGACAGGAGGGGTGTGTGCCTATCACTCCCAGCAGTGCCCAGAGACAGGAGGGGTGGGTGCAGAGTCCTCCCAGCAGTGCCCAGAGACAGGAGGGGTGGGTGCACAGTCCTCCCAGCAGTGCCCAGACACAGGAGGGGTGTGTGCAGAGTCCTGCCAGCATTGCCCAGAGACAGGAGGGGTGGGTGCAGAGTCCTCCCAGCAGTGCCCAGAGACAGGAGGGGAGTGTGCCTATCACTCCCAGCAGTGCCCAGAGACAGGAGGGGTGGGTGCAGAGTCCTCCCAGCAGTGCCCAGACACAGGAGGGGTGTGTGCCTATCACTCCCAGCAGTGCCCAGAGACACCCCAACAGTGTAAGTACGACCCGTACCCTCACCCATGGACGTATGGAGCGTACCCCCACCCCAACAGTGTAAGTACGACCCGTACCCTCACCCGCGTACGTATGGAGCGTACCCCCACCCCAACAGTGTAAGTACGACCCGTACCCTCACCCGCAGACGTATGGAGCGTACCCCCACCCCAACAGTGTAAGTGCGACCCGTACCCTCACCCACGGACATATGGAGCTTACTCCCACCCCAACAGTGTAAGTACGACCCGTACTTTCACCCGCGGACGTATGGAGCCTACCCCCACCCCAACAGTGTAAGTACGACCCGTACCCTCACCCGCGGACGTATGGAGCGTACCCCCACCCCAACAGTGTAAGTACGACCTGTACCCTCACCCACGGACGTTTGGAGCGTACCCCCACCCCAACAGTGTAAGTACGACCCATACCCTCACCCGCGGACGTATGGAGCATACCCCCACCCCAACAGTGTATGTACGGACCCTACCCCCACCTCGTATGCATGGAGCGAACCCACACCCGTGTATGTTCTAAGCGTACATATCCTGAAATAGGAGGGGTGGGTGCAGAGTCCTCCCAGCAGTGCCCAGAGACAGGAGGGGTGGGTGCAGAGTCCTCCCAGCAGTGCCCAGAGACAGGAGGGGTGGGTGCAGAGTCCTCCCAGCAGTGCCCAGAGACAGGAGGGGTGTGTGCCTATCACTCCCAGCAGTGCCCAGAGACAGGAGGGGTGGGTGCAGAGTCCTCCCAGCAGTGGCCAGAGACAGGAGGGGTGGGTGCAGAGTCCTCCCAGCAGTGCCCAGACACAGGAGGGGTGTGTGCAGAGTCCTCCCAGCAGTGCCCAGACACAGGAGGGGTGTGTGCAGAGTCCTCCCAGCAGTGCCCAGAGACAGGAGGGGTGGGTGCAGAGTCCTCCCAGCAGTGCCCAGAGACAGGAGGGGTGGGTGCAGAGTCCTCCCAGCAGTGCCCAGAGACAGGAGGGGTGGGTGCAGAGTCCTCCCAGCAGTGCCCAGAGACAGGAGGGATGTGTGCCTATCACTCCCAGCAGTGCCCAGAGACAGGAGGGGTGGGTGCAGAGTCCTCCCAGCAGTGCCCAGAGACAGGAGGGGTGGGTGCACAGTCCTCCCAGCAGTGCCCAGACACAGGAGGGGTGTGTACAGAGTCCTCCCAGCAGTGCCCAGAGACAGGAGGGGTGGGTGCAGAGTCCTCCCAGCAGTGCCCAGAGACAGGAGGGGTGTGTGCCTATCACTCCCAGCAGTGCCCAGAGACAGGAGGGGTGGGTGCAGAGTCCTCCCAGCAGTGCCCAGAGACAGGAGGGGTGGGTGCACAGTCCTCCCAGCAGTGCCCAGACACAGGAGGGGTGTGTGCAGAGTCCTGCCAGCATTGCCCAGAGACAGGAGGGGTGGGTGCAGAGTCCTCCCAGCAGTGCCCAGAGACAGGAGGGGAGTGTGCCTATCACTCCCAGCAGTGCCCAGAGACAGGAGGGGTGGGTGCAGAGTCCTCCCAGCAGTGCCCAGACACAGGAGGGGTGTGTGCCTATCACTCCCAGCAGTGCCCAGAGACAGGAAGGGTGTGTGCCTATCACTCCCAGCAGTGCCCAGAGACAGGAGGGGTGGGTGCAGAGTCCTCCCAGCAGTGCCCGGAGACAGGAGTGGTGGGTGCAGAGTCCTCCCAGCAGTGCCCAGAGACAGGAGGGGTGTGTGCCTATCACTCCCAGCAGTGCCCAGAGACAGGAGGGGTGGGTGCAGAGTCCTCCCAGCAGTGCCCAGAGACAGGAGGGGTGGGTGCAGAGTCCTCCCAGCAGTGCCCAGACACAGGAGGGGTGTGTGCAGAGTCCTCCCAGCAGTGCCCAGAGACAGGAGGGGTGAGTGCAGAGTCCTCCCAGCAGTGCCCAGAGACAGGAGGGGTGTGTGCCTATCACTCTCAGCAGTGCCCAGAGACAGGAGGGGTGGGTGCAGAGTCCTCCCAGCAGTGCCCAGAGACAGGAGGGGTGTGTGCCTATCACTCCCAGCAGTGCCCAGAGACAGGAGGGGTGTGTGCAGAGTCCTCCCAGCAGTGCCCAGAGACAGGAGGGGTGGGTGCAGAGTCCTCCCAGCAGTGCTCAGACACAGGAGGGGTGTGTGCCTATCACTCCCAGCAGTGCCCAGAGACAGGAGGGGTGGGTGCAGAGTCCTCCCAGGAGTGCCCAGTGACAGGAGGGGTGGGTGCAGAGTCCTCCCAGCAGTGCCCAGACACAGGAGGGGTGGGTGCAGAGGCCCCCAGCAGTGCCCATGGAAAAAAAAAGGGTGGAGTACCCACAGATCCAATTGCCACAATTGTCAGTCAGGTGCACAAAGACCCTGCAGTACATGTAACACATGTGTGTGAGGCTGGGAGTACACACATGCATACAGCCTAAAAGGGAACATGTCAACATGAAGTCATGTCAACAGACTACATACACAAGTACAGTGATCATCAAGGATGCCACGAATTATGCAGGTGGAGACATCGCTCTGCATGCATGGCCAAAGTTGAAGGGGTCCGTCACACACCCAGCTAATGTAGACACAGCTCAGCGCTAAATATTGGGAACACCCTGCAGGGAAGATGTCAGGGTACACAGAGGAAGGAACACACCTTGGGACAATTTCACCATGCAGTAACTGCTTACATGAACAGAGAAACCTAGCTAACACTTTGTGATGGCACACAGATACCAGGGTACCCCCTATGACCAGCACACTACTACATTTCCCACACACCCAACACATGATCACCACCCAAAATAATGTAGCAGCCCCACCAACAGCAATACTTATTTATTTATTTATTTATTTATGGGATTTTTAATGCGCAACTAATACCCTAGGGTGTCTAGGCGCAATGAGATGCTCTAGGATACACAAAATTGAGAACAGGAACTTATTGATTAAATAGCCAAGTTTTCAGAGCCTTACGGAAGGCAATGAGTGTTGGTGCTGTTTTAATATACAAGGGGAGTGTGTTCCACAGTATGGGGGTCGCTACCAGGAAGCGTCTATCTCCCCATGTGGCCGTTCTTGTTCGGGGAACATGCAATAGGTGGCTTGCTGCTGATCTTAGATTCTTTCCAGGTATGTACACCTGAAAAGCTTCCTTTAAGAACTTTGGTCCAGTCTGATGAATGGCCTTGTAGGCGATGCAGAGAGCCTTGAATTTAATTCTGCTCTCCACTCTTAGCCAATGTAGATGGCGTATGGCTGCTGAAGTAGAGTGTCGCCAAGGAATATTAAGCAGAATTCGTGCTGCCACATTTTGCACGGACTGCAGTTTGTTCAGGATGTATTTGTGAGTGCTAAGGAAGAGGGCGTGAGTAGTAGTTGCCCAGTTTACCACAAAAGCAGTAGTGTTCTAAGGGAAAAAAAGCAGTAGTGTTCTAAGGGAAAAAAAGGCTTTATTCAGCATTTCCAAATAAAGTTTGTGTGGATAAAGTTCAATATTTACAAAGCCCATAGGGCAGTCCATGAGTCACAGCTGGATGGGGGACACAGTGGGACGCGTGTCCCCTAGCTTGCCTGCACAGTCAGACTCCTTCGTCTTCCACAGCGGGGAGGGCATCATGTGGGGGGGAAGGACCAGGCACCGCAGGGACATGAGGGCGAAGGGTAGGCGTCGTGGGTGCTGGGATGGAGGACTCCACCACAGGGGGTGGGGCAGGGCCAAAGGCAGAGGCCAGGATGTCGCTGCACACCTTAGCAAGGTCCTCCAGCGTCTCCCCTGCACCCGAAGGAACCACAGGCCCCAAGGAGGAGGGGGGGTCAGAGGGATGGGTCGCAGCGCCACTGGGGGAGGGTGTGGACAGGGGGGGGACTCAACCACCCTGACCAGGGACTCCCTTGACCGCTTGCGGGGTGGTGTCACAGTGGGGCTCAGGGACAGAGCGGCCATGAAGGAGTCCTTGCCGGATATGTGGCCAGGAGAGCTGAGGGGAGGGGATTTGGAGGGAGTGGATTTGGTGGAATGCGGACTCCCACTCTGGCTGCGTGACTTACGTTTGCCCCCCGACCCAGTGGGTGTGCCTACTTCACCCTGTGTGTGCGTGCCAGGAGGTGTGCGTATGACCTTCCCTGCTGGTGTGGTGCCTGTGTCTGTTGTGGTGGGTGCATGCTGACGTCTGGGTGTACATGGGACAGGCATGGGAGTGGGAAGTGTGGATGGGTCAGGGGTAGGGGGTTGGACGTAGCGCTGCAGGAGACCCACTGCTGCAGTCAGTGTGGAGTCAATGGACCTCAGCAAGTTGCGTTGGTCAGCCTGCGATGAAAAAATGCCCTCCAAGTATGCCTCCATGTTGTTCAGCACTTGGCTGTGGTCATGGAAGACATTAAGCATCGCAGCCTGACCAACCTGCAACTGCCGCTGGATGTCCACAGACTCGGCATTGGCGGCAGCAGTGGAGACAGGGGCAGGGAGTGCGGTGCCTGGCAGGAAGGAGACATGTGGTGACCGGGCACGCTGGGAAGGGACACAAGCAAGTGGGAGGCGGCTGGTGGCAATGGAGGGGGCGGGGTGAGATGTTGTGCCGCTGTCAGCTGCTGGTGCAGCCTCCGCCCACTCGGAGAGATCATCCTCGGACCCGTCAGCTTCATATTCTGTCGTGCCAGTGGACAGGTCCTCGGCCTCACTCTCCTCCGCCTCAGTTCCACTCAATGTGCCAGCCACGATGTCAACGCTGGCACTGGTGCTCGGTCCCTCCACTCCGTCTGTGCTCATGTCTCCCTCCGTGTCCCCCGACGATGCTGTGGGCAAGGTGAAGAGACAGTAATTAATCACACACCTGTATACATATGTCACATGAGTCCAATCTACATAGGTTACAGTGCATAGCCTGAAAAGAAAGATCAGTAACATCTACAAAACAAGGTACAGATGTAGGGCATGCAACACACAGTTGGTTGACCCACCATGCCACTGAAAATCCATGGAGAGCATGACACAATATCAAATGACATGAAATGGAGTTTGACAGAGGAGCCAGGCCCTGGGGACAATCCAGCACTGCATCTGCACCACACAGCGTTGCCGAAAATAGGGATGAGCAGGGACCATATCCATGAACTTGAGGCACATGCTGCATAGGTAACACTGAAAACATGCCCACCATGACTGGCTCACTGCACCTTGAGTGTATATCCAGACAAACATCACACACTGGCCAGACCTAGAAAGGAGAATTCTGGTTTTGACATGTAGGCTTGGCCCGCACCAACCACCCCCTACATGAGACAATTTGTTGAGACACAGGTGGCACTTACATCTCTTAGTCTGGGTGAAATACACAGGGGCTGCATAAATGCAAGATTGGACGCCAAATACCCAAGGTGCGCCTGCCCAAATAATCATGTACAAATGGCCATCATCAGATGATTGTAACAAGACACACAGGCACTGGCCACCGTGAGTATGAACAAGGAAAATCAGGTCAGGCTGTACAGTGGACACTTGTACTACATTTTACGTCAATATACATGGTGCCATTGGACAATGGCACAGAGCACAACCTATGCTGTAGACACTGAGAGTGTCCACGTTTTGTGATGACACACATGACACCAATGAAAATATGCCCCAGGGGACAGTAGTGGCCACACAACTCCATGGTCCTGAATGGGAATGACTGCAACACACGCCACCATCCCTGCACTATGCGTATCGCACACTCATGCACATCATGTCACAGGCCAGAACATAGGACATGCGTGCTGTAAGGCATGACACTTGAGAGACTAACTCCCATGCCTGGACTCAGCATCAGTGCCAACTGACATGGAACCCACATGTACTGAACTGGACAGGGCACAGGCAAGGTCCCAAAACCTGTTACACACCACCCCCACACATGATGCTACAGGCATAGTTCACGTGGAGAAAGCGCCAGCCTACATTACCTTGTGAAGGAGTGACTACACACAGACCAGGGAACACATTGCAAGGAGGGGAAGGGAGGCAGGAGAGCACCGCTATACTGTGGGTAACTGGATCTGCACAGCACCTTTAAACCCTGGCAGTGTATCCATGCAACTGTGCACTTACAAATGCTGGTGACACACAACAAACACACATGTACCTACCCCCTTCCTGCTGCTGCTTCTCCTGTAAGCACCTGTCCAAGTCTGGAAATACCACCGCCAGCACACGCTTGTGGATGTGGGTCAGACGGCGGCGCCCACGGTTCTTATGGGTCTCAGGTGAGTCCCCCAGCAGGACCCGTGCGATCCTCCGCGTCCAGCACCGGATATCCTGCCAGCGTTTCCTCACCTGGGCCAGGCGCCGCTTGCGACCATCCGCACTCCTCACGGTACTGACGGCGGTCATCCATATCTGCTTCTTGGCAGAGGCGCCTACCTGTGAGGATGAACAAGTGACACTACATCAATACACCAGGCATATGTCACAGAGAGACATATTAGAACAAATTTGCTGTTTACAACAAGGCATAGTATGCATCCAACGCATTGCACCATTGTCATAGGGACATGATCCTCTGGGGAAGGGCAAAAGCAGTACGTGCCATTGAAAGTACACAGGTGGAATGAGGGCAACGACACAATCAATGATCCAGGCTCACACTGTGCATCACAAGCTACACCAGGATAATGTGCAGCACCTCTAAGCAGTCACATGCCACAGGCCACTAACGCTACCGCAGCAGAGTACACAGACACACACAGGCACAGGACATTCACCTGCCATTGCCAAATGCAGCGACAAACCTCACTCTGCACATGTGCCACTAGACGGGGGGGGCTCACAGGTGTGGGGCTGGCCATGCACATCAGACACACAGCACTGCTCCCTGCTCACATCACATGGGCAGGGTATATCCATCCCTCATGCAGCCCGGGTGCCACACTCCACATATGCACCCACCCACATGACAGGGGACTTACACACACACCGATGTCCAGGGTACGAACACATCATGTGGACACTCTCAGCACAGGTACACAGAACTAACACACATCTGTGGGTACAGTCACCTGTCACACTGGGCTGACCACATAATAAAATGAGGACTGTAGAGGCTACATTCCCAGGAGGACAAGACAGGCAGAATGTGGCATGCACCATGCAGTGATTGTCACAGTAAACACAATGCAAGTGAGGACGGCAGACATGCACCACAGCATGCCCGGACTGGGAGACATCAGGCATTCCCCCCTGGGACCCCACCTACAGTACATAGCATGAGTGCCACACCTGGACACAATGCCAGAAGTCACAGTCACAAACAAGAGCCACAGTCTGTGCTAGTAGACTCTGCACTCACCTGATACCCTGGTCGGCCATACAGCAGGGGGTACTGTGGGAGGATCACATCCAGCAAAGCCAGGTTCTCCTCCAGGGTGAAAGGCTGTGACCTCTCCACAGACCTTGACATGGTTCCAGGGAATCAGTAGCAGCAGCTGGGTCGTCGAATACAAAGATGTGCAGGCAAGTGCTCCCTCATGGGACCTGGCTGCCTTATATCTGCCTTGCTGGCCTGTTTCATGCACAGGAGTACAGAGTGATTGGTCACTCACATTTGCATCCTATGTTTCCTCCAATCCCTTCAAACCTAGCACAGTCAGTGGGTTCTTATTGTGTTTTTTTCTTGAGCATGATGTCAACTCCAGAACCACATTGCAACAAAGTAGATTCATTCAAACTGACTACTGCTGTGCACCTGCAGAAACAATTTCAAACTTTAAACTTGGTCTCCATGACAACCAGCATGCATGTAGGCCTTTATACTTGTCCCTCATGTGTCCCCTATGTAATTTGGAGTTTCACACACAGGTACGGTGCGTACCGGGGCCCTAGGGCACCACAAATGCATAGCAACGGCCCGTACAGGCGTGTGTACGGTCCGTACCACTATGAGTACGCATACGCGAGAACACCCATAGTGATAATGAGCGTACAGGCGTGTGTACGGTCCGTCTCACTATGGGTGTTCTCGCTTATGCGTACTCATAGTGATAGTGAGCGTACAGGCGTGTGTACGGTCCGTACCACTATGGGTACACATACGCGTGAACACCCATAGTGATAGTGAGCGTACAGGCGTGTGTACGGTCCGTACCACTATGAGTACCCATATGCGAGAACACCCATAGTGATAGTGAGCGTACAGGCGTGTGTACGGTCCGTCTGTCCGTGTGTAGCTGGGTCTTGGTAGGAGTGTCACCTGGCAGCCATACGTGTCCAGGGCATGTGGCACATACCTGACTCCGTATGTCGCATATGTGTATTGACAGATTAACATGTGCTCAAATTGTTGTTGTAGTGCACTCACTCTTCCTTGTCACTTCCAAATTACTGCAGAGCGCCGCCTCTTCCCCGAGCAATTCCGGACTTGGCTGACATGCGGGAGAATGACTGTATCCGGCGCTACCGCTTCCCCCAACCGTTGATTGAGGAGTTGACGGCGAGGCTGGCACCACACCTGCAACCGCTGCACAGGTATCCTACGGCACTGACACCCAAGCTGAAGGTAATGGCAGCCCAACATTTTCTTCCCATGGGTACCTTTCAAAATACCATAGCTCATGTTGGTGGCATGTCCCAGAGCATGTTCTGCCGTGTGCTGCATGATTTCTTAGAGGCCATGTTCCCAACCCCTGAAATGTTGACTGGGGTCAAGCGTGGATTCTATGCCCTGGGAGGGATGCCCCATGTCATTGGGTCCATAGATGGTACACATGTGGCTTTGGTACCACCACAGGCACAGGAGGTAGCGTACAGGAATCGCAAGCACTACCACTCCATCAATGCCCTTGTGGTGTGTCTGTCCAACATGGTGATTTCACATGTCTGTGCTCGTTTTCCAGGATCAGCACACGATGCCTACATCATGAGGCGTAGCAGGGTGCCTGAGATGATGACGCAGCTGCGCAACGAATGAGCATGTGTTGTTGGTGGGTACACTCTGTCTGTCCTGTATTTTGCGTAGACTTCCAGCACGACCGCTTCTCCTGTCCTACTTATGTGCATGTGCTTTCCATGTAGGGGACGCTGGCTATCCCAACATGCCATGGCTGATCACACCTCTCCGCAACCCCATCACGCCGGCCCAGCTCCGCTACAACACCGCCCATGGCCGGACAAGGCGTGTGATAGAGAGGTCATTTGGCCTCCTGAAGAGCCGATTCAGATGCCTCCACAAGACCTGCGGTGCCCTCCCATATGCCCTGGCAAAGGTCTGCAAAATCTTCATGGTCTGCTGCATGCTGCACAACATGGCAGTTGAGAAAGCTGTGCCACTCATCCTGGATCAAGATGATCAGGACCATCCACCCGTGGAGGACGAAGGGCTTGGCAATGGGGCTAGTGATGTGGAGGATGTGGTTCCGCAAGAGGACATCCGGAGTCGGCTCATACGCGACTTCTTTGCTTAGTGGTGAGTACCAGTGTCTGTGTGTGCACGCATTGGTCCCCGTGTGGCATGTGTTGCCATGTGTGTGTCCATCTGCATGTATGGCACGTGAGTCAGAGGTGTGTGTGGATGTGTCACTCGAGTGATGGTGCCAGTGATGAGTGTATTTCCCCAGTCATAATTGTGACCTAGCATGTTGTCATCCTTACATGTGTCGCGTACATGCACATGCAAGTGGCTGTGCTTTTTGTGGCTGACTTCTTGTGTGTCTCTCATCCCCAGGTACTTGCGCATGCCGTCTGCTGGTTGCATTGTTGTGGCACTGCTATTCCTCATGGACACGTCATCGTGTGCTGACTCAGCGTTACACGCACGGACAAGTTTGGAAGTCTCCTTAGGGTAAGGGATGCATCAGGGGTGTATTGGGTGTGGCAGTTGTTTACGATGTGTGCACACTGCCCCCGTCGATGTTTGGTTCCTCTGCAGACATGTCGCATCACCATGGGACACATGACATGCAGCTGGGTACACCTGGATAGATGGTCACACTTGTTGACAGTCATCAGTGATGGGATTGTGGATTATGATGATGGCATCAATGTGTGTTACACTGCCCTTGGACACATACGGTTTGCATTGGCTTGACATGGTGTGGGACTTCCACATCAGAGGATCAATGGTGTATGGCAGCCTCTCCGTGAGCAGCAGGGGGTGTTTAGCTGTTAGCCGACACTTGTGTGCCAGTTCCATGGCTATCACGCATTTGTGCTGCAGAAGGGGGGTTCCAGTGTTGGACCCACATGTTACTCCACATGACCTGTTCATGTGTACTCCAAGTTGCCTCTGCATTCCCAAATACATGCATAATAAAGGTGTCCCTATGGCTCCAAGGTGCCTCTTCTCAGTCAATGCTGGTGTGTTGCCACGGTGCATCCGGCATGTCTGGCATGGTTTTCCGTGATAGTGGCTATGTGTCTATGTGTAGAGTAGCAAGATGCAAGCTGTTTGTGTGGGATTAGACTGTGTATTGTGCATGATGTCCATGACTGTGTGTGTATTGTGACATGTGCCATCCCCATGCATCCAACGTTGGCCAGGCCACCATTCTCTGCATCCACCTGACTCAAGCTTGCAGGACATGGTTCTGCAACCTGTCCACACATACCTGGGTGCCCCACAGGACACTCCACATGATCCCTGACCTCTGCGCATGGCTGTCGCTATACTCAAAATGTCTGTCGGCACGGTTGTGCGGCCACCCCCTCAGCTAGTTGGGCCCATCACGGGTGTGTATGGTGCTCCATGTCTGTCTTGCCTAATACAATGTGACCCATGTGTGTCCTGTGCCAGACTCAGGCCCCAGGGTGTGAATGGTTGAAGTCAAATGAGAACTCAGGCATGGTTAGACTTTACAAGATACATGTAGGTAATAATGCAAAATGTAGGCATCTTCTCTTTATGGTGTAACTTTTTATTTTGGTTGGGGTACGTGGGGGCGGGGGTATGACATGAGGGGCTTTCCGGTGTGGAATCCAAAGTTCACTAGGGGAGTTGGTGTCCTTGCCATTGGAAATCCTCAGAGTCCATGCCACAGTCTTTGTCAACATTGGTCAGACAGTGACCAGCAAGTCCATGTGGCAGAGAATGTCTTTTGCTGCTGTGCTGCTGTTGGTCCAGTGGGCCAGGTGCCAGGCCAGGTGTCCTGGGAGATGGTGCTGTTGCGCTGACCCTCACGGTCTTTTCCGTGGACGACCCGCCCTCCTGCAGGGACCCTCAGAAGCAGGCCGTGACGATGTTTGGGATGCTCCGTCGGATGTCTCCTCCTCCTCCTCCTGATCCCTCCCTGTGGGTGGTGATGTTCTACGCCTGATGGCGCAGGGAGGGTTGCCCATGTTGTCGGCTATCCGACGGAGTGTACTGTGAATTCCCCTGAACACCGTCACGAGCTCAGCTTGTCTGTCCTCCATCCGCCCTTGGTGTCGCAGTAGACAGGCATGTTGCTCCGCATGTTGCTGGGCCTGATGGGTCTTGATCTCCTCGAGGATGGACACAACCTGGGCCATGCCCGTGGTGTCCTGCCGGTATGTGTCCAGGATGTTTCTGACATGGGCATATACCGGTTCCGCAGCCAACCTGTCAGGCTCGCGCCTCCGCCGTCCTCCACTCCCACCACCCCTGCCCACTTGCACCTGGCCTGCCCTTGTGGGCACATCGGGTCTCCGGGACCCCTGAGGGGTGGCATTAGCGTTGTCGCCTGCCTCCTCCTGGGTGCCCGGTACACCGTGTCCCTCCTGGTGAGCCTGGCTGCATTGTGGTGGTGGGGCAGGGATCCTGGGTGTCTCCTGGGAGGTGGCAGGAGTGGGGGTGGTGGTTGGCCCAGTTGTACCTGACGCAGGTGCTGCAGGTGGTTGGACACCAGAGGGGCCAGGTTGGTCGGGGTCGGGTTCGTCCACAGAGTGGTGAGAGTCGTCGCTGCCGGTGGGTCCGTCATCCCGCAGAGCCGGGTCCTGTGAGTCTTCCCCCCCAGTGTTGGGGGCTGATCCACGACGTTGACCTGTGTGTGAGAGAGACAATGTTAATTTTGTTCCATGCAACATCCATGTTTCATTCGTTTCATTCGTTTCTCAGTTGGCACATTTCCTCTGGGAATTTGGATATGGCTTGCATTCCACTCACAGTGCACTTGTGCATGGGTATGTCCCTTGGCCACAGCTTTTGCGACTTTACCTATGTATGGCACAGTCTTACTTGCTGCGTCAATTGTGACTGCAGTCAGCAGTGGAGTGAGCAGGTGTGGCGAGCCATGCATTGGCGCCTTCCGTGTTGCACTGTACATGGGCACATGGAGTTGTTCCACACACTTATATAATGCAGGTAGGTGGCGTTGTGCTCGTGCACAGGTTGAGACATGGCCCAGTGTTTTGCCATGGAGAAGAGAGGGGGATTCAGGCACTGGCCACCCTTGTCTACATGCACGCAGTCCACCTGCTGACGAGCAGACATTCCCCACCCCACAAGGCTGAATTGGTCTCCCTGTGTGTCCCTTTCTCACTCACTCTCTGTCCCCCTCTCCCTCCCTCCCTGTGTCAGCCTCCTCCCTCTGTCCGTCTCCCTCCATCTCTCTCCCCCTCTCCCTCCCTCTGTGTGTCACCCTCTGTCACCTCAGCCCAGCTTCCTAGGCACACACTTTTAGCAGATCTTTGAATGGCCCTTGGCTTGTTGATGTGAGTTTGTTCCTGATCTCCAGGCACCCATTGGGTGTAGTGTCTGTGTCTGCGCTGCTGCTGTGGTGGTGTGTGCTGCCACTCTTTCACAGTGTTGGCTGTTCATTAGCTGCTGTCATGTGCAAAAACGTGCCGTCCCCCCATGTGTTAATGCAAGGCGTCCGCCATATTCTGGCAAGTCTTTCCTGTGTGGGGACACACTGTTTGTCTGGCTGTGACCTAGGCCATATAGGCAGGGGGCATTGTTGTCTGCTTCTGAGTTGCACTATGTGATTTTTGGGGCCCACACTCCCGCCATCCGGGTTACCGTGTCTTGTGTTGGTGTTATCTGTGGCCTGTGACTTTGCATTGTCCAGCTGGGTGCACGGGGCATGGTGGCACCAGTGGCATGTGCGTGTTCATGGAGTGTGGTTGAGTCATGCGATAGCTTGGGGTGGTTGCGTGCCTGTTTGTGAGTTTGGTTGTGGATGACGTTCCCCCCATGTGAGGTGAGTTGTTTGTGTACTCACCCGGGTCTCGGAGTCCTTCTAATCCGTCCACTGACACCACCGGCAGTATGGCCATCACCCTCTCCTCCCAGGGATGGTAGTGTACGGGTCTGCGGGGCGGCCCTCCTCCAGTGACGTTGGCCTGGTTGTGGTCGTCGGTCATTTTGGCTCGGACCCTCCTCTGCAGATCGTAACACCTGGCTTGGCATTCATGCCTGGTCCTTCTGGTGGCCGCAACAGCATTCACAGCATCAACAATCCTCTGCCACATGGCTGTTTTTTCGGTCATGCAGGTCTGTCTGACCAATATTCCAAAAAGGTGTGGCTCGACTCTGAGGATTTCGTCGACAAGGACCTCCGACTCTCGGCTAGTGAACTTTGGATTCTTGTTAGTGGGCATGGTGAGGGGTGTGGGTGTGGATGGTGGGGGGGGGGGTGTGTGGATGGTTGTGGGTGTGTGTGTGTGGTTGTGCAGGTGTGTGTGTGAATGTGATGAGGGGGTGTTTGTGAAGGTGTGTGTGTGAAGGTGTGCAAGTGTAAGGTGTAGTGAAGGTTCAAGTATGGTGCTGTAGGTTGTCTGTGGGGTCTGGCAGCAGTGAGTCTGTTGCAAAGGCTCATGGTTTGTGTGTGTGGGCCCTTTTTATTGGTCCATTGGTGGGTGTGGCTGTGTTTGAAGTTTGGGTGGGTGTGTTATAAGGAGTGGTTGTGTTTTGGGCCTCTGTTTTGGATTTTGGCAGTTGCAGGTCAGTGAATGTGTTGTTTTTGTGCTTGTTGGACATGTTTTGTGGCTTTGTGCCATTCGAATGGTGTATTCTTGTGTTGTTTTGCTTTGTCCTGGTTGTGTACGTGCGTTTTTAGCGTGTGTACGGTGTGTACTTCGGGAATTTTGTTGTACAGTGCTGTCCTTGTGTCTGGCTTGGTACGACTCGTACATGCGCGATGTTGTGTGAAGGTGCTGGTGTTGGGGCCTAGGGTGCGCTCCGTACTTACAATGTTATGGTGGGGGTACGCTCCATGAATACGCGGGTGGGGGTACGTGTCGTACATACACGGTTGGGGTGGGGGTATGCTCCATGCATACGCGGGTGAGGGTACGGGTCGTACATAGACGGTTGGGGCGGGGGTACGCTCCATGCGTACGCGGCTGAGGGTACGGGTCATACATACACTGTTGGGGTGGGGGTACGCTCCATACATACGCGGGTGAGGGTACGAGTTGTACATACACGGTTGTGGTGGGGGTACGCTCCATGCATACGCGGGTGGGGGTATGTGTCGTACATACACTGTTGGGGTGGGGGTACGCTACATGCATACGTGGGTGGGGGTACGTGTCGTACATACACGGTTGGGGTGGAGGTACGCTCCATGTATACGCGGGTGGGGGTATGTGTCGTACATACACGGTTGGGGTGGGGGTACCCTCCATGCATACGCGGGTGAGGGTACGGGTCGTACATAGACGGTTGGGGTGGGGGTACGCTCCATGCGTACGCGGCTGAGGATACGGGTCGTACATACACTGTTGGGGTGGGGGTACGCTCCATACGTACGCGGGTGAGGGTACGAGTCGTACATACACGGTTGTGGTGGGGGTACGCTCCATGCACACGCGGGTGGGGGTATGTGTCGTACATACACTGTTGGGGTGGGGGTATGCTCCATACGTACACGGGTGAGGGTACGAGTCGTACATACACGGTTGTGGTGGGGTACGCTCCATGCATACGCGGGTAGGGGTACGTGTCATACTTACACTGTTGGGGTGGGGGTACGCTCCATATATACGCGGGTGGGGGTACGTGTCGTACATACACGGTTGGGGTGGGGGTACGCTCCATGCATATGCGGGTGAAGGTACGGGTCGTACATACAAGGTTGTGGTGGGGGTACGCTCCATGCATACGCGGGTGGGGGTACATGTCGTACTTACACTGTTGGGGTGGGGGTGCGCTACATGCATACGCGGGTGGGGGTACGTGTCGTACATACACGGTTGGGGTGGGGGTATGCTCCATGCATACGCAGGTGAGGGTACGGGTCATACATACACGGTTGGGGTGGGGGTACGCTCCATGCATATGCGGCTGAGGGTACGGGTCGTACATACACTGTTGGGGTGGGGGTACGCTCCATGCATACGCGGGTGAGCGTACGGGTCGTACTTACATGGTTGTGGTGGGGGTACGCTCCATGCATACGCGGGTGGGGGTACGTGTCGTACATACACGGTTGGGGTGGGGGTAGGCTCCATGCATACGCGGGTGGGGGTATGTGTCGTACATACACGGTTGGGGTGGGGGTACGCTCCATGCATAAGCGGGTGAGGGTACGGGTCATACATACATGGTTGGGGTGGGGGTACGCTCCATGCATACGCGGGTGAGCGTACGGGTCGTACTTACATGGTTGTGGTGGGGGTACGCTCCATGCATACGCGGGTGGGGGTACGTGTCGTACATACACGGTTGGGGTGGGGGTAGGCTCCATGCATACGCGGGTGGGGGTATGTGTCGTACATACACGGTTGGGGTGGGGGTACGCTCCATGCATAAGCGGGTGAGGGTACGGGTCATACATACATGGTTGGGGTGGGGGTACGCTCCATGCATACGCGGCTGAGGGTACGGGTCGTACATACACTGTTGGGGTGGGGGTACGCTCCATGCATACGCGGGTGAGCGTACGGGTCGTACTTACATGGTTGTGGTGGGGGTACGCTCCATGCATACGCGGGTGGGGGTACGTGTCGTACATACACGGTTGGGGTGGGGGTAGGCTCCATGCATACGCGGGTGGGGGTACGTGTCGTACATACACGGTTGGGGTGGAGGTACGCTCCATGCATACGCGGGTGAGGGTACGGGTCGTACTTACACAGTTGTGGTGGGGGACGCTCCATGCATACGCGGGTGGGGGTATGTGTCGTACATACACGGTTGGGGTGGGGGTAGGCTCCATGCATACGCGGGTGAGGGTACGGGTCGTACTTACACGGTTGTGGTGGGGGTATGCTCCATGCATACGCGGGTGGGGGTACGTGTCGTACATACACGGTTGGGGTGGGGGTAGGCTCCATGCATACGCGGGTGAGGGTACGGGTCGTACATACACGGTTGGGGTGGGGGTACGCTCCATACATTCAAGGGTGGGGGTACGTCTCGTACATACACGGGTGTACATACACAGGTGGGGATTCGACTCGTACATAAGTGGGCTGGGGGGTGTTGGGCGCGTATGCGGGCACATGTCTCCATGGTTGCTATGGGAGTTCGGTGCGGACGGTGTTTTTTCCATACGGTTGTAACATCGGACGCACGAGATGGATCGTAATTCCGCGGTCGGACTTTACTTTTCACATTTGTACGGTAAATCCTCCGGGGACGTGTCGGACACATTTTCCGACCCGAGGACGTGTGGGGAATGATTCCCAATGCGATTCGTATGGACTTTTTCCCATGCGAATCGTGATTGCCAGTTTGTACGGCACTCGTACGATTCGTACGGTAAAAAGACCGGATACGAGTCATACGGGGATTTTTTTTACCGGATCGTGATCGGCACCTTAATCTTTCTTCAAAACTGCACGGCGTGCACACCACATTGAGAACAGGTAACGGGAAACTGAATATACAATTGGCATGCCGGTATCATATTTTAGGATCCTATAAGCCTGTGAGCAATAGGAAGTTCCAAGTATCCTGCAAAGCTGTCATAACCAACGATTCCTTATTGCCTTGTAGGTGGGGCAGGAAAAAAAGCACATACAGGTCAGTCTCCGTACAGTTTTTACATGACGGACAATCTTTCGTAGAACTACCCCCCCCCCCCCACTTATAGGTAACAGCACATAAAGGAAGCACACCATACCTAAACTGAAAGTAACGTTTTTTAGCAAGAGAGGGCTGTATGTCATCTATGCTAGATTCTAAGGTATATTGCAGTTTAACTTCTAAAAAGGATGATGTAAGTGTGCCTGTCCTGGAGCCCCTCAGTAATACATTGAGATGGTGATCCTTAAATTTTATTATCAATGCCTTTCTTGGCGTTGACAAAGAACTTTCTTCCGGACTGTCCCATAGGTCTCCCATTCCAATGGATAAGAAGGAATTCTTGATGTAGGTGAGCCAAAGTATTTTGCTTGCTCCCCTGAGGTTTGCCACCTCCCTCAGTTCCTCCTTATACATAGATAATTCTGGAGTACTCCATAGGCGGCACCAGAAAAGAAGAGGTCTAAACGTAACCTCCAGTGTCATTGGGCTGACACCCAGATTCATTCGGAGCGGAGTTAATGGGGTACTATTGGGAAGTCCCAGCAGTTGTCTAAGAAATGAGTTTTCAATCCTGGCAAGTTGTTCGGATGGCCTGTGACCCCATAGTTCCGCTCCATACAGGGCAGCACCTCTGGCTTGCGCCTTATATATTTCCAGCACCGGCCCCAGCATCTTATGTACACACTTCCTCTGCTGTTTCGCTACCTGACGTTTGCGCCAGCTGAAGACAAGCCTTCTTAATTTGATCACCCCACACCAGTTTCTCATTGAGGGATAATCCCAAATATTCACATACAGGGACTTTCTCTAAAAATTCCCCCGCTAATTGTGGATTGGGTCTTTTTGAGCGCCTTGCGTTGAACACCATATATTTTGTTTTCTAGGTGTTGATTTCCAAACCCCTATTCTTGCAAAACAAATAAAAGATATCCAAAACCCTTTGAATACCTATCGGTGATCTTGACAGCAGGGGGTATCATCTGCGAACATCAGGGCAGCTACCTTGCGGCCTGCTAGCTTTGGAGCGTCTATGTCCCCTCCGGCTGTCAAGGCTCCCACTAGGCCATTGATAAAAATACAAAAGAGGGTTGGAGCCAAAACGCACCCCTGTCTCATGCCTCTCTCTATGGGTATGCGGTCAGTGAGGTCTCCATTCTTCCCATATCTAATTTGAGCGTAATTATTCTCATGTAATCTTTTCAAGATCTCGCATAAATACGAAGGTGTCCACAAAGATCATGTAGAGATTGCCACCCTCCAAGATCACTGTTTTCTAGTGCAATAATTGCAACCTGAAAACTTGATCGATTGTGGACATTTTTGTTCGAAAGCCGGCCTGGTAAGGGCTAAGAATGGAAGACTCCTCCATCCAGTTCTGTAATCGGTCCAGAAGCACTCGAGCAAAGATTTTTTGTGCAACATCGATAAGGCTAATGGGCCGATAGTTCGCAGGATGGAGGGATGAACCCTTCTTAAAGATAGGGATGATTTCCGCCCCTAGCCATGTTATGGAGATCTCCATTCCCTGTAGAATAGCGTTGAAAATACTCCAAACATACGGGGCCCAAACGCTGGGTTCTGTGCAATAAAGATCTCCAGGGATCTTATCAAGGCCCGGAGCCTTTGCAGGTATTACTCGAGCAATTGCAGCCGTTACCTCTTTTAGAGAAAATGCGGGTATTTCCGGGCAGGTTGTGTGTGGCTGGGAGATGTGAATTTCAGCTTGCTCAAAAGTACCCTCTACCCTGGAATAAAGTGACTGAAAGTGGGCCCTACAGACCTCAGCACCCAAATTAGGTTTGAATGCTTGTCATCCTCTTTTGAGTTTGTGCTTATTAGTTTCCATTAGGTCCTCACATTTATTTAAAACACTACCCACTCAATTCCCCAAAAAACCCACAACCCAAATTTACAATATGAACAAAATTAGAAAAATAGCAATAATAATAATTTTAAAAAGACACATCAATTCATATTATTTAGGTGCCGATTCGGATCCTGGAGAAACCGGGTACGAACCGTCGGTCGGAGTGTTTTCTCCGTCCGACTCGTACCCGGGAAAAAACACATTACAAACATGCAAGTACGATTCGCACGGAAACACCATTTCCGTACGAACCGTAAAAAACACCGACCGACGAAAATATCCATACAAATGGGGGTACGGTCTGTACATACATGGGGGGGGCTGGGGGTACGGTCTGTACATACACGGGTGGGGGTCCGCTCCATACATACACGGGTGGGGGTACGGTCCGTACTTACACGGGGGGCTGGGGGTACGGTCTGTACGTACATGGGTGGGGGTACGGTCTGTACTTCCGCGGGGGGGCTGGGGGTTCGGCGTGTACATACGGGGCAGGGGGGGTGTTCGGCGCGTACATACAGGGGCTGGGGGGGTTTGGTGCGTATGCGAGCACATGTCTCCATGGTTGCTATGGGAGTTCGGTCCGTACGGAGTTTTTTCCATGCAGTTGTAACATCGGACGCCCGGTACGGATCGTACTGGCGCGCTCGGACTTGAGTTTTCACATTTGTACGTAAAATCGTCCGGGGACGTGTCGGAAATGTTTTCCGACCCGAGGATGTGTGGGGGAATTTTCCCAATACGATTCGTATGGACTTTTTCCCATACGAATCGTACTTGCCAGTTTGTACGGTACTTGTACGATTCGTACGGAAAAAAATCCGGATACGATTCGTACGGGGAATTTTTTTCCAGGATCGGAATCGGCCCCTTAATGTTTTAAAAACAATACTCACCTAATCCACCAATAAACTCCATAACTCTATATAAAAATGTAAACTACAATTTATTAAAAATATTTAAACAAATAATTTTAAATATAAATTAAATATGAAATGAATCAATTACTATTAATTAGGATATAGTTAAAAACACTGCCTACCGCAGGCACTATGGAAAACGTGCTGACATAGCATTCAGAGATGACTTTGAGGTGGGATAAGAGTTTGAAGATCCTTAGTTCAATCAATCAATCAATCATGGAACTTATATCGCGCACTACTCACCCGTAAGGGTCTCAAGGCGCTTGGGGAAGGGGGTCTGCTACTGCTCGAACAGCCAGGTCTTGAGCTGTTTCCTGAAGGCCAGGTGGTCCTGGGTCATCCGCAGGTGGACGGGTAGGGAGTTCCAAGTCTTAGCTGCCAGGTAGGAGAATGACCTTCCTCCAGCGGTGGCTCTCTGGATGCGAGGGACGACGGCGAGGGCGAGGTTAGCGGAACGTAGCCGGCGGGTGGGCGTGTAGAAGGTGAGGCGGCTGTTGAGGTACCCTGGGCCTAGGTCGTGGAGGGACTTGTGTGCGTGGGTGAGGAGTCTGAACGTGATCCTCTTGTTGACCGGGAGCCAGTGCAGGTCTCTCAGGTGGCACGAGATGTGGAGCGTCAATGGGTTGGGAGACAAGCTCAAGCGAGGCATAGTACTCCAATTCCTTAAGAGGCACCTCCCAGATGTTGCCTTCTTGTAAGAAACGCACCTCATTGGTAACATGTGCCACGCCCTGAACAGAAGGGGTTATAAACTTGCTGTACATGTTGGCTTCACCACGGGATTCCGCGGTGTGGGCATCTTGGTGCACCGTAACTTTCCAATGGTCATTGAACACTCACAGACGGATCCGCTGGCCCACTATGCGGTGCTCACGGGAAAGTGGGAAGGGCGCACACTTAACTTAGTGACGGTCTATATCCCGCCGGGTCTCTAAAATCAATCCTACCAGGACCTGAGCAAACTTCTCTTTTCCCTCCCCGAGGGGCAGCTTCTAATTAGGGGGGACTTTAAGGCAGTGGTGTCGGGAGAACTGGATAGACACCCGCCACGACCCACCGCGGCGGGACACAGGTGGCTGTCCAATCTTTTGGAGGCGGTTGGGTTAGTTGATCTATCGCGTACACGCCACCCCAATCTACACAGTACACATTCTTTTCGGGACCCCACCATACATTTTCCAGAATTGACTATCTCCTTACTCCTTTGCCGCACGACACCACGGTTCAAAGGATTAAGCACCTGGCGCGAAGTATTTTTTTGGACTACTCCCCTCTGTGGGTGCACTTAACCATTGGGAACAAAGAGTAGGAAGCGTGGCACCCATAAACCCTTGGCACTTACGCAACCCCGCAATTAAGGCGAAGATCGTCCATTCGATAGAGCAATATTTCACTGATAACGTTGGGACAGTGAACTCCCCAGCTATCCTTTGGGAAGCATTTAAAACCGTAGTGAGAGGTGAAGCCCTCTCCCAAATTGCCGGCCAACGTAAAGAAAGGGAGGCACAGATGTCTGCCATCGAACGCGATCTTCTCACGCTAGAGGGGGAGGCACAGGTGAACGGGACCCTAGAGGCTCAGCATCAAATGCAGCTTAAAGCGGCTGAGTATAAGGACCTAGCTACTGAGGCCGCTAAAAACCTAGCGAGAGATAGAGGAGGCCCACTCTATGATCAAGGAGATAAAGCGGGCAAGTTAATTGCCTGGCTGGACAAAAGGCCGAGGATGGAGAGGGTGGTGGACGAGCTTCAGACTGATGGGGGCCCCCCCATTGCTAAACCTCAGGAGATAGTCAACGAATTTGCAGCACACTTCAAATGAGTATAAAGCAGAGGGACTCTTAGCAGACATACAATTGCCCATACTTACAGAGGACGAAAGGGAGACTTTGGATGGCGAACTCACCACCGCCGAATTGACAAGGGCTATTAATGACTTGAGGCCAGGGAAAGCCCTGGGCCCCAACGGCATCCCTATTGACTTATATAAGTTCAAACCTGACTGCTTGGGCCTGCATCTTAAAAACATGTTTGAAGATAATAGAACTCTGGGGAGGCTACTGAAGGATCAACGGGTCGTCACCCTGGTGGCTATCCCTAAAGATGGAAAACCTAGGGACAGGTGCACTTCATACAGGCCAATATCGTTATTAAATGCGGAGCCCAAAATTCTGGCGAAACTCCTTGCAAATAGGATTATGCCAGTAATAACCAAATTGATTCATCCAGACCAATCGGACTTCATGCCGCACCGTAACACAGGGCTCAATCACGGGGTGATGGGACGCTGCCACATGCTTCAGGAGGATGCGGTTGTGGTATCGCTGGATGCCGCTATGGCATTCGACATGCTTGAATGGCCTTATATGATGGCGGTCCTGAGATGGTTGGGCTTCGGTCCCAATTTCATAGGGTGGGTGCACCTCCTCTATACTGAGCCATTAGCCCAGGTGGTTGTTAACAACAAGATCTCCAAGATTTTCGTACTGGAGAGGGGGACGCGGCAGGGTTGCCCCCTTTCACCATTGCTCTTCGCCCTCTGCTTAGAGCCCCTTGCGGCCTGGATAAGACAAGACCTCTCATTACGAGGGCTAAGATGGACAGCTGGGTGAGAGGATCAGATCTCGCTATATGCTGATGACATCCTGTTGTATCTTGCTTCCCCCTCTAAATCCCTCAGAGTGGCTCTAGATGTCTTTACAAGCTTTGGGAAAAACTCGGGGTACAGTATTAGCTGGGGGAAATCACTACTCTACGGACTACGCGGCTCCCCCCGTCCATTCCACGTGACTGCCCAATCCAGATAGCCACGGAAGGGTTCAGGTACCTTGGTATTTTTATCTCAAGGGACTCAAGGCCCATTACGAAAAGAACCTCCTGCCACCTCTGCAACGGTTCCAAAGGGACACGGCCATCTGGAAGACGCTCCTGCTGTCGTTATTGGGTCGGGCAGCGCTGTTTAAAATGCTGGCGCTGCCGCGGTTTTAATATGCCCTCCAAAATTACCATGACTTAGTCCCACAAAAGTATTTTGCAACTTTTGAGGCCACAGAGAGAGACCTCCTTTGGAGTGGTATGCCACGCATATCACTTTCAAAACTTACACTGGGGTGGTACGACGGGGGTATTGCACTGCCGGACATCCGTAACTACTACTGGGCAGCACACCTCTCGGCTATCAATCAGGGCAACTATGGGAGTGAGGATGATCCCGGATATGAGATGGACAGGTGGCTCCGCCCTGGGGGGATCTTTGAGGCCGCACTATACTCAAAACCTAACAAGTACCATCTTACAGGGTCCACAAAGCACACTGTCCAACTTTGGCACATTGTAAGCCGGAGACTGGGATGGGCCGACAAACTCACACTGGTGACTCCGCTCTGGGTTTCCGAGAAGCTGGGCTCCCTGGGTCACACCAAAGGATTTCGCAATTGGGACGTGATCGGGATTTCCCATATAAGTGACTTGTGGGGGCCTACTGGTGTGGTGTCCTTTGCCTTCCTAGAGCAAACGTATGAACTGGCGCAAACAGAGTTCTTCCGGTACCTGCAGATCAGGCACTCGCTCCAATCAAACATACCACGAGGAACAGTGCTCCCTGAATCCTCACCTTTAGAGGACAGACTGCTCGATGGTTATTTGCCGGAAAGGGCGATCTCTCTAACGTACAAAAAGCTGATTCACCATACTCCTGACCCGTTGATTGCTATCCGGAGAAAATGGGAGGCTGATGGTTTGGAGATTGATAATGAGGAATGGAGAGAGGCACTTTTGTCCCCCAAAGAGGTGGCGATCTCGGCAAAGCTGAGGTTTATTCAAATTAAAATACTACACCGTGTATACATCTCAGGTACGCGACTAGTGCTGATGGGGAGGAGTACGGATGGGCTGTGTAGAAGACGGTGTGGGGAGAGGGGTACATTTTTCCACATAATATGGGAATGCCCTCCAATACAAACATACTGGAGGCGGGTACACGAGTGTATGAGTGTGGTCTGGGGGTAAAATTCCGACCTGAAGTTAAAAGGTGCCTCTTGAACATCTGGGAGCCCACTGATCTGCCTGTCAAAGGGAGGCTTTGGGCAACGCTGGGTCAGGCCATTGCAAAAAGAAACATAGCACGCCTGTGGGGAGCGGGGGCACCTCCAATGATTAGCGAATGGTGCATGCTGCAAGAGAAGACAGTTTATTCCGCACGGGGTGCCCGAGGAAATGGGTGGCGGTCTGGTCAAAATGGAATGAATACAGGGGAAATTTGTGCGAACCTCCCATGCTCCCTTCCCTGGACGAACCACATACATTATAATTAGGCTGTGGGGTTTTAGGTTTAAACCTATAATAACTGATAAAACCCCACTGAAAGAGAAATAGCCCTCACCAGTGAAAACATATAAACACTGAATAAACTCCTGCACAACCACAAACTAAATGCCATTCAATGAAAGGAAAAAGAGAGTGAAAGAGTCATTTTGTTTTACTTCCTGAAGGGGTCAATACAATGTAACTTTGTTATACAAGCTAGCAGTAAGAAAGACTGGGGTAACATTATTCTGCTTAAATTGTGTTGCTTAGGGATGCCACTAAAATATTGTTTCTTCTTCCTTTTGCTTTTTTCAGTTTTGTGGTCTTTGTTCTAAAGAGGCAGGGTTTCGAAGCATGTTTTAGGTCTTGTTTAATTATTTTATAAACTGTAGAGAATAAGGAAATATCAAAATCATATTTGATATTTTGGCTGTGTTTGATTCTTTCACTGATAGGTAAAATGGCTGGTTTCATAAGAATCTTTCCTAATATGTGTCATCATATTTACCCACAGAGAATGGGTAAAAACCCTTGATACATCAGCCCACAGTGTCTAGTGGGTCAGTATTGATAGTGGGTGAATTGCCAACACCTCAGGCTTTAAACATTCAATGCAAGGTATAGTGACAAGTATAGGTATAAAGAGCGCTATCGCCAAACATCTGGGATAGTCGTGAAAACATGGAGCACAGTGTCACTTGGAATGCTCTGCCGAAAAAAGGTTCTTTCCAAGCTCAACAAAGATTAGAGTGATATTTTTTGGATTTGCAGTGATTTAGCTACGTATATGAAAAAGTTGTGTGATGACCTGACAAAATTGATACCCGAGCTGAAGTGATTCCCTATAGGAGATTCTTGCCAATTGTTAGATGGTATGCTGAAGGCATCTTTACAATCTTCAGAGTTAATGAGGGATGCTATTGACTTTTTAGTCCATTCTGGTGCACTGTTTTCTTATGCACAGGAACTAAAACACAAATATTTATCATTTTGTGCTTTGTGTGAAATCAAAGAAAGAGTCATCCCAACCGTGTCCCTTAGCTGATGGTTCTCAGTCCAAGGGGCTATGAATGCTATATTATCCATGTGGCAACCGTTTACAGAATTTGTTCTGAGTGATGATGCCAAAGGCAAGAAATGTGAGGATCTTTGGTCGCATATTGATAGTAATGTGAAAAAAGTACACTCTACTGCATTGTTAGAGTTTTGCAGGAAAACATAACTGCTGTAGTGGACATAATAAAAAAACTAGAGTCTGAAAAAACCCTTGTCTTCCAAGTGTTCGGCATAATTAGATAGATGTGAAGCATCTCCTTGAGAGTAGGCAGGGCGACACATTTAGTGACTTTGGCACTACAACGTTTCATGTTAGAGTGCTTGCCACTTGGTAAGATAAGCAATGTTGAAGACCAAATCAGGAACATTTATTTTACAATGTGTGAGAAATGACTTGCAATGATACATAGAAATGTCCCTTCACCACCAATGGCATTTGAAGTCAATGAAACCTCACTGTGGTACTCTGTAAGTTCTAGATCACTTCAGTAAAGGGGAATTTCCTCCATATTTTCTAAAGTGCTGCTTCATTTTTGACCGCTTTAATTACTCTGAGGGTATAAGCACCCAGCTCAATGCAAATGTTGCAGAACCTGCCCTAAGAATCACAATCTTCAAGTGCACCAGTATTGGCATGGAAAGCTATGTCAGCGGCCAGAGTTAAGAAATTGTGTACTGGCATTTTGGCGTTGCCCGTCTCAAGTGCCAATGTTGAGAGGGCCTTTTCACAGAAGTTTACATGGGAAGGAAAGAGCGAGCACACATGACCAAAGACTCACTGAAGAAGTATTGTATGGTGTACTACAATAAGTTTAATTTGCAAAAATCTATTTGGACCTCATATACACTATATGTACACTGTCTATATACCATGTTCTATCAGTGCAGAAAGCAACCAATAATAAAAGCAAAATGTTCCATAAACATCAGAAAAACCTTTTTTCTGTTTTTAGTGGCGCGAAAATGTGTAACCACTGATAACAACAGTTTTTTAAGGTATTGAAAACACTGAAAAAACCCCACCAGAATTTACCAGAAATAGAAACTGAAAACAGGAAAGCCTAATTATAATGCTGATGTACTGCGTCAGGTTTGACTACCACTATCCTTGAAGTGATCTTTCTGTATACTAATCTGGGGCTGCAACACTGTAAAACATATATGTGCAAATGTAACAAGACCAACAAGTTTATTTTTGGTAATAAAAAGAGTTATTAAAAACATAAAAAAACACTGCCTACCCAGTTCCCAATAAACCAGAGAACACAGAAAATGTGTATTAATATGATGCTAGCAATATGTTGAAACCATTCATGCACACAAGTAACCACAATTTTTATCCAACTCCTGGGCTTGTGCACTATTGTTAAAGGCATGACCATGTGTCATGTGGGCTGATGGGTGAAGGTGGTAGTACAGCGGGTGTTTTTACTTTAAAACTGAAAGTGACCTTCACCTGAAGTGGTGGATTTTCATCCCAGTGAGCATGATTGAAAACTGCATGTTTGTCCATTCATTAATGTTTTGATATTTCATTATAATTAATTAATAATTGGTGTGCTTGTAATATGCGGTAATCCCCTATATTTGTGTTGTTCGATATATGAACATTTACAGAAAATGTGTAATACAGTGACTAAAAGACCAGCATGCACGATGATGATGTTATATTTGTGTGAACAGCAACTTATTTGCACATGATAATAGCGCTTTATATGTGTGTATTAGGGCCTCATTATGAGTTTGGCGGACCTCCAGCGGTGCCGCCACCGCCCCATCCGCTGGAGGACCGGCAAAGCCATGCTGCCCCATCCACCAGATTACGATTGTAATCCGGTGTTGGGCAGGCGTTCCTGACATGATCTCATGGAGGTGGGCTGTTATGCTCCTAGGAGAGCGTAACATGCAGACCGTCGCCATGACAGCACCTGCAGCACGTTCCTGCAAGGTGTGGCATGATGCATACATACCACACCCTGCAGGAACATGCATGCAATTACAAGGGGCACAGCATGTGCCCTTCTGAATGCACCCTCAGGCCCAGATCCAGCAAGGGACCCTAGACCCCCTTAGTTGCCCTTTCCGTCACCCTTTTCACGGCGGGCCCACAGACATGAAAAGGGTGGGTAAAAAGGCAACTCAGGATATGCTTGGCGGTGCTGGCAGAAGGACCGCTAGCATATTTATGCCGGGTACAGATCACCGGCCCAGCGGGATCTTTGATCCTGGCAGAACCAGTGGTCTTGTGGCATTCTGATCACCACAATTATGCTGACGGACCCGCAGTGTGGTTATGGTCAGACTGTCACCAAGAGTATGGCGGTCCTGGAGACCGCCGCACTCATAATAAGCCCTTAGTTGAACTCCAACAACAACCACAAAATGCAATAGGTAGGTGATTAATTATTGTACATTATTAACCAAAGTTTGAAACAGCTTCCAAATAGAATGTATTGCCATGGAAAGCTTTTCGAAGTCCATTGCAAGCAGTATTGCATCCCATGCTTCCCCATGAAATGTAGGCTCTTTCATTGAATTGTGGCAATCTAGAATGTATGGAAGCATTGTTTGCTATACTTCAAAAATATGCCTCATGTGATGTAATAAGGCAATTCATGGTGCATCCCACAATGTAGCAGTCATTTTGATAGTGTAGAAAATTATTTTCTAGCTTAGCTGGTTGGGCATTGACAAAGCCAATGACGTCACTCACTCAGCATTTGTAAAGTGAGTCCAAGTAGCTTTGTCAGTGCTTGTTGGGTGGGTTAACAGCACAGCTGTCTACAAGACCTTTTGATTACGAAATACACAGATCTAAAGTCAGACCTCATTGACTTCTAAGATTTTGCCAATTACTTCGTAGACCAGCGCAGAGGAGAATTATTCTCTCACCATTATGCTGTTGGCTGTTCATCATTCTCTCTCTTTTGGAGTGTTTGCATGAAGCACTATTTTACATCTAAAAAGTAGTATTTGTTTTGCCTTTTATTGCCATATACATAGACTTTCTATACTAATGCGAGGCTTAAATGCGGATCTATTTTGCATATGATTGACTAGACCAGTAAGAGAATCTGGGGATTTTTTTGTTTTCTTATTTCATAACAGTCAGTAACATTAAAGCAATATATTTATTTACGGAATTTTAGTAGCACCCCTGAATCTTGGGAACAGAACCCACATCCTTAATTGTTAGATTTCGACACCGAGTCATATACGGATGAGAGCAGAACAAAAGGACAGCGGAAAAACATGATATAAAAAGGGTGATAGTGAAATTACCACATTTCACAGTTGATGGTGGTAACCCGTTGCTTGAATGGTTGTCAACAGAGGAATCGCATATTAAAAAATTGCAATAAAAATGTAAAGCAATAATTAATACATTTCAATTAAATCGATGACGATGCTGGCGAGTATGAGTGACATGTTTCGGACAATAATGATTTCTGAGGTACTTTGGGACCTATTCACAAACTACATTTTATAGTACATTTGCTAGTACTACAGGAGTACTACCAATGTACTAGAAAATTATATTCACAAATTTACATGTTAGATGTTCAGCCTATGCCTCTCATATGTTTTTCTGTGTGGAGATCTTTGCCCCGACTGCACAGACTTCGCACACCTAAGTATACGTTTTTGTAGCAAATATGGAAGGGACTGAGGGCAGTGGCTCGAAAACAGAGACTATTTACGACTACAGGGGAGAAGATTATGGAGGAGTAAGGATGGGTTTAGTTAGGATTTGGGAGGGTTTATAGACAGACATGCGCTAAGCCGACTGCTATTCTCAAACTGATTTGTAAAGTTACTATAGCCAAAGAAGGACCCAAAACAATAGTAAATTACTCCAGCTCACAACTGGAGTAAGTCCAGCTTCACAAATTACCAATAACTAGTAACACAATGCCCTGTTATAAGACATAATGGAGGTAGGGACTTCTAATAGAACCCAGCGGAAAACAATTTTAAATTAAATTAAATGATTCAAACAAAATATTAAAAAAATGATTTAATGGTATAACAAATATCTAAAAATAAAACATTTATTTTTGAATTTTTGATTATTTTAGTAACTTTTGTTAATTTCAAAATGATTGTAACAATTCTCATTAAAATATATTGAAATTACTTTTACTTAATTCTATACATAGTTTTAATTAATAATACATGCATAATAAAAATACTTTTTTATTTTAGGTGAAAAATTATCTTTTAATTTAAACTTAGGAAAAATTATTTATATTTAATTTAAATGATTTGAATAAGTAAAGATTTCATTCACAATTAAATTATTTGTGCTGTAGATTTTTTTTATTATTTGTTTTACATTTAGAATAAATATATGAAAATAATATACATTAGTATTTAAATCAAAATATTTTTACTAGTTTGATTCAAGGTAAATATATACTTAATCAGCGGGAGACTCCACAGTTGCAGCATTTAGGCCAATCCAAGTGGTGCAAAAATACCACAGATTTTGGTAATTCCAAGACTTTTCACTTCAGGGAATAAGGAACTAGGGGAAATTGGTGTTTAAACCCCAGATTCTGCATGCTTTTCCTGCATTTTGGATAGTTTTCTGTGAGCATTGCAAATAAAGTTGTAACAAGGTCCAAAACTTGGGTTAACCTCTACCTGGAAAGATACTGTAGTCAAATGAAGTTTATGCAAGTTGGTATTTCTAACTTCTGTGCTGCCTTCAACATTGCAGGGCACTCATGCATGGTGACATGATTGCTGAAGGCCAAAAGAGTGCTTTTCTGGGGAAAATATACCCTTGCATTTGCCCAATTTATTTCTTCCAAATATACCTTTTCCTAAAGGGTATTCTACGAGGCTCTCCCCTTTCTTTGCACTTTCCAGTATCAAGTTGACAATACTTTGAAATGCTATTGGGATTCACATGATTGTGTATGGTACCTCCTTGGACTTTCCACTGAAGGAGAGGTAGATACAGTGACATGATATCCAGTGTGGATCCTGTTGAATGGTAGATGGAGAGTAGCTGCTTGAAGGCACAGACAGCTTCTGTTTTTTTCAAGCCTCTTGAGGACAAAATAAAACACTACACCAGTGAAGAATGTGCACTGATCCTCAGGAGAAGGAAATCAATTTTCCCTTCTTTCCATTTGAGGATAGAGCAGCAGATATGGAGGGTGGCTGGGTAAATGCTAGGCTCACAACAGCTTACCAGTGGTGCTGCCACTATCCAACTGCTAGTAAATCAAGTAACTAAATATAGAGAGTCAAGAAGCCTGTCTTGAGGCTAGTGGGCATGTCCAGAAAAATGTTTCAAATTTCACAATTAAGGGCCTCATTATGATGGCAGTCGGATTTTCGGCGGACCGCATCATTATGTAAATGGGAGCGCCAGACTGGCAGTCAGCGGTCCCGCCATAGGCATTAGGTCGCAATGTTTATATGTGTATTGCGGTGGGTGCTGCGGGCTACATCACATGTTGCAGTACAAAAAATAGACATTACACATGTCCCTGCAGTACGTGGCAGGCACCATGCGGTGCCTGCAACATGGTGCAGGGATATGTAGGGGGCACCATAGGTGCCCCCAAATCCCAAAGCTGAGGGCCAGGGGAGAAGGGGGCCCGCTATGGGCCCTCCAATGTCCTTTTCTACCAGCCTTATCATGGAGGGTAAACCGCCATGAAACGGCCGGCAGAGAGAGACATCATAATCCCTACGGCAGTACCTGGCAGGCACCGCCACCATTGTAGGGATTAAAGTTCCCTCCGTCGGGCTCCTTGAGCCCGTCGGATTCGTGGGAGTCGGTCTCTCAAACTGCCACTCATCTGTCACCCATCCTCATGTGGTGAGCAGGAATCCTCATTACAATGGCGGTGAAACTGCCACCGATGGACCCACCGTCATCATAATCAGGCCCCCAGTTACTGATTCCCAGTATCCATTTGGGTAGACTCCAAGTTAAGATGCATAATATATTTTTCTTTCTATAACATTTTATTGATTTTATTTTATTACAAAAAAAAACGAGACAAAAGACCAGGAACAAAGTAAGTAACCAGACAGGTGATTACATTTTTGAAATCTCATAAACATTATCAAATTAAATTGCACAGGTGATCCAGTGGGCACCAAGTGGAGTTACATAATATCATGCTGCGAAGTCCAGGGCCTAAAATTTTCTTGCATTTCTTGTTGCAGCCCCTCCACTTATATATAATCTGCTCTGCGTTGTCACAATAGTCAACTCCTTTTTGCCATTCTCCCAGTGAGGTGGACTCTGTCTGGTGCCAGTAGCATGCAATAATGCATTTTGCTACTAGAAAGCCTACTCCTGCCAAAGTCTGTTGTGCCCTGGTTGAAGAACAGCCTCTATTATGCCCTTACAGCAACCCTGGGACCTGGAATCCCAGAAGAGTGTATTATTTCTGCAATTAGATTATTCATCAGTAAGTCCCTAAATTCAACCTCTGCCATGTGGTTTGTGTTAAGTGGCGAGAGCACATTGCGGAGCTAAAAATATCAGAAAAACTGGGATTTGTGTAGGTCAAAATCTGCTCTTAGTTATTTGTATGATTTATTGTGGTCCTCTTGCCACATGTCACCCAAATGAGCTGATAAGATCCCAGGATTTAAAGCCTGACAATTGAGATATTTGAGGCAGTCATGTCCCATACCACAAGGGGATCATGTTTGTTGGATTATTCAGCCATTTATGTGTTTTAGCATCGGGTTATATGTGGGAGGGAATGAGGGGAAGGACCTCCATATAGTAAATGTAGGATACCATGGTGCTCCAGGGAGACAAGTTCCAGGCGTAGTAAAGTATTATTCTTGTCTCTGACCACTCATTCTCCTATGATGAACATGTGCACAAACCAATAATAGAAGCATGATTTAGGAATGCCCAATCCTCCGTCGAATGCAGTAAATACATGATGCATTTAGGCTAGGAGACCCTTGGGAGTTTACCCACCCATATATATCTAGAGGCCATGTTCTTCAAATCAGAGATAAATGTTGGAGAGGTGATGAGGGGGTAATTTTGCAATACATGGAAGAAATGTCATAATGCAATCATTTTATAGCACACTATCCACCCTGTTGCAGAAATAGGTAAATTGGACCACGCCTCCATGGCGATATTAACATTCCAGGCCCGCTTTTGGCCTAGGGCCACTGTGATGTCCTCCACCATCAGGAGGGCAACACAGAGGGGATTGTCCGGTCTTTTTCCTCGTATTTGTATGTATGTGGATTTATGCCAGTTAACTGTTAGACCAGAGGCCTCCCCTTAAATTCGTAACATCTGCCTCAGCTGTGGTAGTAAGCTATCTGGTTCATCTGCATATAGAGATATTCTGTATTCCAACTGTTCAGAACCATCTGAACTCCACCAGCTGCGCAACAGATCTGACCCACCTGGCAAGGGGTTCAACAGCTAGAGCAAAAAGAAGTGGGGAGAGAAGACAGCACTGTCTAGTGCCTCTCTCTATAGCGAAGAGATTGGATAGTATGCCAATTATTTCGGACCTGCGCTATAGGGGCAGCAGATAAAGTGGCTACATAGGCCAGGAAACAGGAGCCAAAATGTATCCTTTGGAGAATTTGTGTTAAGAAGGGTCAGTGTATTGTGTTGAATGCCTTCTCAAAGTGTATTTGGACTATTGTTCCTGGGGGCGAGACAGGTCTGCCGCTCGAGCTAGGGAAAACTGGACTCAGCATAGGAAATGTCTATTGCCTCGAAGAGGCATGAATCTGTTTTGATCTGTATGAATCAGAGTTCTCCTCATTTTGGTCGGATTGGAAATAGTCCTGTGAGATGAGCCAGATGTAGATTTCGTGGAAAGGACCCCCTTGTTCTTTACATCGTAATGCAAGTTCAAGAGTTAGGGTACCACCAATAAACCATAATTTTTTTTTTAGAAATTTCATAGGGATGCCATCTGGACCTAGGGAGTTTCCAAAAAGGGAGGCGGTGATGATCGCCTGAATTTCCTCCGTTGCTATTGGGGAGTCAAGTTCTGCAGTATCTGATCCTCTGCCAACAGGGAACACACAGGCAACTCAATACCTATGGGATATAGTTCCTCTGTTCTCCCAAAGGGGCACTTTCTATACCGCTTTCTATAGTAGCAAGCAAATGTGGAAGCTATTTCTAAAGAATCAGTTACTTTCACATTGTCATCAGAGTTTATAAGGGGGGAAAATCTAGAAGCAGTGTCTCTGTTAGCCAACCAATATTAGGCTTTCCCGTTTTGTTGCCAAACTCTTATATTCAGAATTGGGACTGTGTTCAAGCAGTTTTGGCAGTATCTATCAATTATTGTGTGAATTCTAATTGGAGAAGGGACAATTGTGCAGACTCTTCATCAGTGCACACAATTAGTAAACTCTGCTGCAACACAGAGATTGGCCTCTCAAGTGGGGCTAACTATTTGGTTCTATTGCATACCCTACCTCACACCTAGGAAAAGGCTTTCTCAAAGAAAACTGTCCCAAAGGCTTTCCACAATGTTATTGAGGAGGAGACTGAATGGACTTTTAGTTAAAAATATTTATTAACAGCCTCTCAGAGATGATATGATAGGGTCTCATCCAGCAGCCACCACACATTTGGGTGCCAGGAACCCCTGCCCACCTCCCCTAACTAGGGTGAACTTGCTTTATCTCCACTGAAGCATGATCTCACAGGCAACGTAGCAAGATGCAAGCCCCCCTTATTGCCACTAAATAAAGCACAGACACAAATAAATAAACAAGCCAAGAGGCACAATGATGGGGCACTGACAATTGTGTGCTTTGTGTGCCCGTAGGGCGCCATCTGGCACAGGCTTCTACCTTTCACAAGGCCGCTGCCCAGGTAGGTAAGGTAATTGGCCAGAAGAAGTTGATGTCCAGAATTTGGAGCATCATTGTATTGAAGTCTCCCCCAATAACTGACATCCCCAATAGGCTTTTCAGAAGGACAGAGGATACCACCTGAAGTGTGGTCTTGACCTGAGCAGGGTGGTGTATATGCTGGACAGCATCCAAGGGGCACATCCAACATTCTCTCAATCATGTAGTCCCCAAAATATCACTGTACAATGTTGGTGCCTCTAGAGTGAATGATCGATGAAAGAGATTAGCCTCTACCCTAGATTCTTTGACATACCCTGTGCAACTAACCCTATTATATCCATACAGGTCAAGAAATTTGCATCTGGTACCTAAGAGGTGTGTTTCTTGTAATAATAGCACATCCGGCACATCTCTTGGCACATTGCGTAATTGTATCCAGCTTAATTTTGTCTAACAGCCCATTAACACTCCACGCTATAATTCCATACTTATTATGTAATTCCATGGTTGTCTACACAGTAGCTGAGAGATATTGGGTTGTTGGTTGACTGGGGTGTTATCTGTAGTCAAGCAGCAAACACAATCTCTGGCACGGTGAACCACAAAAAGTCACCATATTAACCTCTGCTTAACCATGGGTAGTTTGGTACAAAACGCATTCCGTCTTAACTTAAAGGCAATGTGAAAAGTATTTATGCAACACACAAACAGCAATAAAGTGAAAACACAACAAGAGAAAAATACCACCTCAATTTAAAAATATAATCTACATTTTAATAAACTATTTGACACCATAATGACAAAAATCCAATCAGTAGAACCAGAGTTATGTTTAAAAAAAAATGTTTTTACTAAAAACGAGCACATAAAAGATCAAAGCGCCAACCATGAACTTCAAGTTAAGCGAGACAAGGTCAGAGCCTAAAAATATGACTGACTGCATTGGATCACTGGTCAGATACAAATGGTGGGGTAGGCCCGGTCAGAAAAGAAAATGTTCTATGGAGGTAAAGTTCAAAGCGGCAAGGCTGCATGGGGTGTCGAGGAGGAAGTGTTCTTGTCGGGGAGCCGCTGGACAAAGCTGCAGTGAAGATTATTACATTAGTACTTCTTTTTTTGAAGTAAAAAATCTTCAGCAGGATGAACCTAGATGCTGTTGTCTACGAGAGTTCCAGGAGGTCGGATACTCCTTCACCGAAGGACTGCTGAACAGAATTTGCTACTGTGTAGGAGAACATGCTGGGAGGTACTGTAAAGTCAGGCTGACCAGCGATGCACGTTGCCCGGCTATACGAGCAGGTTGGTCCTGGTTTTATAGCAGTTTTTAGCCAACATATCTTTAAGTCACAAGATTTGGATTTTGGCTATCTAGGTGCTTTTAACACGACAATCAAGAGTTACGGCCTGGAGGGGCCCTATTCGGGGGGTTACGGCTCACTCAGGTTGGGTCTAGGAGGGGGCTCAAGATGGTGGGAGCCTGTGAAGTCCTTGTGGTGCTGAACAGGAGGCCAGAAAACTAGCCCTTGGAGTCGCCCTTGGAGTCACCCTGGTAGTCCTGGGTGTAGGTGAAGATTCAGTGCTCAAGCATCAGGGCAGGCCTTTGAGGGTTTAAGGCAGGCTCAAGGCAGTAAAGAAGTCCTTCCAGGTGCAGCAAAGCAGCCTTGTGGAGTACACAGCAGGTCACAACATCAGGCATTCCACAGGCAGGCCTCTGAGAGTCTGAGGGTCATATTTTATACCCGGTGCCTTCCTTGAAGTAGGAGTTCCAAGAGTTTTCTCTCTGAAGTCATAGAGGTTTCCTAATTCCTCTGCCCATTCTTCAAGATGGTGCCAGGGACAATGCCGTGGTGAAAAACCCTTTGTGTGGAAGCAGACCATGGCCTTTTCAGTTGCAAGTTGGGCTGGGGCCAGCTCCCCATCCCCATCCTGCCAGCAGATGGCCCATTCAGGCACCACTAATCCCTCTATTGTGTGATTGTCTGGGAGTAATACACAAATTCCAACATCCAGCTACGCCCAGTCATGTGACCTAGGACAGGCTGCAGGCACCAAATGAAAAAGGGCAGGAAAATGCCAACGTTTTACATTTTCAAAATTGTAATTTTAAATCCTACTTTACCATTAAAGTGAATTTGAATTAGAATGTCATAGATATCAAACATGAAATGCTTTTCTGTTCCCACTCAAAGATTAGCATGTACAAAATATAATGAGGCAACCCAATGTTATCCTGTGGGACAGGTAGCCCTCAGAGTAGTGAAAAACATATTTTATAGTTTTTTGCTTCCAGGGTATGTAAAACTTTAAAGTACATGCCCAATATTTTAAGTACAATGCACCCAAGGCAAAGCCACCCTCGACGAGGTTTCTCGTTGCCCAACGGGTTGCCCGGCCTCTTCTTGATACCTTGTGATGGTGGCACTTGGGAGTTCAATTGTTTAGTCGGCCTCTCTCCTGCCACTCAGCTCCCATGGACTTTGATGTTATTACACTCCTGGGAGAGGGGGAAGCGCACTCTTCTCCACCTATGCCATTACTCAGTCAGGATAAAGAAATGCCAGTGTTTGGAAGATAAGAACCAGTTTTGCCGTGTACAGCAACATGTCAGTGATCCTCATGGTTCTAAGCTTTTGTTTGACTAGATCATATATTTTTCTTTGTGCACCAGTCTCATGTAATCTGGGAAAATCATAATTTGTGGGGAGTAAATTGAACCTATCTGAATCCTCATAAATGTACAAAGGATTTGGTCCCTAGCTCTATAATTCAGGAGACACCCAATCCTCACCAGCATGCTCCATTCGGAGGGGCAGTCGCACTTTACAACATTCATTCATTCATGGGCCGGGGAGGGGATCCTGGTCAGTGTTTCGGTGCAAGAGCACATTGCACTTGCAAAATTAGGAAACATGGGGACATTCAGTTTGTCGGGAGTAATTTCCTGATCCAGGACCTTTAGGAATTGTTCAGGGTGTGTTCCAGGAACTGGAACCCCACAAAGTGCATGTTATTGTGTAGAGTTCTTACATTCTGCATCCTCCACCATTTTGGCTGTTTCTCCAGTTGAACTCTGTAGCGTATGAACAGTTGCCTGAAGGCCTTTGACAGTGTTCTGCAGCACTGAGATGCAGCACACTGCTTCTGAGACCCTACTAGCAGTGTTCCTGAGATCCCGTCTGACCTACTAGCAGTGTTCCTGAGAACCTGTCTGAGAAGGGTCACCTCTATGTCCACCTACACAATTTTGACCTCTATAATTTGTTTGAAGGATTGGATTCAATGAAGAATGCTATCTTTACTTGATTGGGCATATCCTAGAATGTGTGCCTGGTCCTCTGACATCACTCACCTGCAGGCACAAGTCCATTGTTTTGGAGGATGGGTTTGGGGAACTTGTCCAGTTTTCGCTGTTAGGGGAGGGGTTTGTCTTTCACCATTGGTTTGGTAGTTTATGCAGCTATAAAGGGGGCAGAACTGTTATTTGTTCACCACCTTTGCAGTCATCTGACCAGATATGCCCAGATATTTGGCAGCATGAGTGGATGAGCAACGCAGGGGTCCTCCTGAGTCTGCAATTTGCTACGGTTGCAGAACTCTCTTAATGTTTATGTGCTTTGCTGTGCTGTGCTCTGTAATGGTCTCTCTCAATAACCAGGTTTGTCTGACTGCATTGTTCAGCCAGCATAAGGTCCAATTATTACCATTCCCTCAGGGGGCATTCGGCACTCAACAATATTCATCCTCCCAGTGTGTACCCTGCTTTATTGCCAGGACAGGAGTCACCCCTCATTCCTACACTACCTTTCAGCACACATTTGGGAGGGGGCAGTTGCAGATTGCCAGACGATTCACAGCTACCTATCCCCAGGAGAACAGCTATGTTCTGAGGACCAGCACCTTTAGCAATGCGTCACCAGAGAGGCCACCTCTGCTTTTCACCTCTACTGAAGCCTCAATCATCCACCAAGGGTATGCAGGGGCACGGTCCCACCTTGCCAACACACAGGCACTGATTTCTTCTGAAAGCTACAAGTGTAACTGCATAGGACATTGGTTGGACCCTCCTCCTTTTCCACCATCCAGTTGGTGTCCCTCTGTCTCGCAGACCATCTGGTCATGGTGACAAACAAGGCCACAGGCCATGTGGCTCCGCTTCTGTTTCAATCATTTCACATCAGCTCTCTCTGGTGGTGATGTCCACTGATGAAGAGTAGCTCACCAGAAATGATTCCATGCCAGGAGCTGCAAATTAACATACTAGGTGGCAAGATTTTGCAGGGATCATGGTGGTAGCTCGGGAGGCATGGCAAGCACCCTGCGATACTTGCCATGCCTCCTAAATCAAGCAATAATTATTCCAAATGTCTTCAATAAATAAGAGCCTCCCTCCAGTAGGGGTCCAAGCTGCGAGAAGCAGGAGATCATCTGAAGCTCATGCAGGCTGGCCAATCTGCTTTGTTTGCCAGCCACACTCCAACGGCCTCCTCCAGCCCTGCATGTGCGTTTCCTTCCACGGCAGAGCCCAGAAATTCATCACAGAGGTGGAAGAGAGAGACGCATCTGAGCAGTAGAGCACTCGCAACACTACACATACCTTTCCTCTTAAGACTCTTGCCAGTCCTTTCCTTCTTTTGCTAATCCAGTCTGATATCTGCATTGAACTGTAACAGGTTTGAGTATATGTTATATGCATCTAAGGTTCCTTACTTCTGTGTATTTTTGTCCATGTTTTTATCAGTCCTGGTAAAAATGAACTGCGTATTTGGGTGCAAACGTATTTTAGTTGAACAGGCTTATGCTTCTTTAGATCTACTGATGTGGGTTTCTTGGTCGCACATCTCGTGTGATATATTAGATCGATGACTACCATGTATTCGCTGCACACCTCCCAACATGTTTTTTACCATCTGCCATCAAGAGGGGATTTGAAATGGCTTCTGATATAGTTATATGTAATGTAATTGTGAGTCTTACATGACAACGGTTTTTATTTGTCTGACAGGCCATGACTGAATCGACTGTTTGTGTGGTTGTGGTGGCACCTACTTAGCTATTTCTGTTATTCATAGATATGGAGTTATTATGTTCTCTCTTGTATTCACCAGGTGTCACACCTTCAACGCTGGTGGTACACGTTTTGACACGGACAAAGAACTCTAAATTATATAATGGCCTATTATCGTGTTTATGTAAGAGACAGTGGAACTTACTGAGTCTACTAACATTTGGCCAATATACTAGTTGGCCTTCTAGACTAATCGTTTCTTGGATAGTGGTTCTTATCTTCCCTGCACTTTGGTGTTATAAATATTGTATTTCTTCTCACGGAATGAGAGTATCCGCCTCTGCTTTTCGTTTTCTTTTCAGCACACTTCCAACTTACATTCTGGCTTACTAAAAAAGGGAACCACCGTTTGTATGGTTGGTTTCTTGTTATTCGTTTAAGGACATATTCAGAATGAGGATTACTGCACTTTTTCCATATTTGGGTGTAAGTTGTCACTTGGGTTCTTTTGTTTTTTATTTTGACTCGTCTTATTATTATTTTTTTATTTTTTTTATTCCTTTCTGTTGCTAGCATTTGGTGTCTCTCCTCCTTGGGAATTTATGGTTACAAGTCCACTGGATGTACTGTCACCAGCTCACACACTGCCTTTTTATCCGTTTTTATTTGTACATATGGATATTGGGATGTGATCCAAAAGATTTTAACTGGAGATTCATTGTTACCTGCAGCCTTGAGAAAGTCCTTTCGGATGAAAAGCGTGTCAGCTGCCTGTTTCGGATGATATGAAAATTTTACTTGATTTGGAATAAAGGATATACAAAGAAAAATCAAGACCGTTCTATGGACTTCTTGTTTACTTGAGTGGCTAAAGCCAGTTGCACTGTATTGGACTTCTTTTTGTGCCTCGGCATTTGTGTAGCTCATATTATACACGATATTTCTACATTGAAGTCTTCGGGACTATTCAATTCTGCCTTTGTACAGTATGGAAGAAATGTTTCTATAAAAGCCAGATTTATTATTCAGATTGGGAGTTTTTAGGCAGAGCTGTGTGTTACTAATCAAATCCTATGGTTTTCTTGAAAAGGCAAACGAAAGATTGAACAATGGATGCTGGTCGTTCACATAATCAGTTTAAAGTATATGTTTGTAAATGGCATATGTTTATAGATATGTACCCACAGTCAAAATATAGATGGCAAAAAACATGACTGACCAACTGTGGTTACAGTTGTACATTTCTGTTAAAGTAAAGGTCACTTCTGATTAACTTGCAAATCCATGCTGATTCTGTGACATTTGCTGTAAGATTGCCCAAGAGATCTATTATTTCAAACACATGCAGGTAATTCTAATTTTTAACTACAACAGTATTTTAAACAGTCCTACTGCCTATGTTGTTTAAAACCAGTCTATTGAAAGTTTACTACTCAAACAACTGAGTACCAAGAAAGTCGTCTAGTGGCAAGTGCTCATGTTTTGGTCAGGCACACTTAGAGCGTTGGAAAACTTTGTGACATGCCTCAATGATAACATCTTCAATATACATTTCACATTTCAATACAGCGACAGAAGCATAGATTACCTGGACATCACCCTGCATGTGTCAGAGAAACAGATCAGGTCCAAACTATTCCGTAAAAAGACAGCGTGCAATGCTGTATTGCACTTGTCGAGTGCCCATCCACAGTCACAGATCACAGCTATCCCGTATGGGGAGATGATCAGGATACGGCGCAATTGTAGCTTGGATACTGATTTTGAAGCAGAATTGAAGAACCTGGAAAAAAGATTCAAAAATCGGGGTTATTCTGGAGAGACCATATCAAAAGCAAAACAGAGGATAGTTAAAGTAAAATGTCAAGATCTTTTACAGCACAGAGAGAACCCTGTGAAGAACAGCAAGGAGGATAGGAAACAGAAGCCCGTACTTGTGGTCCCTTTCAGTGGAGCTAGTTCTGATTTACATAAGATCTTGCATAAACATTGGCATATATTGAAAATGGATGAGACACTAAATAAGGCCATCACGGACAAACCAAACATCGTACACATTAGAGGTAGGACACTGAGACACACTTTATGCCATAGTTATTTAAAACCTAACCCAACGACTACTTGGCTACTGACACTGCCCACTGGCTTTTATGAGTACAGACAATGCAATATGTGCTGCCTAGCGAAAAATAAAATGACAAAATTACAATATACCACACAGAAAACGTACACCATCAATAGTTTTATCAACTGTAACTCCAAACATGTGGTGTACTGTATTATATGCTGCTGCAGTTTGATCCATGTAGGCAGCACTATCCGTCCCTTGAAGGAACGGATTCAGGAACATGTACGGGCCATTAAAAATAAAAACACTGAATATCCCCTGGCAGTACACTACAATAACACGCACACGGATGATGGCCAAATGAATATCACATTCCATGGGATCAAAACTCTATCTAATAATGGAAGAGGTGGGGACAGGACTTTGCATCTGAGACAATTGGAGAGTAGGTGGCTGATTAGAATGAGGGCAGTTGATATGGGCCTGAATTTAGACAGGGAGTTGCATACCTTCCTGCAATAAAGAGTGTATCTGAATTCTGGCTCACTATAGTCACTATAACTACATGTATAGGAGCGGGTGTTCCTGCCGGGATCCCAATGTCATTTTGCCAATCTATTGGGTATATAGCCGTAGTAGGAACCCGGACTTCTTGTGATCGACCCTCGTTAGTGTCTGTGGGGCTTGCTGATCATCAAAATAGACACACTAGCTCTGCGACATATGGGTGAACAGTTGTCATACTCTCTATTTATCTTCCCCTATGTGATGACTATGAGGAACTTCACAGGCCAGAATATTATGGAGTTTTTTTGTGCATGTAAACAAATGAGGTTAACAATAACACACTTGATTGTAATTTCACTGGAAATTATGAATGGCATGTAGAGGTTGCTTTACTGCGTGGCCCACACTACAGTATACCCAAGGTTTCTGTGTGTCACATTTTAATTAGTTAATTAGATGTACACCTGTGGTACTTTAAAATTTGGGACCGCGTAGGAGGCAGGGCCCTACCCTGACTATTCCGGTATCAGCGAACCGCGAATGGCCAATGCAGTATATACAAGTGCTTTGTATAGCGTTTTATCGATTAATGCACTGTGTATACGATATTATACATTGACTTCGTGGGTTCCATCTTGGAGCGGTGGCCATCTTATGGTTGCCCTCACATAGGCTATACATTACGAACAAGCACAGGCCTTCAGATTACATGTGCTTTCTATTTGACTTCTCTGTGACCTGTGCAGCTTGGCTCCGCTGCCCCAGGTCAGTCCGGTCCCACGAGCTCCCCGTCCTACGGCCACCTGTGATTAGCATCAGGGTTTGACACACCATAGGGCCTTTTCATCCCACACAAGCCTCCGGCTAATCTCTTTCACACCTGACTCTTCCTGCTTTATGGCTTGTTTTACAAACAGGAGATGCCCGTGTTTATTGGGGTCTGTTGATATCTGATGTGGGATCTGAGCCTCGCTGGGTAAATAATTGTGGGCTGGCTTAGCTGGAATGTGGGATGGTCATCATGCCTCTGCCTTTTCGTTTGTAATGAATACATATGAATGACCATATTGTAAAACGAGGAATGTGTGCCTGAAGCATGATATTTTGTATATAAGGAGAAGGGCGTTTCTGTAAGTTTAAGCAGTCTCCTGAGAACATACATTGTGTTGTACTTCTCGGATACCTGTAATTGGTCTTCAGCCAATAAACTGATCTTTGACTTCACCCAGAAGACTCTGTGTTTCTGTAGGTCTGAAACAGGAAGAACCCGAAGTCTTAGGGTGTGTTCCCCTGCACCACCGGGTTTTAAAAACCCAGTACTTCAGTTGGCGCCCAATGCGGGGCAATTTCAGTGGTACCGGTCCAAGCCAGAGGTTCGTGAGGAGCTTCGTGTGGAAATTCCGGAGGAAGGCCGCCACTTCATCGACCCCTGCATGTCGACGTGGTCCGAAAGTCTTTTCTGCGAGGTTCTCCGCGTCCCGACGGCTACGAAGGACTGCTGCCCTGATTAATCGCCCTGTTTTGGACCCTTGACGATTTTGGTAGAGCGAAACAATCGAGAGAGTCTTCTGGTGACGCCATTGATCATCGATATTCAGTTAAGTATAAGTGGAGCGTCTCCCAGTTTGTTTGGTATCCTTCGGGAATTTGGTATCCTTCGGGATCGTTTTGATTTGGAGCTTGCAAGTGCCAAAGCCAGAGGACTCGTGTATTCACGAGACTATCGTATTCGATAATCCTTTAAAGTTTGAAACTAGACTAGTGAGCGAAGATGCCTGGTTCTAGTGTATTTGGAAGATTGTTTTGTTTGGGTTGTAGAAGGGATTCCCAATTGGAGGATTCGTGTCCGGTTCCTCCAATTGGAACTCCAACTTATGAGCTTTATGTAAAACATGGCGTAGGCCCCATTGCATATAATGAAGTATGGATCCGATACACCAGAAAGGACGGTGTTTTAAAATGGCCCCAAAATGGTAGTTTCGATACAGATATCTTAGATAATTTGGAAGTTAAATTGTTTAAAAAGAAAGCCCGGCCGGCGATGTTTGACTCTTTCCGCCTATGGCGAAAGGAAGCCAAACAGAAGGAAATTAAGCTAGCGAAAAGGAATAAGAGAGAAAAAGGTATGTCAATGATGCAAGCAGCTGTGCAATTTAAAGATAATGAGGAGGAACAAATGAATGAGCAGTTACATAGACAGCGCAAACTAGGGATCGATAAATGTTACCCAGTTTTGTCACCCCTACCGCAAGATGAGACAAAAGAGAAAGAGAAAGATTCCCTAATGTCCCATCTGCTAAGTTCGCCACCACTGTATGCGCAAAATGCCACAGCGCCTCCACAGCTCGTAAATGTGCAGCCTCCAGTAAATATGCCGCAGGTCTTCCCACAGCCGCCAGCTCCTCCTCAGCTGGCTCCTGTCCCTACAGTGCAGCCCTCTCAAGGGCCGCCAGTTTTGTTACCTGTTGCCCCCGCGCTTCCTGCGACTCTGCCTAGTACATCAGCTGCCTCCCCTGGTGCTTTTCCTTACACTACCCAGGTACCTGTATCTGCATCCGCTTTTCTTCCCTCTGTCTTTCCCCCCGTTTTCGCCTCAACTTCTCCTTCAGCACGACAACGACTAGCTAATGTGGTTACTAGTTTAATGTCGCCTCTCTTTGGGTCATCTAGTATGACCCCTGGTTTACAACGTAAGCAGTTGCGCAGTCAGCTGCCTAATCCTGAAGAGAAAGAGGTATTAGATCATATGGCGCGTAGGTGGATTGTTTTCCCTTCACTCTATGAGGTGGAATCAGTTGTTAATGTTTTTCACCAATGGGACGCCCCAAAACAGAGGTATGTGTTTGAGAAAATGTGTGAATGCCTCTGTGAGGAATTGGAAGATCATGGTTCAAACACAATCCCGCAGGAGTTGTGTCAAGTGCGATATGATTTTGGAACAGGTACAATTGTGGGTCCCGATGTAGATAAAGCAGTTGCGACTTTACTGTCCTTCAGGATTAGCGATTGTCAACAATCATTGTTCGAACAGGAATTCCCTGTGGGGAAAAAGGTAAAAGCGCGCCAATATCCGATGCGTGAGGTTCCTCCAGTTTGGAGACCTGCTGATGCAAATGCTAATCCAGCTGTTCCAGCTCATTTTCAGCATGTTTGGGTACATGTCCCATGGAAGCGTTCTGAGGTGTTAGCGCTTAAGCAGACATTGCCTGACCCCCGTAAAAACCCTGCAGGATATTATAAGGAGTTATCACAAACTGCAGACTCATGTGTCATGAATCTGGCTGACATAGATATGCTGTTCGGGAATGTGGTTCCACAGCCTTTATGGGGATCCATTCGTAATACAGATCATGCTGCAGAACTAGGGGGCACATGGGCTAATATCGTTGCCGCAGACACTAGACAAGTTGGTGGTGCAAAACCTGAGCCTCTAGTAGCAGACCTCCCTGGTAGAATTATTACCTACATGAAAACTATAATGCCCGCGATGCGCGTAAATTGGGATAAACTATCCGCATGCAAGCAGAAGAAAGATGAGACAGTGTCCGATTTCTTTACAAGATTTGAAGAAACGTTTATCGACCACAGTGGTCAAGACATGAATACTGAAGGTGGCCAACGGTTATTTGTTGATAAATTTGTGCAGAATCTACTTCCTGAGTTGTGTAAGAAATTAAAAGATTCAGAGAGTTCTTGGGCTGTCTCCTCTTCGGCGCAAATACTGGCTACTGCACAGTATTACGAAAATAGAGATAAAGATGAGAAGGATAGAACAGACAAGAAAACAAAAGAATTGAAAACGAAGGTCCTTTTACAGCAGGCTTATCCGCCACGTGGAGGACAGAATAATTATAGGCAGACCGAAGGTATCTATCAGCAACCCCAACAGTTTCAGAATAACCAGCAAATGAATGGGTATTATCAACCACGTATCCCTATAGGTCCCAACCAATGTTCATATTGCAGAGAGGAAGGTAATTTTAAGTATAGTTGTCCTAAATTAATGCAGCGTACTAATAATGCGTATGGCGCAAGAGGTAGAGGTGGTCAGCAAGCTCCTAGAGGTAGAGGGCGTGGAAATGTTCCCCAGAACGCGCGTCCTCTTCCGCCTCAAAATACGATAAATAGCTTTGATCAGCAAGCCAATGCAACTGGTAATACAGCTCAATACTATAATAATGATTATTATGCAGAAGACGACAATGTGGAAGGTAACGATTACTAGGACAGCCATAGACAGAGAGAGGGAGTTGTTTCAGTACCAGTGGATCAGAGTGGACCATATGTTAAGGTGACTACAGCGGGTGTAAAAGAGCCCTTTCTGCTGGACACTGGTGCTGCAAAGAGTTCAATTATGCATTCAAAACACCCTGGCGCGCCTTTGTCTGGCAAAATGAATGTTTCAGTAGGTTTTTCTGGCGCCCCAGTTAGGAACCCGATTTCTAGTCCTATGCCCCTTTCTGTTGGACCTTGCGAGCTAAAAGCACCCCTCATCCTAACGACAGGTTGTGGTGAAAATCTGTTAGGATTGGATTTGTTAAAAAGATTGCATGCAACGCTATATTGTTCCCCTTCAGGGGTACAACTTACCTTGGGTAAGGAAGTGATTTCCCCAATATATTTGTCAAAGAATGCATTGCCGCCTGAATTGTCATCCCTTCCGGATGTCCTTTGGGCTACTGGTCCGAATGATGTAGGTCTCTTGGAAATACCGCCATATGTGGTCACTTTAAAAGCCAATGTCAGATTGCCACGCATTCCCCAGTATAAGATCACCAATGAAGGTCAGAAAGCGTTGTTAGCAATTATCAATGATTTGATTAAAAAGGGTGTAATTGAGGAGACAAGAGGCAACGTTTGCAATAGTCCCGTTTTACCTGTTTTAAAATGTACGGACCCTTCACAGCCACCTGTTTACAGATTTGTGATTGATCTTAGAGAGGTTAATAAATTGTTGTGCCACAGTTTCCAGTTGTCCCTGATATAACTGCCTTGTTAACTATGATTCCAGCCTCCGCTGCATGGTTCTCAGTGATCGATTTAAAGAATGCTTTCTTTAGCATCCCAATTGCAGAGGAGAGCAGGGACATTTTTGGCTTCAGTTTAGGAGGTCGAAGCTTCCGCTTTAAACGCGCTCCACAGGGCTACTGTGAAAGTCCATCAATATACAGTCAGGCTTTAAAAGCGCAGCTTGATGCACTTGTTTTACCTAGTGGCGCTATCCTTATTCAGTATGTTGACGATTTACTAATCGCCGCGGATACTGAAAAGATTTGTAAAGAAGCTACATTGTCATTGTTGCGCCATTTGTCTGCCTCTCATCATAAAGTGTCCCTCTCAAAATTGCAATATTGTCGACAAGAAGTGACCTACTTAGGTCATCTCTTATCGAAGGAGGGAAGGAAACTGACCCCAGAAAGAATTCAAGCCATTGCACAATTGAGTGTGCCAAGAACACAGAGAGAAGTGTGTGCTTTCTTGGGCATTACTTCATATTGTAGGCACTGGATACCAAATTTTTCTTTGCTGGCAAAACCTTTGTTAGCATTAACATGTAAAAACGTACCGAATCCTGTCCCATGGTCTGAGGAGTGTCAGAAAAGTTTTTTGGAATTGCGTGATGCATTATGTTCAGCTCCTGTGTTGGGTACCCCTGACTACAGTAAGCCTTTTACATTGTATGTTCATGAAAAGGACGGTTGCGCATTATCAGTGTTAACACAGCCTTTTGGCGACAGACCGCGTCCATGCGCATATTTTTCGTCAACCTTGGACCCGGTAGCGACGGCATTGCCAAGTTGGCTGAGAGCTACAGCCGCAGCAGCTATGTCTATTCGACAGTCTGCTGGATTGGTAATGGATAACACATTGATTGTAATGGTTCCACATGCTGTGGACACATTGTTAAACCGGACCAAGACACAGCACTTAACTAGTGCTCGATTGTCAGGATATGAATTGACACTATTAGCAAACCGTATACACATAAAAAGATGCAACACGTTGAATCCAGCTACATTATTGCCGATTCCAGCAGACCTAGATGAGATTGAGCAACATGATTGTCTGTTCAGAACAGAAGAAGAGACAAAAGGGAGAGTGGATCTTAAAGATACTCCCCTGACTGAGTGTGATGGTACCTTATGGGTGGATGGTTCGTGCTTTAAGCTTCCGAATGGTGATACGACTGCTGCATATGCTATCACGACTTTGCACACGATTGTTGAAACTGCACGTGTGCGACATAATTCGGCTCAAGCAGCAGAATTAATTGCCCTTACAAGAGCATGCGTGTTGTCTGAAGGAATGAAAGTGAACATATATACTGATAGTCAGTACGCCTTTGGCGTGGCGCATAGTTTTGGGCGATTGTGGAAAGAACGTGGGTTCCTGACTTCGCATGGAGCTAAAATTCAGAATGGCAAGTTGGTGAATGATCTCCTTGAGTCACTGACCTTACCGTTACAAGTTGCGATTATGAAATGCAGTGCGCACAAGAAAGTCACTGATGATGTTGGTCGTGGTAATGCGTTTGCTGACGAAATCGCGAAAGAAACAGCAAAAGATGTGAAGACTCGAATGTATGTTGCAGGCCCTGCAAGATGGGTTGGTGATGTTGGAATGTGTGAAGACACGATAGAGAGTGTGAAGTCCCTTCAAGCTGAAGCCACAGAGAAAGAGTTGAGCAAGTGGAGAGAAACTACGGGTAAATTGGATGAGAATGGTTGTTGGGTTGATTTGTCATAACACCGGCGATGGTTGCTACCTGATGCATATGTGCTTCCAGTGGTTACTATGGCACATGGAATGGCACATATCAGTGTGAAAGGAATCTGTAAGTTGTTGGCTCCAGTATGGCAGAACGCTGGAATTCCCAAGTGTGCAGAGAATGTAGTCAAGAATTGTATGGTATGTTTGAAATACAACCCTGGTAGAGGAACTCCGACTCCAGCTGGTCATTTTGCGCCTCCATCATATCCATTTGAGGTTTTGCAGCTAGATTGTATCCACATGGAAAGGTGCAACAACTTGAAATATGTACTGGTTGTTGTTTGCGCTTTTTCAAAATGGATAGAAGCATATCCCCTAAAGGACAACACTGCTTTATCCACAGCCAAAGCCCTTGTGAAATAATTTTTTCCTAGGTTTGGAATGCCAAGAATGGTGTGGAGTGATAATGGGAGTGAATTTGTGGGTCGAGTGATGAAGAATGTGTGTGAGGGGTTAGGGATAAAGCAAAAATTTCACGCTGCAAATCACCCCCAATCAGCTGGATTAGTAGAGTGCTACAACGGCACTCTGAAGCTAAAATTGGCCAAAATCCAGACGAGCTCCGGTCTTAAATGGCCTGACGCTCTGCCTTTAGCACTCCTATCAACAAGAATGACTGTGCATTCACGAGTGGGACTTAGCCCATATGAGGTCATTTTTGGCCGCCCGGCCAATGTATGGGGTGTGCCAAGACCGACAAAATTCAGCGAAATCGAACATCCAGTACTGCTTGACTATCTGTATGAATTGACGGCTACATTGCGTGTTTTACACCAACAGGTGCATGATACTCTGCCCCAGGCCTCTGAAGCTCCCGGACACCCTATCGACCCTGGCACGTGGGTTCTCGTGAAGAACTTCCAGCGAAAGAGCAACGATGAGCCCCGTTGGATCGGCCCTCACCTCGTACTTCTATCAACAAGATCAGCAGTTTGCGTAAAAGGGAAAAAGAATTGGATTCACGGCGCCCACTGCAAACGGATCCCTTTGCCCCTACCATATGACCAGTGGGTCCAGGAGGGTATCGCTGATTCTGAAACAGACACTGTACCCCGTTTTGTACCATTTAGTGATGCACGCATAAGAGGCACAACTTCAGAACAAGAAAGCGACGATATTTTGCAAGAAGCTGTGCCACCGTCAATTCGATTGGACACCACAGAGCCTGAACTCTTGTTTCAAGACCAGACAGTACCTGGCAGAAACCGATATAACTTGAGACCAAGGCCTATGGACAAATAAAAATTCCCTTCCCTTACTATTTTTTGATATTATAGCTCTCCCATCTGAAGGACTTTTTGATTTTTTATTTTTCGAACCACCATCCGGGTTCAGCCGCAGGGTCGCGGTGCCAAGACTTTGGGGTACAGGCCGAAGACGTTAGGTCAACGGTTCTGGTTGGTCTAGGGCGATCCCTGGATTGACAGGCGTACTCCTTAGCAGAAGATACTCACCCGCCGCGAGCGGCACGATTAGAGGATGGAGTTTTTCAAGATGGAGAGACCCGCTGAAGAAATGAACTTTAAAACGAAAATATGTAAAATAATGAAGAGCAAACGTTTTATATTATTATGTTTGTTTATACTATGTAGTATGATGGTGTTTACTGTAGGTTATGTATTCTTCTCCTCTCAAGTACCATTTGCACCCACTGTACAGCCTATACCTCCTCCTACTGCCTCCTTGCACTCTTTTCACCCTCTGCCTGAACACGAACAAGTTAGACGATCAGAGTTTGTAAACAATTCATTCATTCAACTCCTGCACCAGCACCAACTAGTCATGAATACAACCAATTGCTGGGTGTGTGGTTTAATGCCACACACCATTAACAAGGGTATTCCTTATCTAGTGCTGCCGTTTAGCTATAATGGATCATCATGGGCATTCCAGGCCATGTTTCTTTTTGCATTAGATGCCTACTCCCCGCGACAACCGCGTTCCATCAGACTTAGCACAAATAATAAAGCCTTAATGAGAGGAGTTGCCGATATGAGCAGAGATATCGACACATACTCATCTATTCCCAAGGATGAATTGCGAGCTTATGTAGGTTGGAACGCGACGGGGTATAGCATTTGTCTGGGTGAAAGGCAGCGGAAAATTTCATCCCCAATTTCGGTCGTACCCCACGTAGGTCGGTTCTGTTTACAAGGTAATGGTCAGAATCCAAGAGCTCAACTGGGGAACAGTGACTGTACTGAAACGTACACTTTTCCATCGTAGTTTTCCCCTGCGTTTTTGGCTGCCAAAGGTACCTATCTTGTTTGCAATGACCGAGCATATACATGGTTGCCCCCTGATTTCTCGGGCACATGTTATATTGCAAATCTGCTACCGCCAACATTTACTGCTGCCTCTGATTATCACAAGACCAGAGTTGTAAGAGGTGTGATTAGTAAGGAGGATGCTGCCGGTCAGAAAGCAGGAGACTTCTTTTTGGGTTTCCTGCCGTTTTGGGGACCGATGGTCAATAGTAGGAACCTGAGACAACTGACTCGTGTGGTTGAATCCACTGTTAATGTAACGGCTGGTGCCCTTGGTAATTTGACAGCTGAACTCCAAGCGGATCGCCTCATGACTTTGCAGAACCGTATGGTTCTAGACGTCATACTTGCAGACCGCGGTGGGGTATGTAAGGTCATCCAATCTAGCTGTTGCATTTTCATACCAGATAACGCTCCAACAGTTTATCAAGCCATCTCCAAACAGCATAAAATATCTGAATCTATACACGTGGATAAAGGAGATTGGTCACTGGTGGGGTGGTTCTGGGAACTGATATCTGCCTGGGGTTGGAAGATTCTGATGGTCATTGGAATGATCTTAGCCATCCTTTTCCTGTTCTGTCTGTGTATAAAGTGTGCTCCTGCGATATGTGGCCTCTGTGCTACATTATGTGTAAGGAAACCTGTATCGAGGGACGAGCTAAGTAATAGGATGATGCTACAGCAACATCTCCATGACTTCATGAATATAGACCTAGACTCGGATTGATATGAGTATAGTTATTGCCTATGTAAGGGCAAAAGGAGGGTCTGTGGTACTTTAAAATTTGGGACCGCGTAGGAGGCAGGGCCCTACCCTGACTATTCCGGTATCAGCGAACCGCGAATGGCCAATGCAGTATATACAAGTGCTTTGTATAGCGTTTTATCGATTAATGCACTGTGTATACGATATTATACATTGACTTCGTGGGTTCCATCTTGGAGCGGTGGCCATCTTATGGTTGCCCTCACATAGGCTATACATTACGAACAAGCACAGGCCTTCAGATTACATGTGCTTTCTATTTGACTTCTCTGTGACCTGTGCAGCTTGGCTCCGCTGCCCCAGGTCAGTCCGGTCCCACGAGCTCCCCGTCCTACGGCCACCTGTGATTAGCATCAGGGTTTGACACACCATAAAGCCTTTTCATCCCACACAAGCCTCCGGCTAATCTCTTTCACACCTGACTCTTCCTGCTTTATGGCTTGTTTTACAAACAGGAGATGCCCGTGTTTATTGGGGTCTGTTGATATCTGATGTGGGATCTGAGCCTCGCTGGGTAAATAATTGTGGGCTGGCTTAACTGGAATGTGGGATGGTCATCATGCCTCTGCCTTTTCGTTTGTAATGAATACATATGAATGACCATATCGTAAAACGAGGAATGTGTGCCTGAAGCATGATATTTTGTATATAAGGAGAAGGCCGTTTCTGTAAGTTTAAGCAGTCTCTTGAGAACATACATTGTGTTGCACTTCTCGGATACCTGTAATTGGTCTGCAGCCAATAAACTGATCTTTGACTTCACCCAGAAGACTCTGTGTTTCTGTAGGTCTGAAACAGGAAGAACCCGAAGTCTTAGGGTGTGTTCCCCTGCACCGCTGGGTTTTAAAAACCCATTACTTCACACCAAGAACTTACTGATTTCTCTATAAACTGGACTGTAAATACTACGAGTAAAAAGATGGCTAGGACTGTTAAATTACACGTATATATTTGTGCATACCAGGTCTGTTATGAGGATATATGGGGTTATATATGTTTATCTCTAGTTATGCTGAAATACAACCTGTCACCATTCTTTCCTCAACACCGGGTGCCTTTACTGCGCTACTAATACCTTTTCCCTATACTGCTTGGTTGTACTGGTTACAGTTTGCTCATGATTTTCACCACTCTAAAATGGCGAGCAAACCATTCCGGGCGAACCGCCACGTTGTCCTGTTTCTACCCCTATGAACCTTAAACTTGATTTATACGCGGGCGGTTTGGTGGTGTTTTTCATTTACATCGGTACTACGCGCGACAAGACTGCTTACTCTTGCAGGTAACTCCTATTTCTAGGGATTATATGGCCCATGTATTGTTTAGATTCAGGGCTTAGACTGTGTCTGCTCTATACGTGGTACAACAAATATTGTGTTTAACTTTGTGTAGGTTTAGCAAGACCTCCAACCGTGTATGGAAGGGTAGTGAGAGAGGATACTTTCGACTCTCTTTGCTACAGGTAATGCCCAATACATCTTTTTCTGAGCCGTTGTCTTTTAATATATCTACTTTCAGCTTGACCAATCCATGTTGAAAATCGGGTTGAATCCTCTTAGAGAGGGGAATTAAAAAAAACACATTTTTTATAACAGTTTCGAAAGTTTGCATACTGCAATTGAGTCAAATACTTGGTGATGCTATATTATTTTTGGCATGTGGTCATGCTATGAATGCTTAGCTATGTTACACAGACTCACTGTCAACATACTTTGACGTTACAAGTACGCAAATATTTTAATGTTTGCGTGCGGTTACTTATCTTGGGAAAATTGGTGGCACTCGTGTGCCTTTATGCTTATCTATTATTTAAGGGTGCTTATTTCTAACAGGTTTGAGTATATGTTATATGCATCTAAGGTTCCTTACTTCTGTGTATTTTTGTCCATGTTTTTACCGGTCCTAGTAAAAATGAACTGCGTATTTGGGTGCACACGTATTTTAGTTGAACAGGCTTTTGCTTCTTTAGATCTACTGACATGGGTTTCTTGGTCGCACATCTCGTGTGATATATTAGATCGATGACTACCATGTATTCGCTGCACACCTCCCAACATGTTTTTTTACCATCTGCCATCAAGAGGGGATTTGAAATGGCTTCTGATATAGTTATATGTATACCAGTAATTGTGAGTCTTACATGACAACGGTTTTTATTTGTATGACAGGCCATGACTGAATTGACTGTTTGTGCGGTTGTGATGGCACCTACTTATCTATTTCTGTCATTCATAGATATGGAGTTATTATGTTCTCTCTTGTACTCTTGTATTCACCAGGTGTCACACTTTCAACGCAGGTGGTACACGTTTTGACACAATTATATAATGGCCTATTATCGTGATTAGGTAAGAGACAGTGGAACTTACTGAGTCTTTCCCGGTAATAACATTTGGCCAATATACTAGTTGGCCTTCTAGACTAATCGTTTCTTGGATAGTGGTTCTTATCTTCCCTGCACTTTGGTGTTATAAATATTGTATTTCTTGTCACAGAATGAGCGAATCCGCCTCTGCTTTTCTTTTTCTTTTCAGCACTCTTCCAACTTACATTCTGCCTTACTAGAGAAGGGAACCACCGTGTGTATGGTTGGTTTCTCGTTATTCGTTTAAGGACATATTTAGAATGAGGATTACTGCACCTTTTCCATATTTGGGTGTAAGTTGTCACTTCGATTCTTTATTTTTATTTTGACTCGTCTTATTGTTTATTTTTTATTTTTTTTATTCCTTTCTGGTGCTAGCATTTGGTGTCTCTCCTCCTTGGGAATATATGGTTACAAGTCCAATGGATGTACTGTCACCAGCTCACACACTGCCTTTTTATCTGTTTCTATTTGTACATATGGATATTGTGATGTAATCCAAAAATTTTTTATTGGAGATTTGGAGATTCATTGTTACTTGCAGCCTTGAGAAAGTCCTTTTGGATGAAAAGCGTGTCATCTGCCTGTTTCGGATGATATGAAAATCGTACTTGATTTGGAATAGAGGATATACAAAGAAAAATCAGGACCGTTTTATGGACTTCTTGTTTACTTGAGTGGCTAAAGCCAGTTGCACTGTATTGGACTTCTTTTTGTGCCTCGGCATTTGTGTAGCTCATATTATACACAATATTTCTACATTGAAGTCTCTGGGACTATTCAATTCTGCCTTTGTACAGTATGGAAGAAATGTTTCTATAAAAGCCAGATTTATTATTCAGATTGGGAGTTTTTAGGCAGAGCTGTGGGTTCCTAAACAAATCCTATGGTTTTCTTGAAAAGGCAAACGAAAGATTGAACAATGGATGCTGGTGGTTCACATAATCAGTTTAAAGTATATGTTTGTGGCAAGTGTAAATAGAATGAGAAGTGGTGCATACCTGCAAGAGTAGAAAACAGAATTTTATACCCAACAGAATTGTGTGTTAGGTGGACTCCTACTAAGTACTAGGGGGCTGATTAGGATGGCGGGTGGACTTACGTCTGCCCGCCACTCTACTGAAAACCTGGATCACCCGACAGGCTGTGAGAGGTACCGACATAGGCATTATGATGCGACCTCCACCACGGCGGTCGCAATGCCTATACTTTGCATCGTGGCGGGTTGTGCTTGCTGCAGCACCTGCCGTAATGCAAAATAGGGACACCTGACATATCCCTGCACTACGTGGCAGACACCATGCTGTAAAGCAAGAACCAAAGGAAATGATGGACGGAGTGTTGAACATTGCAAGCACTCACCCCCAGTCAACTGATCTGGGTTTAATCCATCACCGTTCTTTAGCCCACTCTGCCACCCCAGTTCAGACATGGCCATATGCAAATCAGTCTGACCCTGTGCCTCATGGGAACAGTCCAGCCCGAACTGCCAAGCCATGTCTTCCCTGGACCGGAAACATGCTTCCTAGGACCGGTTTCTGGCATTTCAGCCGTTTTCAGCCAGGCTTGCTTGAATCCAGTGGCAAAGTGAGCAAGGGACTCATGTCTGAGTATACCCTGCCAACTTATGGCGAACAAAGCAAAAACCAATGGAAATGACGGACGGAGTGTTGAACATTGCAAGCACTCACCCCCAGTCAACTGATCTGGGTTTAATCCATCACCGTTCTTTAGCCCACTCTGCCACCCCCGTTCAGACATGGCCATATGCAAATCAGCCTGACCCTGTGCCTCATGGGAACAGTCCAGCCCGAACTGCCAAGCCATGTCTTCCCTGGACCGGAAACAAGCTTCCTAGGACCGGTTTCTGGCATTTCAGCCGTCTTCAGCCAGGCTTGCTTGAATCCAGTGGCAAAGTGAGCAAGGGACTCATGTCTGAGTATACCCTGCCAACTTATGGCAAACAAAGCAAAAACCAATGGAAATGACGGACGGAGTGTTGAACATTGCAAGCACTCACCCCCAGTCAACTGATCTGGGTTTAATCCATCACCGTTCTTTAGCCCACTCTGCCACCCCCGTTCAGACATGGCCATATGCAAATCAGTCTGACCCTGTGCCTCATGGGAACAGTCCAGCCTGAACTGCCAAGCCATGTCTTCCCTGGACCGGAAACAAGCTTCCTAGGACCGGTTTCTGGCATTTCAGCCGTCTTCAGCCAGGCTTGCTTGAATCCCGTGGCAAAGTGAGCAAGGGACTCACGTCTGAGCATACCCTGCCAACTTATGGCGAACAAAGCAAAAACCAAAGGAAATGATGGACGGAGTGTTGAACATTGCAAGCACTCACCCCCAGTCAACTGATCTGGGTTTATCCATCACCGTTCTTTAGCCCACTCTGCCACCCCAGTTCAGACATGGCCATATGCAAATCAGTCTGACCCTGTGCCTCATCAATCAATCAATCATGATATTTGTATCGCGCGCTACTCACCCGGAAGGGTCTCAAGGCGCTTGGGGGAAGGGGGCCGCTACTGCTCGAACAGCCAGGTCTTGAGTTGTCTCCTGAAGGCGAGGTGGTCCTGGGTCAGCCAAAGGTGGATGGGGAGGGAGTTCCATGTCTTGGCCGCCAGGTAGGAGAAGGATCTGCCTCCGGCGGTGGCTCTTCGGATGCGTGGTACGGCGGCGATGGCGAGGCTAGTGGACCGTAGGTGGCAGGTGGGCGTGTGGAAGGTCAGGCGGTCGTTGAGGTACTTGGGGCCCAGGTTGTGGAGAGACTTGTGTGCGTGGGTGAGGAGCCTGAACGTGATCCTCTTGTTGACGGGGAGCCAGTGCAGGTTCCTCAGGTGGCCGGAGATGTGGCTGCGTCGAGGGATGTCCAGGATGAGTCGGGCGGAGGCGTTCTGGATGCGTTGTAGTCTTTTCTGTAGCTTGGCCGTGGTTCCGGCGTAGAGGGTGTTTCCGTAGTCCTGCCGGCTGGTGACGAGGGCCTGGGTGACCGTCTTCCTGGTTTCGATCGGGATCCATTGGAAAATCTTGCGGAGCATGCGGAGGGTGTGAAAGCATGAAGAGGAGACGGCGTTGACTTGTCTGGTCATCGAGAGGGAGGAGTCCAGGATGAAGCCCAGGTTGCGTGCGTGGTCTGTCGGTTTGGGGGCGGTGCCCAGGGCTGGGGGCCACCAGGAGTCGTCCCAGGCGGAGGGTGATGGTCCAAGGATGAGGACTTCCGTCTTGTCTGAGTTCAGTTTCAGGCGGCTGTTCTTCATCCACTCGGCGACGTCTTTCATCCCTTCGTGGAGGCTGGTTCTGGCGGTGTCGGGGTCTCTGGTGAGGGAGAGGATCAGCTGGGTGTCGTCGGCGTAGGAGATGATGTTGAGGTTGTGTTGGCGTGCGATGGCTGCGAGATGTCTCATGTAGACATTGAAGAGGGTGGGGCTGAGTGATGAGCCTTGCGGGACGCCGCAGATGACTTCGGAGGCCTCGGAACGAAACGGGGGGAGGCGGACTCTCTGTGTTCTTCCAGCAAGGAACGAGATGATTCACTTCAATGCCTTCTCTTGGATGCCGGTGTTGCTGAGGCATTGGACTAGGGTGCGGTGGCAGACAGTGTCGAACGCGGTGGAGAGGTCCAGGAGGATGAGTGCCGCTGTTTCCCCGTTGTCGAGAAGGGCTCGGATGTCGTCGGTGGCTGCGATGAGGGCGGTCTCGGTGCTGTGGTTGGCTCTGAAGCCGGACTGCGAGGGGTCGAGGGATCAATTCATCTCGAGGAAGGCGGCAAGCTGTCTGTTGGCGATCTTCTCGATGACTTTGGCAGGAAAAGGGAGGAGCGAGATGGGGTAGAAGTTTTTGAAGTCGGTGGGGTCCGCTGTAGGTTTCTTCAGTAGGGCGCTGAGCTCGGCATGCTTCCAGCTCTCCGGGAAGGTGGCGGTGTCGAAGGAGGTGTTGATGACATCTCGGAGTCGGGGTGCGATGGTGGAGTCGGCCTTGTTGAAGACGTAGTGGGGGCAGGGGTCAGTCGGAGATCCGGAGTGGATGGTGTTCATCGTGCGGGCTGTGTCTTCGGTGGTCACAGCGGTCCAGGTGCGGAGGGTGGCGGTGGTGTGCGTTGGTCTGACGGTTGGGTGCGAGGATGGTGCGCCGAAGCTGTTGTGGATGTCGGCAATCTTGCGGTATAAGAACGAGGCGAGGGAGTCGCAGAGATCTTGTGAAGGGGTGATGTCGTTGTTGCCGGTGCTGGGGTTGGAGAACTCCTTGACGATGCTGAAGAGTTCCTTGCTGTCGTGGGCGTTGTTGTCCAGTCGATCCTTCAGTGATTTCTTCTTGGTGGTGCGGATGAGCTGGTGGTTCTTGCGGGTCGCGTGTTTGAGGGCGGTCATGTTGTCGGTGGTCCGGTCGAGGAGCCAGGCTTTCTCGAGGGTGCGGCAGGTCTTCTTGGAGTCCTTGAGTTCGTCGGTGAACCAGGGGGCCTTCTTGCTTCTAGGTTTGCTGGGAGGGTTCTTCAGTGGTGCGAGGTCGTGGGCGCAGGCGGTCAGCCACTGCGTGAAGTTGCGGGCTGCTTCGTTGGGGTCCGGTGTGCTGGCAGGTGGGTTCTGGCTGAGGGAGGTGGTGAGCTGGTCGGTGGTGATCTTGCTCCAGCTTCTGTGCGGAACCTGTTGCGGGTGGTGGTGGGTAGTGGTTTTTCTGAAGATGAAGTGGACGCAGCTGTGGTCGGTCCAGTGAAGTCCGGTGGAGTGGCTGAAGGCGATGTGCTTGCTGGATGAGAAGACGGGGGTCAAGCGTGTGGCCGGCGTAGTGGGTGGGGGTGTTGACCAGTTGCTTGAGTCCGAGGTTGGCGAGGTTGTCCAGCAGGGTGATGGTGTTGCGGTCCTTGTTGTTCTCCAGGTGGAAGTTGAGGTCCCCTAGGAGGATGTAGTCGGCGGAGGGGAGGGCGTGTGGGCTGATGAAGTCCGTGATGTCTTCGCTGAATTGTGTGCGTGGTCCTGGGGGTCTGTAGATGAGGGTGCCTCTGAGGGTCGTCGTTGGGTCGGTGTGAATCTGGAAGTGGTGGTGTTCGGCGGTGGTGTAGGTGTCGTCTGCGTCGGTCGGGATGCGGATGGTGTTCTTGTGGATGATGGCGATGCCTCCCCCAGTCTGGTTGACTCGGTCCCTCCTGATGATCTTGTATTCATCCGGGATGGCGATGGCGATGTCGGGGGCTGAGGAGGCGTTCATCCATGTTTCAGTGAGGAACGCGACGTCTGGTGATGTTGTGTCGAGCAGGTTCCAGAGTTCGACGGCGTGTCTGTGGATGGAGCGGGTGTTGAGCAGGATGCACTTGAGGTCGCTGCTGGGGGTTGGCTTGGCGGGCGCGGTGCATGTTCGGAGGCAAGTGAACTTGCAGGTTGTGCAGGTGAAGGGTCCGTGGAAGCGTTTCGGGGCGGCCCGGCAGCAGGCGGGGTTCCGGCCAGCATTGAGTGCGTTGAGGGTGGCGTTGTCGTAGGTCTGTCGGGTCGTCTTGCGTCGGTGGGGGCCAGGGGTCCTGGTGCTGGGCGCGGTCCAGGCGCGGACGGGCGCAGACGGGCTTGCCTTTGGCACGCCTTCGGCACACAATCGGCGCGCCCGCTGCGCGTGACCGCTGCGCGTCTGCGCGGTCGCCATTTATGGCGAAGTGGAAGGGAGGGAGGAGCAGCTGGGAGACGGGAGCGGGGAGGGCACAGAAGGAAAAGGGGGCGTGGCCGCTAGCACGGCGGCGGGAAGCGGGGAGCGGGGCGGGCAGGCACAGGGGGCAGAGAGACAGGACAACAGCACAGGCAACCATAAAAATCTATTACAGCAAATGGGGAAACAATAATTATGTTAACAAGATGCAGGGACACAAAAAGGAAACAAAGTAAAAACAAACACTACACTCAAATACGGCGGGGGGCGGGGTCGGCGAGGCAGGCTCAGTGAGGCTGCGGGCAGCAGCGGGGCGAGTCGCACACACAACAGCTGGTGGCTGTGCGGCGCGGGGGTGTCCTGAGAACAGGTCACACTCACCTGCGCCACGCGGTCGCCATTTATGGCCAAGTGGGAGGGAGGGAGGAGCAGCTGGGAGGCGGGAGCGGGGAGGGCACAGAAGGAAAAGGGGGCGTGGCCGCTAGCACGGCGGCGGGAAGCGGGGAGCGGGGCGGGCAGGCACAGGGGGCAGAGAGACAGGACAACAGCACAGGCAACCACAAAAATCTATTACAGCAAATGGGGAAACAATAATTATGTTAACAAGATGCAGGGGCACAAAAAGGAAACAAAGTAAAAACAAACACTACACTCAAATACGGCGGGGGGCGGGGTCGGCGAGGCAGGCTCAGCGAGGCTGCGGGCAGCAGCGGGGCGAGTCGCACACACAACAGCTGGTGGCTGTGCGGCGCGGGGGTGTCCTGAGAACAGGTCACACTCACCTGCGCCACGCGGTCGCCATTTATGGCCAAGTGGGAGGGAGGGAGGAGCAGCTGGGAGGCGGGAGCGGGGAGGGCACAGAAGGAAAAGGGGGCGTGGCCGCTAGCACGGCGGCGGGAAGCGGGGAGCGGGGCGGGCAGGCACAGGGGGCAGAGAGACAGGACAACAGCACAGGCAACCACAAAAATCTATTACAGCAAATGGGGAAACAATAATTATGTTAACAAGATGCAGGGGCACAAAAAGGAAACAAAGTAAAAACAAACACTACACTCAAATACGGCGGGGGGCGGGGTCGGCGAGGCAGGCTCAGCGAGGCTGCGGGCAGCAGCGGGGCGAGTCGCACACACAACAGCTGGTGGCCGTGCGGCGCGGGGGTTTCCTGAGAACAGGTCACACTCACCTGCGCCGCGCGGTCGCCATTTATGGCCAAGTGGGAGGGAGGGAGGAGCAGCTGGGAGGTGGGAGCGGGGAGGGCACAGAAGAAAAAGGGGGCGTGGCCGCTAGCACGGCGGCGGGAAGCGGGGAGCGGGGCGGGCAGGCACAGGGGGCAGAGAGACAGGACAACAGCACAGGCAACCACAAAAATCTATTACAGCAAATGGGGAAACAATAATTATGTTAACAAGATGCAGGGGCACAAAAAGGAAACAAAGTAAAAACAAACACTACACTCAAATACGGCGGGGGGCGGGGTCGGCGAGGCAGGCTCAGCGAGGCTGCGGGCAGCAGCGGGGCGAGTCGCACACACAACAGCTGGTGGCCGTGCGGCGCGGGGGTTTCCTGAGAACAGGTCACACTCACCTGCGCCGCGCGGTCGCCATTTATGGCCAAGTGGGAGGGAGGGAGGAGCAGCTGGGAGGTGGGAGCGGGGAGGGCACAGAAGAAAAAGGGGGCGTGGCCGCTAGCACGGCGGCGGGAAGCGGGGAGCGGGGCGGGCAGGCACAGGGGGCAGAGAGACAGGACAACAGCACAGGCAACCACAAAAATCTATTACAGCAAATGGGGAAACAATAATTATGTTAACAAGATGCAGGGGCACAAAAAGGAAACAAAGTAAAGACAAACACTACACTCAAATACGGTGGGGGGCGGGGTCGGCGAGGCAGGCTCAGCGAGGCTGCGGGCAGCAGCAGGGCGAGTCGCACACACAACAGCTGGTGGCCGTGCAGCGCGGGCGTGTCCTGAGAACACATCATGGGAACAGTCCAGCCCGAACTGCCAAGCCATGTCTTCCCTGGACCGGAAACAAGCTTCCTACGACCGGTTTATGGCATTTCAGCCGTCTTCAGCCAGGCTTGCTTGAATCCAGTGACAAAGTGAGCAAGGGACTCACGTCTGAGCATTCCCTGCCAACTTATGGCGAATAAAGCAAAAACCAAAGGAAATGATGGACGGAGTGTTGAACATTGCAAGCACTCACCCCCAGCCAACTGATCTGGGTTTAATCCATCACCGTTCTTTAGCCCACTCTGCCACCCCAGTTCAGACATGGCCATATGCAAATCAGTCTGACCCTGTGCCTCATGGGAATAGGCCAGCCCGAACTGCCAATCCATGTCTTCCCTGGACCGGAAACAAGCTTCCTAGGACCGGTTTATGGCATTTCAGCCGTCTTCAGCCAGGCTTGCTTGAATCCAGTGGCAAAGTGAGCAAGGGACTCACGTCTGAGCATACCCTGCCAACTTATGGCGAACAAAGCAAAAACCAAAGGAAATGATGGACAGAGTGTTGAACATTGCAAGCACTCACCCCCAGTCAACTGATCCGGGTTTAATCCATCACCGTTCTTTAGCCCACTCTGCCACCCCAGTTCAGACATGGCCATATGCAAATCAGTCTGACCCTGTGCCTCATGGGAACAGTCCATTCCGAACTGCCAAGCCATGTCTTCCCTGGACCGGAAACAAGCTTCCTAGGACCATGCTGTGCCTGCCGCATGGTGCAGGGATATAGTGCCCCCCAGTGCCCATATCAGAGGGCCAGGGGAAAATGGGGGTCTGCTACTGACCCCCAAAGTCCCTTTCCGCCTGGCTTTTCATGGCGGGTTAACCGCCATGAAAAGGCGAATGGAAAGGGACATTGTAATCCCTAAGGCGGTTCCTGGCAGGCACCTCCACCATGGTAATGAATACAATGCCCTTGGCTGCACGGGTAGGCTCAAGGAGCCCATCGGGTGTGTGTCGGTCAGTCTTGCAGACTGCCAACCTTCTGCCCGCCATTGAAATATGGCGGGAGGATAAGATGGTTCAGATGGCGGTGGGACCTCCACCAACGGGCTGTCGTGGCAGTCCCACCATCATCATAATCGGGCCCTAAGCTCTCAGACATAAACATAGGGCTAGCCCATCCATGGCTGCACCTACATCTATGTGTGTGTGGAGGGGGAGGCCTTGTGCCACTACCTACCCCAGAACACCAACATGGAAACACAGTCCAGTTTTCCATGGAAAGCTATTTAATGCGTGCAATTTCTCTTAATTTCTCATAGAAAACATTTGGAAACCTTTATGTACAGCACAAATGATTGTGATATCTATTTTGCCACTTTTGAGCTATCGCCCCTGAAACACGGAGTTGCACAGCAGAATTCAATCCAGCAGATTCACTAAAGCACTTCTGAGTACAGGAAGTAGTACTACAGGAGTATTTTTTTACATTCAGTTCGATTCAATAAATCTTTATTTGATCTGAAAAAGATCATAAAAGCACAAGATAAAACAGTACACTTATTGTCACAAAATAGCAATCTGAATGCAATACAATAGATACAACCAAGCATTTATAAATACAGGAAATAGCACCACAGGAGTACTCCTTTACATATTCTTACATGTCTTGGTGAATCGGCCCTAAAACGCTCAACGTTCCTTTCTATATTTACTAACTGCAAATCAATATTCCTCGAATAGTCCCAAATTATTTCACTTTAAATGTTTTGGAGCCAATTTAAACCGTTGTGTAGTAATATGCAAGAGAGTATTACAATGGTACTGTGTTATGAACACTAAAACCTCCTTGTGAATAGCCCCACAATGATATGTCGCAGAATTACTGTGTTTCATAAATGTAAAACATTCCAGACTACTTAAATAAGGTTCAAATCTCTTCTTTTGGTAAAGGTTAAAGATTGCCCTAACAACTTAAACAATGGATCGCTTTCCTAACTGCTCACAGATTCAACCAAGACAAAGTTTGGTTTATTTCTTGTCAGTTTAGACTTTCGCAATCTTGGCATTTATAGTTGGCTATTAGTCTGTGGGAGCCCTTTTTCCATTTCCAAATTGCTTCATTGTAGCATGTTGGAGGGGGACATACCCCAAAATATCAATGCTCTCTTTTGGGAGGACTTGACACAAGGTCACGATATTCTCCTGGCCGAAAAGGATTGGCCACCTGATTTCGTAATGCAGTGCCCAAATGGTAAAATGGTCATTTTACTTGGTTTCTCCAACCTTATTCCAAAATCAGTAAAACATTCATATGCCAAAGAGTGGGTGCTAGTGCTTGTTCCTGCGTTATATCGCAACCGTGTGGGGTGAGATGACGGTTCCCCTTACCATAAAATACCACTGGGAACAATCCCGCAGCCTCAAAAACAATACCCAATAAAGCATGAAGCTAAAAAACAAGTTAGGGAAATTCTCCAACAACTTGAATATCAAGGTGTAATAGAATGTTGCACCTCATCAATGTATAATCTCTTGTTTCCTGTAATGAAATGTGATCATTTGTACCGTCTAGTATTAGACTACAGACACTTAAAAAAAGCTACTCAAACATTTGCAGGACAAGCACACAGTGTCGAACTAATGAACAACAAAGTGCAGAAAAATTATAAAGCAACATTTGAAATCTTGAATGGATTTTTTGGACAAAATATGGCACATCGAAGCAGATATCTGACCACATTCAGCACGCTCGGCTCTCAGAGGCAGTTCTGTCAATTACCCCAAGGGTATAAGAATAGCTCTGGGCTGTTCTCAGCCAGAGTTAGAGAGCCACTACAAAATATTGGTGACCAGGCATTATCTTATCTCGATGACATTTACTTAACGGATGATGACATTTCAGAGCACATGACAAGAGTAGACTGCATAGTTTTGGAGTTTGCTCATATGGGCTACACATTTTATTTCCAAAAATCAAAAATTGACCATCTCAATGTATTTTTTCTGGGATACGAGTTGTCAAGTGAAGGCAAAAGCCTAGCCATACACTTCTTAAAGAAGTGTGTGTTACTTCAACCTCTGACAACGTTGAAGAGATTACAATCCATATTAGGATTTCTTCATTTTAGTAGAATTTACATTCCAGGCTACACAGAATGGGTTAAACTATTCTACGACCTAATACGCCCAGACATTTGCAGTACACATTGGACTCAGGAACACACAAACATTTAACATTCCATACAAGCTGACATGATAGCTTCAAAACACTTACACACACGTGTAAACACAACCAACCTGGTGATCTGTGTCATCGAAGGAACATCAGGGTATACGTATGTCACATTCTTTGAAGGTAACATGATACCAAATGCATATAAATGGCATTTATCCACCAATGCTGAAATGCGTTTTGCACCTACAGAAAAGATATTGCCAGTAGTTCAGACTCCTGTGGTGAGAGAGCGAGACCTTGTTCAGGGAAAAGAAATCAGTGTTGTTACCCCAGTCTGACCTTATAGGCCGTCACCAGAGCAAGCATTCCAAATGCTATAGCATTACATCAAGAATGGATACAATGGGCTAACTCGCTCACTGCAACAGATGTAGACTACAAGTTTGATTCTACACTACAAACACAAGCCTTTCTGCAGTATAAACAGGAATGTCCTCTGCCTACTGAAATAATGCCTCTTGAATGCTATGATTACATCTTGTATATTGATGGTTCTGCCCAGCCTGCTGTAGGGACAAAGCATCAATACTCAGCAGCATCCGCTATTGTAAAAGGGAGAATGCACCGTGGAGAATTCCACCCTGGGAAAACCAACACACAGTCAGTTGGTGACTGCACTGCGCAGCTGGCTGAACTTAGGGCTCTAATATTGGCACAAGAAACTGGATACAGGATTCCCCACATCTATTGTGTGCGATGTGTCTTATAATGAATATCTACAAAATATCTACAAAATGGTTTCAGAGACTCACAGGGTTGCACAATCAAGCACAAGATGCTTTGGGAGCAAATGGCAAAGCTGAAAGATTGCTTGTCACATACTTATATACTGCACACATTGAGTCATCAACGTGCCGGAGTACACGTTGAAGGGAATGCCATGGCTGATGAAGCACTGCTGCAGTTTGCTGCAATCACTCATTCAAGTATAAGGATAGACAGAGACATAATAGTGGCTGTCAATGCTGCGTGCAATGACACCTATTTGCCAAAAGGCTTTCCACTCAGGTACTCCTACAAGTTGGATGCACAAAACATTCCATGTGCTCACATTCCTGGAGTGGGGGATACAGTAATACCAAACACTGATCGCAGGATGGGTCCTAGCTGCACACGAGGGTCTGGCGTCTGCATACGCAGGGGTGGCTGCTACAATTTAATTATTGCAGAAAAGTTACTGGTGACCTGGTCTTTACAAACAGGCCAAGGACTTGTCCTTCAACACGACATCTGCTAGCAGATGAAGGGGTCGACTGTGGCACGTCCACCACAGACACCTCTCTTAATTTCATACAAGCCTTTGGTTTGTGTTTTCTAGACTACTGCAGCCCTCTGCTATCGGATGGGGCTTACAAGTAGATCTTGGTAGCATCGGACTCCTGCTCTTGATTCCTATGGGTATGGTCATAGTGGTCGACTGATACCCAAACAGTTATAAAGGACCTGCGAGTCTTCATTGGCACATACTCCAAATGACACATTAAATTCCAACCAGGGTCCATCGTTTAGCTCTAGGGCTTATCAAGAGGCTATGGGAAGTTTTGGTGTGACCTTCCGTTTCTCATCCTCAGAGAAATTTAGTTGTGGAGAGGATAAACCGTGACTTAAAGCAATCTTTAACAGTGAGGATACTAGGCTAAAGCCGCAGTTGGGTCCTTTATCTATATGGGGTCCAGATGGCACTAAACAACTTGCCTAGAAAATCCCTGACTGGTATAACTCCCTATGAAACCCTGTTTTGGGTAAAGATGTGGGTCCCAGACCTCAACAATCCCAGCACAGTGGAGGGGAAAACACTGTTTGACATCACTGAATGTTTGGCTGTTTTACAGGAACTGAATGACTTCTGGGATGGACAAAGCAACGTCTAAGTAAAATGCAACACCACTGGGGAACTGAAGGAAGTGACGGCAAGACCTACCTGGGTCCCAAAGGTTGGGGACTGGTCAGGGAGAAAATTGTGGACACGAAAGAATTCAAACCATCTTACAGAGCGCCTACTCCTGTCCTAACTGTTGAAGGTACTAGAACTGGGCTTCTTCCACCTCTTTCTGAACACAAAGACAAAAGATGTGTCTCCATTGATCTGCTCAAACCAAACTATGTGGCCGATTCTCAACAGTAAGCCACATGGGCTCCTATTGCCTACCTGCCTCCTCTTGCTACCATGCAGGAAGTTCAGATGGAAGATTTGATAACTAATGAAGCTTCTTCTTTCCAATGAAAGACAACAATAAACAAACAAAGTATACCTTTTGAAGTTGTTACAACAGCAATAACTTTATAGTCAACTAGTGCAGAAACACAGATTTCAATTCAGAAACATGAAAAGAACAGCTTCTATGTCAATATACCACAGATCGGGTCTTCTCCCAGTTCTACAAAACCTGCCGAGCTACCAAAAAAAGATAAAACAGCCTATGGCTACTTCATTGACTTTGATGTCTTCTCTTCCTAAGCATCGGATCCACCACCACCGCCTTCTTCACTATTCAGGCTGGAAGTGCATGTTTTCTATCTTTGGCTGAAAAGGACGTATTTTGTTTCTCCATGGTTACATCTTCGGATTACAATTTCATTACTTTTCCCGGTCCTCTGGATTGGTTTGGTGACAGTCTTTTTCTTGCTTCTAAATGGAGACTATCTCCCAGAATGCTCTGCAATAAAACTGGTGAACTTGGTTTTTAAACCACATGAGTCATCACACCGTGAATGAAGAGATTTTTCCCTGGTAAACATTTCAGGTGTTCCAGTGTCCGCTGGGATTGTTTGGGATAGGGTATCATATGATATGTATGGCCCCACTGAACTTTTACAAATTCTATATGTGTTCAAAATATCTTTGAATGATGTCATTACCTCAGTTCTGTTTCTGATAATTAGGACAATGCATGAAATTCTAGAAGATTTGGAGCATTCTTCTGTGTTTTCTTCTCATGAATTGTATGATGTTACGTCTAATTATGATTAAATATTCTGTTTTCAACACTGCAGCCATCATTTTCTGCTTAAAGCTAGTACTCCATGTGCTATTTTCAATTATACACAATGGGAACATTGCCACACACCGCCACGGTGTAGTTTCTAAACAATTGCACTGACGTTTGCTTGTTTTTTCTGGTTACGATACATCTGACCCAGCCTAGTATTATTATAGGCTTGCACCATCACCTGCAAAGAAAAATATGCTAACGTATACCAAGCTGACACAGTCTGCTTCTTTTCTTTCCGAACTGTCCATACAGGGGTTTTGGCTTTTGGAAGGACAAAATAGATATAAAATCTGTTTGGGGGACAAAAGACAGGCAGTTTCGGGGAACTGAGGCTCCTTGTAGAGCATGCCTAATACCACAACAAATGATTTTCCTAAATACAGCTATGCAACAAACAACTTGCCTTGGATTAGCCAGCATGAAAGAATTTAACACACCATGAATTCCCACCTTTGCATGTTTCGAAAATTGGCAACAGTTTACAAAATACAGTGAGGAAACAGTAGATACCATACTGCATAATGGTTCACACAGTTCATCAGACTCCAATTGGAAGGGATGGTTAGTTTGGCCATTAGGCACGAATGGATGTCGGGCCCAATTCCTAGATAAATTCGAGGGATTCAAAACAAACAGACCTGACATGCGGTATGTGCAGGCTGAACACTCGGGTGGTGATGACTTACAGTGTTGGGAAGTTGTGCCTTGATTGATGCAAAACCTTAACACTGTCCCAGGTGAAATTACACTTCTCCCTTTTATCTGATGGCCAGGAACTCCGGGACTTTTTTATTAGGTCCTCGTAAGCCATGCCAAAAATGCTTCCTATAGGCAATGTACAATGAAATATGCATGTTTTTCCCAGCAGGAAGCTGCCGTAAGTCTGTACGAAATTGACGGATTTACAGAAAGCTCTATCCGTGGTTGACAAAGGAAGGACCACATTGTCCTCTAGGATATAGTCTTTAGGAAACATTGTTTCATCAGCAACAGACATTGTTCAACAAGACATGGCCGCATTACAATAAGGGCAGTCAGAGCTGAGGTCTATTATGCAATTGGGCTGGACATTATAAACACTAAGTTCTGGCCACGTGCCATGGTGACATATTAACACCACTAGCTTGTTTGTCCCATACCACCTTACAGAACAGTATATGCTCATGGCACACAAAGATGCAAAATACACTGTGTTACACATTGAGAAACTAGACAAGATACCTTTCATCATTGCTGAAATATCATCCGCGGATTGGATAATCCATGGGTATATCACGCTGACAATTTTGACATTTCATGTTCAGTATTGTCTGCAACACCACCAAGTAGGCAGATATTAGGCATTGGGGGAAGGATTTGTACACGAGTATTGGAAACTATCTTTCAAATTTTGAGGTTGAAATAGTGAAACTGAGGTTTTTCTCAGCAGCTCAGACAGGGAGAATACTTTAAGTGGGTCCTTAGTGTGCTAGAATGTTTTGCTTCATGGAGCCTGTAACGCTTCCGTGGCAAATCTTTCTTGCATCTTGAAAGGTTACCCTGCGGCCATGATACCTCCGGCTTTCAGATTGCTCTCTAATTGGAGTTACCTGACGCTGAACAGACCAGGTTGCTGTGGAGTGAAACCGGGGGTTGCCTATCTGGTGACGGTTTCTTCCATTGTTGCTTGTTGTACCACAAGTACTGTTTCCACCTGGCCATACAGTTAGGAAGGATACGCTTTGGTCTTCAGCGCTCCGTCCATCATCTCTTTGTGTTTGCTTTGTTCGCCCTAAGTTGGCAGGGTATGCACAGCCGTGGGTCTCTTGCTCACTTTGCCAATGGATTCAAGCTAGCTTGGCTGATGAGGGCTGTTAGCCCCAAACCAGTCCCAGGATACTTGTTTCCGGTCCAGGGAAGACATGGCTTGGCAGTTCGGGCTGGACTGTTCCCATAAGGCACAGGGTCAAGACTAATTTGCATATTGTTGTGTCAGAATTGGGGTGGCGAGGGGAGCTAAAGAATGATGATGGATTCAACCCAGATCTGTGACTGGAAGTGAGTGTCTGAAAAGTTTCAGCACTCCGTCCATCATCTCCTTGTGTTTGCTTTGTTCGCCATAAGTTGGCAGGGTATGCCCAGACGTGGGTCCCTTGCTCACTTTGCCACTGGATTCAAGCTAGCCTGGCTGATGAGGGCACTAACTTCCCATGATATTTTGGAGAGCTGGTGCATTGTATTTGTAACGTGTCTAGTACAAAGGGAATAGCGTACTTTTTCAACAGTTTAGGCTCTGGTTTGGTTAGCACCTTCCAGAAAGTTTTCGTAGTCATTCTATCTTTTATCCACTCCATGCTTGGGAGCATCTTTGGAAGTCTTCTGCGGGTCCTGTTCTTGATTGTCAGGAATGCGATTTACATTTTTCTGCTCCACAATGGATGCCCCATTTCGAGAACAAATGGGGCTAGCACTACCACATGTGCCTCTGTGCTGTGAGCACATGGTGCATTGCTTTGGCACACCCTTGCTTCGAGAACTGAATGAGCATTGGTCCTTATCATTTCAGTCTGTGTGTCTTCACTGCGTACAACCCATGTTCCGCTGTCTATTGTGCACTTTCGAGTATGACTTGGATTTATGCCTGCATCGCAACTGGTTGAGCCTTCGGACATAAATGTACTAATTGACCCCTTAAAGGCCCATATGGATAGCTGTTCCGTTGCTCCTGGCTGCATTCTATGATCCCTCCTGGGATGCATCTACTCCTGGTGAATTGGATTTTGGCTCTGGTTTGGCGGGACTACCCACGGCTGTATTTACTCCCTCTGCAGCTGTTGTGGGAGTTGGAGGGGAACACATTTGCTTTATAAACCTGCTCCGAGGTGTGCCTTCGGGATCCTCATCTGTAGATGCTGGGAACAGAAATGTTTTGTCTACCTTTTGGAACACATAAACATTTGGCTATTCCATTTGGTGGCAACTTTTAAATTCAGCTTGTTTTTAACATCCTCAATTGTTTTTAAAGTGGCTTTTATTTTTGCTTTTATTTAAAACTGCTTTCTTTGTGCTTTGGGCTTCTAAATTGCATGATTGCCTTTTTAAAAGTTTTAATATATTGTTAAGAATGAGTTTTGACATTTATTTTGACATTTATATATGCTGATGCCTTTTTAAATATAGCTTTCCTTTTATTTAGAGAGCTTAGTAGTCGACTTATGTTTACGGAATGAATGTCATGTGGCCTGGTTCAGCCCAGAGTGAAACACGTCCATTTTACATGCACACAAGGTTTCTCCTAAGTTGCCATTCACTCTCACACAATGACTTTTGACACACATTTGCGACCATGACTGTGGGGATTCGTTTTCATGAAACTACACTTGCTTACAAAATTAACTTTGCAAGAGCACTATTATGATAGCTTGAACTTCACGTATAAGGTCCATACGTACATTGTGCAAAGGTGATTGTTTATTTTCGTCCATGTGGCGTCACAACTACTATAACACATAAACAATGGCAGCTTGGGCCCAAGGCAAGTATGCTTTCTGTTATAAAAAAACAATCTATTTCTGGGTTTAGGCTGAGGAGCATTTGCTGTCATTTGTGAGGTTGCAGCATGTGGAAACTTTAGCTCAACCCTTAGCAGATCCCTCGGCGAGGGATGTCCAACTTGTAAACACGACGAGGATCTACATTCTTTTCCTTCAGGTAAAGGGGTTGGATCATCCGATGGAGATTCCTGGCAGAACACATGCATACAACTTAGCAATTAGGTTAGGGAACGCATAGTAGGAGTATGCTATATATACATACAAATGTATTGTTTTATATGCCTGAATATATATATTGTCTTATCAAGATGGTACAACTTTACATTCTGTTCACTGTCCTTATAGTGCTGATCACTTTCATCTGCTTCTGTCTATTGATCATTGCAACACAAATGTTTTATGCAAGAATCACAATGGTTCAATAAATATTGGAAACGCCCCCCTTTTTATTCCTTTTATATTTCTCTGAGAGAAAGAGAGCACGAGTGACTGAGCAAAAAGGTTCTAGATCTGTTACCACAATCCCTGAGAGAGCTCAGGGTTATTATGTTCTATGGTTGCTAAAACCGTTTGCTACCTATCTATGTTTAAGAGTGTATATGGTGGAACTGTGGGCTAACTGGTCTCTAGGAGGACATATCCTGTGGGGGTGCACGGAATCAGTCTGGCACTATCCCTACGTTTATGTTGCCCAACAAACGCACAGTTTCTACTGGGAGTGGCACGACACAGGTGGATGAAAAAAGGATTCACTTTGTTCACTCTCTCATTGACTTCCTGTCAAAAGAAGGTTACTAAATGGATCACTGGCATGAAGTCCTGAAGAAGAATGTCCTCTTTGTCTGTGGAGCACCAACAGTGAATGTCTATGATAATTGTGATATAATGATCTAGTCTGTGCAGTGGCAAGGTACATGACAGCTTGCCTTTTATAAGATGCCATTGATATACTAGAATGAGAGTTTCGTGAACACAATTAGATAACGACTATGCATGAAGACAATGTCTTGAAAAGGGTAGTGGATTTTGCAATTAGTAGTTGCCCGAGGAAAAGAAGAATAATGCTAGAATTATAATTGGTTTGGAAACTCAAAGTCTTTTGTAAATAATCTATTTTTAATTTTTATTCTACCTATTGTTATAAGCACATACCTCATTATACTACCCTAAAGAGGGTGTTGGGCAGAGACAAATAAAGTGGTGAATCCTACGTATCGGTGACTCAACATGGACCTGATGACTGAGAAAAACGTTAAGATGTGCAATGACTGTAATGATTCGGCAAGATGCGAAAGTACCGCTGACAACTGTCCTACTGCCTGAAGGGTCATGGTGGGATTTCTAATGGGTTCCTTGGGCCTATTTGAAGTATTGGGTGTAAATATGACATATGTAGTGTTTAGAGTAAAATACATTTTGAGATGAATAAAATGATATGGATACATTCTGTGACCGCAGAGTCGGCGTGAGAGTACTTCAGCAAAGTCAAAACAATTCCTAGAGAAAAGTGAGACTGTGCAGAAGGGGACACCCTTGTATCTTCCCCAGAGAAACAGGTAAGTTATAAGGCCTAACAATGCTCTCAACCTTGAAAAAGCTATATTGATGAATCAACAACCCACCACAACTGATTGGTGTATGTGGGTATGCACACTGTCTTTCTCTGTGGTTTTTGGAGTTAGGGAGTATCTAAGCATAATACTAAATGTCACCAACCACTACAGGATGCTTGCCTTTCGAGGAATTGAAAAAACTTGTGACATTTTCTAAATATAACCTTAGGTGGTGTAGGGAATATTGTACAAGAACTTTACTAGGGATTGTATGCGACGGGCCAAGTGAGAGCCATCATTTGAGAATAGGAATGAGGTGAGAGAGAGCATCGTTCAAACAGGAGATTGAGTGAGGATAAAGAAACCAAGTTGGATAAAGGATGTTTCTATTTTCAGAATTAAAAAAGGAGGGAAGAAGGCAGAGATCTTTTGAGAAGATTTAAAATGATACTGCTGGAGCTCGATCGATAAGGTAAAATATAAGTATGGGAAGAGTATTGAGTCGTTGGATGGCCTGACCCCAGGAATACTGCCAAGACCCCAGCATACCAGACATGATCCCGGAATTCCAGCCATGATCCCAGAATTCCAGCCATGATCCCAGAATTCCAGCCATGATCCCAAAATTCCAGCCATGGTCCCAGAATTCCAGCCATGATCCCAGAATCCCTGCCATGTCTTGAGCTGCGTGCCTTGTAATGTTGCAGAAACTGAAGTGGTAGTTGGTGCTTGGGAGTGCCTGCAATCTTACCTTCCTTGTGGTGATGAAGCACAGATTTCGGCAACCTTGAACTCCTACCAGCTTTAATGATTTTGTTTAGTCATCTGCAGATTTTCTTTTCTATACAGGAGCAAGAAATACAGTAATGTTAATTTGTTGGTGTTTAGTTTCTGTGTTTCGCTTGAAACAGTTTGCAGTGTTGTGCGTTACTCTCTTTAGTGTGCTTAAAACTCTGGAAAGTTGGTGCCTTGAGCTGTGGAACTGGCTCACCTTAGGACACGGTGGCTGATGTGTGCTGAAAAAAGGCTTTAACATGCCTTCAGAAGAGATTCTTTCCACACCAATACCTGTGGCCATACTTTCACATAGAGAGCATCCCTAGGAAATAGCAAAGCACATATTAAACAGAAATATACATAACAAAATCACAAACACACAGTGCATCCTAGTCAATAGAAACATTGCTCCACAATCTTCCCACATGAAGGCAAATATCCTTGTTAAAATCTTTGTGAAAACAAAGACAACATGTTAACTGCGCAATAATCAAGAATACATAACCATATATGTTTACTTTTCAGAACGTTATCTACTATGAAGAACCCGTAATTAAGAATGCCATGATATTGAAAATATGGCATCCAATCCAAACCTAACCTTTGACCTTTTCCTAACAGTCACCCTTCTCCATTACTCTGTTTCTAACTCAAACAATATCAATAATTAAACTATAATAAATAATAATAAAAAACTCGAATGCACAACCTAAGTATTAACCTCATTAACGTAATCACTGTCACTGCCTCAATTCAGGAAGGACAACAAGACCTAGCTTTTTGACTGAACCCCAGTGCCTTCAATAGATCAGCAGTCCACGGTCCCACCCCTCCAGTGCCTTGAAACCCCTACATGTAAGTAGTCATGCTTTACAAGACACTTCATTGATTGACTGATGCTTAGCATTAACTTTTACTCTAACAATAAACCTTTCTTTTTCACAACCTCCACCCCCATCTTTAGCCCTAGTGCCTACATTTTTGTTAACTTAATGCTGTCCTTTTTAGGTCGAGCATTCAAGACCTCTTGTATATACTTTAGTATATACTTATCTGTATGTACTTTGTGGGCTCTGGAGATCAGCCCTAGGACTTATCTGCTTTCGCTTAGGGACTTTTTTCCTGTTCACCTGCCTCTATTCAACTGTCTTGATAGAAAACAACCAGCAGAGATCAGTAGAATACCAGAATTGCTTTCTGCTGAGGGACTTTCTTTTTTTTATTCTTCTGGCAACTGCCTCCATTCAACTTCCCACGAGCACCCGTAGACAATAATATTTTTTTCAAATGTTGTATTTTCAGTGATATGACAACAGAAGGCCCTGATTCTATATTAAAAATGGAGCTTTGGACTATACCATTTCCCGCTGAAAGGCAATATTTCTCTCCATGTGTTCCCATACCTAGCGTATCACGCTGTTTGGTGCTTAATTTCCCTCCATGTTAAAGAACAGTAGATGTTTCAGCACCCAGACTAATGTGCTGCATAGCTAAATACATATAAGGTCCCAAAGGTGAGACCGATTGCATTGCAAATGCTTGTTTAACAAGACTTTGAGTTCCATACAAGCCAAGGAAGGGTAATACAGGCAATGTTGAACCCCTATGGAAATCTCGAAGGTTTGTCAGGGGTGGAGGATTTCATTGGTGCTGAAACAATAGACAGTAGATTAGTAAAAACTTATGCTGAGCCATCTCGATGCCAGGGAAATAATGCCCTAAGACCAGTTAATTTGCATAATTAAAAGGCCGTTGTCTGCCCACTGTTCCTCCTGATGCAGCTGCCTCTCACACATTTGCTCCAGTAGTGGGTTGTAGAACACATCTAGGAAAGTTTGCAGTGAGCCTTGTATGGGTCACTTACGGAGCTGTTAGCAACGCCTCCAAACTCATTGATCCGATGTTCAAGTATCCTTAATACAGTTATTGACTGGTCTTGGTTAACCTACCAAGTGCAGCAAATTGTGATACTAGTAATCTAACTTAGTGACACTGCACTCGCTCTGCTTGTGAAATAACTCTGGATTAAGGTTCATTTGCTGTACAGGTGGCAGGTGTGGACTGTCAATATTTAACGTTGATCTGTTGATATAGAGAGAATGTAAACCCTTCTCATGCAAGCACATGTGTCCGCATATCCATCAAAGACCCAATCGGCTTCTGACAATTCTTTATTTAATGGCACTAGCCATCAGTGTGCGACCTGAGCCACTTAAGGCCAAGTGAACATTTTACATTAATAAGTGTCAGCGACATTGTACTTGTAACCAAGAACACATTTTTATTTGAAAGGAAACTGATTTTGTCTCCCAGAACATGCTTGTGGCAGCTGTGCTATTTAGTAGCCTACCAGTTCTAGTTTGCTAACGACATCTTGGGGAGATTCAGAAAGCTTCCCTGGGAATGCATTCCGCCAATAGCTTACCATTGGCTTTGTAGTTTGTAACTCACACAATCACATTTGCTGGCTTTCTATTGGCTGGTTCTATTTGTTTTAAGCTTTCAGGCTTGAGTACGTCCGTCCCTACTGTTGCTCAAACCCTGTTTACTGTATTCTTGCACCAGTGTTCGATTTCTGTAAACAGGCCTTTGAAACTTGTTCTTATCTTGTCACATTTACTGTGCATTCAAAGACAGAGGTCAAATGTCAGACTCACTCCATGCCACTCTCCTTTACCCCACCAACCTTTAGCCATGATGAACAGCAGTCACGCTGGAGTTCATCATGGCTAAAACATATTGGCAAAGCCAATAGCTCTTACATAGGCGAGACCTATTGGCGTTGCCAATGCTTGCTATGCATATTACCTCTTGACGTCTTACTGACGTGTATTCTCCTTTCAGTTAGTAAAGGCATGGTCAGTCTTTTTTTTGCAAAACATAAAAAGAAAATAAGAAAGGAAATAGGTTTGACAACTAATGAGATAACATGGACACTCTTTTTTTAAATTTAACTACGCTGCAAACCGCAAATCACAGCCATCCTTGTTTGAATATATCTGTTGTATATGTGGCAGGACTCCATTGCAAAATTTGAGTTGATTTATGGTTCGAAACGTTGAGGTGGTTTTTTAATATAATGCAGTTATAGACTAAGTATTTGTTTTATTTGTAACTTTTTTATATTTTATAGAAACGTATCTTCACTTTACAGACCACAGGAAATTATGCACCGCAGGAATGTTCTTAGCAAATGATAAATTACATTCAATTACCCTTTTCTGCTTTATAAAATGCTTCTGTAGGGAGAATAGAAATATCACTACTTCAGAACAAAATTCATTACCTGTCACTTCTACTAGCTAAAAACACAATACCGTTTGTTACAACACATACTTCACATTGCAAAGTACATTTAAAATTTCACAATGCGTATGTAATTTGAATAATTTATCAGCTAAGTTCATTCGACTACTGAAATTAGCATTCCTTTCTCCGAGTTCTGTAATCAAGTGAGCATTAACCACATTGTATTATATAAGCATCCTTTCTCAGCTCCATGGCCATCTCAGATTATTTTCTCTCAAATTTGTATGTAATTTGTTGCTCCACAATATATATATATATATATATATATATATATATATATATATATATATATATATATATATATATATATATTTATATATATGTATATGTATATCTTTCTCTTTCGCTCTCTCTCTCTCTCTATATATATATATACATATATGTATGTATATATATTCCTTCAACCTTTGTTTTTTTCAAAATCCCTTTCTCCTCGGGGAAAAACGAATGCGAACTCCAGTTCCTGGTGCAACAAAGTGAGTTATTTTGCCCATACACCGCTATGACGCGTTTCGGCCTCAACAGGCCTTGATCACATGGCGCTACTGCAGAGTACATTTACATATTGAAAGTGGCAAGTGCATGCACATGTGGTGCGTGAAAAGCATAATAATAGAAGGCATACTTTTGGGAGCAGTTTCTGCGTCTTCATCTTTACATTTGAGATTTAAAATACATAGTCAAATCTGATATTTAAATAATTTAAATAATTAGTTAAAATACCAGTTAAGAACGGTTGTTTTTGTAGAATACATACAAAAATTCATATATTCTATTTACATATTAAATGAGATGTAGATCATTTCAATACACAGTATAACACATTTCAATACTGACTCATGTGGGGACATATTTCATAGTAATTATTTTCCATTAATTAGAGTCCCCATGTCCTTCCAGACTATGATCGCAATTAGTGAAGCCCAAGTGGGCCTGCTCATGTCACTGCTCTTTATTTTATCTTTATATTAAAGTGCATTAGTGCATTCAAACCAACCAGTGCCACCCTAATGAACTTTCATGTTCATAAAGTGCAAAAGTGCATATGTATAAAAGAAATAACAATTAAAAATGTTAACATTTTGTGGGACTCGGAGAATTGCTTAAAAGGGACATGCGTGTGTAATATACAGTAGATATTTGTACGATTGCCTTACTAGTGTACACTGCAATATTGTTGTGGAACTACAGACATGTAAAGAAATCCTCACTGGAATTATGGCCCTGTGGTGTTTTAGTATCTAGTTCAGTTATGTAGCTTGTTTCAAGTTTTCTTAATTGTGCTTCCCAGTTGCCCCCATGTCTTAGGACAGGAACTGAATCCACTACAAAATATCTAAGGTGTTCTAAAGTATTGTTATTTATGTCTTTAAAGTGACGTGCAACCGGATAAGCTGGATCTGAGTTTGTGATTGCCCTCAAATGTTGAAGTATTCTTTTGTGGACCTGCAGTTTTGTGCTGCCCACATACTGCAGTCCACATGAACAATCCAAGAGGTATATAGCATACTCTGTTTTGCACGTAAGCAACTTTTTGATGGTAATGGGTTCCTCCCTGAATGGAGTTTAGTATGTTTTTTGTTGATGCCAAACCTACAAGCGCTACAAGTAGTGCATTTAACGAACCCCTTCCTTGATGTCAACCAGTTGGTTATTGTGTTGACCTCTTGGCTACTACTGACTAGAAGATCTTTCATGAAACTCGCCTTCCTAAATGTGATGCTTGGGTTTTTAGGCAGGATGTCTCCAAGAACCGGGTCACTAAAGACAATGGGCCAGTTCTTGTTGATTATATCTATATATATATATATACCTTTTCAGGCATTCTTCTTATATGGATCATTGTATTTCTCCTCTACAAATCAACATCAGATTTTACCTTATATTTTAAACAATAGTTGTAATATATCATAAGAAAATTCTGTGGTTTATTTTAACAAATTTTGGTATAGGCCGATGTTTTTTGATTATTGCCGATTGATATTTCAGTATTTTACTGATTATTGCTAAAGACGTAATGTCAAAACGTAAGAACATATGTAGAGAAAGAATAATATTATGAGACAAAAATAAGAATGTAAATATCACAATGGACAACAAAAAAATGCAACTAATATGCAATTATTTGGTATGTTTATTTGTATTTTTTATGTCTTTCCAAACATATTCAATCGTAGTTTACATTTTGTCTATGTCTATGTTGGGCAGGTCATGTGACGTGGCTACGTATTGCACTTGCACTTTAAAAATGCACTGTTAATTGGCCCCGGTATGTCATGTGAACAAGGCTCTTCGAGCTGAAACGCGTCATGGCGACAAAAGGAGTGAAATAAATCACCAGAGCACTCACGTTGGGTCTGTGTACATTTATTCGGTGTGGACTGCTACCGGATTTGAAAACAAAGTGATATAACAGACCGTTCAGTTCTACGCGTTCATACATGGATCCCTCCCCCGTTTTCGGACGACGCGCTTTGTGGAACACTGCTTCCGGGTTCTTCCCAGAGACACTACGGTCCGAGAAAAGAACCTGCGCGTCTGACCCCCCAGAACCTACCATTGCCAAGTATCCTGTGGAGATCGGTGAAAAGCAAGTCGGAGGACTCGGACTTGCACGGATTGAGCCAGGTAGGACATTGGGTATTCTGGGGTGGTGGAGTGTGCGTCACAAGCAAGGCGAGCCGTATTCTACGCGTGACGCTTTGCAAGCTATATTTAAATTCATCAACTCCTCAATATGTCGGCTGACACAGTGCGGGAAAGAGAGGTAACCGAGATCGAAATGTTTTCGGACGCTCTTATGGCCACGCAAAAATACATCTGCATACACAAGCACTACTGAGACCAATTTGGTCAAACAATAATATAAAACATTAAAAAAAAAGATGCGTTTGGAGCAAAGCAAATGGTGGGAGTCAAGGTCTTTCCAAAGGTATATTGATGTTGAAAGAATCCCTCGAGGCCTCAGGATCTTAACTGCCCCCACATATGAGGATCCCATTCCAGACCTCATGCGCGAATGGGCATCCTCATGCAAACTTGTCCTAATTTTGATCAAATATGCAGATATTGATCGGGCACGTCTTTTAAAAGAAATAGGTGAAATAAATGAAGAACTTGATAAACTAGGTGAAACAGATGAAATCCTTAAACTTCGTAAAGAAATGACAACCAGACTCAAGAAAGAGGAAGAAAAAATCAAGGAACGCAAAGCCTTCAAATTCCTAAGAGAAAAAAATGATTATGACCTCGGGCAAATTTTTACAAAAAATATGATTCGCTTCGGGTATCCAAATTTAAGAATCCCTCAAGCACGCATAATGTTGCACCAAATTCTACAATAAGAAAAGTGGGAGCAAATAATGAGACCATGTTTTCGGATCTCAGTTCCACAGGGGAGAGTGAATCAGAATCTGACATGCGGCACCCCCAGGGGGAACAACAAAAGGTCAAACCATCACCTGGTGAAGAGCTGAATTTTTCATGCGAAGAGAGGAGACAAACCCTTCGCCAGAGACCGCAAAGAAATCGCGCCGCACAATTGCAAACTACAGGAGAAGGCAGAGACGGAAAGCCGGAAAGCGCCGCACACAACAACAAAAAAAGAAGTCGGGGATACTGGAAGAAGCGATAAATCAGGTAATCTGAGGAAATATGAATTTTGTGATCAGTTATGTCCCCTATCGTAGACCCCAACGGCTCCATGTGCATGCTATAAGTACATGTATGTTCCCTCCTATTCCACTTTTGAAGACGCAAATATATGTGCGTCCACCGTCAACATGTCCTCTTTCAGATCCGCCATGAATGGGTCAGATATTCCATTCCTAAGTATGAAAGGCCACCGACTTTATATGGTTCACTTTCCACATTTTACAGATTCAGGCGAGTAGGCCCGAATTCTGTCATCAAGCCTTTTCCTGCCTTCTGCCTCTGAAAGCTCCAGTCTGAGCCCGCATCTGTGACCATGAACTTTGTCTTACTCCCTGCGCGGCTAACGGTGCCTGATCCAGCCTGTCGCCTGCCAAAAACTGTATTTCACCTTCGAGATTATCTCCTTCGCTCCTCATCCGATGCATTCCTGTCTAGTAGTTTAGGTAAACATTCTTCCAGCTCCCGTGCAAAGGGCCAGGCCTCGCTGCCCTCATGCCAATAATTCATAGCCCCGTTACCATGGAATATTCCTACCCCCTCGCATCTAGTGTAGACACTTAGACGCTTGTACACGCACTAACAGTCAGTATAGTCAGTATAGAATAAGATTCTACCCTAAGAGACCTCTCTTTTTGGATAACACAGTTCTTTAAACATAGGATATTAGATATGATTTGGGATTAGGTTGACATAACCCCAGACTTCTGTCTCCACATGTAGAGCTAAATGTCAAGTCCCCTTCACCCTCTAGTTGCACGTCAATCACACGTCATGCAGCTGCGCGCGCATCTCTGCCAACTATTTCTGCTGACATTGCAGGATTCTCTTATGGATCCACCCACTTATGACATCATGTATGATGACGTTTATTAAATTACGCCCTCTATTAGCTACGTATGCACCTTTTATCAGCTGTTACGCCTCTTGCATCTGTTTCATTGTAATGTATTTTCTATAAAACTGCTTATCTGTCAATAATATATGTTCCTTCCTTCCTGAACTTTCGTGGTGATGGAATAGAAGGCCCACAATTCGAATTGTCTTCCTTTTTATAGGAATAAAGTCTTTTAAAACCTCTAATACCACGGATTCTGCCTCTTATATTTACTGAGTTATTCTTGATAGACTTTACCGCATAAAAAATAGTACCGGTAACGAAATATTTACCACATAAATTGGCGCCCGAACAGGGACACTTTCTCATCTCACGCGCCGGCGGTGCGTTGCAGGCCCGGTCTCCTGCCACAGCTGAACGGACAACAAAAACGCGTATCTACAGGATTTCCTGTGTCTCCTTCCGGCCAAGCGGGGACGACTGAGGCTGCGATCAACACCCAGACGAGGCGGTGAGAAGTGCGAAGTATCCCGACCAGAGCCTAGCTGAGAGAGCAAGATCCGAGGTATACAGAGACCCGCCAGGTTCCGAAGTTCCGAGTCCAGTCGAGTCGAGTCCAGTCCGGTCCAGTTTCAAGTTCCGTTCCGAGGCCTTCCGTTCCGAGCTACCCGGTGAGTACCATTACCGGGGAGGCATTTAACGTGCACATAGTCTGTGCCGGTCAAGACGGGTTTGGGTACACAAATCCGGTCTGCACTGTTTTAGCAGTGTATCTGTACTGTTTAGCAGTATATATAGTATGTCTTGCATATAAATAAGTATTATCTAGTGTCAGTATTATGTCAGTAACCAGTTTCCTATTAGTTATCATTGTTCGTAAAACTGTTAAGCGTTAAATGTTTTAAATACGTTCTATATATTGTGGTGTGAATGACTGTTCATTATTGTGTTTTTTTTGTATAAAGTGTGTTCTAGTAATAAGGTCTAAAAATGCCGCTCTTTTCGAAACTAAGACAGATCAAAACTAGAAAAGGGGTACTCGAAGAAGCTGTTCCCATCCCACCTAGGGACACTCCAGGGTACTTTATGTATCATAAGCATGGCCTAGATGCCGTATTATTTCTTGATTTATGGGTGGATTACACCAAAGAATTACCAGAGAGTCAGAGATGGCCCGCAGCGGGGACCTGGGATGCAGATTGCATCATGCGAGTAGAAGAAGAATTATGGAAAAAGAAAGCCAGACAGTCACAGAAAGATGCCATTGAATTATGGCGTAAAGAATCATATAGACGTACAGAAAAAGCACTTAGACAGGAAGATAAGGGTAAGGAGAATTCCAATAAAGTCCGAGAAAATCTATTACTTGAGGAAGGTACCCGAGTAAAATCAGAACAAGTAGATAGACAAAGAAACGCCCTTATGAATGGTATGTATCCACTTCTGGCCGAAGGGTTACCTAAGGCTACTCCGGAAATACCAAAAGACTTGCCACCTTAATTGTTTCCGATAAAAGCACATCCCAAGGGGCATCCCAGAACCGCAGAAGATGTTTTCCTTTCCCGCTATTTAGATGACGCAGCTCCCGAGTATGCTAATACCGCACCACATAGACTGCTTGCCGATGATGCTCATCGCCAAGAGCATTCGTCTGTACCTCCGCAACAACACGCTTCGACACACATTCCGACAAACACATCTGTTTCCACCGCTTTTCCCGCAACGACGGTTGCTGTCTCACCCTCAACAAATCCTTTCACGTCCAGCACCCCAGACGGTGCTACAGGAGGTACGACAGACATTTTTTCTACGCCACCCAGAGGAAATAAATTTTCCCTTAGAGAATTAGCACACCAACGTACGCCCAAACTAGCCACTCCCGACATGCTTAAGGAACTTTTAGTAGATTGTAGATATGATCCTGTGCCCGGTAAACGGGACGAAATGCTGCTGTCATCATTACGTATTCGACGAGCTGCAATATATTTAACGAAGTTACCAGGAATGAATACACATTTAGAAAATATATATCACTTTGTCCAGTCAGGGCGAGGTCCTGAAAGTATTAGCAGAGCCATGGAGTACCAGAAAGCGGAGGTACAGGGACAACTGTTACGTTTCCTCATAAACTGTGTAATTAGAAATCAAGACCGGCCTGGGGTAAATCCGGAAGAAATGCAAAAACTTGTCACTTGGGGCCAGAATATATCAGAAGGAAGACATGATAAACAGTTATGTATAGTAGCTATGTACCGAAAGATCCGCAAAGAGGTAGAACGAATACACGAAGAAAGATTAGAGGTAGACGCCGCTGACCTAAACAGAGAGGAGGAGGAGCAAGAATCAGAGCAAGTAGACACGATAGCTTATGTAGGTAAAGGAAGACCCCATAATAATACCAGAGGTTTTAACGACCCAATACGTCCAATACGTCCAGAATATAATAGACATCTTCCAAACCCTATGCTAAATACAAAATCCCCTGAACACTTATTCCAAGCCGCTGATAAATTACTCCGAGATCGAAGGGGGTACCACGTGCTCGATTCCATGGACGAACAAGAATTAGCCAGGTCAGCAGTACAATGGGCTGACAGTCCCGGCGAATACAATGATGATGTACTTGCACACACGTTTCTGAATCTAGACCCATATGAACAGCGTTTAGCTAGTATATACATGATTCAACACCTCCTTATATTATATAAAAGCCAACACTCTGATCCAGGACCCTTACCTGACATATTGACAGAACTACTCACCAACATATGGAGAGGGTCAGGTACTGATTTGATTAAGGAAATACTAGAATCCCGAAACCAATATTTAAATTTCGTATGCCCAGAACACGTTCCAGTTCCCATTATGGGAAGAAAAATGTATCACATAGATAGACAGAACCCGTTACGCGAAGTACACCCAATTAGAGGTGCCGGTGATAACTTTACACGCGTGTTTGTGTACACGCCTATAACTAAACTGGAATTATTAGAAATGAAGAAAGTAGTACCCAGTCATGACAAAGATCCAGCAGGTTTCCACCGTGAGATAAAAGACATGTTACTCATGGGAGAGTATACCTACCCCGATATTATGAAAATATTAAAAGTCCTATTACCCGCAGGTGTTTATGAAAAAACTCAAAGAAAAAGAATGGGAGGTAGGAGACCAAAAGATAGATTGGACAGCATTAGAAAACGAAGAGAAGGCCCGAGCTGCAGGAGCAGGGCTTGGGGAAAAGACTACAGCATTAGCAGGATTATTAATACAGGTACTGCCACGTTTATTAACTACGAAAAAGGAAGACTGGGGTGCAATCTCAGCCTGTAAACAAAAACCAGATGAAGACACTAGTGATTTCTATTCCCGATTTGAAAAATGTTTTAGTATAAATAGTGGCATAAAAGCCAGTAGTGAGTCATATCCACATCTGTTTGTGACAAAATTAGTTGAAAATTCTCTGCTACAAGTCAAGAATAGAGTATTGAAATTCGAAAGTACCTGGCAAGGTAATACCCCATCACAGATGCTACAGATGTTACAATATCATCACAATAGAATTAGAGAAGAACAAGAACACGAACAAAGACGTATGAAAGATACAAAAATGAAAATGCTTGTTGCACAGTCAGTTCCAGCTGATAGTCATCAAAAGGGTGATTCCACAAATCCTGCAAAAGGGACATGCAACTATTGTAAACAACCAGGTCATTATATACACGATTGTCCAGTCCTGAAACATAATATAGCCACAGGTAGAACACATGAGAGACCACGTCCACCCAGACAGGATCAGAATCAACAACAGACGCCTCAGCAGGCACAACCTAGGTTAGCTCCGCAACAATTAGCTCCGCAACAGGCAGCTCCACAACAGATCGTAGCACCACCACAAGCGCAGCCTATTGCTGCAACACAAGCGACAACACAACAGATGTATCAGTATGCACAAACAGATTATCCCGATTATCAGCGATACTCATGAGATAGCCTAGAGAGGGAAGTTGGCTTACCCCTTATAGAGGTTCCTGTAGACCAAGAGGGACCTTATGTACATAGTGAACTATTAGGGGAAGACAGAAAGTTTTTACTTGATACAGGTGCAAGCAGAACAACTATAAGACGCAGTGAAGTTCCAGGGGCACCCCTCTCAGGCTCACAGAATATTTCCCTTGGATTCTCAGGAAAACCTATAATTAATGACGTAACACAACCTCTTGCACTCACAGTAGGTCCATTAACACGTACAACAGATTTGTTGCTTACTAAATCATGTCCAG